>NW_026889779.1:6552500-7190000 GCF_033153115.1 Saccostrea echinata | reverse complement strand
GCAAATACATGTATTTTAACTTATTTTTCAATTTTTTAATAATGGTACTTCTTGTTCTTACTGCTTTTCCATTGTTCCTTCTACTTTTTCTACTGATAAACATTCTTTTTCAAACTACATTTTACATCATAACAGATGGATATAAATTACAACTTAATCATTCATTAAACTTCTAACCTGATGTTGATACTGGAACATGAAATTCCCTTCTATGGCTTGAGTCTTGTCTGCTTTGGAAGCTTTGGAAGCTTCTTATATTCTATCCATTTTCTAATGTGGGTCTAAAAATTTCTGCCAATTAGTCGAATGTTTTACAATTGCACATGGATTAAGATATTGGTTCAGTGGGCAATAATCTCTAAATCTGCAAACACAGAGAGAAAGGGGGAGGGGGATAATGAATTTCGTTTTTAATAATATATAATATTCCATTCAATAAAATGCCCTGCTGAGCAGTAAGCACACATATATTTACAACACAATTATTTATCTTTCTGTTTTTTAGGCACTAAGGATTTTGAAATTGATGTTTGTAATATTTTCTTGCTTGTTTGACAATGAGAGTCCCTGTTACAAAACAACATGTAACAAACATTTGGTATACTGTTCACAACAAATAGTTATATTTTCTATATATTTTTGAAAGGTCTATCAATAATCTGAATTTAAAACACGTTTACCACATTGATTTATAGTAGGGAAGACGTGTTCTTTTTTATAAAAAGAAAAAAAAACGCGCTTGCCAAGAAACTGCGTTCCCGGTTATAATAAACGTCTGACGTCAAATGCTGTAAATAGATTTGAAGCACTGTAAAAAAAACGTTAACAAATAAGATTGCACGAAATCTGAACAACGTTTATTTCTTAGTTGGACATTAAGGTTTATAGTCAGAAAAACATACAAATATGAAACAGATGTAACATACTCCATTTTGTCTCACTGGGCAATATCGAGTCAACATATGAACGAAAATAATGTAAAAGGTAAAGATAACGAACAGTGGTCGATCTCAAAAATCCACAAACAATACAAATATGTGAAGAGGGCATAAAACACGAGCCCCTGGAAATCCCAGAGGGGTGATCAGGTGCCTAGGAGGAGTAATCACCCCCTATTGACCGGTCACACCCACCGTGAGCCTCATGTATTGATCAGGTAAACGGAACTATCCGTAGTCAATCCAGTACAAAAACAAAGGTCTTACAATTAGTATGAAATAAGCCAGCCAAAATACGACCCAATGGTAGGTTATATTTGCTAACAAGGTAATTTTAACGACCATAAAATTTACGAAATGCTGACTTTAAACGAGGCTATTGATATCCCTGTAATATCTGTTAATTGATGAAACGTATCCAACATCTAATATTGAATTGAAGACCATTGCAATCGGTTTTTTTTTCTTCTCATGTAGAAGTTTTTTTAATATAAATTCTGCTTCAGAAGAATGTAAAAACAGGTCGGCCAACAAAGGAGCACAATTAGAGCCCATCGAAATTTTAACAGATTGTTGGAAGACCTATTCTCCAAAGACTACATAGTTATTGTCATTGAAAAACTCCAGCATCATATCAAATTCAGAGTACTTGTGTGTAGAATCAGTACAGTAAATCGGAAAATAAATATGATCCTTAGCATGCAGCATGCATTTTTTACGTAGACCTACTATAAGCCAAGCACATTGAAGTTGTGCTTTATAGTTTTAATCAAAATTCATAATTGCACTTTCAGTACTTTGATGAACTTGAAAACAAGGATACTATAAGATCCAACATCATCTTAGAGACTAGGAAAAAATTAGAAAATGTAAATAAACCAGTGACATTATAGTTACTTGCACAAAACACATGAAATATAAAACGAGACAATGCATATTCAACAAAAAACAACTAGTCCAAAAACCGTATTTGTAATAAAACTGCAACAAAGACATGTACATATGTTTGTGCAGAAACAATTTCATACAGACAAAGCACATCACTGTGTGACTAAGGTAAACAAATACATCCACTGAGTATGAACTACCTTAACATAATTTCAATAATGTAAATTAATGGTGCAAAGGCACAGATGAACTTTCTCTGTAATTTTATTTCTACAAAAGCTTCATATTTGTCTTTAAAAGATCCCTGTAAAGTATGACTTTTTTAGGAACTTAGATATTTTTTCTTTCATTTTCTGAATATTTAATTGGTAAACATATTTATTAGTAAACATAATTGAGATTTCTGTATTTAGAACTACAAGTAATTTGTACTTGTAAATAAGACTACATATAATATTATCTTTGAGGAGATGATATATTCTGGTGAATATTTATGTGAAAACATATTCAAGTAAGATATTTTCTACATAAGCTTTGAGGTTTTTGGGAATTTTTTTTTGATACAGTGTTTATTATTTTTAAAAGTTCAAAAATAAAATAAAATTAAATTTAATTAAACATAAAAAGCAAGATAGCATTTACATGTATAGCATTCTGCTACTATGGCAATTTTTTTTATCTTTCTTCTAATTTTGTGTTCATTTCCCCCTTTTCTGAGTATGAAATGTACCAAAACAAACTCTTTTTAACTTTGCAATGGCAAAAATGCCATTCCGTGCATTGAATCTATAAACATGGAAATTTTAAATAAAAAACATCATTATTTTCTTAGTTTAAAACATGTAAACATTTGTAAAACCTCTTACAACATATTCTGTATAAATGCAATTTTAAAATGAGACGTTGCTCAATTTATACAAGTGTTCTTTCGATTGTAAAAAAAAATTCGACGCCTTCCGTTTTTTCTTACTGCATCTGGTGAATTAAAATTTAGAAATATGAAAATTAATTTAATTTTTCTGTCTAATCATCTCTAGATTTTAATTTTTTCAAGATTTTTTATTTGACCAGTAGATGATACTTAATGAATAATTGGACAAAGGCATCATTTCATGAAAACTGCGGACCTGTTTTCTAGTAGTTTTCATTGCCAACATTCCTCTAAACATTGATAATTCAATACTTTTGAACAAGCATTAATAAATACTGTTAATCATTTTTCAAAAATTAATAAACGTAAAAATAAATTATTAATAACTGAAAAAAAAATGCAAGTGAGCAATATTTACTGCTATCGTATAAAGTATACTAAGCTCGATCTAGTTTCTTTAATACTCGTCCTCAATTTCTACAACTTCCGGTATTATAATTTGGGAAATAAAAAGAAAATGCTTTGATGTATTTTTATTCAGAAAAATATATATTATTTCTTGAGATTATGGGTGATTGCTGTAGAAAGCAATTTTGGAAATCTTTATTTTACATGCGTGCGCTGTTCACCGGAAGTCCCTTGATGTTTGGAGGACAGATAGAAGACATACGGCCATATTTGCTGTGGCAAATAATGGCATAAATAATTACACATGCCAACAAAGAAATAAGTGGTTACAAAGTACGAAGATTCCAGTTTCGACATTTTGGTAAATGGTATCATTGTCTCACTAGTGGCATTGTTTTTCAGTCCTCGGTCACTTTGCTCTCAATAATTGCTAGCCTAGTTTGCAGCCAAATCAATTTGCAATTTTGAGCTATTATTTTATTTTTAAAAAGTGTTAAAAGCAAATATCTTTAATGCTATTGCTTGTTTATCGTGTTTTGAATGTGGAAGTTAAAAAGAATGTTATTGATGGCAGTGGATGCTATTTTTGGTATTTTCACAGGTCTCTACACAGTAACACCGAAGTCTCACCAAGGTCTCTAGAGAAACGGGATGGTTCGCCTGAAAGAGGAATCAGATGAGTACGTATTTCGATCATTAATTGTTGCTCTTTGCTGTTTTTTCCCTGTCACATCACAAATTAATTTTGACTGAGAAAGAAGAGTATTTGGTCCAATACATCAATTTTGCAGAAACATATATATTGAAAAACAAACTTGAAACTGAAACTTAAATTGCTTCTTATATTACTAACATCTACAAATTCGATGTACCCATTTATGATTTTAAAAAATGGAAACTAGGATAAGATGAGAATAAATGTATTGCATTAATAATTAAATCAGTAAACTTTCTTGTCTACGTCAGGGTTAGGTCACATTGCTTTTTGTCTCGAAAATTCTGGTGAAATCTTTACACTCTAACAATTTTATGTATATTATTGTGTATTTACTCATCCTTTTACATGTTTTTTTTCAAATACAGGTTACAATGTACAATCAATTATGCATTTCAGTTGACCAAAAAAAAAAAAAAAAAAAAAAAAAAAAAAGGTTTAACCACCAAGAGAACTTTAAAATGCATTGATACAACCCATCCCTGCATGTCTGCCCAAAAATGAACCAAATGCATAGATTCTTCAACATAACACTCTGTGCATAGATATCGAGAATATGCATTAATAATTTGTTATCATTGTGGTTTTTTGTCACATATGCAAGGCATGCAGTTTGCATAAAAAAAACTATATGCTACACATTTAACAATGTGATCTTATAATTGCAGCTGATGTTTAACGAACGACCCAGTATGACATTTCAGAGTAAAAATTGAACATAAGCAAACACAAATATCAAAGTAAACTGGATTGTTATTCCCCAAAGTTTGTCATCTTTGAAAAAATATTTTGTTCAAATTCTTGTTACGTGTGAATGATTGTGTTTTTGGAGAATTCAAGCAGACAGCTCAATTAGTCCTAGTTTAACATGATAATCACATTATGTTGTGTTAAGAATTCTGTATAGTTGTCCTGTCTCGTGGTTAAAGTGTCAGCTTTAACAAATACGAAAAAAAGTATCCAATACTTTAAAAATTTCAAGCAAGTGTTTGTTCAGTACCATTGATCAAATATTCATATGAAATTTTGTACGTAATTATATCTATATTTTTCCTTCTAGGGTACAAGTCCCAACGAGCCTTTTCCCTTCGTCTGTGCCTATTTTATATTATTCCAATGAATCAGTTCCAGCTTAATTAGTAGTAACTCAAAGCTTCTTGCATTTGTCGCTGGTTGCAAAATTTCTTGAACTCTTCCTTTTTTCTACCCATGTTTTGTCCTTTAAAGGTTTGCAAAAGTGTGTTCTTCCTATCTTTAATTTTATTTGGGTTTTTTCCTCCAACACAGATAAATGTCCCCATAATCTTTCAAAATCATTTGCTATTTTAGTACGTGTATATTAATCGTAAAGACTGGCAAACAAGGGTGCAAATGTGTATAGATTCTAATGTATAAAAATCAAATACAATTTGTAAATGAAGTATTTAGAGCAAAGTTCTAATTATTTTTAGGGTATGAAGTAGTGACAAACATAACTTTTCGACTGAAAAATTCTCTTGGCAAGTAGTGACAAACATAACTTTTCAACTGAAAAATTCTCTTGGCAAAATTTATTCTAAGGTAATTTTTTAAAGGATTTCTTGGGATTTGAACCCAAGTGATAAAATTCTTGGGTGTCAGGGTTTTTTTTTCTCTTAGACTGACACTATAACACATGCACTTGTTACGTATACGGGGCACCCCCCACTTATAAGTATACGAAACAAGTGCCTGTGCACTATAACCATTACACCAGCCAATTTAAAACGGGAATTGTCATAGATATGACCCTTAAATAACTGGACTTCAACTATTTCTCGAAAAAAATACGAATTTTGTGCATAAAAATGTGTTTTATGGTAGAGTGGGTCCTTGCTCCATGGTTTTGTTAAGTAAAAATGTATACTTTTCAATATACTTAATATCCACTTATATGGAAAAGTTGTATTATAGCATAAAGAAATGAATATTTTTGCCCTCCTTGGTGTGTGCATGCTATTTCATAGACGAATAATTTAAACACGTGAGATTGTTGCAAATTGTGAAGATTTTACAGGAAGTATATTTTGTTGTTAACTGAAATAAAGAAAATTGTGTTATAATTGAGATTTAATTTTTTACTTCCATTGGCAATTTTCTTGGCTTTCGCCCATCTTCTTCAGTGAAAACATTTGAACTTTAAAAAAGTTATTAAAAATAGACTCGGTTGTGAAAATAAATCATTCTCTATCTATCTATCTATCTATCTAGTCATTTAAAATTATATGATTTGTAAATTGGCAACAGAAACGTCTCGACGAAACTGTTTTACTTATAAAAGTTATAATTACTTTCCTTGAGCCTGTGTAACTTGTTCAGAAATTAAAAGAAGCTTGTAAAATTCATTTAGCACCTCCCCCTTTTTTAAGAAAAATGAATGAATGAAATATAATGGGGTAAACTGTAATTTTTGTAATACGAATTTCTGATTAAATTCAGATTTTATCAAGTGTAACAGTGAATAATTAGATTGAATCAAATTGAACGATTTCTTACCTATATGGCTTAAATCCCTAAAAAGATCCAGTCATGTTTGCGCTGAGCACGGATTATAACCGAACCAGCAACTCGACTACTTTGCAGGCCCCAGAATAGACTTTTTTGTTTTAAAAATTACGTCTTAGTTTAGTTGTAACTTCATTTTTTGCCACGTATCAGTAATTTGATTTATCGTAACGGAAAGGGTTAGCTTTTGTGTGTAAATACGTACTGTTGTTATAATAATGATACGGAATAGTTTTTGCGAATGTTTTAAATCGAACTACGTTTTATTTTCATCGCATAATGGTCAAATGCTTTGTAACTACGCAGTTTATACCTTGAAAAGCTCACAAATCATTTTGTTTCCCACGAAATATTGTTTCCTACGTAAATTTACTAATCTGGATAGTTCTAGAATTACCCATGCCCAAACACCAATGAAGTTCTAGATTTATCCAAACCTTTCTCGATTTACGTCATAGGTGTCAAACTATTTCGCTCTACTTCCGCTTCGCACCGAGACGCATTCAGTCTCTTACACTACGTATGTATTGTACCTAAAGAATATATAATAATTATTTATTTAAATGTAATATTCATTCCACGACTTATAAATTATATTTAAATATAAAAGCTATATTAAGAAACAAAAGTAATATTATAGTTTTGTTTGCAATTACATAATTTTGATTCTTAAAACATGTTTCTAGGAATTATTATATTTTGTGATATGATTTTAAAAATCGTCAATTTACAAGAGAGAAGCATTGTTGGGCGATATAAGGCCCCAACATTCATCATTACGCATATGTAGTGTGTGTGTGTGTTTTTCCAAAGAAATAATACTTTAAAAAGAAACAAAGAACATATCAAAAAACTTGATGTATAGCAAATCTCGCGATTAACAAATATTTATTTATTCCTTTTTCTACATGTATTATTTTGGCAATGTTAAATCCCCGTGGACTTTGAATTTGCCACAGTGTCAATACCACTGGTTGAATTCAAGGGTTCGAATACAGGCGCGGATCCAGGAATTTTTTTCCAGGCGTGGGGGGGGGGGGGTTTACACCCTAGTGAAAAAAAATTCCTATCCAGAAATTTCTTTTCAAGCAAAATAAATAAATAAATAAATAAATAAATAAATAAATAAATAAATAAATAAATAAATAAATAAATAAATAAATAAATAAATAAATAAGACTCCTTTCCCAAACGTATCTAACCCAGAACATTTCTTGAAAAGCAAAAAAAAAAAAAAAAAACTGAACTAACTAAGGTCCATTCTTAAACGTTAAAAAATCCCTATTTCGTGGTGATGGTGGTGGGGTCTACGTTTTCTGGGGTGGGGGGGGGGGTTCAAAGTCATTTTTTTTATTTGCTTCAGTATATACTTTTAATAACTCTGCAAATTCAAGGGGGCCGCCCGCCCCCCCCCCCCCCCCGATCTGCGCATGGTTTAAATGCAGGAAGTTAAAAAAAATCAATCTAACGATCGAACCTATAGTTTGAAGGCCAAGGTATTTATTTTGAGATATCTTGATAGTTAAAAAAAATGTAATTTATATATGACAGCACCCATGTGCCCATATCATTGAAAAGCTATGAATTATTGGCTATTTAAATTGCGTGCAGCTACAGTACTGAAAATTAAGTTTGCGGCCAGTCTAGCCTCAATAGATCATCTTTTTCCCGACAGTTTAAGGATTATTTATAAAAAAAATATCATTCTGATGAAATAATTAGTTTAAAAAAGAAACATTCACCACTGGGAAGTATCACATCTATAGCTTCCAAAACTCTCTGCATTCTTACAATAGTCTGTCAAAATATATACAGATATATACCGAGGTGTGATTTCTTAATATTTATTCTGAGGGAAATTTTTAAACCCTCTCACCCTCTCAATTCAGGGATGGATCGAAGAGAGGGACCCCACCCCCACTCCCCGCAATTAAAATTGTCTTGATAAAACGTATACTGTAAAAGTCGTTATTGTATCAACCCCCTTATGAAAAAAGGTTTTAACCCCCATCCCTCCATTTTTTATGGTCAAAAGATTTTTTAGTAAGAAATAGAGCCCCATAGGAAAACTTCCTGGAACCGCCCTTGCTTTCTGTTGCCATTTATTTTTTTTTTTTCTCACAAATTTGTCTTCTCCCTCACTGGAAATCATGATCCCCCTTCCACTTGTTGTCGCATTTATTTAGAACTATTGGTAGATTTTTTTACGGAAACAAAAATAAAATTAGCCAATTGAGACCGAAAAAGCTTGGGAGATTAATGCATTTGTTCAAAACACAAGAACTGTTCATATATTGAATAGCTATCATTTTTCAAATTTCATTCAAAACGACTCTGGGTACATAATATTTATTCATTAAATATTATTTTATAAATTTATCTGTTTAATTTTGATTGGTTGGTTTGGTTTTATAGATTAATTGAATCACTTAGGTGACGCTGTTTTTATCTGTTACCGTTCATTGTATTTCCTCTTATGATGTGCGTACACTTAAACATTTTCAAATTCTTTCTTAGGTGGCAGAACCATTTTCAGCCAATTTTGACATTTAGCTTCTGTACGTGAAAGGTAAAAGGTCATTAATTTAGAAAGGTCCATGTCCACTTAGGGTTTGTAATATGGGGTCAAAACCAGCAAAATTCATGCAATCGTTAAGATTCTTTACATCGTTAAGATTCTTTTTTACTCACTGACAAATTACAGGCAAAATTAACCTTACCAGAATTCTGGAATTCATGTCTAGTCGGTCCAGCGTTCTGGTCCCAGGGTAGGGATAAGTTGCTCATATACATGTGTTGCAAAAACATATCACCTTTAAAAAATGCAGCATGCAGACTATTTGCATAATTTTCATGAGCAGTGAAATTCATACCTGTCTAAATTATAAACTCTTGCCACTGCCTGGGTAGGCCCAGTTTTAATTGATCTTTGGAAGCCTTATTCTTCGACCATGGAGATAACAGAAATGTTTGGATGGTTACAACTTGAGCTTTGAAATTGGTTCAGGATTCAGGTCCAATTCAAGAGTTGGACCTAGCTGGCCCTATATTGAAAAAACATATCTTTGACATGATTTTTCTTTACTCTATAGGGCATATATAGCGGGCGAACTTTTTTTGCATGATTATATAGAGCAGTTAGGCCTCTAGCAAAATTTTAAAATTCATGCACTCTGGGTTCGGATCCCGATTGGGGGGATAATTATGTTGGTCATAACCTGAAAATTTGTTGTGCGGAACAGAGTATTAATTAATAAAAATGTAATTTATTTTTGGACTCTGTATTCATGGTGACAGCAACCCGTGAGTCCAAAGTGTGAAATCTTTGTCCCCGGGGCTCAGGCCACATCTGGAGCTATGTGGATCATGCATTTAAAGTGCACTACATGTCTTTTTAAAAATCATATTACTCCTGAGCATTTTCAAAAAGGCTTCATATAGTGTGGCAATGAACATTTATATAGAGTCCTGGCCAAACTGTAAAATTCGAACTACACGAGTCCATGCATTCAGCCCAAACGGGACTGAGTTAATCTTAGGATTAGCCTCAGAAACTCGTAATGCTGTCCCATGCAGTGTACATAGACACTTTGTTATAAGCATTAAGGTAGTCCGATCCTCAGGTTCTGAAAATCAGCTTTTAGGTAATTGAAAATGCTCACAAAAATGTCTCTGATTTCACAGAGTAACATAAATTTACCCATGATATTTCTTCAAAGTTCATCATTATAGTTAATCATATTATATAGGGAAAATTATCAAATCTAACATATATTTTCAGGAAATGTGAATAAAAACACCAGCTATGTATTTTCTAATTGAAAATTGATCAACAAATATATTTTAGGATAAAAAAAAATATATAGGTATCCAGGCATTTGGAGAAAATTGCATCTTTTTTTATGCTTATACAGTATTTTAGTTCTTCTATTTACTTCAATTGTTATAATACATAGTGTAAAAAGCTTGTACTATCATTGATAGACATTAAATATCATGTGTAATTTCATATCATGCTAATAAGCATTGGTATCTAATGCTAGATTAAAGGAAATTCAATTTCTATAAAAATGAATTTATTTTTGTCTTTTATGGGGTACAAATGTCAACTTTTTACAAGAATGTTTTTTAATACTTCAAAGAACTTTGAATCCTATTGAGATGCATAAAATGAAAATTGTTGCATGAAAAGATCTCAATTTCAAGCTTCAGTTTGAGACTTTTAAAATAAAATTATAAATTTAAGAGTTACCCATCCTGGCTGAGGATCGGATATCCTTAAAAAACAAAAGCTTTGTGAAATTCAAAATATGATTGACTTTTACATGGTTTTAAGGAGGCCGAAAAATATTTGTTATGCGGCGATGTTGTTTACATTTCATGATTGTAATCTCTAAAATTTACAAAACGATTTTTTTTCCTTCGAATGACCACAACACATCGCCTATGGACGCCATCTCATTCTGTATTTTCAAGTAAAATAAATGAATACTGGGATGTATACCTTTGTATATGATTTTCCGTATCCCGTAAATATTTCAGTCATTTGAATGAAAATTCCTTGTGCAGATCTAAAAAGATCGGGAATCCGAAGCCACCACCTTTTTTTGGTGTAATCAATTCTACATGTAGTAGACTAGCCTAAATTACTTTGGATTCAATATGGACCGCCCTTAAAACCCAGGAAAGATATTATATAAAAGCAAAGTTAATATTTTCGGTTCTGTTTTCTTTGATTTGTGTTTGTCAGTTTTTTTTGGGGGGGGGGGGGTAGGTCTAAAAGTATTTTTTTTTAGGTCGATTAATTTCTGAGTCGCGTTTATTCCTGTTCTGTCTACTTTATCAATACATAGGGCTCACGGCGGGTGTGACCGGTCAACAGGGGATCCTTACTCCTCCCAGACATCTGATCCCTAATCAGGGATTTCTAGGGGTCCGTGTTTATGCCTTGTTCACATTGTATTGTATGAAGTTTTTTATGAGATCGATCACTGTTCGTTTTCTTCACCCTTTTTCATTCCAACCAAATATTAGATTAGTATTGCTTTATGATTGGCGAATTTTTAATCAGAAATGGAAATTATGAAAAGAAAATCTTAAAAATCACGTGTTTTTAAAGTATTTATTATCAATATTTATTTATTTTTACAAGAAAATACAGAAGGGGGTATCAATGAGCTATGTGACTGTGGAGTGACAGCGTCCATTCACATGGGAGCATAAAAGCCGAAAAGTAGCAAGAAATACCAAAAAAGAGGCCAAAAACGTTACAAGAAAACTGTAATGAAAAGGACTCGAACAGGCCGTAGAGTCAGAAGGGGGTATTTATTTAACATTATTTGCATCTGTGACTGCAGTCAGAAATAATATAGTTGCATGCTCATGTTGTTTACCCCAGAACTGGCTCAAACTATCTAATCGAAGTTTGTCCACTGTCTCTCTGTCGTTAATTTCAGTTCTAAAACATGTAAAATCCATGCATTTGAAAAAATATTCTATCCACTAAGACCCCCTGGCAATGACAATTAGAGTGGTATAACAGCATAGCTCTATCTCCATCAAGGATTCTTTCTATATCCCTTACATGTAACATTATGTAATTATTTCTACCAAGTGGAGGCATTTGCATTTAGACAGTGAATTTAAATCATTTTTAATTTTTTTTTTGTCTATTTTGTTGTGCCCCAACAGAAATTTGCTTCCTATGGGCCATTCTTACAACGTCAGCGGTCCTGAGTCAATTCTTCGATGTGGTCCCACGGCAATGAGACGACTCAAGACCTTTGAGTCGCCCACGTGGCGCAGTGGTTAGAGCGTTTGCTCTAGAGTTGCGGTGTAAGGAGTTGATCCTCGAATCCCACTGTGGGACATGGAGACCGGTCCTTCGGATGAGACGGTATAAACCGAGGTCCCGTGTTGCAGTAGGTGCTGGCACGAAAAAGATCCCTCGTTGCTCAATGGCCCTAAGTGCCGAGTATTGGTCAAAATTTGCAGCCCTCCACTGGCAAGTGGAGGCGTCTGCATATTAGTGAAAAATCCTCGAGAGGGACGTTAAACAACAAAACAAACAAACAAGACCCTTGTCGTTGTGAGGATACCCCACGGGCCTGAGATGTCTTTCTACAAGCTTTGGCTTTTATATATAATTTTCACATGGGAGTTTGGGGTCCAATATGTTCTATCTAGAAAAGAAAAATATAAGGAGTGAGAAGGAATGGGGTGGGGAGAAGTGCTTGTAGCTGAGCTACATGTAGGTACTAGTACATAGTATACATAGTACTGCAAAGATTCAGTGAGTTAAATATAAAGCCCCCACCCCTCAATACCTCATGATTCCAATGCAAACAAGTAAATCCTTTTAAAAAGCATTTTTAACTTTATATACGAGGAGTTATCAAAAAGTTCGTAGACTGATGCGATAAAATTAATACTATGTTGTCGATGATGACAAAATTTATAAGGAACATAAAAAAACAAGTTTAAGAAGTGCTGAAAATTTAAGCTGGATACGTTGATAATGTTCCAAATGATCATTAAATAAAAAAGACATTATATGATCACCCGTCGCCGTCGCCGTTTAGTTCCATGACGTCCGACAACGTCTTTGTTTCTCAATGTCCGCTCTCTCTGCCTCAGTAGACTTCTCTGGAGTTAAGTAAAGACCTATACCCGTCTTGTTTAAATGACTTTATAATGTCATGAACAGCTGATTTCAATGCATTAATATTGTAAATGAATCTAAACATAGGTAAAGATCCTCGTTTGATTATGCCAGCATAATTTGCTTGTCGGAGTTCACTGTCTACCACACAAGTACCATGGATGCATTTTAGTTCTCTGTCAGGCCCGTATATATATATATATATATATATATATATATATATATATATATATATATATATATATATATATATATATATATATATATTGTGAAATGGGTTTTGTGTTTCACCTCAGTCTTTCCAAAAAATTATTTGGCTCCATATTCTCTCTTCCTCTTGGTGTTTCTTGGTGCAAAGTTTTTTTTTTATCATCTTTATCTCTTAGCAGGCCCGTAGCAAGTTTGGGGGGGGGGGGGGGCAATTTTTAGTTTAACAAAGTCTGACAAAAGTCTAACATGCCAGAAAAAATCTTTAACTGTCCAAATAGAGAAGGAGGCTTTAAAATAGTATTAATTAAATTCTATTTTCAGAAAAGCATCAATAAAAAAAATAATAATAACGTTAATCTAACGTATTTTATATGTAATAATGTCGCGCTAACGTTATCTCAACGTGTAGTGCAATTACGCAAATGTACACAAATGACCGTATTCAAAGTTAATGACTGACATGTGGTAATATCGATGTAATAGCGCATGAGGGAAAATGTGTTTACTAATTTCACATAATATATGATAAATACAATAGATTAAGTGTATTTTTTTTTTTTTAATATTTTTGACGCATTCTTGAACTTGACATTTGATCGTAAATTTTCAGCATGCAAAAATGACGTCGTTTACAGTTTATTTTCTGACTCGTGTTGTTATTCCCCTTCCATAGCCGAAAGACTGTTTACCATACCTAGTGGTTCTTGGTCTTGGTAATTCCAAAGTCTTTTCGTACCTAAAATTGTATATGGAATTTCTCTGTTGAACTAAATGCACTGGCAAACTGTTTATTACCACTGTCTTCTAAACATCCATATATGGCATGCTTGTCTTTATTTTCTTATATCTCCGTATTAACAGCGTCAAAACTCTCTTGCCGAGTGGATAAGTCGAATTACACCATGAAATGGTATGCGCATTTCCTCTGATAGTGTAAATAAGGCGATTCTGGGAAGGGGGTCCTCCATGGAGTTTGGAGCTGGATACCTTGTGTTATTATTATACTATGGTTTTAAAAATTTATTACCGAAATAAGTGCCCGTGGACGGAATTACGGGGTTGGAGATCGATGCCAAACTCTCACCAGAGGGCGTATTATAACGCTACGGCTAAACGCTACAATTAATAGAATGGATCGCAAATTATCCCTCTCCCCCCCCCCCCCCCCGGGTTCTACGGGTCTGCTTAGTTTGTGCAGAAGCATATATAACATTATGTTGTTTATGTCTCTGGTTTGTAACATTTTATATCTTTTAGGAAAATCAATTCATAGCTGCGCTTTCTATCACTCTATCCAAATTGCGGGCACGCTGCTTTCAAAAGTAATCTGGTCCCCAAACACAAAAGATCATGCTAAATATGCCCAATAACAGATAACGCAGTGTTCTAAAATGTTTATTATTTTTATTTGTATACAATCCCCCAGTATATATCTATTTAGCGATTTTTTTAGAGATAAAAATACTTAAAGTTGGGCGAAGGATTTAGTCCTTCAAGTATAAACAGAAACAGATCTTACTTTCAGATGTTTAAAAAGGAACTCAGGTTTTGCTATGATCCCAAGACCAAATTACATATCATTATTGACAATTTGTATTGTGCGCTAGGCGTATATAGTTTGCTTTTTTAGAAGTTAACCACCTGTACCAGAGACATAAAATAATATTTATGTCATGTCACATGTGTGTGTATTATCAATGATTGATACATGCATGTATCTATTTTTAATTATATATTTTTGTGATTGAAACTTCGGGTCTCAATGTGTAATTCAAAACTATTAAAATCTACGAAATACCAATTATGAATAGATAGAGTAACATAAAAATGCACAAATCATCGTTCCAAATGACCATGCAGTCCAGCCCATGTATTAGCATGACCTGGTAAAAACTTCCAGTCGATTCTCGCGAGATTCCCTCTTACGTAGAAGTTGGTTTCGTCAAAATGTCCTCGGAAACTCCTATGGAAGAGGACCCCAGTCCACAGACAGAATTTCATTCCGGGGAGTTATTGTTAAGTATCGTCGATATAATGTGTACTGTTTTGATATATTTTCATTCATGCGAAGGTCATAGTGGTAAAGATTTTTTTTAATCTGTGCCGAGCTCGATTTAGAACTGGGATTTCCCCCTTCTCGTATGTTCTTAAGTACTTTTCGCATAAAATGCCCTGTTTGAGACGTTTTTTATGAAGAATTAGTTTGATAAGTTTTATTAAATGCTGCAAAATGTATGTTCACATTTTAGAACGTAATTTTGAAAAACAGGATATATGATTTCCATGGAAACTTCTAGAATATATGGAGATAAAAAAATCGGATTTTTTTTTAATAGCCATGATCCATATTTACTGTTGCGTAGCAAAATTATTATATGGATGAATTATTTAGACATATACACATTTTTAAAAATATTAAAATAATGAGATTTTATTTAGATCTTAATCTAAAATCAACTGAATTAAGCTACTTGAATATAATAAGACAGTTATAGTATATTGATATGATTATTTAAGTGACAAAAAATTCTTTCATAAGACTTTCTTTTATGTAAATTTTAAAATTTTTAATTTATTTAAAATTAATGATATTACAGAATTACAATTTATAATTCATGATGGATATGATTTTTTTTTTATTATTGATTTAGCTTTTTTTTAAATTAGTTCTAGCAAATGTAACTAATATCATGATTTTAAAAATTTAGAAAGACAAACATCGATGCAGAGAGAAAGAAAGCTGAAGGAAATGCATTTTATTCAAAGAAGCAGTATAAAGAAGCAATTCAGTGTTACACAGAAGCCATCGGTAAGGTTTAACTGTAAAGCCTGTGCCTGTTGGTTAGATTTCCATTTGAAAAGTTTATTTCACAAAAAATACCTGTTTAATGATTAAGATTTGATTCCTGGGATATCAATAATCATTTTGATTATTAGTGAACCTCTCCATTAATTTATTCTTAATGGCTTTGATGTTTTTGTTTAGATACATGCCCTAATTGTGCTGCTTACTATGGGAACCGAGCTGCTGCCTATATGATGCTGAATAGGTACAAAGATGCACTGCATGACATCAGAGAAGCACTGAGGATTGATAAGGCATTTGTGAAAGTAAGTGACTTTTTTTTTTCAAAAGTAATATTAGAACCGATCATGAAGAAAAGATTTTTTTTTTGTGTTAGAATAGTGGAGTTTTTGTACCATATAACTACATGTGCCTATTTTGTTTCTATGTTTCTTAATGTCACCTTGTTTTGAGTTGTATTTCATAAATTTTATTTCAACAGGTGAATGAGGGAAAGAGTGGGGGGGGGGGGGGGGGGGAGAATGGTGATAATGTTGAGTGTTTAAGAAATTCTTACACTATGTGCAATGTATTTACACATGTGTGACTACTTGCATTTAGCTCAATAAATCCACTTGTTTAGTGGCATAGTTATGTACCTTTTGCTTGTAGAAGAGAAAGGGGGATGAAAGAGTAAAAAGAAATATTTAATATAAAGTAAGGGTCAAGAAATATGAAACTTGGTGTGTGTGTGTGTGTGTGTTTTTGGTAATGTGAGAGGATTCAGAGGAAATGTTACCACTTATTTTAGACTGAGTGATCTTACCACTTTGTTGTTTTCAAATTTGATTACTCAGACACAAGTGAAAAAAGCCTACAACTGTTTTAACAGTATAGAATACATGGTCATATTGGCATGTTTCTGACACTCAACACAAAGGTAACATAAATTGCTTATTTTGTTAGGGGCTTTCTCTGGAAAGTCTTCCTTAAAACCACCACTAGGAGAAAATGGGGATAATTTTTGCCACAAAAATCAAAATGTTTATCCAAAGTACAGAGAAACCATTTTTTTATCCAGATTTATTTGACTTTTTTTAGGGATACCTCAGAGAAGGAAAGTGTCACCTTGCTCTAGGAGAGCCCCAGGCTGCTCTCTGCAGCTTCAGAAAGGTTCTTGAACTGGATCCAGACAATGCAGCAGCAAAGGCAGATGTAAGACTTAAACAAAGATATCAAGCTTTATCTTACAGTAATAATGTCATATAATAATACAGTCTTAAATAGTCATTCATGGTAGGGATTTTTTAGCTCACCTCGACGAAGTCGAGAGGAGCTTATGCTATACCCCCGGCATCAGTGTCGGCGTTAGCGTCGGCGTCCCGGTTAAAGTTTTAGGAGCAAGTCCCATTCCCAAGTAACTATAAGCCCTATCTGGACCAAACTTGCATGGATGATGCATCTAGTGATGGACACTACCACACTTGCTTCGGATGCTGGATCTGACCTAGATTTTCCAGATGAGTGACCAGGTTAAAGTTTTTGGAGCAGGTCCATTCCCAAGTAACTATAAGCCCTATCTGGACCAAACTTGCCTGAATGATGCGTTTAGGGATGGACACTGCCACACTTGATTTGGATGCTGGATCTGACCTAGATTTTCCAGATGAGTGACCAGGTTAAAGTTTTTGGAGCAGGTCCATTCCCAAGTAACTATAAGCCGTACCTGAACCAAACTTGCATGGATGATGCATCTAGGCTCAGTGATTTTTTTTTTTTTTTAAACCACCACCCCCTCCTTTTGAATTGGGAAAAATTAGCGACATTTTCCTCAAATTGGGAAAAATTATTTATAGTAAATTAGAAAGCTAAAAAATACATAAAATAATCAAACTAAGTAACAACAACAGATTTTGTTTGATTTTAACTTTGATTTTGATTTAAATTCATAAAATAATCATTTAAAAATATTAACATCAATATTTTATTGAATGTGAACATGGCTTATCAGTGATTTTTCTACACCCAATTTAGGTCCGAATATCAGCCCTTTCCCCTCTCAAAAATTACCGATTTTTTCCCAATTTCAGTTGCTTTTTTCCCCAAAATAAATTTGCTGTAGTTATTGTTATATTGAAATTTTTACGTACGACTTATCTAATATGGAACGCTATTGTTCTTGGTCATTCAGACTCTTAAATTAATGGCGAGGAATAGCAGATTATTTTGTGCATTTACAAGGTGTAGAAAACACATTTTGTGGAAAGATGCATGTGAACTGACGAAACATAGCTTTATTTGTAAATCAAACTAGTAGTAGTTCTACAACATGCATCCCTGATTCGACGAATATCAAACTGTTTCTACACCTCTCAGATGCAACTAGTATTGCAGAGAAATTGCGGTAATATGATTAGGGCAATTCATAAAGCTTTAACTAGTTAATAAGTTGATAGAAAAATAAATTACTTGTCATCTTGTCATTAATCATGTCAGATTATCCCATCTTCAATGGCTATTACGAGAAGGATTTTCTCTTATGTCTACTATTATGGCAAAAAAAAAATTTGAAATATAGGAAGGTCGCACTTACCGACAACTTTCAAAGATTTTTTTTTTAAAAGTTAAGAATGTAGAACTGTGTCTAATTTGTAATTTTGTAGCAAATAAATTGAATAAATGATGTAACATTTTTATAAATATTCTATTTTACCTTTTAATTAAGGTTAAATACAATTTTATTGAATTTTCCCAATTTGACACAAATGTCGATGATTTTTCCCAATTGAAAAGGCCCAGGCCCCTTTTAAAAATTGTAGAAAAATCACTGGCTTATATTAGTCACATCTTGTATATAGCTTCTATTTTCTTGGAATTGCTTTGTCTAATTTCATTTTTAAAAAAAAATAAAATAACCAGTATTTTGAAATCGCGATATTGAGCAAAATAAACACCATTTTTGTACTTATGTTAATATTACGGTATATTTTGAATAAAAATTTAACATATTTTACAATAAAATGTATTCAAGAACATAACTAAAGGGGCATTTCGGTAGTTTTCAGGGGCATTTCGGTTATTTCTATGGGCATTTCGGTAAATCGGGGGCATTTCGGTAATTCGGGTTACCCTTAGAATGACCCTCTATGTAATAATGGCGGTCAAACCAAAATCATTATGTCAACATGCATCATGACTTGTATCTGGGGATTATTTACCAATTCATTGAGAATATTATAAGCTACTTATCTGCTTATATGGATATCTGCATTGTTTTACACATTCATTAAAAAAAATCAGCTGCATATGCATGGATTTGAAGAATAAATACGTATTTACTCTGTCAGGAAATTTAGCGACTTTTGTTCAAAGTTAAAACATAATTTTCGTATGTTTGAAATTGGGAAAAATATACTAATAATTGGGAAAAAATAGCTAATTTTTGTGAGGGGAAATAGCCGAATATCGGTGGCATTTTGACCCCAAAAAAATCACTGCTAGGAATGGACATTACCACACTTGATTCAGATGCTGGATCTGATTTAGATTTTCCACATATGAGACCAGATTTAGATTTTGGGGCAGTCTCATTCCCAAGTGACTATAAGCCCTACCTGGACCAAACTTTCATGGATGATGCATCTAGGGATGTGCACTAACAAACCTGCTTCGGATGCTATATCAGACCTAGATTTTCCACATGAGAGAATTTTAGCAATATTTTAACTAAATTAGCATGGATGATGTATCTAGGGATGAACACTTCCAGACTTTCTTTGGATTCTGAATCTGACTTACATTTTCTAGATGAGTGACCAGGGTAATTTTTTTTTTGGATTAGCTATATAAAATTATGGCCTGTTATGATTAAACTTGCATAGATGGTGCATTTAAGGATGAAACTTCCAGAATTGCCTTGGATGTTGGAACTGACCAAAATTTTCTTGATTAGTAAACAGGTTAAAAGTTTTTTGAGCAGGTCTATTTCCAAGTAACTATAAGTCCTACTTAAACCAAACTTGCATGGATATTGATCTTGGGATGTACCCTAACTAGAAAAAAAATATGATGTGAAATTTGCCTTACATGTAGATAACATTCGTCGAGGTGAGCTTCGTAATCTTTGATTACCTATGTTTTAAAAAATAAATTTCAAATATTCAAAAGTTAAGAAATTTCCACTGAAACTGTATTTGAGTACAATTTTTTTCCCAGATTGAAACAGCAAATGGAGTGATGCAATTTGAAACAATGGCAGAAGTAGACTTTCAGAAAGAAGACTTCAGAAAGGTATTAATGAATACTGGGAAATTTTCACCCTGCTCACAGGTGGGCGAATTAAAAAGGGGGGGGGGGGGGTGACTTAAAAAAAAAATTGTTTAAACAGATCATTTACGTATGTGTTAGCAATTACAGTTACTTCATTGTGTGTATGTGATGGTCATTACAGTCTTTATATAGCATGCACATAACATGTATTTGAAGGTTATTACAGTATTAACCAATAGATGTGATGGTCACTACAGTTATTTGAGTGTATTTGTTAATGTAATGATATTTGGAATGATTACAGCATACACGTACATGTAAATGTGTATTTGATGGTTATTACAGCTACATTGTACTGCACTGCATCGATGGTCATAGATTTACTATAGGATATTTATGTTTGTAATGGTTATTGCAGGCTGTGTTCTGTATGGATCAGTGTCTACAGAAATGTCCAGCATGTATCAAGTTTAAACTGAAGAAAGCAGAGGCATTGGCAATGTTAGGCAGATATCAAGAGGCTCAGGAAATTGCCAAGTAAGTATTAAATGTCATAGAGTAATCTTGTATGTGCAGTACATTTCACACACAATCTTGTTAGAGGAGGGTATACTGTTTTACCTTTGTTTCAGTCAAATGAATATATTTCAGTGTAACCAACTATGGCTGAACTATTGCAGAAAACACTGTTATGAAATTCTATTCAGTAAAGTAGATGTTTAGGGTCAAGTAGCCACATTTTTTTAATACTGTATTACTCAAATGGGTACAGTCCACTAATACATTTCCCATAGGTGACAATGTTAATGTTACAGTCCACTAATACATTTCCCATAGGCGACAATGTTAACGTTACAGTCCACTAATACATTTCTCATAGGCGACAGTGTTAATGTTTTCTCACACAACTCCTTCCCTAATTTTCATTGAAGGATGGTACACCCCTCAAATGAAAGCTCATTAAATTCTCTCTCATTGGTTAAAATCCTGAGGTGGCATGTCAGATTCATTTTCCTGCAAAATGCACATGTTCGCAAAAACAGCTGAAAATGAAAATAAAAATAGGGTAATTTCCAAAGTCAGGGTATGCACATATCAAACAATTCAATTCCCTTCCTTTCAAAGATAACATAAAGCTGAAAATTTCATTTTAGTGAACTACTTTCTTCCCCTACCGATTCTAAAAATAATTAGGGGTATGTACCCAAATATAAGTCTTAATTGTCTTGGGAGCATCACATGTAATTGCAGAAACTTCATTTTCAAAGGCAACGCAACGCAGAGCATTCCCTCATAAAAGAGCACCTCAATCCCAATATAAATTACTTGTGTAACTTCCATTATGCATGCATTGGCCCCCCCCCCCCCCCCCCCCTCCACAAGCATGTTACGATATCCCGACTTCATTGCAAAGGGATAATTAGCATCTGTGCGTGTCCATTGTCCAATATTGAATGTTATAGAAAGCAAAATGTGTACACCATGATATTACTACATATCCAAATATGAAAAAGCACAGATTACCTGATGTAATTACTGAAAATCATAGTCTGTATATTAAATAACATATTGAAGTATCTTCAAAGTATCTGGGAATATCCATATAAAAGTAAAGTCATTATCACTTTATCCATGCAATTTTTACTTTGCAGTGATGTGTTACAAAGAGAAGATCCCATGAACTCAGATGCCTTGTATGTACGGGGATTGTGTCTGTATTACGAGGATATGGTAGACAAAGCCTTCCAACATTTCCAACAGGTTCTGAGGCTAGCACCAGACCACGCCAAGGCAAAAGGAGTCTATAAAGTAGGTCTAATTTTGATATTAGATTCAGCATGTCTTTATTTACATGTATCAACTGTTTCTTTTAGGACAAAACAGAGTTGCTTAGAGATTAACAGAATTTATTATATATTGTAAAAAAAATGAAGGGATGATAATTTTTCTTTATTGAAAATATTTTCTCAAGCTACATGTACATATAGTGTTCCGCTCGACTATTATTTTGAAAGGCTAGATACCCCATGGTCACTCATTTACCAGTATGTTTCCACCATATTTTAAAAAACCAGTCTTCTTTTTTTTTGAATCTGAAAACAAAATTGAGAAAATGTAGATAATTGGGGGGGGGGGGGGGGGGGGGGTGACCACATTTCCTAGAGGAGACTTCATCAATTCAGCTGTGATTTGTGGACATGAAAAAAAAACACTATTAAGGAACTTTTCACTTATTGTAAATGTGGAAAGGTAGATTTACTGTATTTCTGTTTACCAGAATCAAAAGAATTTCCATCTTCTTTGGAATTTTTTTTTTGCTTTTCTCATAATCTTATGTATATTTAAATGTATTTCAAATTTACAAAAAGGTTTCATATAGAATTGATACGCTGTAGTCAAATTACATGTATAAGAAAATTTTTTAGGGTGAAAAAAACCCCAACAACTTGAATACATACATGTAGCTTTTAACAAATAAGGTTCATGGTGTGCATGAAACGGCACTATCTATGTATAGACCAATTAACTGTTACCCTTTGTCCAATTTCAAGCACTGATATAGACTTCATGTTTTCAATTCCTGTAATTCTGCTGAAGTTCTGTGTAATGGAGAACTGGATTTGTAAAAATGGAAGTTTAGTATATTTAGCAAAAAAATCAGAATATCAGCTTAGCTATAAATCCCAAGAATATATCGGTATAATAAACTTTAGAAACAGTTCTATCATAATGTACTCATCATTTTGTGAAATGAGGTTGGTCCCTATTTGAAATATTGAACAGCTTGAAATATTGACCATTTTGGAAGAGATTTTCAAGCATTGGAAATAACTACAAAATTCTTGATGTGTAATACATAAACCAGCAAGAAAATTATGTCTACATTTCCACAAATGATATGACTTCTTTTTGGGCAAAGATCCCAACATTAAAAATATTAAGATTTTTTTTGTAGATATAATGACCTGCTTCGTACTACAGTAAATCTCAAAGTCACTGGGACGTCAATTTTTTGCTTCCTTATAAGCGAGGTTCTTCATATCTCTATAAGGAATACAGTGATAAGCCTTATATGGGAGGGATTTGTAAAAAGTTCTTTGTAGCTGAGGTTTCCTTATACATGTACATGTTAGGAGATTTTTATAACTGAGTTTACTGTCATTATAAGGATTATATTTTTATGGAAAGTTCCCCTGGCCTGAGGCTGCATTTTCCAAACAATCTGTAGGATATGACTTTGTTACTTTAAATGTGTTACAAGGAGGATAAACTTTTTCAGAAAGCAAAGTTACTAAAAGCAAAGAAAGAAGAAGGCAATTCAGAATTCCGTTTAGGAAACTTGGATAAAGCACACGATTTATATACAGAGGCATTAGAGATAGATCCCCTTAACAATTCAACAAACTCCAAGTTATACTTCAACAGAGCAACTGTATCATCCAAGGTAAAGGTTGCAGAAAAGAAATATTCTGTGTTTTTCTTGTTGCATGAATATAAACTAATTATAAAATCTTAATATTTTGTAGTTAAATCAAGTGCAAGATGCCATAAATGACTGCTCAAAAGCAATAGAACTTGATGATTCATATATCAAAGCATATTTAAGGAGGGCAAAATGGTGAGTTTTGTTTTTGACCTATTTATTTTAATTGCTTGTATGTTTCTGTATTCTGTGAATAATTTAGTCCAAGGGCATTATACCTGTATTTATTCTGAAGAAGATGGAAAAATTACTACAGTGTAACATGCTTATAACGAAAGCCAGGTGTGGACAATTTTGCTACATTATAAACATAATTCGTTATATCCGTTAGGTTTATAATATGTTTTAAAGCCTTGGGGAATTAAAACCACTTTGCTACAAGCATGAATTCATCATAACTGTGTTTGCTGTAAGCATGTTTTACTGTATACATACATGTACACATGGTCATAAAGGTTATTTTTAGGAGTTCAACACAGATTCAAAAGTCTTCGCTTTATATATATGCATCATCTATTGTTGAACATATCATGGAGCTAAATGAAGTCCTCCTGAAAACACAGCATTTAAAAATAATTTCCATTTGTAGAAATAAGATCTCTGCAATAATTTAATTGTCAGAAAATGTGAGTTTTAGATGAAAAAAAAGTTCCTCAGCACTTGCCGAAAATCACATTGCTCAGTAGAGAGTAAATTCTAAATAAAAATTTGGGGGGGGGGGGGGGGATTATAAATAATTAAATAACACGTTAAGTCTCGTTTGTTGTATCAGGGATTTTTTTAGAGTCTCTCCGGGGCCGAAATTCGGCCCCATTCCCAATGCTGAAAAGTGTATGTTTTTCCCAAAATCATACCTAAAAATTCCCAATATGAAAAGAAGTATTAAGTTGTAAATTATTAAAATAAAATAATGAAAAAAGGGGTTTATGTTCTCTATGTGCGATGTACGAGCCATCCGAGGACTTCCGAGAAGTTATTCGGAATACTATGGATGTTTGCATGCATACTTTTTAAAGAGGGATCGATGTTTAAAAATTAAAGTCGGGATCGTTATCTAAAAAATAAACGTGCATCATGTCAGTCTCTCCAGTTTGCCTAGGACGGTAATTTTCAGGCTGGGTTGAATCGCTCTTATTCTTATAATTTGGTCAAACAATACCGATTTACCACTCATCTGGAACAAAACCCACTATCAAATATTATTTTAAAGAACTTCTTACATAAATGTACAAAAGATGACAATGTATAAATGTGTTCATTTACAATGTTATCATACCCTGCGGCTTTGTCATTTTTAAGCTTCTGAACGTCAACAGCCCCTATTATTTCATATCACTAAAGCTGGTTTAAGCCAGCTTCATACTATAAAAAATAAGAAAAATGATTAAATATTTGACTTTTGCTTGTTTTTTCATATTTATTTGTATGAAGATATTTTTCCCAATTTCAACCAAATATCGCTATTTTTCCCAATCTTGACGGCCCCGGCCCCTGGAATCAAGGGGTACAAAAAATCCCTGTGTATATACAGTAATGGAGGAAAACAGAAAATGTGCATTCTTGTATAAAGTGAAAAAGTCAGATATTTATTTTCAGTATTAATTAAATGCTGTTGAACATACTTGACATCTTTAATGAATATTTTTTATATCTTGATACTTATATTATGATCAATATCTATTTATATTTGTAAATAAAAGAACTACATGAATTTCTACACTATTCTTGGAAATGTATTTTATCAGAACTTGATTATGTTTCAGTTACATGGACTTAGAACAGTATGAGGAAGCTGTCAGAGATTACGAAAAAGTCTATAAAAATGATAAATCAAGAGGTAAGAGTAGAGGAAACATAATGTGTATGTAATTAGTTTATTTAGATATGCCATGTCTGTCTGAGTTGTCTTACTTGTAGTGTTCTCCACAGTCATAGTATAGGGTGATATACTGTAAATAGGAAATATCTTCATAATCAAATTGTGAGTTAATTTGGAAGTGCAAATATTCCAATCCTGAATTTCTTGTAAACAAATTTTATAAATGTAAAGAATAGAAATTCTAAATAAAAATTTTATATGGCTGAAATGTTGCTTTGTTAGCAAGCTTTATTTGCATACTGTAAAAGCAGAAATATTCATTGGGGATTAAATTTCATTCATTTCATTGTTAACAATTATCAACGAAATTAAATCCCACACAAAATTTTTGTTTGACTATATATTGAATAGGGTTACTTTCGAAACAACGTAATTTAAAGCCCACTAAACCTTTTTAGATGACAAATCAATGAAATTTTATCCCCACAAAAATTTGTGCTTCTACAGTATTAAAGAGGAAAACTTCATGATTTTGGGATCATGCAGTAACTTTTCCACAATATTGGACCATTATTTGCCTGATTAGTTCATATGGCATATGTTGGCAAATACCCTTGGAGTCTTCACTCAGAATTACATTCTCAAGCTTGTAAATTGGAAAAGGCAAAAAGAAGTCCGTGTTATGTGTAAAATTCAGATGGTATTCAAAAGTGAAATATTAAGGATGTATGCCAATATTTTTCTTCTTTCTGTCTGAAAGAGTAGAACTTTAAATACATGTAGTTTGAATACTTCGAGAAGAATAAGTTATCATGTTAACGATCCAATTTTCATTTATATTGATTTTTACTTCAGAAAACAAGAGACTTCTTCAAGATGCAAAGCTTGAACTGAAAAAGAGCAAAAGAAAAGATTATTACAAAATTCTTGGTGTCTCCAAAACTGCTTCTGTGGATGAAATTAAGAAGGCATACAGAAAGCGGGCATTAATCCATCACCCTGGTAATATCAGCAACACAGTTTTCATAAGAGTATTAGAGTAATGATGAATCATGAAAAATGGTAGCTTGTAATTTTGTATTGTGTAATTTAAAATTTGTTGATGCAAAAATCCAGCAAAACAATGTTGATTTATGCTTAATTTTCAGATCGACACAGTCATGATACACCCGAAAAACAAAAGGAGGAAGAACGGAAGTTTAAGGAGGTTGGAGAGGCCTACTCTGTTTTATCTGACTCTCGTAAGAAAGACAGATATGACAGTGGTGCAGATCTTGATGACTTAGAAGGACCTGGTGGATTTGGTACGATAAAATAAACATCATTTCACTGGAAATTTTAAACAATTTACTTATTAATCAGTAGTTGTTAATAATATTTTCTACCACAAACCAATTTTTGTTCAAGCATTAGAAATTTATCTTCTGTTTGAACCCCCACCCCGAAAAAAAAAGAAGTGGAAAATATTTTCGGCTAGGCAATATCAGATGAACAATTTTTTTTCTTCGAATTCTTGCATTGTGAATTGAGGAATTAGGAGAAAAAAGAAAATCCATCATCGGTGTATTGAGTTTATTGTTAACTTTTAAACCTACCTTGCATCACATTTTAATGACCTTCTTAGACTTTGATTGCTAGTTTACTACTATTAAGTACTAGTGTTGTAGTATATATTAAATGTAGCTTCAGCCAAGGCATACAGCTTCTATCCAACTTGCATTTCTCAATTTTAACTAGAACTATGCATGTATTTTCCATTACATTTTTAACAATGCATTTATTTAAGTAAATTGACGGGAGAACTAAAAATTTGATTGAAAGTCATGGTTTTATAGTGTCCAAATTATTGAAAGATATTTAAAAATTGGAAGGGTTTTAAGTACCCTCTCTACACCAGTGCAAAATGTTTTTTGGACATCGAGAAAAATATTTTGAATAAAGATGTAAATAATGAGCTTATCTATTTAATTTTTCAATATATGGTACGTGGCATTTACCCCCAGGAAAAAATGTTCAAACACAACACAGTATCAGTGAACAGAAATCACTGCTGTTTACTTCCATGGAGAAAATACAAGTAAATAACATGTTCAATTAATTTATCTTGGCCTTTTAAAATGTTAAGAATACTTGAATTGATAACAGATTGAGTAATATACTGTAAATTTCTATTTATTGGAATTTAGATCTAAGGGCAGATCACTCCAACTGCAAAAAAATACCATAGAATCAGAACTCTTTAGTGTGCAGTGTAGAGAGGGTTCTTAAGTGCCCTCATGTTTTTGTCCCCCACTTTTGTAAAAGCGAGGGGACATTAAATCTTATTTGTCTGTCAGTCTGTAACAAAAATTAAACCTTGGGCAGAACTTTTGAATGAGAAGAGATAAGACTTTCATATTTCACATGTTCATTACCTGTGACAAGACCTCCAAATGTACTATGATTTTTGACCTTTTTACCTTGACCTTGAAGTTTCACCTACTTTTCAAAAATTTAAACATTTGTGATAACTTTTGAATGAGAGAAGATTAGGGCATTCTTATTTGACATGTACATTACTGGTGAGAGGACCTTTACAAATATTAAGTAGTCATATTTCCATGTGGGTTTAATTTATGCTATGTAATTTTATTCTGCGGAAATTTGTCATGGTGCACTTAAAGTGCATCTTCGACATACAGTGGCAATCCAAAGAACCTGTGTAATCTACCTGTGGATTGGAAAGAAATTATGATTCCACAGAATCATGACCCTGTGGAAAAAAGTATGTTTACAGTATATGATTTTTGACCCCGTGACCTTGACCTGGAAGTTTGACATACCTTTCAAAATTTTTAACTTTGGTGATAACTTTTGAATGAGAAAAAATAGGGTGTTCTTATTTGACATGTGCAGTACCTGTGACAAGACTTTTCTGAATGTAGTATTACTACTATGGTTTTTGACCTTGTGACCATAACCTTCAAGTTTAACCTTCAAAACTTTTAACATTGGTAATAACTTTACCTTCTGAATGAGAGAAGACATGGTTTTCGTATTTTACATGTGACAACACCTTTCAGAAAGAACTTTTTTTTTTCATTTCATGACCTTGACCTAGAAGTTTGACCTACTTATCAAATATTTTACTTTTGCTATAGAAGAGATGGGGCTTTCATATTTTTTTTTCACATGTGCTTTACTTGTGATGAGACCTTTTGGATTGTATTATAATATTGACCTCATGACCTTGATCTTGAAGTTTGATGCAGTTTTAAAAAACTTTAATCTTTGCTGTAAGTTGTATTGATTCAAAAATTTAAATCTTTTTTGTATGATGGACAGACAAGACAGTATCAATTTGCCATAAATAATTACATCCATTGCAACCCACGAAGACACTGAAAGCTGGGGAACACAATTCCTTGAATTTGCTTGTTACCATTCATATTCTCAAAGGATTAGTCTGACAACTAAATGTTGCCTGGTTATTATCTGTATGTTTATTATTTATTTTGCAGACCATGTGGATCCCAATGTGATATTCCAGACCTTCTTTGGTGGTGGTGGAGGTTTTGGTGGTGGGGGTGGCTTCCCTGGTGGTTTCTCTTTCCAGTTTGGATGATCATGTTTTCACAACTGCAGACAAGGGATTATGATTATGTACCGGTACACAGAGAATCTGCCACCCCGCCATACACACCTTCATAGAAATATAGGTCAGACTGGCATATTAAGACCTTGATCAGGAATTGTTATAGAAATCATTCTGACAGTGTGTTTCATTGTAATTCATGTGTTAATTCACTAGGATTCATTATCCTTTAAGGAACAGCCTTTTCTAGATTCAGCTCATTTTGCCAAGACTAGGATTGTAAATTGCTCACTTTTGTGATCTGTCTCCAATTCATGTTTTTTTTTTTTTGGTTTTGTTTTTTTAATTTTTTTATTAAAAAAAAATGTTGGTATCAACTAAATATGCAGTTTGTCATATATGTATCTTCAGATTGTAGAGCAATTCTGAAAGAAAGACTGCAGTTTCATATTTATTATTTGTGGCTTGCAATCATCTAATCTGATCTGCTTTATCTCCCTTGCCTTGCATTGTAAGATGTTATCTATTATACAATGTACAGTCTGTGTATGCTGGGCTCTGTGAGACCCAATCCTGGACACAGGACATTATTAACTCTCAGTAGACATTGTACACTGAACTTGATGATGTTTTATGTTTTTTTAAACATAATATGGAGTACTAGAAAAGATTTCAGGAAATCATATTTTAATCATTGCATGTTAGTTTCAAACTGTTTTATATTCAGCGATTTACTGATTTCTTGGAAAATATTCCATATTATTGCTTTACCCATAATACAAAAAGTACATATGTAACAAAGTTATTTTATGGTGTTCACTGTCTTTGCTCCTTGAAGTATCCATCATTCTTAAGGTTTTGTTACAAGTTGGGAATAAGTAGAAATGAGAGAGAGAGAGAGTAAAAATGAACATGTCCATCTGTTGTGAAGTTACTAGGTGAATGCTGTGATTATTGGCATGTTTTTTGTTCATACAGTATTTATGTAATGTAAATCTGAGTTGTGTCAACAGGTCTAATAAAAGATCTCCTTTGTCTACATCATTTCTTTTTTTTTTTTTAAGCAAGAATGATTGAGATAGTTCACTCATATTGGGCGCGCTTGATTTACTTACACTGCTTACACCGTGTACACCTTTCTTAATCAAGTGCAGGGGTGTAGACTTTTGGTGTACACTAGGTGTACACTTTCTTACACCAAATTTAGGGCATGTGTTGAAAGGTGTACACTGAATCCAGTATTGCGGAGAATGGTACGATTGAAAATTTAAGAAATGGTTTTGTGTAATATAAAGGATAAGAAATCACATTCAAGTTGTCTTTTGTGTGTAAGTGATGACATTTAAATCATTTTTTGACCATTTTAAATAATTTAGTCAATTATTTCTGTTTTTTAATTTTTTTTTTCACTTTAAGGACATACGCAACGTACCTTACCTACTGATAATTTTTCAAGATATTCTTAATTTAAGATTATAGTACGTGCCATCAGATGTTCGTAGACAAAAAGCCAGCATGTATTACCAGGGGTTTGAAAATATATCAATTGATGAAAATTCTTGTGTAATTAAAACACAAATATACAAAAATTACCAAACATATATTCTAGATGTTTTATTTATCCAAACTTGTTTTAGAAGAAGTGTACTGCAGCATATATAGACATTAAAATGTAGCACACAGTTCCTTTAAGAATTGGAACTCTTCAACTTTAGGGAAAAAGACAGTAAAGTTCAAACTACGTTGCGTATGTCTTAAACAAAAAATTTTTGTCACACACTGGCGAGATACAAAACATATACTACACCATATACACTACACCTCGTAAAATGCACTTGATTATACACCACCATCTTTCACACCGGTGTATACTGGTGTACACCAAGTTAAGCTAAATCAAGCATGCCCACTGTGTGCAGGTTTGATTTTGTACATGGCTATGTTCACTCTCAAGTTTTTTTTTTAAATTTCAGATTTTTAATTCACAATTTTTGTTTCTTTTTTTATGCCCCCTTTTGAAAAGGTTTGCACCTGTTGACCAGTCGATATCCCATTTTTTGTCCACTTAATATCTTATAAACCCATTGCTTGATAGACATCAAACTTGGTACACTGGTACCTCCTTACAAGTACTTAAGATGACCTCCATTGATTTTTAGGTCACAAGGTTGAGGATCCAAGGTCAAAGTACTCGGATAATAAGAAGATACTGGTATTGTCACCTTTGCTTGACAGACATCAATCTTGGTACACCCTTTTGATTTTGAGGTCACAAGGTTAAAGGTCAAACTACATTGAAAATATGAAGATATTATCCTTTCAAAGTGATTAGAACTCTTTTCCAGCTTGAGATCAAATAGTATTTTGTTGCCTTAGCACCAGAATTACAAACCCATATTTTTCACTACCATAACAGACATGTATTCTAAATTTATGATCCTTTATATTTGCCAAGGGGGATGTGGGGTATATATTTTTTTTAAAACATTTCTTGTTTTTGTTTAGATACTAGATTTGTTGTAGCTACCAGGACTTTGTTACCTATCAGTATGAAAAGGGGGGATATATAAACAGTACACAGAATAAGAAAACCAAGTTAAAGGCTGCATCTCAGTTTATTTGTTTCATCCTGAAGTATGAAACATTTTACTTCTTCTTTGGAAGAAATCCCACCAGTGAATCCAGGAGTTTTCCTTCTATCTGAAATTCATCGATAAACAATGAAGTTGATCTCATGACAAATGGAAAAAAGGCCCATGAGCCTTGATGGTCACCTGAGATTCTGAATTCATTAGGCAATGACTACTTTGTCCCCACCTAGAATTTGAACTTGCAACAAAAATTTACAGTTTTGTAAGGACTCTGTAATTATCATGTTCATGCATCTTGTCTCCTTAAAGGTCAGGTGTAAAGAAGATAAAATATGCTATATTATATAATTCAATTTATAATCCAACTTAACCTCGCCCTGGGGCCAGGCCCCCAAAACTGAATTTTAAAAGTTAGGTAGAGGGTAAACTTCCCATTATATTCATGCAAACAATTGCAAATTGTCCATGAAGGATATTTTCAAAGATGTGTTTTAATATGTCCAAGTAAGCCCCACCTTTGGGCCTGAACCATACAACTGGTGCTATGAATTTCAAATTTTGGGTAAAAGTGTGAGTACTCATTAAAATCAGGCAAACAGTTAACCTGCTAGATACATGTGTCTGTAAATCAAGGAAAATTTAAAAGATGCATTTTCAATATATGACAAACCGCCTCATCCTGGCACCTGAACTCAGGGGCCATCATTTTCATTATTTTGATAAAGGGCTCATTCTTATAATCATCCCAAATGATTGACTGTTTGATGAGTAAAGATTTGCTTTAATTTTAATGGTTTTGGCCACAACCCTCAGGCAAGGACTTGTTGATTTTTGTTTCCATTTACTCATAAATGCCATATAGATCTACCAATATTGGTTGCTGAGAAGGAGATGGAAATGTTCAAAAGTTTATGACCAAAACACAAACGCAGATAGAAATGGGTCACTTGGAACAACTCAGGTGTCTATTAAATGCCAACCCCCCCCCCCCCCCCCCCCAAAAAAAAAAAAACCTAAAATGTTAACATCTTACAGTTAATATTATTACAGCCTTTAATTTTTATTCATTGATTTAATAGAGCAATGATTATATAATTTTCAATAATAATAGTTAATACATGTACATGTACTTACCTCTTGAAAATCACGACAAAATGTTCCATGGACCTCAAAAAAATTCCGAAAGTGGTCAGTTATGAATTGTCTCTGCCTACAAAATAGTTTCTTATAACTTGATCTTTCCGCAAAAAAAAAAAAAAAAACCAAAAACAAAAAAAAAAAAACAAAAAAAAAACAATCAATTGGTCATGCACATTTTCATACTGGGGCAGTCAATTGTCTGTGACTGGGCTGACAAATTTTATACCCCCCCCCCCCCGAAAAAAAAATAATGATAAAGAACATATATCTATATTTGAATAAGCCCGGGAACCTAGCGATTTTTCCTATATTCTCAAAAATGTCACTATTTTTCCTAATTCTGATGTCCCCGGCCTCAGTACCAAAAAAGTGCTGTGAGAGCCCAGCAGTATCTTGAACTGTCAAAATTAGATGTTATCTAATAGAGTGAAATGTTTATATTCATAAAATGGGATATTAAATACATAAAAATAATGCAGAGGAGGTTAAGAGTCCTAAATGTAAAAAAAAAAAAATATATTAAACTGATTTACATTCTACAGAGATTGTTCACATCTATTTCCAGTTTTTTCCTCATTTCTCTCAATTCTCGCTCTTTCTGTGTGCACATCTTCGTAAACTGAAACCAAATAGTAATATTAGACATAAACAAAACATTGTTTCTAGTTAATTCAAAATTTGCAATAATATTTTAAAATAAATTTTAAACGAAGCTTGATGCTAAGTTCTGTAAGTAAAGAATAAGAGAGGTACTTTTTTCAGGACTCGGAATAAACCAAACCAAAATATAAGAAATAATTCAGGGTAAGGAATAAAATACGCTAACTTTTTTTCCCTCTCAATATGATTGTATATATATTAGGGATGGCAATTTGTAACCGGTTAACCGGTTACTCGGTCGGAACGATGGTAATCGGTTAGAAAATCTGTAATCGGTTAGTCGGAAAAAATAAAAATACGTTTAAACTTTCTTAAAACTCGATTCACAATGTTATAAAACTCTCTAAATATTGATAAGTAATGACGTTTTCAAATTTAATTCGGCTGATTTGGAGGTAAATAATTAAGACTCTCAAGATTGAAATGTTTGGGGTAATTGGTCACTCTGGGAAGTGTTAATTGCTGTTTATTTAAAACACCATGTCGTTACCCAGACTGTCCAAATTTTCTTTAATGATATTAATTAAATCTTTGTTGAGTTCTATTAAATGATTTAAGTGGTTTCAATGTGTATCTTGCCCCGTCTAACCTTCGCAGTTAACTGTCAAATTATATTTTTAAACAAACATTATAAATTAAGTGACAGCTCAGACTCAGTTTCTGCTTTTGGTGACAATGCACAATGACGTGTTGTAACATTATCAATTTCTTTGATATCTAGGAAATGTTTCATGGTTTCCTTAATACTATCATTAATAATATTATTATTATTATTTTTTTTTTTTGCCTTTCGAAATTGAAGTGAAATATGTAAAGCGTACTAATACAACTGTAAAAGAATATTACTGACGTATTTTTTTCAGTTTTCTTGTGTATATACCTGGTGTTTACTTGAAAAATAAAGTATCAGGAAAATGTGTATTTTGATACGATTAACCGATTAATCGGTCGGAACGTCTTGCGGTTAACCGATTAGCATTTCTGTATTCGATTGCCATCCCTAATATATATCGTTGGCTGGGACTTTATTCTGATACGCTGCGGTAATTGGAAGTAGTTCAAGTTTAAGTATTCTAGTTAACATAATAACAGTAGCTGAAACATTTACATGTCGATACCTTTTCTTTTTCAGCTTGAGACTTCTGTTTGTTCTTCTTCATTTTCTGCAAAAGAACGGGAAAGAAGATAATATCTAAGTCAAACATGAATAAGAGGAAAATAATTTTAGTGTTCTTTCAAAAATATCAACTGCTGCACGAGGTTTTATACAGGTGTGCTGAGAGAAATGACTTATAAAACTACAAAATCTTATTCCGATCATTTTTGTCAGAGATTTTTTTTTCACATCAAATTGCACATTTTTCTCTAATTAACGTGAAATTAATTTTTGTAAGTGCCACACTATCGGATAGGTAAAATCAAACATTTTATTTTCAGTGGCGAGCATAACTATAAATCTTTTAATTTGTTTCACGGTCATTTCCATTTCCTTATGAAGTGAATCATGCAGTCACAACTCCACACCCAATACAGGAATATATAGTTTTTGGTTTTAGATAAACAAATTTCTAATTTTGCATTTCAAACAGTATTGAAGTATGTATATGACACGATTTATGGCATGTACAATTATTTGAAAAGAACCAAAATTCTAAAGCACATGCACTCTGAAATTTAAAAAAAATTTTTTTTTATTTTTTCATATTGAACACGTCATAATCTACATGAAAACAAAATTAATCCCCCCTCAAAGAAGTTGGAGTATATATAATCGTGATGGTGGCGGTTGGGAGGGGGGGGGGTAGTCCTGTCCATCTGTGCATCAACATACGAAGAATGAGCTTTTATATCGAGCATAAATTTCGCTAAATCAGTTTTTAAAAAAGAGAAAAGAAAAGAGAAATATTCTTTGAAAATCAGCTCAACGGGCATCTGTTTGAAACACAACGTGGTTTATCGTAAAGTTCTGTGATGATAATAATAATAATAATAATAATATATATATATGTCACATATAATAATAAAAATAATAATATAATAATAATAATTCTCTCTAAGAGTAACGCCTACTTACCTCACCTTCACGTCGGTAATGACGTAATGCTTGACTTCCTTCCTCAATTTTAACTCGCAAATCCTACAAAACGTATGTTTTAGCCCGGCATTTATTATAGTATAATAACCATCAAATATAATCAGAAATACAATTCTCTATGTCAAAACATACACCGCCTATATACATGCATAAATAGGATGAGTGTTCTACCCCCCATCCCCTCCCACCCAACCCCCCTCTTTCCAATTTTTCGAAAGGGAATATATCTCGTTTTTAATATATCCTAGAAGAAAGGGATTCTATGATAACGTTTATAAGATAGATCTACCGCAATACTTGCAGGTCGGGTGCCCACAGAATTCTAAAAGATGAAATACATATACATTGTATAGCAATGGCGTAAATCCATATACTTTTCTTTGACAAGGGGGGGGGGGGGGCGTTAAGGGAGTCGTCTATCATGTGAAATTGAAGGAAACAGAAATAATTTAAACTGTCATATTTTGTTTTTTTACATTATGAATTAAATAATTCTACAAAAGCCCATTGAGCTCATTTTCGTAGATAAAAAAATATATATTTTTCGCGTTATATCGCGAAACTTTCGCGAATAAACGCGTAACTTTCGCGTTATAACGCGAAACTTTCCCTGTAAAACAGAGACATTTGCATAAGTCTACAGTTTGTTTTACTTTTTAATGATCTAGTTTATTCATTACAGTGAAAAACGAAAGACTATTTTGAACTTGGATTATCACGAGCTGAAATTTTATGTTTTCTCGCCATTGAATGTGTCTTTCCTCTTTCTAAATCTTTTTTGCCGTCACATTTTGTCTTTCTCAATACTGTTCAATACAAGTGTTGAAGCGTATAGTAGAGGAGCGAAAATACAAGTCTAACTTTAATTAGATTGAACACTCTATATAGAATTTGAAATAAAAGATCTCAGAAAATTGGCAACAATGAGGTAAATTTGTATTTCACGGAACAATTGTGTCACATCACATGAGTAACCTAATGTGAAAATTGGATGACAAATATTCGTATCAAATATTTCATCTCCGATAGACTCACTGAAGAAATACAACATTGTATTTTAAGGTTGCACCATTTGGTCATACCATTACTTACGAAAACATTGACAATTTATTCAAAGAAAGCAACGAGTGGAGATCTTCCTGAGAAAAAAAAATTAGTCTACAGAATTTCTTGGATTCAACAAGTGAAAAACAAGAAAATCTTTAAAGGAATATTCATTTAATTAATTAGTAGGGTTTTGAGATTAAATGCAAAATCAACACTAATCTATCCATTTCTCGCATCAATTCTCTTTTACATCTTCTGAAGAAATGTCATTTATAAATTCATAGAAGTCCCCCTCTGCGTTCATGTTTTTTTATCTGTCAGTCAAGATCACAGATTCCTGAGTAACATGACTATATATGTATAATTTCGCGTTATAACGCGAAAGTTTCGCGTTTATTCGCGAAAGTTACGCGTTATAACGCGAAAGTTACGCGTTTATTCGCGAAAGTTTCGCGTTATAACGCGAAAAATATATTTTTGTTACCTACGAAAATGAGCTCAATGGGCTTTCGTATAATTCAAAAGTGTTCAAGTCTTCCAAAAAGAATAAGTCGTTTAATATCCTTTTTTTTTATTAGAGTAATATGACAAGAAATATTATCAAAATGATTATTTTTTGTTGTTGTTGTTGTAAATTTACGGAGATGAAATACAAGAAAATTATGACTTCACAAAGCGCACCATTCTATATCAATAACTACATCAACTTAAATCCATTTTTCCTCAAGTCATCTCTCATAATTGTACTCGTATGCATCTAGTTGATCATATACCCAGGAAAGAAATAACAAGTTATAGTGTTTACTCAGTTTTTCTTGATTCTTTTTAAAAAAAAATAATAATTAAAAAAAAATAAACAAAACAAAACAGGAATATGAATTACGTATGTACTACTGGATAGATTAATAAATGTACAAAAAATTTTTTTTTATAAACTACATTAAAGTTATCATTTTTTCAGTGATTGTTAACTTACTAAGATGACGTAGAACTTGTCTGCGAAGTCTTGGAACCCGTCTCCGAGTTTACTAACATCCTTTTCCAGTAAATCCCACAAGTCGTCCAAATCCTGGAACAAAAGCCAATGTCACAAAGAGGTATCGTGAGATAAATTTGTCCAATACAAAAAAAAAATATATTTAGTAGGTAATTTATTAGGAAGGATGTCGGGTGGGGTTGTTTGTGGGATAAGATCATAGAATATTTATTGTATTCAACAAAAAATTCATACCCAACATTCAAGTAGTTAATTTTTATTTTATTATATCCATTAGTATTCGTATAAAAAAACAATTACGCACATTTTATGTTTGAAGGAACTGCGCAGATCCAGGATTTTTTTTTCCTGGGGGTAGGTGGGATATATATATATATATATATATATATATATATATATATATATATATATATATATATATATATATATATATATATATATATATATATATATATATATATATATATATATTAAAATGTTTCTAACTCGGAATTGTTTTTACCAAAAAAAATTTTTGGGGGGTTGGTGTTGGGGGGGGATAAGTCACTTTTCTGAGTCAATTTTCTTCATATACTTGACTCCCCTTACCATTTAACAAGGGTCCGTGTTTCCGGGGGTGGGGGTGGGGGGCAAGATCATTGATTGCATAAAAATTTAATAACTGAAAATCTCAAGGGGGGGGGTCCGTACCTCCCCCCCTTTAGATCAGCGCATGAAGAATATATCAAAAATAAATCAAAGCACTGTGGAAACTGTAAAGAAACATTTTAAAAACCAAAAAGACAGTCAGAGTAACGTTTCCAAGTGTTACACAAAGTAAGAATAAAGTTCATAATGTTTAAGAAATTAAGGGGGAGGGGTAGGGGTGGAAAGATTTCCATTTCACTTTCGCTAATACCTGGATTTTTATATCTATATGATATTGGAATAAAAATATTTTTTTCTATCAAATTTGATTGTTATGAAGAAAAAAAAATCACAAATTCCATTGAAATATGTGAATAAGTTTATTTTTTAAAAGCTTTGATTTTATGTATAGTCTCCATATCTAATTGTAAAAAGAAAAAGAATAAAAGATTCTAATCTGATTAAAATCAATTTCTTTGCTACGCTCCGAAATTTTGATAGTCTTTGCACAGCGACTATCAGAATTTTGGAGTGTAACAATAAAAGATTTGATTTTAATCAGATTGAAAAGAAAGATTCATTTAAGATTTTAAACTATAAAGTAACATAACAAAATAATTATTAATTTTATGCAAAAATATTTAATTAAAAGTTCAATACCTTCTGAAGTACATGTGTATCAACTAAATATACTTTTCCACATATGTATAATACTTTAATACATGTATTTACAAAGATTTTATTAAAATCGCATGGTCAAGAACAAACTATCTAAAAAAATTCTATTCTTAGTAACATGTATACTGATAAAATATTTATTGATTGTTGTAAAAATAAATGATTAGCAATTGTAATATGAATTCCAATTTTATCACCTTACTATATGAAAAGCCACTAAGTCGAAATGCAAGGGAATTTAGTTCCTAGCTACCCTTAATTCTCAGCTGAGGCAAAGTAAAAATAAGATGATAAAATCGATAAAAGTGGCTTTTATGTCTTGTAGTTTTCTTTTCTCTAAAGTCTGAAATGGGGTGTACTTTTTAAAATAGAATATTTAAAGAGTTAAATGTAGTAAAAATATATCCGGAGGGAAGGGGTTGGGATTATCCAAATTTTGCATACGCGGATTCAAATAATTATGTTAAACATTATGTTTGTGTCAGTCAGATTTTTTTATGTAAATGAAAAATCATAGATCCGAACTATAAAACAAAGATTAAAACTGCATGTTTTATATATTTTGTGTTGATCTCTTCGCGAAATGTTATAATGTACAGGCCCGTAGAACGCGGGGGCGCCCCCCCCACTTTTTTCTGAGTATATTATTTTGCTATAGCAAATTTTCCCTTAGATGCTGGTTGGCTCACCCACTTTTTGATGTTGTAAGGTCGAGTAATTCTAGGATTTGTACAGTAAATTAGCTTTTTTTTGCTTGTTTTTTTTTTTTTTTGGAAATTTGCCCCCCTTCTTTTGGTAAGTTTCGTTTTTTTTTTTTTGTTTTTTTTTTTTTTGGCTTGTCAGATTTTTAGGGAAGTTGCCCCCCCCCCCCATCCCTTTTGAAACCGTTGCTATACGGGCCTGATGTATGAATACTCAAAGTCGTTAAAACATTGCTGCAGTGCTGGATTATACCTGGAGGAGGGATCTGAAATAATCCATCCCTGGCCAATAAGTGCCACAAAAGAGCAGAAGGGCGTTGTTTACACCAGACATCCCTCGCTTCATGGCAGAGATTGTGGACAAGTAGGCATCCATTTTCTTGGCTAATACTTGAAACGCATTCTGGAAGTAAAGCGTCGAACATATTTGTAACGTTCATAGTTATGGCTGAACTGAAAACATATCGATGCACGAATGAAAATTTATAATTAAAGAAATTTTTAATTACCACTTGGGTGTAGAATTCAACTACCATGTCCTCTGGCGAGATATCCTCTTTATCCATCTATAAGAAATAACTCAAATGAAATATTCAGAAAAAGGTATTGAAAATTCAATGATTTGCAACATTTTATAAATTGGATCTTACCCTATGGTGTTGTGTCGGATACTTTGTGACGTCATAGAAGTCAGCGTCACAATCTCCGGAATTAAGAATTCCATTTCAGATCAGATGCTTTTACGATTACTTTGAGCTGAAGAGATCCGGTGTAAAACGATGTTGGAGAGACATGACGTGTTGCAGCAGTTGCAGATTGTATATAGTTTGCTCAAGCTATCAGTGCTATAGTTTAATTTGCATTGTATGTTGATATTCAGTTGCTGAGCATTTGTCCTGAACTCTTACTTGCCTGCATGGGAAAAATTATTAGTCATCGTCTGCTTTTCGCACCTGTCGCACGCAATCAATATTACAACCAATCAAACAACCCCTTCTATTCTAGTGCGGGACAGTCTCGGTCGAATTTCTATTTTTACTGACATACCTTTACGGTAGCACAAGTTCGATAACCAGATTTTTATTTAAATTCTACCTGGACCGGTTTGTGGATAGTAAGTACAAATTCTTTATCTATTGATTTTATTTATCCCCTTTGAATGTATTTTTATGAACCTTATTGTGTGTAACATGCAGTAATATCTGTCACTAAAGCATGCCGTATATTCAAAACTGTGAACCTGGCTGTGTGTAATGTTTACAGTTACACTATGGTACATAAGCGATGCTAGTCACGCCTGTGTGTGTCCAGTGTGTCCTCTATTAATTATGTACATTTCTTAGTGCAGCATCAGTAATTTCATTACATCCAACACTTGCGCTAGTCCTGCGGGTTGTCAGAAGGGATGAGAAGTGTGTCTCTTTTCTAAACATTTCTACCAACAACACACCCAGTAACACAGTTATGTGCAGCAGAATTTGTTAATGTACCTGTGGGAGTATTTTGAAATAACTTGAAAGACACACCAATTCTTCATTTCTTGTCATGTCTTGTATAAATCCTAGACTATTTACCTCCAAATTCTAAAAATTGTTCCAGGCAGAATCAATACAGTGCTATATAATTTTCACATGTAAGAAATTTGCATATTGCTTATTTTGCACTTATTCTCTTCATGTATTCATGGGTTAATTGCAGTCTTAATGTTTGTATGACAGAGCTGAGAGAACTTTCAAAACAGCTACAAACACTTGAAGGCATAATATGTAGATCAAATTAATAATTTCATCAGAAAAATTTGCCAAATTTCACAATTATTCTTTATGACAGTTTGTTTTATAAGAGGTGTTTGAAGCAGCTATGACTGCCCCGTTCCACTTCTTATAAATCTTCCAAAATATATCTTTTATGACAAAGAATTACAATTTGTAAATGAATTTATTTTTCTAGTAAAGCATAATGATACTCTTTCAATTGCCTTAAAAAAATTAAGGGATATAGCGTTCGAGATAGATCTCTTTTTATTGGCTATATAATGAACAGTTATGATTAACATGACATATATATACCACTGGTTTATTACTTATGAAAAGAAGACAAATAACAGATGACTCAATCAGTCATCTTGTTTCTGTAAACCAAGAAACAGCTTATGTCCATTTACAAAAAAATGTCACACTTTGTATAATAGTCACAGTGGAAAAGTCATTTCATTTGCTTTTTTGTTACTTTGAAAGTTGTTGTTAAGCTCAGGTCTGATAAAATGGGTTTATAAGACAAATTCTGACAGTACAGGAAATTAGTTTAGTCAACAAATAATATATTGCACAGGGAATTATTTAATTATATTGTTTCAGGTGCTTATTTACATGGTATGGTATTTATGTTGATTTGAACTACAATGAAAATACTAGTAGTCTAAAAAAGCATGTCACCTGTGGTTCAAAAAGTACTTTGAATGTTTTGGAATTTGTTAAATGTCATGTCGAAGGTGTTGCAGTAGATGAGTTGGATAACTGAGGATGTATATGATGTTAGGGTGCAAAACAGACCGGTTTCAATGTGTCAGTAATTGCAAATTCATATGAACCAATTAATGTATATTTTGTAAATTCTTTGTAAATGATAGTGTTACCCAAGTCTCTTAAATATCTTAATTACATTGCATGTCTTTCTGCTTGATCCATTTACAGATTCCAAATATATATAACACTATAGCTCTTAATTAGAATAGAAGGGTCTCTAAAAATACATGTACTGACATTTAAAATATTTTTATAGGACGGTTAAAATCCTCCTTGTGATCTAGAAAAGAAAATCAATTTTGGCATGTCTGTGTAATAATTACTAATCTCTTTTTATCAGATAGTGCATTCACCTTAATCTGAGAAATTGAAGACATAACACTATAAACTTAACATTTTTGCTATCTACACTAAAACCACAGTAAGCCTAAAGGTAGAATACATCATATGTGTAACAGAATATTCTGTTCCACATACAATGTATATGTATACAAAGATATGTTTAGTGTAAAGGTTTAATTTTCTTTTATCTTTGCTTCAGTTTTATTAAACTCATGATGAATGATTTTCCAATATTTTAGATATATTGATACAAAAAGTTAATAGCCTTAGGAGAAATTTAATGAATCAGAGTGATTTCAATGTTAGATAAATAGCATGAAGTCTGACTAAATGTGATTTCTTATGTGCTGAAAAGAATAATAGGCGTACTTATACATGTATCAGTCGTAAAAGTATTCTCATAAAGCTTTCAGGTGACTAAACATGAATGAAGTTCCTTGTGTTGGATTGAATATGTGGACAAAAATTATGTTTGAGGTATATGACTAAAAAATAATGGTCTTCTGTCAAGTGTCAATGTTTGCCATGATTCAACTCCCTAAACTTTGATGATAGTGTGTTGTACTTCATGAAGAAAGTTTGTTTTCCATGGAGACAGTAAATTTGATGATGAAATGTGCATCTTTTATTCCTTTTAACCTAAGTTTTAAAAAAGTACTTGGTATCAGATGATTTTCAGTACACTGTATAACCTATATTCATTTTATACATGCAAAAAAAAGATAGTATAGAACACTGAACTAGGTTTCCTAATGTCATGAAGTATTTAAATAGAATTCAAAATGTAAAGTGAACTGCATCCTTGTATTTTGTGAAATTAATTCTTATATTCAAAATATTTCTTCAAAAAGAAAAAAAGTATGAGAACATGCAGAATCCTTATTTGTTATTAAGATGTGAAAAAGATTTTTGACATTGAAGGGAATTTTTAAGTTCCTTTATTACTTTATCCTTACTATATTACTCTATCCTTTATAGTGGACAGTAAGCCTCTCGGATATCCACAGGGGTGCGGGCTTTAAACTTGTTCAATCATCTTGCACTTGTGTACTGTTATGACATGTTATGTTTATTCTAGCTATTGTGTGCCAGAATAAAGTTTTTGTCAACTTTAAAGACAGTTACAACATTCCCTATTTGGTCTAGTCACAAGATAATCTCGGATTATTTCTTTTATAGGGTCATTGTGGCTATTACAAAATAGGATGGATGTATCCAATTTGCCAAAGATATCAAAAGCATTTACATGTATATGATGTGAAAAGCTAGGTACTATATTGCAATGTAGTTGCATAAATTTAAGATAATCACTTAATTGTCTATATGTAGAATTGTGGAGTAAAGCTGCATGCGTGAATGCATAACTGCATATCTGTTGTACTCTAAAGCATGCAGGTAACTGAAGATGCACAAAAGGGCATTCAAAGTATGCCTTCCATATGTATAAATTACTGTTAGATATCTTACATACATGTACATGTAAGTAAATATTGATCTCTGATCAGAAACCACCCAAATTGTCCCAGGGGGCCAGAGTCACTCATGTGTAACAGTGGACAGGAAAATCAGACCCTCACAGTTAAATCTTCACACCCTACTACAAGTTGTGATGACGAGTAAAGGAATGTGGTGTGGGACAGATACGTCAGTGGTGTGACAGGTCTATTATTGATGGATAATCATGTCATTACATTATTGTAATGGCTCTATCTGCATTGTCACTCAAAAGATGGTGACCAGGTTTAATGGGCTGGATTAATACTTAAAACACTTACAAAATGAAAAACTTTTTCTTTTACAGCGAGGGAAATTAAGGTTTCAATTTGTTAAATAGGAACAACTAGCATATCTTATGAAAAAAGCAATCTAAATCTTAATATAAAAATATTTATTTTAAAGAGCATTCTTGATATTAAAGCCATAATTATAGGGATAATATCTTTAATATGCTAGGGTTAGAATGCAACACAGTAGGGAACATAAATTATAAAATTATAGTTATTGTTTACCTGTACCACTTGATATTTGTTTTGAGGTGAAAATCCAAATCAGTATATGTTTTGGCAAGTTTGAAAAGTGGTTGAATGAGTTTTGGTTGAAATCCTTAGGGTAGACAAATGAATATTGTCAGATTATCACAGTGACACATCACTGAACCATAAATATCATAAAATCATCTATTTGGAATGTCCTGATAGCCTTTGTACACAGAAAGATGAGCCTTGTAATTAGTGAAAGATAAGATAATGGTCATCACCAATTGTGTACCGACTTTCATCAAAATTATGCAAGGATCATGAAAGTGTTCAGAGAAACTTCAGGGATTTGATAAATTATTTTTACCTTTGCATTTTAATTAGATTGTAAGATTGTAAATTTATGCTAATCTTTTAATATTACTCCTTCAGAAACATTGGGCTTGTGAAAAATGAATGTGGATCCAGCATTTCGTAGTGTACAAAAAGGGAGGTCTGGATTCTACATATGGAGAATAGAGGTAAATCAGTATATAGATTTATCATGTTAAACATCTATGTACCAAAATTCATCAATTTTGTTATTCTATATTAATTTCCTAACACTGATTGCTGCTGAACTGCAGCTATAAACTAAGACAACACAGTGTAAGTTTGGGCAAGAAATAACCATGATTTATTTGTTATACAATGAAATCTAATAAGACATGTATGTGACAAGCATACAGTTAAATGAAATCATGGTTAACCTCTGACTAACTACAAACACACACACTCTGCTCTCATACAAAAAAAAAAAAATTTCGTGGCCTTTCCCCTTTGCCCTTTTCCAAAAAAGTGACGCTTTCTTGCAAAGTCAGGGATAGTAAGCCTGTGATTGTGCTATCTGATTGGTCAGTTAAATTGTTTTTATTTAAAATTTCCTAAATCTGACCCCTGATTGGCTTAAAAGAGCCCAGCCACCAGGGGGCGCCTGGTACTGGGCCATTGACCTAATTCCCTAGAGGGTCCCCCCCTATTGTCTAATTATGTAAACGATCTGATTTACCCCCTAGAGGGTACCCCTCAATTGTTATCAAGCATTGGGGCAATTGACCCATATTTCATAATAACCAAAAATGGCGTATAATAAAACTAATAAAGATAGACACAATAAACATGTAAGTTATCGCATAAGTATATAGCCCATACACTGCACATATGTATTACATAATAATCAACAGAAATAAACATAATCTGAGACATGCAAACATGCAAGTTATTGTATAAATATATAAACACACTGCACATACATATTACATAATAAGCAATAGTACCATAAGAATACGAAGCTAATGGTGACATAGACATAAAAACATGAGAAGTATGTTACATAAATTAATAACAATTAAACACTGTTTAATAATATATTAATTTCCTAACACTGATTGCTGCTGAACTGCAGCTATAAACTAAGACAACACAGTGTAAGTTTGGGCAAGAAATAACCATGATTTATTTGTTATACAATGAAATCTAATAAGACATGTATGTGACAAGCATACAGTTAAATGAAATCATGGTTAACCTCCAAAAGCCCAAACTGGGTAGAATGTAGGGGAAAAAAAAAAATAAATAAATAATAATAATAATAATAAAAAACAACCTCCCACACAACTTGCACACTTTCCAAACAATTCTACGATAATAATACAAAAGCTAGGCAAAACAAAGTATAGGTAGTGTCAATGATCTACAATCAATGAAAAGCACACAAAGTTTTTAATAAAAACTGCCAAGCGAGGGAGTCGAAGAGCCATCACATCATGGCAAGCACCGGCTGACGGTCAGTAAACAGAGAACTCCACGCAAGGTCTCTCCCGGAATATGTACGGGAAAAGACTTGTTAATGGTACAGATGTTCATACGAGAGTCACACAATAACATAAGCACTGTTCGTACCGAGTATCACCAAAAGGTTCATATGAGAGTCACACCATAACCTAAGCACTGTTCGTACGGAGTGTCACCATTTAGGTTAATATCTCTCAGGATAATGAACACAAATGTAGCATATTACGGTGGAAGGATAGCAGCACATGGCCAAGGTGATGGAGGAATCCATATTCCTATGCCTGGCCAACCCACAAGAACACAGCACAATAACATACATATAAGCAAAACAAATATAGACCTAAATATATACAGAATATTATTGCATCACAAAGTATGCTTTCGTGGCAGGTTATATCGGGAATTTTCGTTGAAATTCTGAGCCTAATCTGGCAGCTACCTGGCAACGAAAGGAAAGAGATGGGTCTACATATGAACGATAGGCATCTGATCGCCAGTCTCCTTGGGACTGTATTAAATCTGAAGGTAAACCACACTCTAATGCAAAGGATGCCCCACCCCTACGGAAACTGTGCCCTGAAAATTTGTCTGGATTAATACCTAATAGTGATAAAATGTGTTTAAGCTTCCTCAGGAAGATTGGATAAGTCAAGATATGCCATTTGGACCCTACTAAGTATGTAAAGGCTGGCTGGGGGGCCTGAGAGGATGGAAAAAGTCTGAAAATAAGCTTTAACATGCAACTCGGGCAAAAAGGGGATCTTGGGATATGGGGCAAGGGCACTTGCAACGACCTTTGAGAGTATTGGATGGTTTTAGACCACAGAACTGAAATCACTGCACCAGTAGAAGTGAAGGTAATATTAGACCTTGAAAGGTGTTTGTTAGGGTCAAATTTGTCCCATGCCGGAGCTAGTAGGTTAGATTTCCTAAAAAAGGAGAAAAAAGCCACTAAACAGGCTGACCAGAAGGTGAGATCCTCTGGGTTATGCAAATTTATAAAAGGAAACATTCTATTTAAAATGTCCGGGGTAATGGGCAACTTTGGACTAGATTTTGCACCTAGGAGGCGTTTAACCCCTTTAAGAATGTTGGTAATTTGCAAAGAGTCCAAAGGATTTGGATGACCCGCATCGAGGTGTAGTAGGCGGACTACTGATAAGTAATTACGGATAGAAAAATATGATAACCGAAATGACAGGAAGGCTATAAACCTGCACAGATTATCTGGAGAAATTGGTACCAAGGCAATGCCTAGAGAGTTACAAAACAACAAATATGACTGAAGATATGACCAGTATGTTCTTTTGGTGGAATCAGCCAGAATGCTGCATCGAAGCAACCGCACTCTTGCATCTAGGGAAGCGGTTGAAAGCGAGTGTGTACCTGTCAAAAAGACAAGAAAAGGTGGGCTTAGAGATATGTGAGTACCAGTCACTCACGTCAACATATCCTGTGATAGGATGTGCAAAGGTAGCTAAAAAGGCAGTAAAATTATGCTTCTCATGGAGGCGGGAAATAAAATCTGCTTTGCAATTAAGCTTACCAGGTACATGTTTGGCAGTGAATCTGAAGTTGTAAATGGCTGACAGCCAAAACAAACTGCGTAAACATTGCATAAGAATGGAATTTTTGGACATGCATTTATTTATACTGGCCACTGTGGCCGAGTTGTCAGAAAACATTGTAACCCTATGATTGGCCCAGAGCGGGGCCCAGCGGTGAGCTGCAATAACAACAGCCAAAATTTCTTTTTCATTGATGTGCATATTGGCTGCAGATGGGAAATCCAATTCCCAGTTACAATAGAACCAGTCGTGGTTCCAAGAGCCCCCTGCACCCAGTGTACAGGCATCAGTGTAAACTGATGATATGGGCTTACCATGAAGAAGTAAGGATTTCCCATTGAAGGTTTCAAGGAATTGGCACCACCAGGAAATATCCTGGAGTACCTCACCAGACAGGCGTATCTTGTGCGATTTGTGCTTGAGGCCAACAAAGGCGTTGATAATGCGGCGCAGGAACACTCTTCCACCGTATACCACTGATGCGGCCCAATTAAGCTTCCCAGCTAGGGATTGTAATTGATGCTTAGAGGCGCGTTTGCGCTCTTTAAAAAGATTAAGCTCATTGCGAAGCTCAGCTAATTTGCACGCGGGCAGCCTTAGTTCCATCTGAACACTACTAATTTCTATGCCTAGAAAAATTAAAATTTGGGAAGGATCAACTACTTTTTTCCAGTTTATATAAAAACCTAGTCTCCTTAGGAGATGTATCAATGTTGACAAAGCTTGTGAACAGTCTTGTTTAGACCTTTCGCAAATGAAGAAATCGTCTAAATAAGCTACAATAATATAGCCCCTACGGGCCATCATTCTGCGAACTGCTTGGGAGAGTCGGTGAAAAATACCTGGAGATTCTTTAGATCCGAAAGGTAGTTTAGTGTCAAAGAAGTAGGAAAATTTCCCATCAAAAGGCCATTTAAAACCTGTAACCCTTTGACTTTCCGGGCTAATAGGAACTGATCTGTAAGCTGATTTTAAGTCTACTTTGGCCATGTAACATCCCTGTTTAACCAGTCTAGTTGCATCATCTAAAGATTGGTATTTAAACTTGTAATCATTTGACACATAATCATTGACCGCAGCACCTTTCGGGCGGCTACAGTCATGTATTATGCGAATCCCCCCATCTGATTTTGGAATAATGCCCATAGGACTTACTAAAAGAGGAGGGCTAGGGGCATGGACATAATTGCCTTCACTAATTTCATCTAAAATTTGAGCTGTAGCTTTAGCAAACAAATCTGATTGAGGTGAGGCTGAAGGATGATTGTTCATTTCAACTGAATGAGGGGACAGTGAAGGGTCTATAATGTGAAAACCGTTTTTGATACCTTGAAGAATAAAAGATTTATCTGGGTCATTTGCAAGTTCTTCTTCCCAAGCAGACAGAATGAGACCTGAGGGTTTTAACCGTTTTTTGTCGAAGTATGATCGGTGGAGGAGTGTTTCTCTGCGCAGCCTGGGACTGCACAAACATGGGAGAATCTACATTGTTTAGAGAAACAACCTTTTCTAGTGTTGAAACGTTTGCAGATTTCCATGCCCTGGGGTGTATGAGAAGCTCTAGGGGGGAACTGTCCACCTGATGTAGGTCTTACAGACTTAAGGGGATGTGTATGGGGTAATTGTACCCTTGGTTTTAAGTAAACCGTTTGGATATGGGGGATGTCTGTGCCCCACCTAAATTTGTGTAGATTTTGGAGCTTTCTGTATTCTCTATCATAGAAGAACACAGATTTAATTTCGTATGAAGCTAAGAGTTGGTAAACCCTGGTGGTGTACGATAGATAATCCAGGATACTGCCAGGTAACAAGGCATTTTCTTGTAATAATTTTTGAAGGATCGCTAGATTAGCTACCGACCACTGGGACAGGGAAATATTTTCGAGTTTAGGTTTGGAGGGCCCCGATTTGAAGACTAACTGCCCATCTTCATTGTTAGACAATACTCTTTCACTTTGTGAGGCAGCTGCCTGATTAATAAAATCTACAATATCATGATATTGACTATTTGCTGAAGATGTAGACAGGGACTTAAGATAAATTTGAGGGTCCTGCCACGAAAACATACCTGGTTGGTCCAGTGTTGGAGCAGTGTTGATTGTGGGCTGGCTGGATCCCTGGGCTGATCTAAGTTGGCCCAACATGTCCGTTAAGAAAGGGTCCGATCTGTCCCCAAGTTGTCCCTGCGAGAGCGTCGGATCCGTCCCGTTTAGGGGTGTCCCGAGCGAGGGGCCAGGCATATCCTCTGCTGGAGCGTCAGCTGTTGTAGTATTGGTTTGCGTAGCTGCCGGGCCTCGCGGAAAAGTTTGGCGTATCGAATGCATAAGCAAGCGCTTTTGTCCCACAGGAATAGTGGAAGGCAAGTCATCTTCCGACAACAGCGATAAAGCCTCCATACTGTCGTATCCCAGTTCTATAAGGACAGTTGCGGTACGGGTTGACAATTTTTTACGATCCGCCCATTTTGATACCGCTTCCTCGCCGACAGTCATTTCAATCTCACCGTCCGACATTATGATTGCAATAAAGGCGATTTCAATACAATGAAAAGTCACATGCGTACAAACAAAGACAAATAGAATTTACTGCGATCGCTGATCGCGCAGACGGCACACAGGAATTCGGACAAAGTCCTCAGGGGTACAAAAAATGCAGCCATTGCAAAAGGCAGAACAGTCCATAGAAATGAAGAAAAGCGCATCGACGAGCACGTAATTGGCCTCCTGGATAATTGCAAACAGTCTGTCAGATTCCTCATCGGACATAACATACCAGGCTGGAATGTTGAAAAACAAACGAACCGAAGAAAGTCTCTGCGCCATGGTGTAAGTGTTCACAGTCCAACAGAAAAAACGTGCATTTCATCACGTGTACAATTAGCACAGAATGGAATGTCAGCAAAAAAAAAAATTTCGTGGCCTTTCCCCTTTGCCCTTTTCCAAAAAAGTGACGCTTTCTTGCAAAGTCAGGGATAGTAAGCCTGTGATTGTGCTATCTGATTGGTCAGTTAAATTGTTTTTATTTAAAATTTCCTAAATCTGACCCCTGATTGGCTTAAAAGAGCCCAGCCACCAGGGGGCGCCTGGTACTGGGCCATTGACCTAATTCCCTAGAGGGTCCCCCCCTATTGTCTAATTATGTAAACGATCTGATTTACCCCCTAGAGGGTACCCCTCAATTGTTATCAAGCATTGGGGCAATTGACCCATATTTCATAATAACCAAAAATGGCGTATAATAAAACTAATAAAGATAGACACAATAAACATGTAAGTTATCGCATAAGTATATAGCCCATACACTGCACATATGTATTACATAATAATCAACAGAAATAAACATAATCTGAGACATGCAAACATGCAAGTTATTGTATAAATATATAAACACACTGCACATACATATTACATAATAAGCAATAGTACCATAAGAATACGAAGCTAATGGTGACATAGACATAAAAACATGAGAAGTATGTTACATAAATTAATAACAATTAAACACTGTTTAATAATATATTAACCACACAAGCATTTTACAAATAAATCAATTATACAGAATAGAATAAAGAATTGAAATTTTATCCTATTTGAAATGAAAATCATCTGTTTAAAAAACAATATTGCAAATGTTTTAATGTCACTGTTACCTCTGTCCTCAAGAAGTATATAAAGTTTAACTGTGATTTCAGGACATGAAAGTTGTGGCAGTTCCTCGAGAACAATATGGCAGCTTCTATAAGGGTGACTCCTACATCATCCTCTCTGTAAGTTGAATGAATTCAGCTGCTCTGTTTTCATATTACATATTTTTCTTCTCATTAATGCAACACTCCTTTGGATTGATATACATATACATTTTAATTATCTGATACACTTTCAAATACTTTCTTCATCTCAAAACTTTAATATGTACTCTTTGATTTCAATTTTAAAATTGTTCATTATACATTACTGGGTATACATGTATTAAATCTTTTGCATGTATGTTTTAGTAGTGATACATGTAGATTAAATAAAAATGTCTCTTTGATTCATGTTTTACAATATGTTTCATCAGGTTACAAATGATATATGTTTCAGTGTTAACAGGTATAGTTAAGGTTAATAAATAGAACTAAATTTAAAATTATACAAACCAGTTATCTGAAGAGGGAGACATCAAGGGCGTGAACATTAAGGTATATACATGTATCTATCTGTAGTCAAAGCCTTTACATCATTAAAAGCTTGTTGTTGACATTGGGACACAGTGTATGCCACCACCATTAAAAGCATATTCTTGACATTGGCACACTGGCCACCATGTTTAAAAAATTGACCTTGACATTGGAACAATCACAATCATCAGTATATGTAAAAGCATGATCTTGATATTGGAACATTTGCCACCATCAATTAAATCATGTCCTTGACAATGGAACACTTGCCATCATTATAAAATGCATGTCATTGAACACTTGCCACCATCTTTAAAAGCATGCCGTTGACATTGGGCCACCATCATTAACAGCTGATTAACATTGTGTCCTGGACATTGGGATACTTACCACAACCATTAAAAGCTTGTCCTTGGCATTGGGGTACATGCCACCATCAATTACATTGTGTCCTGGACATTTAGACACTTGCCACCATCATTTAAGGATTGTCTTGACATTTGGAGACTTGCTTGTTCTAGACATTGAGACATATTCCACCATAATGAAATGATTGTCCTTGACACTTGGACATTTGGAGACTTGCCATCATCATTAAAAAGTTGTCCTTGAAATGGGGATACTTTCCACCATCATTTTAAAGGTTTTCTTTGACACTGGGGCATTGAGATGCTTGTCACCATCATTAAAAGCATGTCCTTGTCATAGAAACATTCATTTTCGCAAAAGCCTCATAAACTGATAATGGGAAGTCCAATTTTAGCATGCTATTGAGTGGAAATGTAGTGAATTATCACATATGAATTGAACTTAGCTGTTTGTTCTTTCTAGCATGCTTTTTAAAGTTTTATTTCTGCTGAATGCTTGTTATGCATTGATCATTCATGATAAGTTTTGATATTTTTGTATTCCTCAAACAATGAAATGTTAAAAGGTTTTGGATGAAATGAGATAACAGGTACATGGTTTTTTTTTCACTGCCAGGAAAATTTTTTCACTATTACTGTTCTTTTTCATGTAACTGTTGAATTTTGACTTAATGAAGCTTTTTGAATGAAAATTTCACACATTGCTTTAGCATCAAATTTGAGATATGATATGTCATTTTAAATCATCATCCAGGCTATATCTTAATCTTCACATTTGACGTCAACATGTACAATATTTTTTCTTTAACAATTCTGCTAAAGAATATCTTTTTCTCCTTTTAGAATTGAACTCCAATGTAATATATTTTGTAAAGGTCCATACAGTTGTAATTTATGAATCATTCTTTTGGATTTTTTTTTTCAAAGAGCATCTCATTTATTGAACACATTGAATACTTAGTAGTAAAAGATCACTTTTCAGAAAATAAGGTCTAGCTTATTAAATTTCAGAAATTTTAATTTTTTTCTATAAAATTGTGTAACATATTTAAAATGTATTTAAAAGAAAGGTATTCAAACCCCATCTTCAGGTATTAGAAATCTTTCATATTTGAATAAGCTAGTCTGATCTTTTTGGTACTTATCATTTTAGAATTCATTGATAGTTAATGCATATACTGAATGTAGGAAAAGTTTTACAGAATGAACATGTCATGATCTGCTTGCTTGGACATACTTTGTGTTTTGCTTTGAGATCTCGTAGAGCTGTTTGGTCACATGGAGATAAAATGCACATGCATTTTGCCTCGTTTTTTTGTCATCAAATTTGCAACTTGGTTGTTCCTGATAAAACAAAGGAAGTCACTTAAAATAAAAGATTAAAGAATATATAAAGTAGTGGTACAACTGTTTAGTGTATATACATGATTTATAATGCAGTATGTAAGATGTTGCAGAAGTAGCTGTATAATTGTTATTATAGGGCAGAGTAAGGTATATTTTTCCTAAATTAGACAAATCTAAAATAATAATATATGCATAGAGCAAAGAAAATTGTGGGTTTAATATTTATATTTTAGAACATTATTTTTGTGTCATAAGATGTCTGCCCATGCAGGGATCGTGTATTGACTTAACATACTATACTTCATATAGTACATGTATGTATTGATAGTATCACTAGTTTAAATGGAAAGGGTCAATTTTTGGTATTATTTTCCTAAAAACCTATCCCTGTTTGATTTCAGATTAAGGAAATTAAGGGAAGCCTAGATGCTAACATTCACTTCTGGCTGGGCTCCGAGACTACACAGGTATGATCAGCATCTTATCAGAGTTTGTTTTTCCCAAGGTTGTGTCACTTCAACTCATTTAAAGCTACCAACCTTACCTCAACTCAGGCATGTCTTTGTGGCCTGATTAAACTGTTAAAAAAAGGCAGAGTGCAGAATTAAAGGTATATATTGAGAGTTTATTTAGAATTTAAGACTGATGGCTTTAAGGTAGACATTTGAAAGGTGTGGATGTGATTGGAATGTTGATCAGAGAGCACAGGTAGTTCTGGGTATTTAAATGTCAGTATGCTAAAGGACTGAAAAAGAAGGCAATAAAACATATATAAAAAACATATCCATTGGCAGAAACCAGATTATAGGTTTTCTGGGTAACATGAAAGCTGATTCAGCTCATTTATTTCAATAAATTGAGATTAATCCTCTGCAACAATACTTGACTTCATGTTGTAAGTACATGCATATATTGTTTTGAAATAAGATTTGAAGAGAAGTGTAGTAAAAGTTTAAAATGAATTGATATAGGATGAAGCAGGTGTAGCAGCATATAAAACAGTAGAACTTGATGATTACTTGGGAGGGGCACCTGTTCAACACAGAGAGGTCGAAGGTCATGAATCAAAACGCTTCCTCAATTACTTCAAGTCAAAAGGAGGAGTCAGGTATAGATATAAGTTTTTATTTAAATGAGTATTTTTGTTTCAATAATATGAAAAAGTTCAAAAGAGTTTTTTTTCCCCGATCAACTTCAAAAAGAAATGTAAATTGTTGAACCATTAGCAGAATGATGTAAGCTTGATTTTTAGAAAAAGAATACTGAATCCATTCAATGATGCATTTTTTTTTTGTAATTTTCAGATATTCAGATGGAGGCCACAAGTCAGGCTTTAACCATGTGGAACACACATTTAAGCAGAGACTCCTACATGTCAAAGGAAAACATCATGTCAGAGTATCAGAGGTGAAGAGAATCGTACAACATTATCTCATGTACTGATGCATGCAGAGAGATCTTTTATGAAACTGATATATATTTGTGGTTTTCAAAATTATTTGATATGTACATATATTATGACATTTTGCAATAGTCTTTGGATTTCTCCCACAACACTCTTTTACATCACATAATAAAACATGATTGTATTCAATAATGTAGAGGTTCACAGAGGGATTTTTTTCACTTGAAACCACAATAAATACTATCTCTGTAAATATTGTCTCTTAGGTATATATTTTTTTTACAGACACCTATTGGCTGGTCATCCATGAACCATGGTGATGCATACATCTTAGACACAGGTCTGGTATTATATGTATGGGTTGGAAAAGAGGCCAGTCGCACGGAGAGAATCAAGGTCAGCAAACAGAATCAACACAGTCGTCGTGTACAGGATAAGAGATACTTTAATTTTTCAGTCTTGAGATGTTATGCTATGTCTTTGCAGGCTTTAGAACATGCTCGACATTTGAGAGATGAGAGAGGAAAGGCCAACATTATTGTAGTGGAGGATGGGCAAGAGAAAGAAATGGCTAAGGACGAATTAGATGTATTACCCTTAAACAATACTTAGCTTACAGTAGAACACACTTATACATAGCAAAGTTCCAGGGATGAAAATTTTGATTCATTATAAATGTAGTTCATCATATCTGATAAGTTCATACTATGTTTAAAAGCTACAGGGAATGAAGATCATTTCTAGCACACAATTAAAAGTTTACAGTAAATGAATCCAGTGTGAATAATAGTACATTTATAGAAGCATGGTTCTATCATTTTAGGAATTTGAAAAGCACCTTCCTCTGAGTTCCAAAGATCAAATTAAGTCAAAAGAGGAAGGAGGTGCAGATGAGGTGGCAGAGAGAAAGGGCAGCTCTGAGCTTAAACTTTATGTGTGAGTCATTTACATGTATAATATAAAGTGAAAACTATGAACTTACAAGAAGTTTTCATTAGGAGAAAAGAAATTTGGGAAATGCCATGTAGGTTGTATGTTTTATGGTATATATTTTTTTTTTGCAGCTGTTCAGAAGATGATGGTACCCTCAAAGTCTCTGAGGTCAAGAGTGGCCCTCTTCTGAAGTCTGACCTTGACTCTGGTGTAAGTTTGACCTTGACTCTGGTGTAAGTTTGTCAAGTCTCTGGATAATATTTTATGATCCAAATTTAAATCTTGGATAACCCTTGCATCTAGTCAAGAGTTTTTATCTTCAATGTTTGCCCTTTAGGAGTCCTACATTATTGACAATGGCAGTGCTGGTATTTGGGCCTGGATTGGAAAGAAATCATCCAAGAAGGAAAGATCTGAGGCTATGAGGAATGCCTTGGTAAGTATAGTTACAATAACTGAGGAACACTACCCTTCTCAATAATTATTATTGCTGCATTGAAGATGCTTCAGTGACTTGTTAGTTTATTGTTTGCTTGATGTAAATATTATAGTCTTGTTGTAGGAAGATAATTTGCTTTACATTTATTCCTAATAAACCAATACTTTATAAAAACATAACTTAAAGTTTTAAAAAGAAACATGACTGTATGAAAGATTTGATTTCTTTCTCCCAGGGCTTCATCAAGAAGAAGAACCTACCTACCAGTACTAGTGTTACTCGTGTCGTGGAGGGAGGTGAACCTTCTGATTTTAAATGTCTCTTCAAGGACTGGCCCCAGCCTCCCATCACAGGCAAAGTCTACAGTCGCAACAGAGTTGGTGAGTGTCACATTAATTGTCAGAGCAAGTAATGCATACCGTATATCCATATATTTGCGATGATCTATTTTTCACATTTTTTGCATTCATTTTTAATTCGCAAAAAATAAAACATGCAGAAATAATGTTGATTATTGTGCCATAAAAAACAGCCTTCTAGTTTACTGTGTGTGGAAGCTCACACTGTCATTCACAAAAATATAACTTGCGCAAAATAAAAACTGTACAAATCTACCCTTTTTTGCAAAATTTGCAACACGCAAAAAAAACAAAAACGGATATATGGTAATTTAATTCCTGCTTGTTGTTATGAACTAAGATAAATAGAAATTTATGATTTCATTTCCAGCCAAAACCATCCAGACCAAATTTGATGCTTCTACTCTCCACTCTAATCAACAGCTGGCTGCCGAGACTCAGATGTTTGATGATGGATCAGGGCGAGTTGAGGTCAGTAGAACTGATAAGCAACATGTATTTTGTTCCTTTTTTTTCATCTCTGATCTTTTTCTTCAGAACTCTACAGAACATGAAAATGAAAAAAAAAAGATTAATAGATTTTTTTTGCCATTTTAGACTGTGTCAGACAGTTAAACTTTATAAAGCAAGTTCGTGATTTGTATTTATTTTAAAAGTAGCTAAGCTTTAATTGAACTGTGACTAGTTAGATGTCTTTCAAAATACATTTACTTCTTTTTTCTTCATTACACCTACAAGTACAACTTAATTTAATGCATCTTTTAAATACGTGTAGGTGTGGAGAGTAAAGGACTTTGATTTGGAACCCATACATGCAAAGTACATGGGACAATTCTTTGCTGGGGACTGCTATGTTATACAGTACACCTACCAGGTCGCTGGGAAAGAAAACCATGTCATCTACTATTGGCAGGGACTCAAGGCCACCACAGATGAAAAAGGAACATCAGCTCTAAAAGCAGTGGAGCTAGATGATAAACTAGGAGGAGCTGCAGTTCAGGTACAATTTTTTTTTCAAAAATATTCGCAGCTTTCTATGATACACAATTAAATATTTATTTTTAGTGCAGATTAAAGTACATATTAACAAATATTCGACATTCAAGGAGTCAATCAGCCAGTTCTTCTGGAGTGCTTCTGCAGAAATAGCATTTGTTTTTAGTTTCTCCATATTTTTTGAGTTAACTGATTTGAACCGTGGAATAAGTTTTGTTATGGTCATTTGCAGGTTCGAGTGGTTCAGGGCAAAGAGCCAGCCCACTTCATGTCCATGTTTGATGGCAAAATGATCATTTTCTCTGTAAGTCAATCATCGGTTCAATCATTTACAATTTCATATTTTGCTGCATGATTTAATTGATATGTTTCATTAATTGTCTGTTTGTGTCAGGGTGGTCATGCTGGATGGGGAGGGCAACAGAACAACAATGCCGATGGGCCAGGTGACAGCTACATGCTTCAGGTCAGGGGAACCAACCAACTCAACACCAAAGCTGTTCAGGTATTATAGCAATTTTATTTACTAGAATAAGGATGATAAAATGAGCATGTTAATTATATGAAGATTTTTTCATGAACATGTTCTTCATTTTACAGGTGGAAATGGATGCTTCCTCTCTTAACACAAATGATGTTTTTGTTATTTTCACCAAAACCCAAGTTTTTATCTGGTGTGGAAAGGTAAGTTTTAGGGATCTAAATTCAGATTGATTGAATGTTTTAGTTTATTTCACCTGGTGATTTTTTTAAAGATTTTTGGATGAGCTCATGACATATTCTCCCAACTACACTTTAGTATCCACTGTAAACATACCTGGACAAAATTATTACATTTTTAAGTACAGTTTTAGCTAGGAGATGTACAATTATGCAACATACATTTATAATCCATTTGGGGGAAAATACATTTATATCTCCCTGAAATTATTCTTAATATTCTTTTTGTGGGATTAACATGTACATGTTTTTTATGGTATTTTGGTATACTCCATTATTAATGATATGTACTATTGAGAATATTATATAGATTTAGTAAGCATAAATTTACAAAGTTACTGTAGGTAATCAAAAGCATTGTCCTGAAGATTTATACATGTATATGTGAAACTTTACATCTCTTCCTTTTGTTGAGGTGATCTGCATGTATTTATTATAATCTTTGATTTAAACTTTGTTTAGATTATGTTCATGTATCTGAACTTATTATTCCTGCTGTTTGTAGGGTAGCACAGGGGATGAAAGAGAAATGGCCAAAAAAGTCACCAGCAGATCACCTAGGTAGATGTAGAGATAATAAGAAAATATATTCAAGTGTAGAGACTAGCATAATCAGATTTATTAGTCAAGAACAACGCGAGTGTAAATGTGCACTACACATATATAACACTACATGTATGTTTGACAGAGAGCCAGTCATGGTGTTTGAAGGTCAAGAGAAGGACACATTCTGGAACGTTTTGGGAGGAAAGAAACCTTACATCAATGACAAGAGGCTTCAGGTATGTGTGTGAATGGTACCGCCCGACAGAGTTCTGTGTCGGGAATGTTTTAAGATCACATTTATTGAACTAAAATATGATAATTATGCATATTTAGTTTAATCTCTCTGAAATTATTTTCAATCATATCAGCGGTAATTTTTTCATATATGTATTCACAGAGACAAAAATGTAAGTTATGTCTTTGGTATTCATTGTGTTATTAATGCTTGAAAAATATAATAGTAATAGCTGTATTCTTCATTTGAATTCTGTATTGATAATTACTAGATTTGTGCAAATTTAAAACACCTGATGGAAAAATAAGCAAGATTATGCACCCACATATTGAAAGCACTATGCAGAGAAAATCTAATGTCAATCACTTTTTGTAATGTTAATTCATAATCGATGTATTACAGGAAGTAGAGACAAACCACCCAGCACGCCTGTTCCAGGTGTCTAATGCCTCAGGCAGATTTACTGTAGATGAAATCCCAGACTTCAGTCAACAGGACCTGGTCAGTGATGATGTCATGATTCTGGATGTCTGGGACACAGTGTATGTTTGGATTGGAAATGGAGCCAACAAACAGGAGAGGGATGAGGCTGAGAGACTGGCCATTGTACGTACAACAAAAAATAAAGATGTAGAAATTAGAGATATACATATATTGTAGATTATACGTGTATATACTTTCTTCACAGCTTTTTTGCTATTAGATTTTTCAAGCCAAAATAAGTTTTATAAATTGTATTGTATTATATTTTTTATGTGTATTTTTAACACGGTGTGATTTTTATTCATAAATCATGTGTCCAAAATTACAGTATGATATAAAGCTCAAATTTTCTTACTGTCAGTAAAGTTTTCATCGTAAATTTCACATGCAGAGTTCTGACCTGCAAGTAAATACTGCTCTTTAAAATTTCTGTTATCTACATCCTCCTAAAGATTATTATGTTTATAGACAGTGTTCATGTCTGTATTAACGTTTGGTCAAAAAATCATTGTGAACACTTTAGAACAGTGTTCATGTATGTTTGAAGAAAGAATCATTGTGAACGTCTTAGTTGAAGTAGGTGAAAATTCTGTTGCAAAAAAGTCTTATTTTTCTGTTCCAGGAGTATGTAAAAACAGATCCAGCAGGGCGAGATGAAGATACCCCAGTATACAAAGTCAAACAAGGCTTTGAGCCTCCCACATTTACTGGCTTCTTTGGAATGTGGGATAGGGAGTTGTGGAGTGTAAGTTTATTTTTATAACTTTCCAAAATAATAAACACAACTTAATACACTGAGATTGGCCTGTACATTTTCTGATTTGAAACTATTTACTTCATGAATTTTATGACTTTGTAGAAGGGGAAATCCTTTGAGGAACTAAAGAAAGAACTTGGAGAAGGAAATGAAGCTATGTCTCTTGTCAAGCAGGTCAGATTTCAATCTTTTGTAAGAGGACTTGTAGAACAACTTTAAGTGATGATTAAACTGATAAACAATAACACAAGTGGTAAAACTGATAAACAACAACTATAGGTGGTGTTAAAACTGATAACCAACCCACACAGCTTTAATTTCTCTGACTTGTAATTGTTAGCAAAATCTATTTTCATTTGTTTTGAATTCTTGTCCATCCTGTTATTAATTTCTAATTAAGATGATATTCATTGGTTTCTATTAGCTCTAATTGTAAAGAACTTGTCTTACTCAGTGTCTAATGAGTGAGAACAACAAAACAAGAATCTACATTTTCTGTCTATTGAAAATTTCATTTGAAGAGATTGTCTGTTTTTGTTGCATTAAGGTGGCAGAGAATGGTTCCACAGACTTCCAGGATGTGGCTAAATATAGCTACGATGAGTTGACAGTACCGGCAGAAGAACTACCTGCTGGGGTTGACCCCTCATGTAGAGAGGTACATGTATTAGAATGTTGTGACTTTCTGTCTCAACCTTAATCTTAACGAAGTTACAAAATCTTATTGGTAATTTAATAACATGGAATATTATACATGTACATGCCAAGTGTATGTAGATATGTACATACTCTTTGTACATGTGCTTAAAGTATTTATTGCATGATCATACTGGTAAACCAGTGTTTAGTTTAGGAATGGTGAACATGTTCAAAGTTTTTATGAAATTTGTGTTTACTAGAACATCATTAAGGAACGTGTACTGATTTTAGGGTAAACAAATTTAGTGTAAAGATTGGCATTAAGGCACAATTTGGCACAATCATGAATAATTTAGGATGTATTCATAAATTAGTCCTCAAAGGATTGTATGAAAGGTGCCAAATATGAATCAGCTAAGATGACTATAATTTATATATATACAACATTTTGTTAAATTACAAAGAGAGACTGTTATAACAAGTTCATTTTGTCTTTTTTAGATCCATCTTAGTAATGAAGACTTTGAAAAGATTTTCAAGATGAAATACTCAGATTTTATTACTAAAGCACCATGGAAACAACAGGAATTAAAGAAGAAGAACAAACTATTCTAGTAGAACTTTTTATTTTAGTCAATATTTCACATTGCTCATTGTACATTGTACGTTATTTGCATTAGGCATTAGTTAATGTATATAAGTATCCAAATTTGAAATGGAGCTGATGTTGGTCATTATAGGGTATTTATCATTGCTTACACTGTGAATGCTTTTGTGGTGTTACACAATGTTTTAGACTTTGTTATACAGTAATTTTCTATTTTATCGTAGTGTTGTACATTGACACATACACCTTTATATTTGAAAATTAATGTTCACATCAAGAATATGCATTTCCATTTGCAAGAATAGTAAATATGAAGAATGTATGCCATGTTAGTTGTGAAAAGACCACATTCCTTTATTTATTGTGATCCAAATTTCATATTTTCTTTTTACCATAAAACTTAATCACATATCAAGCACTAAGCTGTGAACAAGTATTTATAAATGGGTTCTGTTTTTTGTAGACCAAATCTCATCAGAACTTGACTTTCTATGTTGGATCTGCTTTGTTGTTTGTTTATTTTTATAAAATAAATCTTTGATATGTTAAATATTTACTTACACATTCCTAGTTTTGGATATTATTATTATGATACATGTACAATAGTTGTTTTTTTTTTTTTTTGGTTTTGTTTTTCACTATATTGATTTGGTTGTCCAATAATCTATAGTTTATTTGTGCCTGTTGCATTTATTTAGCAAGTATTTTAATATTAATGATGTATCTTATTCAAGAGTATTATATTTAGGGGTGTGAGACTTATTTAAACTTGATATGAAAAACAAACATTTAAAGGCATTAATGTTTAAGTTTAATACAGATACATGTACATGTATTTTACAAATTAAAATCAGTTTATTATATTTCAGAGTAAGGAAAAAAGACTACTTTCCCTTAGAACAAGGAGAAATCCTTATCTCTTGTCTCTGTTATGCTTAACCCTGTGAAGAATATAAAATATGAATAAATTGGTAGCGCTAACATCATTTCTTCCTTCAAAAAGATATTGCAAAACTTTTCTTGCTTTCAAGAAGACAAGTTGTAAAGACATCCTCTCGTCTTTGGTCAATTTGATCTCAACCAAGGTAACTGGACAAGTACATGTACCTTTTTATCTTGTACATGTATTTCAGAAATAAAGTATTCAGGGTAAATACATGTACATGTATGAAGATGAATGGCATTTACATGAGAATTTCTTTGTTATTTCTAATAATTAGCATAATTTTTTTTTCATGAATCTAAGAAAGATGAGATATCAAACAAACTTTTAATATATGCTGGAATAAATGGATCTGCACAATGTCTTCCAAGAAGGTCATTCATATAGATCTTGTAATATTTCTAAAATATCCCCATAAATCTGTAATATTTCATTTGTGTTTATTACAGATAATTTTGAGGGTTTTAAATACTTGTTATTTTTTCCCCACAATATTCAATAATTTTTGTTGTTGTTCTTTTGAAAGGTGACCTATGTGCTGCTGATTGTTAGATCATTAATGGCAATACATTCCTTATTTTTTGCATTGATATATGTAGTCTGTGCAATTCATATTCCTGGAAATGTTAGTGTGCAATGTAAGCTGTTCTTGGGTTTAACAATTGTATGGAACTGTAGCAATAAGATTATGGGGATGGTAGATTTTTTGATGTGTATATTTGTAACCAGAATTTTTGTTCTAGCTTTGTAGTTTCACTTTATATACATGTATATGTCTCTTTAACATGTCATTTTACAGACATCAATATGTGTTGAACTTCTATATAAATGTCTATTATGAAAAAATGAATGCAGTACAAATAGTCTTTTATGCTAATCCATCATCTTTCTAAGGTTATAGCTAATTAATGAAACTTGGTAATTCAAGTAAAACCAATTTTCAGTTGTGTGCAGTTTATAACATCAAGAATATTTCTGCATTATCAAATTTACCCTAAAACAAATTAAGAGATCACACTACAGGTGGTGTGCCAATAAATTTTGACATTAGAAGAGAATATCATATTGAAGCTTCGCACACTGTTTTCATGTTTAACCATCAGTATGTGCAAGCTCCCATGATGCTTCAGCACAAGAATGCACAATTATAACTATGGTCATTGCCACTAAAATCTACAACTAGAAGTCAAAAAGTCACTGAGAGAATAATTTTCAAATTACAAAGTTATTGCATAATTTATTTCGGACACTGTGTGTTTGCGATTCATTGCTGCCCAACAGGTGAATTCACAGAAAATGACAATTAGATAGGTGGTAGAGGGCAGAGGATTCTGCACAAAATAAAAAAAAATGACGTACAATCATTTAAACTGAAAAACCTAAAAATACACAGACTTACATGTATCAACACAAATCTTCCAAAGATAGAACCAAATTATCAAAGAATTAGCTGTGGCCTCACTTCAAGGAGGATTAATTGCCATGTAGGGAAATTTAAAAGAAGTTTTTTTTATTGACCATCTCAAAACCTCTGGATGTGGTAGGAGATGATGGTTTAATGTTTGCTGGGGATCTTTTCAGTGTATGGTAAATGATTGAGTATCATCAGAACATGCATTTGGAATTTCAGATACCTACTGGTTTCTCTAGCAATGTATTTGTTATTCACCAACTAATTCAATTACCAAATCTTAGGAATATTTTTGCAAGACAACAATCTAACAGATGTTACTTATTTGTTGTAGCATGTCAGATACACAGCATTATATGTTGTTTGTTTCTCTGAAAGAAAATTTTTATGCCCCCGGATCGAAAGATCCCGGGGGTATATTGTTTTTGTCCTGTCTGTCTGTTTGTCTGTTTGTCTGTTTATCTGTTTGTCCGTTTGTCTGTCTGTCTGTTGTCAACTTTAACCTTGCCCATAACTTTTGATTGGTTGGAGCTATGACTTTCATATTTCACATGTGTATTCCTTGTGACAAGACCTTTCTTTGGGTACCATCATATTTGACCTTTTGACCTTGACCTTGGAGTTTGACCTACTTTTGCAAAATTTTATGAGACTTTAACCTTAGCCATAACTTCTGAACAGTTGGTGCTTGGGGTTTCAGACTTCACATGTGTATTCTTTGTGACAAGGCCTTCCTTTGGATACCAACAACTTTGACCTTTTGACCTTGACCTTGGAGTTTGAAAAACTTTAACCTTGGCCATAACTTTTGAACAGTTGGTGCATAGGGTTTCAAACTTCACATGTGTATTCCTTGTGACAAGACCTTCCTCTGGATATCAACCAATTTGACCCTTTGACCTTGACCTAGGAGTTTGACCTACTTTTGAAAAACATTAACCTTGGCCATAACTTTTGAATGGTTGGAGCTAGGGCTTTCATACTTCACATATGTAATCTTTGCGACAAGACCTTCCTTTGGATACCAACCACCACTTTGACCTTTTGACCTTGACCTAGGAGTTTGACCTACTTTTGAAAAACTTTAACTTTGGCCATAACTTTTGAATGTTTGATGCTAGGGCTTTCATACTTCACATATGTAATCCTTGTGACAAGACCTTCCTTTGGATACCAACCTATTTGACCCTTTGACCTTGACCTAGGAGTTTGATCTACTTTTGAAAAACTTTAACCTTGGCCATAACTTTTGAATGGTTGGTGCTAGGGCTTTCATACTTCACATTTGTAATCCTTGTGACAAGATCTTCCTTTGGATACCAACCACTTTGACCTTGACCTTGACGTTTGACTTTTATTCAAAAAACTTTAACCTTCGCCATAACTTCTGAACAGTTGTATCTAGGTCTTTCAAATTTCATAGGTGTATTCCTCGAGACAAGACCTTTCTTTGGGTATCAACATTTCTTATCTTTTGGCCTGGATTTTGACTTGCATTTGAAGAAACTTTAACCTTTGCCATAAGCTGCCATACGGGGGCATCAGTGTTTCACAAACACATCTTGTTTTTTTTTTGTTCATACTCTAGAATGAATTTTTAAAAAAAAATTTGGTCAAGCATGAAATGCTCTCATAAATTTTAATGCAGACAATTTTATGGGGACACCTCTTGTTGAGAAAAGACCTCAACCCTTTCCAAACATTGTTTTAATGAAAAATTAATATTTAAACATCAAAGTCATAGCTCATCAATTAACGATTAACATAGAAGTAATGTGGCATACGATATAGTATGAACCAACGAGATCAAATCTCAGGCAGGAAATTTTACTTTGCTATGAAAATCATTATCATTAAACCCCCATACGATTGCAGAGAGTATAATGTTTTTGACCCGTCCATCAGTCTTGTTCTTATCGGCGCAACTGCTCTAAAAATGCTGGGTGCTTAGGCTTTCATATTTACCAGGTATATCCATTGACACAAGTCCTTTCTTTGGATAACAACATTTTTGTTCTCTTGACCTTGACTTGCATTTGAGAAACTTTAACCTTCTCCATAAGCTGCCATATGGGGGCATCAGTGTTTCACAAATACATCTTGTTTCTTGGAGGTATGCCCCTTTCGGAAGTTTGGCCTCCATCAATCCCATTTTTGTCAGCGCAACTTCTCTGAAATTGCTGAATAGTTTCATGAAACTTTTAGTGAATAAGGACATACTGTGTTGATGTGCATATTCACAGGAAATGCCGATTCAATATATTTCTTTCCTGGGAAATATGCCTCTGTTTAACGTAGAAGTCTGACCAAAATTAAGTCTACTAAAACAGTTCCTAAGTGCAACTCCTCTGAAACTGCTTAACAGAATTTCATGTAATTTTGTAGTTTATATGGATATACTGTAATTGTGCATATTCACAGAAGATTCTTATTCATTTTTTTTTCTTTTACCTGAGTTATGCCCCTTTTGAACATACAAGTTTCACCAAAATATTCTATGTGAAACCCATTTAGTTATAAATCTTTTTATAATATAAAATATAAAGGTGAGCATCTGAGAGCCTAATGCCATTGATGCCTTGCATGATATTGATTTAAACATGTCAAAAGAGAAAGGGAGGTCGGGGGGGTTTAATCGTTTGTTGTATTTAATTAATGCAAAGCATTGACATTATGTGTAGCATTGTCAAGCAATGTGGGAGCATGGGCTATGCGAGTTTGCTTAATTTTTCTTTCATTAATTCTTAAAACTATAAATCATTACGATTTATGGAGAACATTTGATGTATGAAATTTAATGCATTTAAAAAGCATTCCGCTTCTTATCAATCCAGAAGGAAGAGTTTTTGTTTGCATGAATTTGATGCAATGTGAAAGACTAATTCTCTTATATTAATAGAAGAATAGGGTTTACCCAAATCGTACACATACATGTATGTCAAACAGGTTTAAAAATGTGCACTAAAGCCTATATCACAAGTTATCATGCTAGTGGTAGCACGTATTTTTTTTAGTTCACAGCCTAGTGCTAAGCACTTTCCTACTAAACCTTAAATCCAGAAAAGATTTCACTACATTATATTACTTTTACATGAAATAGTATGAAATAGTATAATATGATACTTTAGAGTTCAAAAAGCCCTTTGGTGCATGAAAACAGAAAACAAACAGAAAAAATATTATGTGTACAAGTTCATTTAATCTTGGGCACAAAATACAAGTGTATGTCTATCAATAGCTTTTCAGAGAAACACAGATATAATTTTGCTTTCTAATTAAGCCTTGAAAAAGCTGACACACTTAAAACTAAATTCTCCAGCACTTTTCTTCCCTGTAACAGACAAATTCTTTCTGTAATCTTCAGGACAGAGTCTCTCTTGCCATATCTTTATACAAATACATTATCTATTTATATAACAAAATAATTTGCATCCTCCAACAACCATATACACATTTAATCTGAATTCTAATCCAATTTGATATCAACGCAACAACAGAGTATGCACATTCCAAACATTTACAGTGTATTAAATCAAAAAATGTAGGACAAAGCAGAAAAAATAACAACACAAGAGGAATTAAACAGGTTAACCCTTTCACTTAAAAGTCAATGTATATTGTAACTGAATAACTTTTGTACATTATAACAACAGCACTGAATTTATAAATATGCATATATTTCCAGGGACAAAATAAAATCAAACACATATTTTTATATAAAAGTGTTATCACAGAAAAAAATGTAGAATGAAAACTATATCTTGAATAGTACTAGTCTTTCACCAAATGTACATAAGTAATGATAAAAAAAAATGTAAGCTTAACAATCAGAATGGCAGAGTATATTATAAACAGGGTATCTTGTCATAACAGGGTATCTAACCCAATGCAGCATGGAAGTTGAATATTCATGAGGATACTCAAATGCATACAATTAATACAGGTTTGTCTAAGCTATCAAACAATTTACATGTGTACTCTATATTTCTGGAGAAGCATATACCTATTGAGTAGAGCACTGATTTTCAATTGTTAATTATGGTGCGTTTCAATGAAGTGGTAAGAAGCTGAATACAAAAGGTCAGTAGGAGATTCAGTGCCATTTTAAGATTGGTGATAACAATTAAAACTGACTACTATACACTGAAGACAGAAATTTAAAAAAAATTTTGTTTGTTTTTTTCTTTTTTTAAATCAATTTTTTTGGTCTTCAATTCTCCTGTAATTAAGAAATGCAATATTCTTCATCACTACATTAAATAATGTACAAAAAACAGCTCTTTTAAATACCATGTGAACTGAAACTTGGAACACTTTCAGTAAACAAAATAAAATATTGTTCATCAAATTGCAGCACTGATAAGCTTAGTGCCTGTTGTGCATCCAATCATTGTCTGACTGATTGAGAAGTTCTGCCAGAACTTTGTCCAGGTCATAGTTGTGTTTGTTGAGCAATTCCTGGTTTCTCTGTCTGTTACAGAAGCCCATCTCTATGAGTTTCTTCATTGGACCAGAGTCTGTTGACTTGGGTACCCACTTTTCCTCCTTTGGCTTCCATTTTGCGGCCTTTGGTTTCCATGTTGATTTGGGAACCAGGTATTCTTTTCCTTCCTGGGAAGTACCGTTCTAAAAAGGCATTCATCAGTGTACAACTCTATAAGTGTTATCATTATTTACAGCAAACTTACATAAATTCATTGTGTAATGTATAAATATTACATGAAAGCTGTTTGAATTGAATGTGCTGATCATGATTTGACAATGATAAATGGAGACTTATTTTTGGCTTTACCTGGTATGTTCTGGCTTGCCAGGTGTAGAAGACTTCCTTACAGGTAGTATAAGCATTAGCAGCAGCACGATTGGCTGCTTTCACTGCAGTGGTCACCATCTGATTCACCATCTCACCAGCAACGGGCCTGTACATAAATCATTGTTCACATTATTCCTAGCTGTCAAGATAGTGTACACAATATTTCAATACATTAAGATTTCTTTTGCAAACTTACATTTCATATCCTTCAGCTTTATCCCCTTTGTTTTGATCCCCATGGTGAGCCCCACCTGTGCACACATCTCCCTGAGGAAGGGCCTCTTTGACCTCAGTTGTATCAAGAGGTGAGCAGGCTTGATCCTCAGTTTGATTGTTGGTTGCCTCCCCTGTCTCATTAGACTGTTCCATTAATGGAACATTTGTGGCACTGATCTCCTCTGTTTCAACAGCTTGTTCGATAATTGTTGTATTTGTAGCACTCACTTCCCCTGTTTCTGTATTTGTTGATGGAACATCAAGATTTCCTGGTAAATATTAAATTCTGATTAAAGCATTTCACCTTGCAATAAAGAGCTTCTTTCACCATTTTAAGGGTGAAAGAACATTGAACTTTGTTTAATCCAGCTGATATTATTTGAATGTACCTGATGCTCCTATTTCCCTCTCTGTTCTTATTTCCTCCCTGACTCCCCCCTGGGCTGGAGCTGTCAATATCTCTGGTGCACTCTGGCTGAGATCATCTACCAGTGCAGGAGAGGCTGGTGAAGGGATGAGTGGATCCAGTGGGGGTGTAGACACTGAATTTGAAGCAGTCAGAATATCATCCACAGAGGGAGGACCTGCATGCAAAATGTTATAATCACTCCAAACCAAAACATGCTGTTATAATGCTAGCATAGCTGTGCCACAGGCATGCACTACTATTATTTTAGCCCTCACAAAAAAATTATATTAAAATAAAATTTGAATAAAAACAATTAAAAATAATGAAATAAACATCAATTATGGTACAGTTATCAGATAAAAAGAAAAATTAATAAAAATAGAAAGAAAAATGTTTGCTTGTCTGAAGCCAAGGGTAACATGAAAAGAAACAAAAATGCTAATTTAAAAAAATGACATAAGCATACACATTAAATTACTTGTAATTTATACTTTTGGATTATATTTCACACACCACTCTAAAGAAAATATAGTCGATGCACAATCACACAAGAGCTAAATGTACAGTTTTGAACTAGAAACTAGTAATATTTATTAATGATACAATTCAGACAATCTATTAATATACAAAATAAAAAGAAATCAATCTACCCTCAATTCAAAATGTGATATCTTACTTGTGACAATGTTGTTGTGGTTGTCATCAAGCACGTTATGGTTGTTGTCTGTTGTTTCATTGTCTGAGGAGCTTTCTGACACCTGTGGTCTGATGACAGGCTTACTGAAGTCAAAACAGGCAGGCATGGGAACAATGAGGAAATCGTCATCCTCACTGAGGCTGTCATCTTCCTCAGAGGAGTACTGTACCTCTGCTGGTAAACAATGCATACAACAAAGATAAGTTTTTTCTCTTTCTCAAACTGTCTCATAACCTATTGAGACTTACAACTAGGTCTAGTTAACACTCGTAATATAAATTTAACCAAACTCTGTGATTTATGCACTTCCTATTTTCTTAGTTAGACTCGTTAAAAAAAAATTTTACAAAAGAAAGAAGTTGAACTGTATATATAAATACATTTTGTAATAAAATTCAAAAACTATGGAGGACTAAAAGAGCTAGGTACGTTAGCTAATGTCAACAGGCCCTGCAAAATGCTTAAAAAATAAAGTTTGCGTATCCTCACTGACAATGTATATTTATAAAGTTTATGATCCTAAGTCCTTGTATATGTAAATGTTTGGGCGGATCCAAGCCTCTTATGCTGCTATGTAATATCCAAACCTATGCCGTTTCCGGAAAACAAGCAATTTTCTTCACTTTTCACCCGGTTTTTGGGAAAATTCGATGTGGCCACACGCATCGGCCACGTAGATATTTTAACCAGAAATACTATTACATAAAAGGGATTGATTTATACAGGTTTCGTTCTGGCCGTAGGCTGTGGCCACATTGAATTTTTACAAATTCTGATATTATCAGTCGTCTGCTATACGGATCTTGACGTGAGGGGAATGGAATATTAGCTTGGTAATTTGATTACATTCGTAGAAAATAAATAACAATTGAATACATGTTTATTTTATAGAAATCTAAATGATAAAATGCATTACTTTAATAACTCATTTGTAAAAATTTCGTATCCGCGACCACCTTTTTAACTTTCGTTTTCATTCCAGGCAACATTTCGGGAACAAGCAAAACTCAGGCAAATGTACACATAAAACGTCTAAATTTCTGAAGGTCTGTTGTAAAAAGGTTTATCTGAGATGTTTTAGGGTTGTTAAGTTTATAAAAAGGCATCTTATGTTTATTTTAAGGCAAAACCCTAACATCTCCAGGTTGTACATCGAACTCTAAATATAGACGTCCTCGTTGTTTACATTGACAACGTACAGTGACGCGCCAAAAGTTTTTCTCATTTTTCAGTCTTTCGTTCGAATATTTTACTGTAAACAATACGTTGTTTTATCAAACATTTTGATAAAAAATAATTGAGAATTTCTCATAGTAAGAGAAAACTGTATTCAGATGATTCATTGTAGATATAAAAAAAATCTCAAATTAACGACTTTTTATTATCCGTAAAAATGCTGGAAAGTTTACATGTTTCAATGCACAGATGAATTATTTTAATATTATAGCACTTACACCCTTTCTCCAAAAGCTTAATTAGTACATACTTATACTTATATTTAACGTATGATAATCTTTCAATGAATTAAATTTATATACCATCACATAGAAACGAAAAAAAAAACCATACACAATTTAATGTTTTTATGTCTTCTCAAAAATAATTGAAATGATAATTGAGAACAGTAGAGACATAAGTATATGTTATTTATGTCCCTGAAAACAGAGAAACAATGCGGTTAAATTCAGGGGGGGGGGGGGAAGAAGAATGGGGAAATTACATATAACTATTAAGTTTTCCTTCAGAGAAGTTAAGATGAGAATATTAATAAAATAATATTCGACTAACATGATTCTCATTATAATAAAAACTTATGAATGGGACAGCAGCTTCATATAATTTTGTGAAATTCTAAGATACTGAAAATATTTTTTAAAATTTATTTTATATATCTATAATTTTTTTCTAAGTCATTTATTTTACACCCTCCCTTTTGTGACAGGAAAAACTCTCCAAAATATTTGCAAATTCATTGATTCTTACTAAATCAAATGATATTAATAATTAAAATATCTTCCTATGAGATACACATGTATACAATTTGATACTATACAATTATTGCATGACGTGAGGAAAATATGTAGATTTATTCAGCAAAGAAAAATTATACGAATTTTTTTGGTTGAATAAATCTTCATTTTTCCGTAATATTCATGCAATAGATTCTTATTATACCGAAACAAGCAAGGCCTTTAAAAATAAACACAAACTTTCAAAAAGTTACTGGAACACTTAACCGAAGTCCCTTGGACACTTCGTAGGGGTGAAACGATACACCTCCTTCACGGTTCGATACGTATTGTATAATTTTGTCTCGGTTCGGTTATTTTCGATACGATACATTTTGATAGAAGGAAATGAATTCAACGTTGTTTTATGCTTTTTTTTTTCTAAATCTAGTCAGATATTTTACGAATTTTATTTGCAAATTGACTAGAAGAAATTGATTAAAATTATTTGACTGTCAAAAATTATTTTACAAGCTATCAGTCATCAAAAATTTGCTGAGTAAAGTGTTTTACCTTATGCCAAACCCGACTGAATAACGATCCCGATCGAAAAATGAACCGAACCGAAAATTAGAGATTTTGCACCGTGTATCAAACCGAGAAAAAATACCGCGGTGTATTGATACCGCGGTGAACCGTTTCACTCCTAACACTTCGTATTTAGATTTCTTTCTTTCTTTCTTTTTTTTTTTTTTTTTTTTAATTGAAGAAGACCGCCAATTTTGTCATTGCATTCAATGCCTTTATTTTAAATTTTGTGATGTCTGCTGTTGTCGGGAGTTTCGTCAACGAACGATTTATAAGTATCGCGAGAAAATGCACTTGGTTTTCCTAGGAGGTTAAATATGATGAAAAGCATGACGACGACAGGGAAATATGAAGTTTTATGGCCCCGTTACGTGACAATTTAGAACCAATCAGATAACGCGTTGTATAGAATAATTATGATGAGGTATAAAAATAAGATGTATGTGTAGGGGGAGAATCCCACTTAGGCTTTTTACAAGCTTATATATCATACTTAAAATCTCGAAAATCGGAAAGTTGAACTACTTGGCCAGGTGTCTCAAGGTAAACCCCCCCCCCGACCCTTGCCTCTGAAATCCCCCTTCACCAACTCAGGTGACATACGTACCAGGTAGATACTAGTATTGTATTTTGGATATAGAACATTTTAGCGTTACAATATAAAGACTCAGGAGAATTATTTTCAGATCTTAATTGCAGCCCGGAGGACCGGGCTGCTCTATACATATAAGTTTAAGTGTTGGTATATGGGGATTGAGGTGGGAGAAGTTATTCAGAATTAAAGGTTTTCTAAACATTAAAAAGATCGTTAATCAGAATGTTCTTTCCCTTTATAAATTACGAGATACACAATATGTTTACTTCCATAAAGTGAATCTGTAAAAATATATATGTTTTTCATATTTAATATATAAAGTTGCTTATCATTTACTATCGAAAAAACGACAGGTCCCTTTTTTTAGAACATCGAATTTTACTTATCGCATAAAAACGTAAAAAAGTAATTTACACAGTTCGTGTTTTATATTCTTTAAGTGAAAGACATTTTTGAAAATAGGTGATGCATGTGTCTGGTTTCAAATTATATTTTATGCAGCCAACATTTACTTGAGGAATTGATAAAGTTCAAAAGGGTATCGTTTTTGTTCGATTTTCGTCCGACTATAAGTTTTCAAAATATTCTCGACTATCGTCTCCATCATTTAGACGCATGCCTTTTTCACACATATCGAAGCGGTTTGATGATCAAGACTCATTTTCATTGTTTACTTTATTTATTTCCCGGGCGACAATTGATGGCTACATCAATGTTTTCTTGTTTCTTGTTGTTGTTTGTCCCCAGACGATCAACAGTCAGGTTCTAAAGCTGAAACCACGAGAGGAATGAATTCAACATGACGCTAGTTGATGCGTTATTAAAAGTCATGTTTGTTTCACCTTATGCTTACAGTCATTTTGAAAAACCCCGCGTTTCGAGACACTGGTAACCTTATCGCTGTACTTTGTATCCAACTTAAGACAACCCAACGTAATAACTTTTTTTGTAAAAAAAATAAATCGACATCTTTATGGTCGCAGATAAGTGCGTATTGCCCAGGGTTGAAATATTACAACCTTTTTATGAAGGGTTGAAAAAATATACCTATCTATTATAAACCAAGTCAAAGCTTAATAAAGATTAAATATGTCATGTAGGAGATGAGTCGACCATCTTAATTTTCTGATATTTTTAATATCGATTATTGGAGGGATGATGGATATGTTCAGAAAACAAACAACGTCCAATCATAAAGTTATGTGTTGATATGGTAAAAACGGCGTCAGAGACATAATTAATGATTGTTAAAATTACTGGGAATAATCAAAATATTCTTTAACTCATTTGACAAAGCAATTCATCATATATTTCACAAAGTTTTAGAAGAAAAGTATTGTCTGAATTCCCCATTAGACAGATTAAATTAAATTTTATTACTACCATTATTAGAATTTACATCAGCTGTTTTGTATGGCTTTGCAAGTCTCCTGTTGGTAAATTAGGAAAATGATTTTAATTTATTCTTTGTTAGTTGACACCTTTGTCTGTGGTCCAAATTCAAAGATCAATTTGCAAGGTCATCGTAAACTTAAAGAAAATGCTGGTGGAAATGATGGAAGCATGTCACCTAAAGCCCGACTCTGACTCAAAGATATGTAATTTAGATCCAGTCTATACTATATGTATGAATTTTGACAAATAAAAAAAGTTAACTTTGACGTATAGTTCACAAGGAACCTTAGGGTCAACTTTGATTTTTTTTTTTAATTATTTGATATACCAGTAGCTTACTTTCAACCCCCCCCCTTCCTCCCTTTCTTAGCGCAGTATAGCGACCTAGAATATGTTTTTACTTTAAACAAAACCTTGAAGTGACTCAGAATTTCAGGATTCTGAAGTCAATGAATTTTACTAGATATTTCTTAAGTTGCAGGCACGTAGTATCGGTTTTGAAATGCGGGGGGGGGGGGGGGGGGGGGGAGAGAAAACTTGAAAATCCCATTTCGTGGGAGGAAGGTCCAACTTCTCAACTTCTTCCACATCAATTTTTTTCATACATCACCACATAACCCTGCAAGAAAAAGTGGGGGAAGGGAGCTACTAGCCCTTCAATGGACATTTTCGATAGAAAATGTAATGTTCGAAAAAAAGGGGGTCAGCCCCCCCCCCCCCCCCAATACTTCGAGCCTGAGTTATTATTACATCCTGGTGATATAATTCCTTATTATTTTGCTTCCCATTGATCTCTTTTGCATGAATAATTTAATAATTTTTAAAAATTGTATTGATTTATCTCAAAAAGGGCGATTTTCGGTAATATAAAATTATAATTTGAACCTTAGTGCAAATAGGTCAAAATTAATGCTAAAGTTAGTTATATTTCCTCGTTAACTGTTCTTGTTTGTTAATAAAAGCTTCATTTCTTTTTGCATTCTCTATCTTTTTTTTAAACATTCCCGAAAAAATAAATTTATTTGTGGAGAAAAACAGACTGCACATTATGCAAACAATTTTGACTGCAGTTATGATATTCAGGTATATCGATACTATGGAGGTCATTTATTCTTTAAAACATTCTTTTTGTGCAATATTTTTTTTAAAGTAAATAAACTATGCAATGTAAACATTTTATTGTAAGATTTTTTTTACGTATAACATACATTGATACATTATATTAAGTTGTTATTTAAATGTACTAAATTGACAACAATAATGACGTCATAGTGCTCAAAGCGTTTAAATGCAATAAAATACATTCCATTTTTAGAGGGCTATTACAACTAAACTATGAAAGGTAGATAAAAATTATTGATATATTTATAAAGTTTACATCCTCAACTCATTTCTTTATAATTATTTTAAATTTTCAAAGAAGGGCCGATTTTCACTACTAACGTACCTGGCTCTTTGTATGCATTTTAATTCAGCCCCTTCCAGAATTTACCTGGTTGAGGGATGGGCAGACTGCTCATGTAATTCTCCACAAATTCTTTGTCAATGATCTCTGTTTTTTCTGTGTAGTCTTCTGGGTTTAAAAGTTCAACACTGCTGGTCCTTGACAAACTGCCCTCTTCTGGCAATGGCGACTTAGGAGGGGACACAACTGTTGGTGCAACACATATAATAAATTGATTTGGTGATCCAATATAAAGCACAAATATTTATGTCAACAAAATATTTCCATTTTTTCTTTTAAACCTTGAAAATGAAAATGCAGTTTTCTAAGTTTTTGTGTGCACATTTTCACCCTTTTTTCCATCCTTTTCTTAAAGGATAACAATAATTACTATATGCTTCTAAGCTTTTGTAAATGTGACCTTGAACTTGCCAAAATGACCTTGGTTAAAAACAAGAGGCCCATGGGCCACATCGCTCACCTGAGTAACTTTGGCCATGCTGTTCTTTACCAGATTTCCCCCCTTTTAATATACCTATTGTGGCCCCGCCCTACCCCAGGGGAACAAAATTTGAACAATTTAGAATCTACACTACCTCTGGATGCTTCCAAATATGTCTCAGCTTTATTGGTCCAGTGGTTCTTGAAAAGAAGATTTTTAAAGATTTTTCTTATATATTTCAATGTAAAACTTGGATTCCCTATTGTGTCCCGCCCTACCCCCGGGGGTCAAGATTTGAATAATTTAGAATCTACACTACCCCAGGATGCTTCCTTATAAGTTTCAGCTTTTCTGGCCCAGTGGTTCTTGAGAAGGCCCAGTGGTTCTTGAGAAGAAGATTTTTAAAGATTTTTCTTCTGTATATCAATGTAAAACTTGAATTCCCTATTATGGCCCCGCCCTACCCCCGGGGGTCATGATTTAAACAATTTAGAATCTACACTACCCCAGGATGCTTCCATATAAGTTTCAGCTTTTCTGGCCCAGTGGTTTTTGAGAAGAAGATTTTTTAAGATTTTTCCTATATATTTCAATGTCAAACTTGGATTCCCTACTGTGGCCCCGCCCTACCCCCGGGGGTCATGATTTGAACAATTTAGATTCTACACTACCCCAGGATGCTTCCATATAAGTTTCAGTATTTCTGGCCCAGTGGTTCTTGAGAAGAAGATTTTTTAAGATTTTTCCTATATATTTCAATATCAAACTTGGATTCCCTATTGTGGCCCCGCCCTACCCCGGGGGTCATGATTTGAACAACTTAGATTCTACACTACCCCAGAATGCTTCCATATAAGTTTCAGTATTTCTGGCCCAGTGGTTCTTGAGAAGAAGATTTTTTAAGATTTTCCTATATATTTCAATGTCAAACTTGGATTCCCTATTGTGGCCCCGCCCTACCCCCGGGGGTCATGATTTGAACAATTTAGATTCTACACTACCTCAGGATGCTTCCATTTAAGTTTCAGCTTTTCTGGCCCAGTGGTTCTTGAGAAGAAGATTTTTTAAGATTTTTCCTATATATTTCAATGTCAAACTTGGATTCCCTATTGTGGCCCCGCCCTTCCCCCGGGGGGTCATGATTTGAACAATTTAGAATCTACACTACCCCAGGATGCTTCCATATAAGTTTCAGCTTTTCTGGCCCAGTGGTTCTTGAGAAGAAGATTTTTTAAGATTTTTCCTATATATTTCAATGTCAAACTTGGATTCCCTATTGTGGCCCCGCCCTTCCCCCGGGGGTCATGATTTGAACAATTTAGAATCTACACTACCCCAGGATGCTTCCATATAAGTTTCAGCTTTTCTGGCCCAGTGGTTCTTGAGAAGAAGATTTTTTAAGATTTTTCTTATGTATTTCAATGTCAAACTTGGATTCCCTATTGTGGCCCCGCCCTACCCCCGGGGGTCATGATTTTAACAATTTAAAATTTACACTACCCCAGGATGTTTCCACATAAGTTTCAGCTTTTCTGGCCCAGTGGTTCTTGAGAAGAAGATTTTTTAATGACCCCACCCTATTTTTGTCTTTTCTTGATTATCTCCCCTTGTAAGGGGACTTGGCCCTTTATTTTAACAATTTACACTCCCCTTCACCAAAGGATACTTTGTACCAAGTTTGGTTAAAATTGGCCCAGTGGTTCTTGAGAAGAAGTTGAAAATGTGAAAAGTTTACAGACGGACGGACAGACGGACGGACGGACAGACGGACAGACGGACGGACGACGGACAACGGGTGATCAGAAAAGCTCACTTGAGCTTTAAGCTCAGGTGAGCTAAAAATGATAGATCCTCTGGTTATAAGTTATCTTTAAGTGAAAAACATCCAATTTTCTCCATTAGAAAAATACAGACCTGACATGAATTTTACACTTTTCTGCCAGTGACCCTGGGTTTAGGTTTTGACTTACTTTTAGCTCACAAATAATCTTCTGACAAAAAATTTATACTTTTTCTGCCAGTGACCTTCAACTTGCCAGAATGATCTTGAGTGAAGGTCATGCCACACACTCATGTCATAAACAATCTTTGTACCAAGTATGAGCTTCCAATGATTCTCCATTAGAAAGTTATAGCCCAGAAAAGATTGCATGGACAGGTCGACAAACAGACAGATAAACAAGGTCATTCCTATGTAAAAATTCTTTACTTACCAAGTGGAGTGTTGTTGGGTGTGGCTGTCTGAGACATCTTGTTAGATCCCCTGGATGCCATGTCAAGCATTTCAAATGACATTAGATCCTGTCCTGTCTCTTCGGACACAGTGGGCTTCTGCTGGGCATCCAACTGTAACTGGGCCATGGCAGCAGCTGCTGTGGTCAATTCTTGCTCCAGTTTCTGGACAGTCTCATTGTTTATGGTCTCAGAGGATTGGTTCTCTGATTTCTTTTCAAACTGAATTGGACTTTTCTCAATTAGGAACTCTGTTTCATCCTTTTCCTTGGATTCTGCAAAGCTTTCATCTGCATGATCTGTCAGGGTTTTCACTTCCTGTTTAATCAAATAAATTTAATTTCATTTTCTTTATTCATTAATACTAGATATGAATATACTGTACTATAAATCTCTGACAATAGTTCTACTAGTTTGATCTTACAAATTTTGCTCCTGGTCTTGTAATACTTGTAGCAAGTTTTAAGAAATCAAATCAATTTAAAGAATTTCACAGATAATCCTACTTTTAATAACCCTGGCACAGTTCATTAAAGCCAAAATTAACACATATTAACTGGACCATCCATAGAACACATATATCAAAACTGAACCAAATCTGTAAAAGTATGTTGAGAGAATTTCAAAATATATAATAAATATGTATTTTTTGAACAGTAAATTATGGTAACATCATTTGAAATCAAAATTGATGCTATTTGTGCACCACAATTTTCTTAAAATTGGAGCAAAATAATAGGAGGAGCAGCATTTTCACAGGAATTTTTTTTTCTAATTTCAATAACTATGGCAACACTATGGTAAAGGTAAATCAAAACTGTAATAAATATATACATGTACATGTTTATATATATTTATTTATATGTGTGTGTGTGTGTATGTACAATTATGATTATTTTAAAACTATTTCATATCCATAACATTGACAGAATTACAAGAGAACTGTAATATCAGTCATATGGACTCAGCTTACAAAATAGCTTTTTATCCTTTACCTGTCTGTCTGATTTTGACTCTTCATTGACAATTCTCAGTGAATCCTCTGATTTATTTGGTTCTAGAACCAGTTTTGGTTCTACCTGTACCAGGCACCAGACTCGATGTCCAAACTGGTGACCGGAATCCAGCATCTTCCAGTGACTCTGATACTTCCCTGTTCACAGGGGGAAAAAAAACCTCAATGAATCACTCAAAACTTATCGTGAGTTTTTTAAAGAAAAAATAGTACAAGGCAGGAAGTCCCACCAACATGTGTTACCAAAAAATATCTAGAATTTAAAATAGACAAATATAAATATACTCAGGCTTTAAATTTTCAAAATACTAACCTGGTTCCTCTGGGGCAAAGAATGTGACAGAGATATCAGCTGTCTCCCCAGGGTTAAGGAGAGGGACATCAGTATCAGAGGAGGGAGTTGGTAGGTCTCCAGAGATGTTATGAAGCTATAAAAAATAACAGACATCAGTAGTAATATTCCTATTAAGACATTTAGCTAAATTTCCTTCTTCAGATTCAGAATGAGATAGAGAAATCTACAATGTGAACATACTTTAGTTGTTTCCCTCCATGAGATATTTCCAGAATTTCTGATTTTCCAGGTTTTTACAAATTTGGTCCCTGGTTGTACTTTGGTTCCATCAGGGATGGTCAGGTCTCCCATGAATTGGGCCTTCATGTCTTTCAAAACATCCCTAAAGCACAAAGCTTTAAGTGTACACAATGCTATACAATTTTTTAAATTTTTTTTTACAAGTTCTAATTACTGAATTGTGAAGTCTTTTCCTTTTGAATTACATGTACATGTATTGTCAAACATTTCATAGTTATTATCAATTTTATCATTTGTGACACAAATACAAAACAAGAGTTTCTTACTTACAGGGAATTACAATAATAATGTAACTTCTTTATTAAAACAATTCTTTCTGTGATTCTTTGTATCACAAACATTATTAAAAAAGATTCATGTTTGCATGGCAAGCTTACAATTTCATTTTCAACTTTTCTATTGTCTTCTCTTGTTTTTGTTTTATCTTTTCTTGCTTCATTGCTGCTTTTGCTTGTACTCTACAAACAAAATAGACAATGAAAGTCTATTTCAATTCAAAATGGCAGGAAATGATGTTAGAAAGTGGATAAGGAATACGAAAGAAGAGAATTTGATAGGGTGATGGTTAGAAAAGATGGCAAAGGAAAAGATTTCACAATTAGGCAATATCAATATAATACGGCCCAAGGACCATCCTGGGGAAGACCGAGGCCAAAAAGTTGCTTCTGAGATCCAAACTTCACAATAAATTATCACAAAAGCAAAGTTTAAGTCACCTTAACATTTCACCCCCTCTTTTTTTTCAATCATAAAAATTCTATTAAGAACATGCAGTAATATTATGACTATTTTATAAATCTCTTTGGTATTATCACTGCTTAAATAGGTGAATAACAGTAAGGCACTTGCACCTGTTTAACTGCTAATGACCACTGCATCAAATACTTGATTGCAACTCCTCTAGAATTTACTCTTCAGCATAGAAAATACTCATTAAAAGTTTTACACAAGACGCAAAATACAGGTACATGTAGCTAAGTAGCTATCGATGTATTGCCAAAGATTTTGGAGTTGATTTTAAACCTTCTTATTGTCAAAAGATTAATTCATGCTGTGAATATGAATTATTTTACAGTTCAATTTTAGAGCAATTAACTGTCTTGAGCAATTGCACGTGAAAAACAGGGCTGATTGTACGATGAAGTCCCTCAATTAGCATGCAGTATTTCATCTAATTTTCAAATTAAAGTAATGCATTTATTATTTTTGTTTTCATTTATTAATAAAAACACATTCACCTTAAAAAAAAAGATGATAAGTCTTTAAGTTGAGACAATTTTAGATTGACAATGTGTAATTTTCTTTCCCTGCTAGATATTTAGATGTCTTGTAATTAGAAAATAAAATATTTTTTTTTAAATATACCTTTTAGTATCTTTCAGTATTTAATGTGATTTTTAATAATACAGGAAATGAATAGGGATGTGCGATTTTACCTGTATACCCCGATTTTTAATTGTGTGATACTGTATCGTGGTACGGAGACTAAAATACCGTTATTTAGGTACATAGTTATAAATTCCTGAAATCATTCATTTATTCTTTCAATCTTTCATATTACAATTACAGGAAGTGTAAAAAATAATGAAAACCGTAAAAGAATAGCATCCTAGCATCCAAAATTGCTTGATATTATGTAAATAAAAAATGAAAAAAAAGTGAAGTTATATTTTTCCAGCATATTTTTCGGAAAAAATATGAACATTCATTTAAAATCATTGCAAAAAAATGTTTGTAAAAATATCATGATATTTTGGGGGAAAATCCTGGTATTTCGCGATACGAATTTTTTTGGCAATACCCATCCCTAGGAATGAATGCATTGAAGGATATACATTGACATATTTTTAATATTCTAAAGTTTTAATAATGATCAATAAGCAGTGCAAACACTATAATTAAGAAGTCTGCCTAGAATTTCTCTTAATTTCTGAGGGAAAAGTGATGTCTCCCTAAATTTTGAGTTAAGGTTGGTCCCTGCTGCCAGACTTACTTTTCAATTTTAGCCAGTATTTTGCCCTGTTTTCCACTCTTCAGTGTTATTGCAGCAGCCTCATTTTCATCTGTTTCTTCCTTCTCCTCTGAGGATGTTGGCTGTCGATAAGCTTTGTACAGAATTTGCTTCATGAGAGGGCCCTTCTGCCTGAATCTGATTGGTCGACGGAGTTTGATGAAGACATGGGTAGGATCATGGACTCCACTGACGTTCTCGCATTCCTCACACAGATCATAGTCCACACAATTACTATAATAATTATAGACTTGAGCAATTAAAAACAATAAAAGATATTAAATGTATACATGTTTTGCTTTACTAATTGTTGCTGTACATTTGGTTATTTCATTACTTTATTAGAATAAAGTAATTACTCACCAACACTTGTATCGTGATCCAACAACTACTTTATTGCAGTTGTCACAAATAACACCACAGTGATAGTAAACTTCTGCAAGAATGAATTTGAGTTTCATGTTAATATCTTCCAAAAACAATACAATCACATACAGTATTAATTTTGTTCTATTACAAATGCTAATAAAACTAAATTATACAAAAGATAGCTTACGGTGGACACTGCTGCTGTCTAGCTTGACCTTGTCTGCCATTGGTTTGACCTTGGGTCTCTCATCAGAGGAGGCTGTAGCCCCCTTAGGTTGGTTTTCCGTTCCCTCTCCCCCTTTGTAGCTCTGTAAAACAGCCCCATCCAAACCACGCAACACATGCTTTACAGTCTTTCTAGTCACATCTTTAACAATTTCCGAGTGTAACTCCTTCTTGAGCTGCAAATTCAAAATTACAAAGTTTATCATGTGCAATTTATTTCACATATGCATACATATAACACATGTTCCAAAATTTAATGAATTTAAATTTTAACAAATTATATTAGAAATATTTGAGAAACATATACAGTTGAACTTCGGTATCTCAAACACTGATATCTCGAATACTATGGATAACCACCTATTCTTTAAGTATTTTACCTTGACATCTTGAATACTCAGATGTCTTGAAGTTTTTCACTAGTCTCATCAAGTTGGAAATAACAACTTTTGACTGTACATACATGTACATTGTTGTATATAAAGTAAATATAGATGTCAAGCAGTCTTAAGAAATTCCCACTAACCTCCTTCATGTATTTAATGAAGGCTGGGTATGGAATAGCTTCCTCAGATTTTCGCTCCCCTTGGGAATCCTCCCTATGGCGATGTCCACTCTTCTTTCTTTCAGAGTCTCTAGAGTGTCTCTTCTTAGATTTCTTCACAGGCTGTATTAACACATTTAAATAATCAAGCATTGGAGTTCAGTTTTACAAAAAGGTAAGAGTACTTGGCACAAACACAGATTATCAATGAAATTATGTTTTATACAAAATGAAACTTGATTTGTACATGTATTCAGTTTCTCTTGTGCTAATTTTATTTCATCACTCTAAATACCGTTGAATTTCGTTATCTTGAACATGGATATCCTGAATACCATGGATATGTCGCAGTGATTTGGAAGTCCCAAGCAATTTTTCTTTAAGTATTTTTCCCTCAATATCTTGAACCCTTGGATACCTTGAAGTTATTTCTCGGTCCCATCGAGTTCGGGATAACAAAATTTGACTGTAATATACTTTTCTCTATGGACTACAGGTTTATTGTAATATTCTTCACTTACAAATAGTGGTGTTGTTTCTGAAGGACTATCCACATCATCTGGTTTTTCTCTTTTCTCTTGTCTACAACATTTAAGTAATCTAGATTCATTTACAAAAAAAAAAAAATTCCAATATTAAGATATTTCATCACAGTTTTATTTATAAATTCAAGTTTCAATAACTTGTACATGTTGTATTAGATGTGTGCATATCTGTATATTTGGAATCACCTCAAAATTGTATACCCTCTAAAAGATATGTTCCGTGTAATCTCTCAGTCACTGAATCTAAACTTTACTTTTTCTGTCTGGCAACATGTACTTAATATTGACAAATACTGATAGATACTGATCTATTTCTTGTATGTTAGTACAGTTATTTAATTTACATCAGGTACAGGTAGGTTCATGATAACTGACTTTTGCTTGTTTTAGACTTCTAGAGCATAGAAGAATTTCTTTATGGAGGAAAAAAAAGTTGTTTAAAAGTCTTAAGAAGAGCTAGATAGACTGTACCTAGGGTGTTTCCTTTCCCCGGTGGCTTCTTCCACAGCTTGAGCTGGACCCTCCACTTGTAATAAAACCTCTGGCTTGTTCTCCTGATGGAGGGTGTCTGGAAAAACAGGGGCCAACTTTAGCTCTGTGTTGTCTTCAGAAATGGGCATGGCATCTGCCTCAGTTGTATGTACTGGAGGAGTGGACCCTAAGTTTCTCACTCTCATATACAAAGTGTTGTGGCACTGATCTGCAACCTGTTGCAAACAGTCAAGAAAATAACATCTGAATTCAATCTTCGATGAAAATTTCAGAAAATGCGACTTTATATTTGCATTTATTCATAATGAGGGTAAAGCAAAATAATGTGAAAAACAAAAACCTTGAAGGCCTCCTCCAGTTCTCCCTGGCTACTCATGGCAATCTAAAACATGACATAATGTATTTTAATATTCACAACAGTCAAATTAAAAATTGTACAGGTAATTGCACTGTAAGCTTTTTTCTCTATGATTTTAAGTATCACTTAACAGAATATTTATCAGTTAAAAAAAAGTCCTTGCTACTTACATAGTCTCCTTCTGAGTCAACATAGTACACTCCCATATTTTCACAGTCAAACTGGGCTTTCAACTACAAATGACAATTTTATAAGTGTACTAAATGAAAAAAAAACCCAACAAAAAACAACTTTTACTTGCAAAATAAGAGTAAAGCAGAAAGAATATTCCTAACATAAATGTTTGTTTATCTCTGTCAAAATGTACATGAGAGAAAAGGGTAGACCATTCTGTAATCTTGTATGCAAAAAAGATCTCTTTTCTTTTTTGTGATGATTGCTGTAGAGGGGGTTTGATTTGTTAAAAAGATCCAGTCTCCCCCTGGATTCTCCAGCTTAAATGCTAATTGTGTCATGTTTCTTTGTGAGCCATCTGTACATCTATCAAGAATAGTCTAATGAAGATTTGAAAAAGTCATGGTATAAAAGCTACGGTTATCAGACTTTTCAGTGTTCCGCTTGAAACAGACTCATCATGATAGATGAACTGGTCATATATAGATGAACTGGTAGCTCTATCGGGAAGTTTCTAGTATGCCGGTCCCCAGAATCACGCGATTGCGCATGAGCAGTTATTTCCCTTGCCGTTGCTATGCAGAATGTAAACAAACCGCCATTTTCCCCTCGCTTCAACAAAACGCATTCGATCGAGTGATTAGGGTTAGGGTATATTGTTTTAAGATTGGAACTGTTTTATAAATCCACCGTTAATTAAATATGGCATTGTATGCGATCTACGAATTAGGGTTAGTGTATATATAGCTCGGATATTGTAACTGTTTTATATTCACCCATGCTCGCATCTATACCACTTTGGGCTTATTCATGCAATTTTTGCTTACAAAGAACAGGAAAGTTTTGCGAAACTTGGATGAATTAGCCTTGGTCTAATGTTGAAACATGCCCGATATTGTGCGCTAAGTTTTGGCAAGTAATTGGTAAAAGCGACTTACCGTTTACTTAAGCTCGATATCCTAACCTCCTAATGTCCATATTCAGAATATTTTTTTCTTTCAAATCAATGGTGATGTACAATTCAATCAACCAATTACTAGTAATTAGTTATCACTTGTTAAATCCCTGCATTTCTCACAAAAATCTCGCAATTTTAGTGTCATTCACTTTGAGTCCTATCAGCTACTTCTTCATCAGTCTTCATTACGTCAAAACACAAGTGACGCACGTCATGAATATTTATGAGATTACGTCAAAAACTGATCATGTGACCACATTCCTAAACAACGCAAAATGGAGTTTTATCTATTAAACAAGTACGTTATTTTACGAAACCTTTTAATTCTCATTTAAAAAACTGTGTTTAAAAACCAGTTTTTTAAACCCAATTTTTCACAAGGAACACGATTTTTGGCTCAATTTTGCGATTTGTGGCCTTTTTTTATCGATTTTGTCGATCGCTCACGCGATCATATTATATTGTACACCGCCTTCGACGGCACCTATTTTAGCGCCATATTTATAGGGACCGGTATACTAGAAGTGTCCCGCTCTATCTGAACATGACCACAGACCCATCTGTATTGTTGACTTTTAAACTGCATAAATAATTCTTTATAACACTAGAATATTCTGTGTATTCAAACTGGCCCAGTCACATGCCTCTGTGATCATATATAAAAATATTTGTGATTGTGAAATAGATCTTTCCATGCACTCCATAATGAAATATTACTATGTTCACATATAATCCAAAATAACATTTACATAATGAATAAATCATTTTAAATTAAGGTCTCGTCTCCATCATCTTCAAATGCACCCAAACCGCAAAGAAAATAACCGTTTTGGACTTCCTTGAACATCAAAATACTGATCTGACGTAAATTATCATGGCCACCATTTTGTTTTTTCGATTCAATGTTCACATTCAACAGTTTCTCTTTCTTTTCGTTTTAAATACATATATAATTTATGACAGTCAGTGAATGTGTTGACTCCTTAACCTTAAACCGTTTTTCAACAATTCTCCTGACTTAAGATAAAATAAAAATAACAAATACTTGACCAATTTGACACGCAAGAATCTCACCATTGCCTCCAAATCAACCCATCGGGTTTGACGATGAAGTTTGTAAATTTCGGAGACTTCGTTGTCCCCCTCATAGCTAATGTTTATCACTATTATTCCTGCCATTTTCAATTACACTGCTGTAACGAAATTTCTCAGAGTATCTTTTAAGTTATGGACAAATTTGGGTGACGAACTTTGTTACGAAAATAGCCATTACACTCTTGTTGACATATGAACCTTCTGATTACAACAACAGTAGAGCTACTTCCACAGAAGAAAATAGTTCTTTCCTCCATTGAATAAAATAAGTAATGTATGATTCATAAATTATCGATATTATTTAAAATTTGATAAATTTACAAACTTCATCAAAAATTATTATATATATTATATCTAAAATTCCAATTTCATTTTCTATTTACATATACACACTAAATAAGTGCGCGGATTAAATTTTCACAGAGATAAAAATAGAATGACGTCAGAAAATTTTCAGAGTTGTTTCTCTTACATTGCGTAAGAAAACCATTGGTGACGTTCATTCACGTGTTCAACATTGTTGTAAAAGCATTATCCTTTGAACATGATGCTGAAGGAGAATCATTGTAAAGTATTTTGTACCACTGTCAATGCAGTTCAGTCTAGAAGGCTATGTGAAATTTTAATTATATCCCCTGATTACTTTCATTCTTCTCTTGAAAATGTGTTAAAACATCGCTTGTCCCCATAGACTTCAATGCAATCTTTGTTAATTAATTACTGCTTAGTTAATTAAAATTTTGATACATCCTCTTGGTAAATCCTTTTCTACTGTAAAATGCTTTAAATTATTATCAGAGTATTATGTACATGATAGACATTTAAGGGTAGAGAATTTGGTCCTATTAGGGATGGAAAACCTAAAATGCGGCTTTGCCATTTCAATTTTGCAGGAAAAAAAAAAATAAAATTGTTTGTACGATTTTTTAATTCGTTTGAACGATGCGTCGCGTCTATAGACACCGAGTTTAAGTAAATGTTTAAAAAAAATCTAGATTTTTCGGAGATTATTGGTTTTGTTACTCCATAACAACTGCGGGGAGTTTGCAGAGCCATTGTTTTGCAACCAATCGAGATCCTTGAGAATTCTATAGATACAGCTGAGAGATCTAGTGCGACCAAGAGTGATTATTCTGACTGTAAGGACAAAGGATTTTGAGAGACTGATTACCTTTGCCATCCTTGGGATCAGGTGACATGGAAGAATAAGCATCACCTGTCGACCGGTCACGTCCTTCGTGTGCTCCTTGTCATGATCCGGAAAATCCGTAGACAATATTCAGTGTGTCAATTATTATGAAAAACGCCAGTCAGCATTCGATTTAATGATAAATTGTATTTGCTAACAAGGTCATTGTATCGATCATAGAACTTGCGAAATGTTGACTTTAAACGAGACTGTTGATATATCCTTGTTTCATCAATTTGTTTGTTCAATAGTTTGCCTCGTTCTAGAAATTGTTCGCACGTAGAGCATGCTATTGCGTATCGAATCAACTGGAAGAAATAAACTCCACATGCAGGTGAGAAGGGTACATTGCTGCATACTAATAAATAAGGGAAGTTGACGGTAGAAAAGTTGAAGTCGTCACGTTTATCATAAAGTTTTGTTGTTAGTTAACATTAACGTCTATCCAAATATATGAAACAGATGTGTCAGACTCTGTGCACTACTGGACGAAAAATGTGCTGAGAATCCCAAATTTTACTGATAATGTTTGATAATTACTGATACGGTGCTGTTCTTGCTGATAAATACTGATATTTACTGTTATTATTACTGTCGTTGCTGATAATTTTAGTTGTTTCTGATAAATACTGATAATTACTGTCGTCTTTATTGTGGAGTCTGATAAATACTGATAAATACTGTTGATGTGCTGTCGATGCTGAGATTTACTGATAATTACTGTGGTCTTTGTTCTTAAGCTGGGAAGGGCAAAAGAAGAATTGAGGGCTGTAAAAACCTTCAATTATTTCTTTCTTTTAATTATAAATTATCATTACGACATTTTCATATTTCTTTAAATGTTCTGCTAGTGACAAAAATTACGCTGATCTCATTTACTACAATACGGTTGTGAAAATGTTGACAATAAATAAATGAAACCTTCCGCGTATATTAAGCAAATGTTTTCTACCAATCTATGAAAATAGTACATTCAATTTATCTGTAAGCAAGATAAATGGAATTTTATTAATGTACTGTAAATAAAAAGAAAATAAGGCTATCTTTTAAAAAGATTCGTCGCCGCCCTCTCCCGACTCCAAGACATTTGGGAAGGGAGGTTGGTGATGTTTTTTTTTCAATAATAAGAAATAGTTCTTAATGAGTGGAAAAAAATTCAGGATAAAAATATTTCCTGCAGGTTAGAAAAGTTGATTCGCACGGTTTCACTCCGTCAGCTGGTCAAGAGAGGAGGACATTTTCTTTTTAAAGATGACCTTTCATATAGCTATTTTTGTTTTTTCGTTCTCAAAGACATTTTTTTTTTCATTTTTAAATGTTGAGTTTTCTGGTCTCTCAAGATATTTGAAAACTTTCTCGAAAATTAGAAATTTTATGCATTTTTAAAGTTAATAAAGAGATGAAAACAGAGATGAATATGTTCAATCTGGAGGCACAAATTATTTATTTATTTATTTATTTATTTATTTATTTATTTATTTATTCATTCATTTATTTGAAAGTAATATAGGCATTTTAGATTCTTCAAGAATATCTCTTCTACATCTACATGTACACGATACATACATGTGCAACCGGCAGATTGGGGGCTGATTAAAAATTAGTGCATGGTCAGAATCCCCAGTGTCAGAGCGAAGGTACACATGTGTTTATGTTATTTTGATGTTGGTCTCTTAAAATTTCATGACACGAAACATTTTTATTCAGTAAGTTTTAAAATCTCATTAATTTAATTTTATGGAATGTGAAATAAGAAATGAGACGTAATATAAAATGTTTACTTAGTAAAGTACATGTATATGATCAAATTGATAGATTTTAATCTTGTGTGGTCAAAAATTGCATGGAATAAATTGATCTTCATTGATCAAAAATCGAAGATCAGTCTCTGATTTGGCTGTATTGTGTACAAGTCTTCCACCGCGGGGTAGAACGGGGTACAACATGTATATTCCATGTAAATTGTAGTGGTCAGCGTAACAATGGGCACTAATTACCTATTGTTCCTCGTCTGCGGCCACCGGTGTACATAATAAACAAACTACCTACACTGTACATGTACTGTCTTCTTTGAGCAGGAAAATCTTTACGGTCGCACGGAAAAAAAAATATCCTGTAATATTCAATTTGTTGACGAATAAAATTGAAAATTGAAAAAAAAAACTATTTAGCAAAATAGGTCATTGCAGTACTAAGATAAAAAAAAAAAAAAGAAAAAGAAATGAAGTTATATACATATACATTGTACAGACTTAATATTCAATAATTATTTTAATTCACATAAATCTATCTTTGCTCAGTATTTAATTTCATTTGTTAGTTTTATGCACATTTCTTGACATGCTTGAGATAAATTTAAAAGAAAATCCCGGGAAAGGGGCTACATGTATTTTCAATTCTGAATCTCGGTTAACGATGGTTTGGGGCCCGTGAAACGGAGACGAGAAATTGATACGGAACATTTGACTTCATCTTATAATTAAAACATTATGCAAAATGTACATATAAATTTAAAAAAAAAAAAGATCGTTTAGTGAAAGCAATTATTGATATTATATTAGCATTAACTGTTCACAATTCAGAAACAGGGAATTAAACTCCACATCGCTCAGAATCCGTGAAAAAAATCTGTTATGAATTTTGAATGACAGTAACATGACGTTGTTGATCGCACTCATGAATAAATCTTATAGTTCTGAATTTGGTATCGTTCATTGATTTTCTAAAATAATTTTATTCATGTATATAAAAAATATGTAATAAGTAATTATAACATGTATATGACTTATTATAAATAAAACTAAAGAATCAACCTTGCGCGTATCAGTTTTAAGTTAACAGTATTTCACCCCCCCCCCCCCCCCCCGCCACCCCCCCCCCCCCTTTTGTGCTACAATAAAGCATAATCAAGTCGGTAAGCGCCCAGCCTGTACTGTTTGTCTATACAAAGGTCTCCGACAAGGAGAAAATGGAATAAAAAACATTATAATCTCAGTACAAAACTATTTCTAATTTTACAAAATTCATGTCGCACGATACACAGAATGTACTAATAATTGACCCGATTCTCAAAACGAAAGTAGAACTTTTACACGTGGTTGACATGTGTGTTCCAGAACAGTAATTTAGCTAGACGGCATTAATGGACGAAAGTAACTTCAAGTTTTGTTTTGTTTTATTTTATTTTGTTTTGTTTTGTTTTTATTAACTGACTGACCGCGTATAACATGTATAAGAAGTTATTTATTGATCTCCCGGATACCGGCGTATGTACATAGACCTAACGCAGATTTGTGTACTACAAAGAATTAAATAAAAAGACGTGTATTTCATTGATTGAAAATCACACTGCATAAGATTTATAGTGTACTGATGGCTTAACAATTAAAATAAAAAAAACCCGAAAGATAGAAAGCGTCGATACCACACAATGATATCAATTTCGCATCGAGGACGTAATCAGAGAACTAGAGCGCACTGGCTATATGTATATAAAAGAGATTATTCTACAAATTAAAGATGTTTTATTTTTATTATTTAAACCTGTCACATTCTTCAATAAAAGGACATAGTGTACACAACATAAAATAATATATTTTTTTGCGAGATATATTTAATACTGGCTAAAGTGTCTTCTTAAAATGATAGATGTATGTAAATAGAGGGGGGTGGGGGGTGGGGGTCTCAACTTACAGAGCTCATACATGTTCAGTTCTCCACACGAAAAAATAAATTGACAATAACAACCACTGACTATATTAAAGATGCCCTCTAAAAGCTTTTGATGACAATACAAATACACGTGGAAAAAATATGAGATGGAATTTTTTTTAAACCTTTAAAAATAAAAACTTGTTTTAAAAAGTACTTGTGGAGAAAAACCACTGCGATAACAACACAATTATTATTTTCGGCAGATGTTGAAAACTTTGTGAAAGGAGAAATATAAAGGTAAAGAAAAACAAACATTTATGATCTAATTTTAACATTATGATGTAAAAATGATTATAAAAAAATAATACATGAAATATGAAAACAACAAATAAAATGTGACTTTTTTTTTCTAGAATAATTTTTTTTGTTAGAATACTGTAATGAATTTGTTGATAAAATACTTTCTTTAAAACAAATAATTATTTCTTAGGCTATTTTAGTCCCTTCCCAGATTAAAAACAATGACCACAGTAATTATCAGTAAATCTCAGCATCGACAGCACATCAACAGTATTTATCAGTATTTATCAGACTCCACAGTAAAGACGACAGTAATTATCAGTAATTATCAGAAACAACTAAAATTATCAGCAACGACAGTAATAATAACAGTAAATATCAGTATTTATCAGCAAGAACAGCACCGTATCAGTAATTATCAAACATTATCAGTAAAATTTGGGATTCTCAGCACTTTTTTCGTCCAGTAGTGGTGGTATCTTTTATTTCAAGTTCACTGGGATATACCGAGTCAACATATGAATGGAAGTAACTATTGTTAATTGATAATACGTCGTTGATATCTAAATGTCGAGTTGAAGGCCACAGCAAGTGTTTTCTTCTTGTCATATACAAGTTTTTGAATAAATTCTGCTTCATATGAATACTAAAATAGGTCTACTAAATAAATAATGGGTCGCAATTGTTACCTATGGAAATTCCGACAGATTGTTGGGAGACTTGATCTCCAAAAACTACGAAGATATTATCAATCAGAAACTCAAGCATCTTTTTAATGTCAACTTTGGAGTGCTTATGTGTACAATCAGAATTTTTTTTAACAAAATGATTTTTCCAATGACCAATGACAAGATAAGTAAATTTACAAGTTCCATTTTTATTGAAAAAACAGCTGGTATGGTGTCAAAAAGCCTGGACTTTAATTTATCTTGGGGAATGGTTGTAAAAAGTGTTGAAAAGTCGTATCTTTTGATGTTATTGATTTTGGTAAAAATTTTTGATTTCAAATTTTCTAACAGTTCCTTGAGTTTTTAAGTATTCACATCTGATTTACACCACTTCTCGAATATGTTGTAGTACAGTACTCCTCAAGTTTCTCCTTCACTGCTGTTGATATTTTAGCGAAGACTAAAAAAAGAGGCTTGGTAGAACATTTACTGGAAGCCGCGAAGTATTTTTGTTTGAAAGGATTTTTATGTAGTTTAGGAATCCAGTATAAATATGGCAATTCAAATCCAATTTGATTGTTGGAAATATAAAATATTGAAAACTGACATATGACTTTGGAGAATTTCCTCCTTAGAAAAGGAGCTATGGTATAAGTTGGATTACTATACCTGCAGAATTAAATCCTAGCTCCTCTAAAATACACAATTATAATAACGACCCTTCCTCAAGAATCTTTGATTGGTCGCAAATCAAGAGCAGTGTAACCATATAGCTCTGAAAGTTAAGATCCCGCCGTGTGTGATCCTTTAGCGCCCAGATCACCCCCTGATCTCAACATATAGGCATGAAATGGGGATTTTCAACGTAGAGCAATAACATATACAAAAAGATAAATTTTCCTTGGCATTCAGAGATGGCAAAGAGCTAGATCGGGGGGTTTTAACTAATGTTCAAAGTATTTAAGTCACAAAATCACGAGAGCATTATAAGACACTGTAGGAGAGTGAATCTGTCAACGGATTTAAGGGGGGGGGGGCGCACCCGCTCGCGCCCCTCTAAAACTGTCAAAGTTAGCGTAAATCATAGTTTCGTCGAGAAAATGTAAAAATGTCTACTCGGTAGACCTCATGTTTACCCTACAAAATCTCTAGAATCCAGGAGCTTCCGGGGGCTTCACCCCTTGGGCTCCCACCTCAGGGCGGCCCCCAGACCCCCTGCCTACTTTTTGCGCCTCCCCCTAACTTCAATTCCTGGATCCGCGTCTGTTCAAGAGTATAATAATTATACTACAATTGTGACTCTTCTTCTTTTTTTTTTATAAAAAAAATTATGAACATTTTTCTATAATTGAAGAACCAAATCAATTCTTTTATCTTATTATATGATTTACTTTAGCGGTTGTTTAATTTCAGACACACCAACTATTAACCACAAATCAATTTTAAAATTATCTTATTGATAGAACAGTAATTGCACTTAATGCTGCGTATTTGTCACAATCTATATACATCATGATCAATTAAAGTATCCCGGTGGATCCAGGTAAATGCTACCTGCCTAACGGGATGACCTCCCTGAGAACCTGACAAAAGCCACCATGATATTTCATTTGTATTAGAATTCAAAATATTTTTAAAAATATCTATAATTGTTTTTTGCTGAACTACCACTATATACTGTTTCTACACATTTTGAGTTTTCATATTGTTTATCATAATTAACCTATGTTCTAACTGTAATTACGTCATGACATTATCACAGTGTTTTCAAATAATATGCGTGCAAAAATAAATAAATAAAGGTGCTGACATAATAAAGTATAATACCTGAACACAAGTATTTGTATCAATATAATCTCCTTCGAACCTATTACTCATGAAAAATTAATGGTTATTTATACAGAGAAAATGACACAAAACTCAGTATAGAATTTATACTTATTTATTGTGGCGAGTATTGGCCGTGGCACAAGAAAATACAAACATTGTGGGATGCCATTTCAACTGGGCAATCCCACCAAATTCAAACACCATGTGTGTTTCAAATTCCAACCGTCCCGGGTTTACCGCGGAGGGTCAGCACACATACAAACTGTTCAAAATCAACATACAAACTGTTCAAAATCAAAGTCATATCTCAAACTTCAAATATCAATCATATCAACTTCACATATGAAATCTTGTACATAATATATATCAAATATCTCAAACTTGATAGATCAAACATCTCAAACTTCAAATATCAAACTTTTTCATATTTCAAACTTGTACTATATATTACAGCTCTAAAGTATATATCACTGTCACCAAGAGTAAGCTTATTAGCTTAGTTTACACTAGCATTAGCATATCAACAAGGTGACAGTTCAGTACAAGTTTCACACAAATATTCAGTTATCAGTTGACTTGGTGTGCGCAGACGCTTCACTCTAACGACTTCTCCTTCAGGAAGTGCCACGACAATTTCCTTTAAAGTTCAAACTATCAATCCTTTAATCGATTGTATGCTACCGATTCAGTTTATAAACGATAGTAAATTTGGTCTGAGTTTGCAACACTATTATGTTAGCATACTGCACAGAGACAGTTGAATTCATGTTCCGGACAATCGTTTTAGCTGGAATGGACTTGATGCGGCAAATTCTTCACTTTAACTTTTCCTTTAGAAAGCACCAGGATGATTTTCTGTATAGGTATAAGGTATTCACCTCGGACGTCAAGATCACAGCTGCTTCACTGCAAAATAAAGCAAAAACCAAGCAGCAGAAAATCCTACCTTACTAGAAAACAGAAAATTCTAATAAAGGTGGTGGGAGGGAGGGTTTTTAAAATTACAAAGCAAAAATTAGATGTATTCTTTGCAAGCATTTGATATGCGTCTTTACCTTTGAAAGGTTCAGCAGAAAGGAATGTGAAGAACAAACCCGACCCTTTATATAGACAACACTTGCTGTGTCATCCAAGCCCGACTCTTAAAAGCCAACGTACAAGGGACCTATATACTAGTATATAGGTCCCTGCAAATATACTTTTCTCGTAAAATAAAGGCATCTATTTTGTATACACAAATAGATGCTATTATTTATACAGAGAAAATGACACAAAACTCAGTATAGAATTTATACTTATTTATTGTGGCGAGTATTGGCCGTGGCACAAGAAAATACAAACATTGTGGGATGCCATTTCAACTGGGCAATCCCACCAAATTCAAACACCATGTGTGTTTCAAATTCCAACCGTCCCGGGTTTACCGCGGAGGGTCAGCACACATACAAACTGTTCAAAATCAACATACAAACTGTTCAAAATCAAAGTCATATCTCAAACTTCAAATATCAATCATATCAACTTCACATATGAAATCTTGTACATAATATATATCAAATATCTCAAACTTGATAGATCAAACATCTCAAACTTCAAATATCAAACTTTTTCATATTTCAAACTTGTACTATATATTACAGCTCTAAAGTATATATCACTGTCACCAAGAGTAAGCTTATTAGCTTAGTTTACACTAGCATTAGCATATCAACAAGGTGACAGTTCAGTACAAGTTTCACACAAATATTCAGTTATCAGTTGACTTGGTGTGCGCAGACGCCACATGGCTGCAAGCTGGCACAGATTGCAGTCACCCCACACATTGGGGGAAGCAAAACAAGTCAACTGTTCCACGACCAATACTGCCCAAGACCCCCCTCCCCAATGGGTACTTGCACACATCTTGATGTATGGATGTGTTCATCCTTCAGCAGACTTGGAATTAATTTTGAATTTCCCTCTATTAAGAAAGGTGCTATAACACATTAAGTAATCAAAACTTGCCAATGAAATATGTGGAGCAGAGCAAACATCTCTGAAACCTCTGAAACATAGAGGTGGGATCAGGTGCCATGGAGGAGTGAGCATCCTCTGCCGACCAGTCACACCTGCTGTGTCCTTATCATACAGGGAAATAACAGAAAAATCTGTTGATAATTCAGTGTGTAAATAATATAAATGGTCTAACAACTACCAGGAAGTATGAAAAACATCAGTCAGCATTTGACTTAGTGATAGATTTTATTTGCTGAAAAGGTCATTGTATCGACCATAGAACTTACGAAATGATGACTTTAAACGAGACTTGATATTGTGATATGATATCATATATATATATAATGTCATGTATCTCACCTATTCCCTCAATGCCTAATAAAGCTTTGGTCTTGTAAAAAGAAACTTCCCTACTATCCTGCCTCACAAATGTATATGCCACCTTGCAATGCATTTACATGAAGTTTACCATTGCTTGTTAATTTTGTTTTGAATTGTCCATTAGCCAAGGCAAGTTTTATATGTAGGTTGTAATTCATCAAAACAAATATCTGGAGATTTATAACCAAATAGGGGGAGTTTCATTCATTATCATTACATATAGCATAATTCTCAATCCATGAAAATTGCTAGGAAAGCCAATGCATATGCTGCTATTTGATGAACCAAGTTTCATGTCACCAAAGGTGACACATTCACTCTCTAATTAGCAAATTTAAGCAGAGCTATTTGAAATCCTTAATTACATTTCAAAAACTCCAGTTTCAAGGTTGAATCTTACTATATTCCTATTGATACCAAATATGTAGTTTCTTGGGAGATTCCCAACACAAATGTGGATTACACAATTATAAGAATAGATTACACTACTTAGTGATGGTTACCAATGGTTGTAGAACTGTCAATTATAATGATATTTTGAAAACATATGCTGGTCTTAATGATATTCCTAGAAAAAGATACATTACCTGATACATGTAACAAGTTTATTCAAATTTATACTTACCAATAACCAGTTTAGCTGCAATGAATTTATCTGGCACTTTGACAGTGCCAATTTGAACCTGTGATTTTTAGGCTGCAATTTTATTACAGATGCTTGTCATACTAGTATACTCAACTAATCTTTATTTACGTGCTAATTCCTTTACCTCTGATAAAGAGTCTTTCAAACATTATTAATGCCTGTGACACATGTATGCGCTTCAGAACTCTATACAGCTCTGCATGACCATATTGTTCCAGTGTAGTACAAAATGCACAGCAAAGTATAAAATTCTTTTAGGTATAGTTGTTTGATTATTAATGACACCAATTGGAGATATATTTTCATATGCAATGAGCCTGAATATAACTAGTACTGCTATCAATATGGACTTGATCCAAAAAGGAAATTATATTTTTTTGGTGTTCTGATTAAAAACAAAACCAAACTCATTAAAATGTAAACCAAATGCACACCCTGAAGTCTTAGAATCAGCATTATATACATGTATAAAATTACAAAATATAAGCAACTTGCAAGGAGTTTTCAGATCCAAACACCTTAAAATGTAAGCCCATTGCCCGAAGTCAAACAATCAGCATTATCTCTATAAAATTACAAAATTTAAGCATCCTTCTAGGACTTATGAGAAATAATTGCTACATTATTAAGAATTTAAGGTACATGTACTTGACAGTCTTTCTTTGGGTCACTTCTGATGTCTAAAGACAACTAAATATAATTAAAATAAGGCCATATATTCATTTTGCAACATACAATTGGATGAATGTTCTATAAGTTTTAATTGCTTTACAGAAGTAATTGTAATTTTAACTGGTATTTGGAAGACTGAAATCTTAAATTACATGGTTACTCCAGATTGACACCTACTCCTCGAGCATTTTACCCTTGACATCTCAAGTATCCGATATCTCAATTGAAATTTATTTCTTGTCCCATAAGTTCAAGACAATAAGGTTTGACTGTATTGACTTTTTTGATTTAATAATTGGTCATTAAGGTATACATGTATTCATAAATAAGTGATCACAAAAACATTCTTGTACAAGATGTTGCAATTTCCAACATTTCATTTGCACTCTACAGGATCATAACAAAGATATCCCAATTCCAGTAATAGAAAATGGATGTTTATCTAAAAATATTTTGCATTTTCCTTTTCATTCAAACTTAATCAATGAGATTGATAAATTATGTGGTTAAACAATGATAAATCCCCCCCCCCCCCCACTTTTTATATTACAAGATCATTTTTTTCCAATTTAATAGCTAGCAAATAGAATCCTCAACGAGAACACCTAAAGATACGAGATTTGAGAAAGGCCCTTTCTAGAGGTTTACTGCTCCCAGACCCCACACAATTAAGATCCCCCTGTTTCAAGTCATATATATTGAGTTGGAAGCTGTGTAAATCTGTAATAACTAATGATATGCAACTGATCTTATGACTTACCTATATATCAGAGCCTCCTAAATTTTCACATTAGTCTAAAATTTCATGAATACAAAGCACTGAAATCCAGGAAAGCCCTGGAGCATTTAAATAAATATAACAATACTCTTCTCTGGGCAAGATAGGTGGTTTCATTCTCCCTTTTATTTAAATACATCACATACTAAAGATTGTTTAGTCTGAGCCCTGTTGTAAGTAGTGCCTAATAGTTGGATTTGAAAGATTCACCAAGTTCTACTTTTATAATGACACAGAACATTGTATCGGTTATATTACTTAGTACCTGAATTTATACAAAAACTAAATTTAATCCTCTCGCAAATAGAAACCAGCTAATATAAATATATAATAGGTCCAGAACATTCTACTAATATAACCGGACATATGGCAAAGTTAAGGCTGCTGTACAATGTGCACCTAACAATAGCATCTATGCAAAATCTATTGAATTATTTTGACCTTAGTTTTGAACAATTCCAGGCAACTGCAAGTCTTTTGTCCTTATTTTGAGAGAATTCTATGGTAAAATTATAATATGATTTGAATGTATTTTTGAAAGATTATTTTATTGTGACATAATTTTGTAGGATTAACTGGTTAGTTATATCTAAATATATTTGGTTTTGTATATATATATATTTTGTTTTCAACTTGACTTTCTGGTACTTTTGTTTGAAACTTAATAGTTTTTTTTTTTTTTTGTTTTTGTTTTTTTTTTTTGGGTATTAAACCCCCCCCCTTTCTTTAGAAAAAAAAACAGAAATAAATTCTACACCATAAGCTTGAAAGGTAACACTTTAAGCAATGATTTTTTTTTTTAGAAGCAATATCTATACACTGTATAAGCAGTCTATTGCTTATATTTTGGTCTCGTTCTACAATGGCAAAGATTAATCACGATACATGTACACATTCAACTGATTTATGTATTTCAAAGGTGGTGGATGTACCTGATGTATTGGATTGTGATGATACATATATTCAATGTCTGGTTTTCCAACTGGTTCACAGACTATTTGCGATTCTTTTCTTTGACTTATATTGGGGCCCATCCTCACTGTGTCCACAAAAAGGTCCGACCGAGTTTCCATATTGTTGTTCCCCTATTCTGAGTTTGCATTTTCCGGTTTCGACGCAGTATGAAACAAAAAGACAATAATTAATGTTGATAACCAATATTTGATCATTTAATAACAATACAAAGGTAAATTAATTATTTTTTGGCATAACCGCGTGTGCGTCGTCTGCTTCGTAAAAATTTGAATCCAACATCATCCGCCTTATTTAATAAACATCAACAGTAATAAAAGCTTTAAAATGGTTGAAAAACAATTCATAAATGGAAAATTATACGATTTTTTAAAATTACAAAGCAAAAATTAGATGTATTCTTTGCAAGCATTTGATATGCGTCTTTACCTTTGAAAGGTTCAGCAGAAAGGAATGTGAAGAACAAACCCGACCCTTTATATAGACAACACTTGCTGTGTCATCCAAGCCCGACTCTTAAAAGCCAACGTACAAGGGACCTATATACTAGCATATAGGTCCCTGCAAATATACTTTTCTCGTAAAATAAAGGCATCTATTTTGTATACACAAATAGATGCTAATATTTTTACACAACGTGTGTGTTCAGTTACACATAATGTGACTTGATAACATCCATTTACTTTTTAATTAATACACTTTTATTAAATATCCATCCCTTTTATACACTGTTACATTTTTATTAAATATCCATTCCTTTTATACACTGTTACAACTCAGAAACCACGAAAATGAAAAAAAAAACGGGTTATTTTCGGTCACTTTACTATTAAAATTAATGGTATTAGAATTCTCAGGTGACGCTTATTTTAACACATATATACATAGAGGGGTCATCTTCAAAAGAGCAACTAAACGTGTCACTTCCTTGTAAAATCCTATTTTTAAATTTTCTCTCCATTTTTAGATTATTACTTTACAGTCTATGGTATCTATACCTTCTATGACTACAATGTAATAGAAATTTTCACATACAATGCATTCCAAAATCAAAACAGAAAATCTTTTTTTTTTCTGTTTTAAGCATTTTGCCCTTAGGTATTGACAAAATCTAACAAAAAACACTGTTTTATAAGATATTTATTGATAAGATTGTAAACCTTCAGCATTTTTCTAATAGAATTACGATCTAGTGTCACAAACAAATTGAAATGTAAATATAGAGAGGAAATATTGACAATCTAGCAAGATTTTACGGGGTAAATTTCCCCCAAAAGAAAATCACTGATTCACATCTTAAAGATAGCAAAAATCTACAGGGTAAATTTCCTCTCAAAAATGACATTGATACAGTTTACCTACAGTATTTCAAAGCAAAAGCAACCATCTTTTAGATAGCAAGACTTTACGGGGTAAATTTCCCCCAAAGAATATCACTGATACAGTATTCACTATTACAAAAAGCGAACATTACACTTAGAAAATCGCAGAACTCTACAGGGTAAATTTCCTCTCAAAACTGACATCGATTCAGTTTGTATACAGTGTTTGAAAGCAGTAGCAACCATCTTGATGATAGCAAGACTTTACGGGATAAATTTCCCCCCAAAGAAAATCAATAATACAGTATTTATGATTCGCAAACATCATGAAGATGGCAACAATCTACAAGGTATTTTTCCTCTCAAAAATGACATTAATACATTTTATACACAGTATTTCAAAGCAAAATCACCCATCTTTTAGATAGCAAGACTTTTCGGGGTAAATCCCCCCCCCCCCCAAAGAATATCACTGAAACATTATTCACTACTTTTACAAAAAGCGAACATTACACTTTGAAAATCGCAGAACTCTACAGGGTAAATTTCCTCTCAAAAATGACATTAATTTAAATACAGTGTTTGAAAGCAAAAGCAACCATCTTAATGATAGCAAGATTTTATGGGGTAAATTTCCCCCCAAAGAAAATCACTATTACAGTATTTCTTATTCGCAAACATCGTGAAGATGACAACAATCTACAGGGTAATTTTCCGCTCAAAAATGACATTAATACAGTTTATACACAGTATTTCAAAGCAAAAGCAACCATCTTTTAGATAGCAAGATTTTACGGGGTAAATTTCCCCCAAAAGAATATCACTGATACAGTATTCACTACTCTTATAAAAAGCGAACATCACACTTTGAAAACCGCAGAACTCTAAATTTCCTCTCAAAAATGACATTGATTAAGTTTATATACAATGTTTGAAAGCAAAAGCAACCATCTCAATAATAGCAAGACTTTACGGGGTAAATTTCCCCTCAAAGAAAATCACTAATACAGTATTCATGATTCGCAAACATCGTGAAGATGGCAAAAATCTTCAGGGTATTTTTTTCTCTCAAAAATGACATTGATGCAGTTTATACACCGTATTGCAAAACAAAAACATCCATCTTTTAGATAGCAAGAATTTACGGTGTAATTTTCCCCTCAAAGAATATCACTGATACAGAATTTATGCTTCACAATATATTTCAAAAAATATTATTGATACACTTTATATAATACGTAGAAAAAGCAAACATTACACTTTAAAAAAGCAAGTATCTACGGAGTAAATTTCTCCCCAAAGAGTATCAAAGATACATTATATATTATATTGAAAGCATGAACAAACATTACAACTTGATGATAACAGGACTTTAGGGGGTAACCCCCCCCCCCCCCGTCAAGAATATCACTGATACAGTTTATATTATTCACAGAAAAAACAAACATTACGTACATATTTAAAACAACAGAACCTTACAAGATAAATTTCCTCAGTCTCTTAAAATAATTTGATACAGAACTTACTTTTTACAGAAAAAGCATACATTATTTCTGTACATTTGGATGACAAAAAAGACTCTCTGGGGTAAATTTCATCTCAAAGAATCTCAATAATAAAATATATTATTCAAAGCACGAACAACATTACAACTTGATGATGGCAAGTTTCGATCTATGGGGTAAATTCCCCCTTCCCCCAAAATATCTCAATGATAAAGTATACATTTTTCACAGGAAATGCAAACGAGGTCTTTGGGTAGACAAAAAGTACTATTTAAAAAAGGAAATACAAAACTTAAAATTTTGATGCTAGCAACACTTTATGGGATTAATTTACCCTCAAAGAATATCAATGTCGCAGTGTATTTTATAAAAAGCAAAATCAACAAACATTACATCTTGATGATAGGAAGACTCTACAAGTACCCCCTCCCCATCTGAACTAAAAATTTTCGGAGTTAATTTCCTCAGTATCTGACAAACTGTTCAGTTATATCGAGATTATGTAGTTGCAGTTTAAATTTTTTTTAATCAAACTAGTTTACAATATCTTCATCTCGTTGACATATTTTCAAAACTAAGAAATAGAGTATTGATTTTCTCTCAAAATCTTAGATAATTTTTTTTAATTCGGTACTTTTTATCAAACCAAATGCAGAAATCAATGTTACAAAGTAAATGTCTACAAATTTTGCTACATTTTTTTTAAATTGCATATAATTCTCAGAGTTAATTTTAACGGTTACTTTTCAATTATTTTGCAGGTTTGATGACCCCCTGCATTTTTATCAAACCGATACAAACAAAATTACCAACATTTCTCCACTTGATAATTTTCTTCATAAAATTTTACGTCTCTGACATTTTATCTTTCAAGAAAAAAATAACTTAAAAACGTACATGTACTACACGGACGCTATGCATTTTAATATTTTGCTAGTATCACTAAAAACTTTCAAAATGATGATTTGCTAATCCTTATAATTTTGTTAAAACCTCAAAAATCGTTCCAACGGTAATTTCTTGTAATATAATAAAATATCAAGAAAAAGAAATACAATTTTACTTCTCCCTGATTTAAAAATGAAACATAGGAAAACAAAATTAATGACATAAAATTTTAGGATAATAAATGTATAATTTTTATATTACAAATGATGTTTCTAACTAAATACCATGCAAGCTGGAAAAATTAAATATTAAAGTTAACATAATATTATATCTTGTAAATATAAAAAAAAAGAGAGTAAAGCTTCTCGCATCTTTCTTTCCCTGTTAAAGGAATAAGATTTTCTTTTGTCTCCCGTTATTCTTTGTTTATTTAAGCAGCGTCCTATCTCTGACCGAAGTTCCTTTTCTATGCTTTTCTACTGGCTGATGCAATAGACAGATTGCAGATTGCATTTTCCAAAAGAAATCTGGCAACCATATTCTGAACCAATCCAAAATCCACCTAAGGATGAAATTTTAAGACTCGTAAATTACCTCATCATAAGTTTTTCAATTTACTTCAATTTTCCAAACCCTTAGGGAATTTTATATGATTTCATGACAGGCATGTCGGATTTAATATTGCGCACAAGAGTAGAGTAGCAGGTGCCTGCTCCGAATTTTTGTAAAACAATCTATCTGTTTATTTGGTATGGAAATTTCATTCAGTATTCTAAAGACCCCCCCCCCCCCCCGACAACACATATATACACATACATTGAAATGCTTCTTTTGAGATTTATGCTTATTTGTGATATGAGCTAATATTAAAAGATTATCAAAACAGTTAAATTCACTTACTATAGTATTTTATTTGTAATAAGAACAGTTCAGACAGGACATATAATTACATGTATTACTGATGCCCTCTAGGTCCATCATGGATGGTTTTATTTAAGGGGAAGTGCGAGAGGTTACTGAGAGCATATACTTTTACTGCAACCTAAATGTTGGTTAAAGTGCTTAACATTTCAGCTTAAGTTATTTCACGTAATAAAGAAAGCATCCAAGTTCCGAAATCTTCATGCTGGGCAATGGAATTGTAGATCACACACACACACACACACACCCTCACACACACACACACACACACACACACACACACACACACACACATATATATATATATATATATATATATATATATATATATATATATATATATATATATATATAGTGACATTGACATATATATAATTGTATATTTACCTTTATTGTTCAAGATTTGGTCTTGAATTTGTAATTGTTCCATTCAGCTCAAAACAGTCACTTTTGTATCGAATCGTGATAAAAGTACACTTTTGAAACACTCCTCAAATACCTGTGTTCAGGAAACTGAGAGGTCATCTAGCCTGGTTTCCTTTCCCTAACTTGCTTAGTGTTCTCTGTGACCTTGACGTTGATGAGGCAAGGAACAAGGAAAACGGACGCCGCGCATATCAATACGGCCAATAATATTTAAATTCCCAACGCACAATCCATCAAGTATGAGTGTAGGGTATATTATAGGGAAAATGAACAAAATCAACTGTTTTCACACAAAAATTAAAATAAACACATTGCTTTCAAGAAAATTATTGAACATATTGAACTGAGGTGATCTGTCCCTCATCATTTTACTGTTTACTTTCCCGCTGCGTGAAGTCCTTTTTATTCAACCCGGGCTTGTATTGGATAGCATTGCGGCCGTGTCATAAATCTGACCTTAGTTAGGCTGTTATTTCTAAATTTTCTCAGCAGCTAAATCTGTTATCTATTAACATGATCAAACCTAAGAGCATTGGAAGAAATTCTGTGGATTTTCTCAGGTGTAGCTTTAGACTGAATTTAATCAAAGTGCAATTAACGCTAATCTTTATATTACCCATTCGAGTGTTGCGACACAAATGATATCAGCAGTGTTGAGGGAAGGATCAAAAACTTTTACAGATTTAAAAATTAAAGCTTCAAAACTTAATTTTCAGAGAACAATTTGAGGCCCTATTGTTTTTTTTGGGGGGGGGGGGGAGGGCATGATTTCAATATCCTACGGGCTCAATATAATAATAATGAATTTAAAATGAAGCATATAATTATAGGAAATAAACGATTTAAAGATAAACAAAGTAAAACAAAAAGGAAATTAAAATAAATGTTCGAACCCTTAATTTGATTGTAGAAGGTATAAATATGTCATAGTTTACTAATTTCACCCCATTTCATTGACCATGGAAGTAGTGCCAATTAAAAACACAGTTCCCCCCCCCCCCTTAAATATGTCTAATGATGTATACGGGTGGATTGGGCTGAATATAGGGTATAGAACGGAGGGAGAGTGTGTGGTGAAAAGAATTAAAATTTAAAATATATTGAGAAATGTTGCCTTTGAATGCTTAGTAGGAAGGGTGTAAATAGGTCATGTTTACCTTCTTCTCAAGGGGTAAGTGAAATATGCATCATATGGGGTACATGTAACTCGCTGTGTCCTAGAGGGATTTGCACATCATGAATTCTCCTTAGATTCAGAAATATTTAAAGGCTATAATAAAAAAAATCGCTAAATTCCAAGAAAATTTTAATCAATTTCAAATAAAATTGAATTAATTCCACATGCAAAAATGTAGAAGAATGCGTGGTAGCAAAATAATTAATCATATCAAAGGAAATGAATGTTAAAATTATCAATGACATCTGAAGAATATATTTGTAAAAGTAATTTTTTTCCTTAGATCCACCTCTCCAAGATTCTGTCATCAATTGTCTCAAATCACTCTTAGGGGAATATCAGTGATTAGCGTTAATAGCACTTGTATTGAGTTCAGCTCACAGCTGATCGGACGGGATTTCTTGGGATGCACAAGCTGCCCTCTTTGAATTTGGTGATTTTTTAAGGTCATTGAATTTCATTCCATTATACTAAGTTACTTGTTTTAATTGTACTCTACTGCAATCGCATATGCATAATTCATTCACGTGGCAGTAATCATTGCACTGTTGAAAATGGTTTTTTTTTTCAAAATGTAACAAAAATCATGAACAGTTATTCCTTTCCTAAGAAAGTTCATTTATCTATACTGCTACTTCTTTAAGTTAAAAAAGAAAAAAATTAAATTAAAAAAATAGATATTAAAAAAGTAATATTGATAGAACTTTATTCCGAATTCTAAAAGAGAATGATTTATGAGTACATCATTCTTAACATTAAAAAAACCTTTGCATTCTTTGTGTATCTCTTTATATTTTGTAATACCATGCTAAGCAATAAAGAATTTTTTTCTTCTAAATTAATTGACTGAATTGCATGGCGACTTCTGCAGGATGGGCGATGCGATATCATTGCCTTTGAGTACTAACGCATACATGCTGAGCACACATTGCTACTAATCGTTAACTAATGGGTTGAAAATTTGATAGCCATCTATACTTGGCTGCGCGGGGTTGTTTTGTATAACGTGGAATAGAGAAAGTCATTGTAAACGATACGTTTTTGAACTAAAATAGAATGACCTTGACTATGACAATCGCATTCCTCTCGGACCTTTCCGGCATAATCGATTGTCGAAAATGTCTGCTAAGTAATAATTCTCTTCTTTGAAAATTTTCATAAATAATTCTGCCTATATGTGCAGTGTTTAAATATTCAATTATCAAAATTAATCACAAAAATGTTATAATAAGAAGTTAGATGAGATTAATACTCGAAAACCACTCGGGAATTCCTTTTTTCTTCTTTCTACTTATCAAATGTACGATTGCCTATATGAGCCTGTTTAAAATAATGGTACACGGCCGCTACCATGTATACCTAAGGTTTTATTTTTTTTTTTATACATGTACATATCTCTTAATCTGTACATATACGCATGTACATGTATACAAAATATAACGTGTTATAATTTCGGAAAAAGATACGTAAAGATAAAAATATAAACAGAAGTAGATAGATTTCGTCACTGTAATTATTGTACATGAAAAAAAAATCTTATGTTAAAATTTTTTGTCTATCATTCTTTCATTAATTTTTGCACTTGACATCTGATACTCCGCAAAGAATACAGCTAGGAAAGGTAGACACCGGCATATAGAAAGTAATCAGAAGATGGATATTTTTTTCTTTAATTTTTAAAATGATGTACAATATATTCGAGTTTTAAAGTCAAGAATACGTTCTATCAATATTGCTTTTCATTAGCTTTTTTTTTTTTAGTTTATTTTTCTCTTTTTCAACCTAAGGTTGTGTCAGTGTAGAAAGATCAACTGAAAAAAGAATAACTGTTCATAATTTTTTCACATCTTTGAAACCACATATTTTGTAAAGTAATAATAACTGCCACATGAATAGATGATGCAATTGCAGTAGAGTATATGTAAAATGTCACCAAGTTTTAAGGAGGGCAACCTGTGCTTTAAATAGATCAAGATATGGATGCTGAGAAAATTGAGAAATTATCTTAACTTAGGTCAGTTTTATGACATGGCCGCAATGCTATCCAATAAGACGGTTGATTAACATCTGGAATTCACGCAGCGGAAGAGTAAACAGTGAAGTGATGATAAAGAGATCACTTCAATTTTTCTCTCGCAACCACCCATTGATAAATTCACTCATTTTCCTTGAAAGCAATGCGTATAGTTGATTTTGTCCGTTTCCCTGTAATATACACTACATGATGAATAGTGAGTTGGGAATTTAAATATTATTGGCCGTATTGATATGGCCAGCGTTCATTTGCCTTGTTCCTTGGCTCATCCACGCCAAAGGTCACGCAAATTAGGGAAAGGAAACCAGGCTATATGACCTCTCAGTTTTGTGGACGCAAGTACTTTAAGAGTGTTTCAAAAGTGTACTTTTATCGACGATTCGATACAAAAGAGACTGCTTTGTGCTGGAACTGAAATACAAACTCAAGTCCAAATCTTGAACAATCAAGGTAAATACACAATTTTATATATGTCACAATATATGTATGTTTTAGGAAGTATCTGCATTTGAATTCGTTCCTGATCTACAATTCCAATGCCCAAGCATAAGGATTTCGGAATTTGGTTGCTTTCTTTATTAGTGAAATAACTGAAGCTGAAATGTTAACCAACATTTAGGTTGTAGTAAAACTATCTGCATATGCTATCAGTTACCTCTCTCACTTCCCCTTAAAAACGTCCATGATGGACGCAGAGGGCATCAGTAATACATGTAATTATATGTCCTGACTTTTCTTATTACATATACAATACTATAGTAAGTGCATTTAACTGTTTTGATTATCTTACGATTTAGACCCATATCACGAATGAGCATCATTCTCAAAAGAAACATTTATAAATGTATGTGTGTATATGAGTGTGTGTTGGGGGGCGGGATCTTTAGATGAATGCAATTTCCATACAATATAAACAGAAAGACTGTTTTACAAAAATTCGGAGCAGGCACCTGCTGCTCTAGATCTACTCTAGTGCGCAATATTAAACCAGTCATATCTGTCAAGAAATCATATATAAATGCCTAAGGCTTTTGGAAATTGAAGTTTATGAGACTTAAAATTTTCATCCATAGGGCGACTATGGATTGGTTCAGAATATGGTTGCCAGATTTCCTTCGGAAAATGCACTCTACAATCTGTCTATTGTATCAGCCAAGAGAAGAGCATAGTAGTGGAACTTCGGTCAAAGATAGTAAAGGAGGACGCTATTTAATCAAAGAAATCGTATTCTTTTAACAGAGAAAGAAAGATGCCAGAGGTTTTTTTTATGTTTTTGTATGTTTTTCTATGTTTAGAAGGCGTAATATTATGTTAACGTTAATATTTAGCTTTTCCAGCTTGCATGATATTTAGATAAAAGTATCGTTTGTAATATAAAAATAATATATTATTCATATTCTTTGATATGAAATTCACCCCGAGTCTCTTTGTCATCAAGATGTATGCTTTTTTTCTGTAAAACAATATATACAAGATTAGTTTATTTTATGAGGGGGAATTTACCTTGAAAAGTTCTGCTTTTTTCAAAAAGTAATATTTGTTTCATTTTGTGAATTATATTATAAACTGTATCAGTGATATTCTTTGTTGGGGGGGGGGGGGTTACCCCCTTAAAGTCTTGCTATCATCGAGTTGCAACGTTTGTTCATGATTTTAATAATATATGATGTATTATTGATACTCTTTGGGGGGATTTACCCTGTACATACTTGCTATTTTCAAAGTGTAATGTTTGCTTTTTGTAAGTATGATGTAAACTGTATCAGTAATATTTTTGAGAGGAAATTTACCCCGTAGATTTTTACAACCTCCAAGATATTGCGAAGCATAAATTTTTTTATCAGTAATATCTTTTGGGGGGAAATTTACCCCGGAAAGTCTTGCTATCTAAAAGATGGGTGTTTTTGCTTTGAAACACTGTATATCGCTTTTATAAGAGTATTGAATACTGTATTAGTGATACCTTCTTTGAGGGGAAATTTACCCCGTAAAGTCTTACTTCTAAAAGACTGTTTTGTTTTTTTTTTGCTTTCAATTAATATATGGAAACTGTATCGATGTAATTTTTGAGAGGCAATTTACCCGGTAGATTTTTGCTATCTTTAAGATGTTGTGAATCAAAAAATCTATATCAGTTATTTTCTCGGGGGGGGGGGGGGGGAATTTACCTCATAAAGTCTCGCTGTCTAAAAGATGGGTGTTTCTGCTTTTATTTACTGTATATAAACTGTATCAATATCATCTTTGAGAGAAAATTTACCCTGTAGAGTTCTACAGTTTTCGAAGTGTTATGTTCGCGTTTAAACTGTATCAATAATATATTCTTTGAGAGGAAATTTACCCTGTAGATATTTGTTACCGCCAAGATATTGTGAAGCATAAATTCTGTATCGGTGATATTCTTTGGGGGGAAATTTACCCCGAAAGGTCTTGCTATCTAAAAGATGGGTGTTTTTGCTTTGAAATGCTGTGTATAAAATGTATTAATGTCATTTTTGAGAGGAAAATTACCCTTTAGATTGTTGCCATCTTCACGATGTTTGCGAATCATAAATACTGTATTAGTGATTTTCTTTTGGGGGGAAATTTACCCCGTAAAGTCTTGCTATTATCAAGATGGTTGCTTTTGCTTTCAAACACTGTATACAAACTGAATCGATGTCAGTTTTGAGAGGAAATTTACCCTGTAGAGTTCTGCGATTTTCAAAGTGTAATGTTCGCTTTTATAAGAGAGTGAATACTGTATCGGTGATATTATTTGGGGGGAAATTTACCCCGTAAAATCTTGCTATCTACAAGATTGGTGTTTTTGCTTTGAAATACTGTGTATAAAATGTATCAATATTATTTTTGAGAGAAAAAGTACTCTGTAGATTGTTGCCATCTTAACGATGTTAGCGAATCATAAATACTGTATTATTGATTTTCTTTGGGGGGGGGGGGAATTTACCTCGTAAAGTCTTGCTATCTAAAAGATGGTTGCTTTTGCTTTCAAACACTGTATATAAACTGCATCAATGTCATTTTTGAGAGGAAATTTACCCTGTAGAGTTCTGCGATTTTCAAAGTGTAATGTTCCCTTTTTTATAAGAGTAGTGAATACTGCATCAGTGATACCTTCTCTGGGGGGAAATTTACCCCGTAAAGTCTTGCTATCAAAAATATGGTTGCTTTTGCTATGAATTACTGTAGGTTAACTGTATCAATGTCATTTTTGAGAGGAAATTTACCCTGTAGGTTTTTGCTATCTTTAAGATGTGAATCAGTGATTTTCTTTGGGGGGAAATTTATCCCGTAAAGTATTGCTAAATTTTCAATATTTCCTCCAAATATTTTACATTTCTGTTTATTTGTGACACTAGATCCTGTTTCCATTAGAAAAATGCAGATTTTTCACAATCTTATCAATAAATATCTTATAAAACTGTGTTTTTTGTTAGATTTTGTCAATACCTAAGGGCAAAATGCCTAAAACAGAAAAAAAGATTTTCTGTTTTGATTTTGGAATGCGTTCTACATGTAATTGATTTCTTTTAAGTCAATGGATGATTTTTTTTTCACACCAATCGGCCAACATCAAAATGTCAATGGAATTTTTCTCAATTGAAATAAGGATAGATATTCCAAAAATGATATGAATTTTAGTCTAACAAAACATGTATGCATAAAATATATGTTAAAAAAGAATATAACTACGAATAGAAAATATGAGCCCCATGTTCCCATAAACTGATAAAGCATCAAATATGACTGTACTAGAAAGCTATCCTGACAAGGGATCATAAGCAGTCCTGAGTCATATTACATCACTTCTCATCAAAAGAGAGAGAGAGAGAGAAAGAGAGAGAGAGAGAGACTGTTCCATGATATTCATGGTCACAGCATATTGATGGACTTCTGAAGTAAAGAAAATAGACTAGTACAAAGTTTTAATGTCAGTTGTGTTTTCATCGTTATTTCAAAACAATTTTAGATATTCATTAAACTCTTTAAGGCCTTACGAAAGGTCTTCTTGAGATCTCATAAACTGGTTTTATTTATGCTAGACGTGTAGTGTATTCTGCTTTCTACATTAAGTTTTATTTAATGATCACAGGCACTTTTCTTACATAAAAAAAAATAACCCATATCAAATAATATTATTAGGTATGGGGTTATTTTTTTTTATATAAGAAAAAAATGTAACGTCAAGTGCCCGTGATTCTGATATGTTTAAATACTGATTGTTAAGTATTAATCAATTTCGGTCATTGATGTTACAGCTGAGTCAGTGGAGTAACTAACCTAAAACTGGTTATTTATGACTTTTAATAGGTTTCAATGTAAGTTTTATTTCTAAAAAAAAAAAAAAAAAAAAAAAAAAAAAAAAATTAATAAAATACGTTATTTTGATTTTTACACACATGACACCACATTTACAGCAGATTGTCTATTAATTTATGTCTCACTTCAATGTCCAAATCTGATTGAAAACTTAATTTTCACCACTGAATAATGATACTTTTGTACTTATCAGTAAATTGGAATAACCCTAGTGAATTTTTAATAGTTTTCATTCACATGTTTTTTCACTTGACTCTATATACCAATCCTTTATAAGGTAACACCAAGGACAGGAAAAACACCGTTTGATAATTTTACGAAAAAATTCTGAAAAAAACCCCATTCCTATTGTCTGCTAAATGTTGTTTTCTCAGAATATTGTGTTACATTATCATTTTACATTAAGGAGGCTGGGGGTTCAACAAATTAACCAACAGATATAAGTTATTTTTTTTAAAATATGATATCTTAAGCTGTCGACCGTGTTTTGGCAAAGAAAAAAATCATACATTTTAGTTTTAAAATTTGATCATTTTTGTATATCTTTATATGGAGCTCTTCTTCTAAAGGAGATCAATATAGTCTAAAAATGGCCACGACCACCCAGCCCTCTTAAAAATAGAAACAGAAATATTTCATTGTTTCTCCATTTTCATATGAACCATTTGCATGGCTGCTTTTTAGCTCACCTGAGCTGAAAGCTCAAGTGAGCTTTTCTGATCACCTGTTGTCCGTCGTCCGTCCGTCTGTAAACTTTTCACATTTTCAACTTTTTCTTAAGGAGGCTGGGGGGGGGGGGGTGTCAACAAATTAACCATCAGATATAAGTTTTTTTTTTTTTTAGATATGATATCTTAAGCTGTCAACTGTTATTTGGCAAAGAAAAAATTCATACATTTTAGTTTTAAAATTTGATCATTTTTGTATATCTTTATATGGAGCTCTTCTTCTAAAGGAGATCAATATAGTCTAAAAATGGCCACGACCACCCAGCCCTCTTAAGAACCACTGGGCCAATTTTAACCAAACTTGGTACAAAGCATCCTTGGGTAAAGGGGAGTTTAAATTGTTAAAATGAAGGACCAAGCCCCCTTTCAAGGGGAGATAATCAAGAAAAAACGAAAATAGGGTGGGGTCATTAAAAAAACTTCTTCTCAAGAACCACTGGGCCAGAAAAGCTGAAACTTAAGTGGAAGCATTCTGGGGTAGTGTAGATTCTAAATTGTTCAAATCATGACCCCGGGGGTAGGGTGGGGCCACAATAGGGAATCCAAGTTTTACATTGAAATATATAGGAACAATCTTTAAAAATCTTCATCTCAAGAACCACTGGGCCACAAAAGCTGAAACTTAGGTGGAAGCATTCTGGGGTAGTGTAGATTCTAAATTGTACAAATCATGACCCCCGGGGGTAGGGCAGGGTCAGAATAGGTAATCCAAATTTTACATTGAAATATATAGGAACAATCTTTAAAAATCTTCTTCTCAAGAACCACTGGGCCACAAAAGCTAAAACTTAGGTGGAGGCATCCTTGGGTAGTGTAGATTCTAAATTGTTCAAATCATGACCCCCGGGGGTGGGGTGGGGCCCGAATAGGGAATCCAAATTTTACATTGAAATATGTAGAAAAAAATCTTTAAAAATCTTCTTCCCAAGAACCACTGGGACAGAAAAGCTGAAACTTATGTGGAAACATCCTGGAGTAGTGTAGATTATAAATTGTACAAATCATGACCCCCTGGATTAGGGTGGGGCCACAATAAGGAATCCAAATTTTACATTGAAATATGTAGAAAAAATCTTTTAAAAATCTATTCCTCAAGAACCACTGAGACAGAAAAGCTGAAATTTATGTGGAAGCATCCTGGGGTAGTGTAGATTTTAAATTATACAAATCATGACCCCCGGGGGTAGGACAGGGCCACAATAGGGAATCCAAATTTTACATTGAAATATGTAGAAAAAATCTTTAAAAATCTTCTTCTCAAGAACCACTGGGCCACAAAAGCTGAAACTTATGTGGAAGTATCCTTGGGTAGTGTAGATTCTAAATTATTCAAATCATGACCCCTGGGGGTAGGGCAGGGCCACAATAGGTACTACAAGGGAATAATCAGAAGAAACACAGCAAGACCAAAGTTACTCAGGTGAGCGTTGTGGCCCATGGGCCTCTTGTTTTCAAATAATGACCCAGATGAGAGTACACCGCGTTTCTATTACTGATGATTTGGGAATTACCGGGTATTAAATAAAAAGCTACGTTAAATAACAAGAAGAGACATGCAAAAATAAAATACTATAACGCAGTGCTATAAATTATTACTACGATGGCCGACAGCGGCGGCCACTTTCATTAAAATTATTGTCATTATTTATAGTGTTTTTGTCAATTTTTGTTGACAAATTACAACTGATAATGCTACACGTACAATTAGTCCATTCCAAGATTTTTCTGTTTTTAGCGTCCATCCTAAAATCAAAAATCTATCTTTCTATCCGAAAAAAACACACAAAACGAAAGGGAAAACACAACATTGTAAGAATAATTGTAGAATTTCTCATCACCTGAGAATTTTCCGCATTGCAACAAAGATAAACTAATAGTTTATTAAAATTATAAGTTTTGGTACAGAACTTTAAATTAAAGACTAAATAGTGTTGCAAATATATGTATTTGTTCATTTTTAGTGTGTGCTTGTTTTTAAATTTATAATCTCAAAATCAATCCGTCCATTAACACTATATAAACATAAAAAAAAAACTTGTAATAGCCTTATTACACTGACGATTTCCACCAGCGAAAAACATTAAAATTCTTTGTGATATGAAATAAAGATACATAAAACAAGTGACTTGGTACAGTTTAGCGATTTTCACTTTTAATTAGCATGAGCATGATGAGATCCCGTCACCGAAATTAATTCCAGATGCTAAATGTCACCCTTAATTCTTATTGTATCACTAAAACAACTGGTTTTAATCGTAACGGAGACCGTTACAGATGTTCCCAACTCTCTTTTGGTGCCCTATTCCATATAAGCTTCATTTATAAGGCAAAATCTTGGAATTATGGATTTATATTTGTTCGAAGTATTAAGGGGGTATGATAATGCACACACACACATACACACACACACACACACACACACATATATATATAGGAAAATTAGCAAAAGTTAATCAGATTTCAGTGCATGCTGTGCATGCATGTGTTTTCAATAATTTCCAAATTTACCACCTCCCTTTAAACGAGGTTTAAAAATATAAAAGGGTTTTCAGGATAAAAGTGAAAAGAAATCTTCTTTTCCTTTCACCAAACATCTTCTTATAAAGATTTTATTTACATAATGCATATGTGCATTTTAATGCAGATTATTTTAAATTCACTACGATCTCTATGATGTTACATGGCTTAAGGAGGGCGGTATGTGCGACAAAGGCAACCTTGTAACAATTTTTAAGCACACATTTTGCATGGCTCTCTTTTTTATTGAATGGCTCTACTGCTTAATGGAATAATTGTTATAAGGTGAACATTTACTCAAATAACTCTGATGGGCCAACGGTGTCATTTGACACTATTCAAAAGCGTTAACACGGCCAGGAACACGTTAAGTTCCTAGACAGTACCGTTGTCAGAAACCTTTAAAGTTAAGCACTGAAACTGGTTCGTTGTCATGAACATACAGGTGAGGTTATGATAAAATCCGTCCGGTGTCATGACTTGAGAAGACAGGCTGTGAGAAGTTTTTCATTTTTCAAGTTAAATTATCTATAAAAATGTCTGAAATTGCAATGGGAAACAGGGCTGACACCCTATTTGGTGTTGTATGAATTTCAGTCGTTAAAAAGAAGTAATAAAAGAAGAGTTTGCGATGGCGACATTAACACTGTTGAAATCACTTGTGGATCTGATTCTATTTCCTACTGAGATGTTATATTTTTCGTAAATAGAATATATAATATACACACGAAATGGTACAGACAGTATCAAGACATGTTGTAAGCCTTTAAAGAAAAATGAGAACAAATTAAAACTGAAAATTTTGATTTATTTCATTTTTTTGTCCGTTGTTATGACAAGACAGGAAAATTCAGTCCGTTGTCATCGGTCCGTTGTCGCTACTGTACTTTATACACTACGAAGGACGATCTTATGTTGTTTTAGGTATTGTTAAACATGCCATCAAAAAGAGGGGTGAGACGGTACATATTGTCGTTTTGTACAAATATGGCGTCGGCGACAAAATGTACCTACCCTGACTGCACATATCGTCGTCCATCGGTACATATTGCCGCAGGCGACAATTTGTACCGAGATGAGCCTTTTTTCCTCCCGCGTAATGGAAGACAGAATGTACAGTCAAGCATGGGCACGTTTTGTCGTCGGCGACAATATGTACTGTGAACATTTGCACATTTTGTCGCCGATAAATTGTGTTGAATATTTACTAAGGTCGTGAAGAGAGAGAGAGAGATATATTGACACACATACACAGAGAAAGAGAGAGACAGACAGACAGACAGCTAGACAGACAGACAGAAGGATAGACAAAGTGTTTGGCTGATAAATAAGTAAACAAATTTATTTAGCATTACTCGCAATACTGTAGGGAGAAATGGTGTTGCTCAGAAAATTGTGTCCAGTATTGGTTTTCTTGACTATGATATGTCAAAATACCGTAGTTCTTGAGATATCTGAAAAATCAGTCTATTCTTTTTTTTTCATTATATATACATGGATATGAGATTGAAAGTTATTTGTTCAGTAGTAATGTTATCTGGAATTCATTTCTTTTTGCTTAATTCTCATACGAGTGCCGATATAATTGGTGTAGGGGTTGACATTTTTAGCTCACCTGAGCTGATAGCTCTAGTGAGCGTTTCTGATCACATTTTTTGTCGTCCGTCTGTCCGTCGGTAAACTTTTCACATTTTCAGCTTCTTCTCAGGAATTACAGGCCATTTTCAGTTTCAACCAAACTTGCCAGAAAGCAAACGTGGATAAAGGGAGTCAAGTTTGTTCAAATTAATGGTCATGCCCTCTTTCAAGGAAGTATAGTTAAGAATTAGTGAAAATTTAGTGACATCTTTCAATAATCTTCTCAAGTGTCATTGTGTCAGAAAAGTTGAAACTTATGTAAAAACTTTATTGTAAAGTGAAGATTCATTTTTATTCAGATCATGTCTGGGGAAGGGTGGGGCTACAATAGGTGATCAAAGTTTAAAAAGAATATTTAAGAATAACTCTTTCAAAATTTTCCTCTCAAGAACTTCTGGATCAGAAGAAATGATACTTTTGTGAAAGTACATAGTGTACTTTTAATTTTGTAGATTCTGGCATGAAAAAGATCCCACACTTTTTTGGCCCTCCACCGCGACAAGTGGTGATGTCTCCTTATGAGTGAAAAATTTTCTAGAGGGATATTTAAACAACAAACAAAAACAAATTCAATTTTGTTCAAATCATGACCCCCATGGGTAGGGTGGTGCCACAATTGGTGATAAAAGTTTTACGTTGGAATATACAGAAACTCTTTAAAAATCTGCTCAATAACCAAAGGCGGATCTAGCACCGGTGCATACTAGCTAGAATGCAGGTTCCTAAGAGAAAATGAATTGAAAATAAAAACATCGCAGAATAGTTAGAACGTTCGAGTGAGCTGCTTTAAGACGACCCCTAGATTCAAAATTATCTGTAATATGTTTTGTATCATTTAAATTAAGCATATATTTGATCATTTCTGTTGCATTTAATGATTTACTTACATGTTAAGAAAAATGACACCGGACCAGATAAACTTAACATGTACTGACAACGGACTTTTTGCATATAAATTGCGATTTCTTAAAACATGTTAGCTACAGTCACTTGCCTAATACATTTAAAATGAAGTTTCTCTTTATATTTTAAAATAAAAGAACCATTTCGATGAATTAAATATAAGAAATATATAATTTTCCAGCTCACGATCATGCCTTCACACATTAATGTGTTAAGGATATCAAATACATAAATCCTTGTATGGAATACTGAATGTTGTATCTGTTTCCCAAAATTCAAATTTATTCTTAGAATTTGTCAAAAACGTTAAATTTTATGCATTAAGTATAAATTCTTGTATCTTTTGCATGACACCGGACGGATTTTATCATAACCTCACCTATATGTTCATGACAACGAACCAGTTTCAGTGCTTAACTTTAAAGGTTTCTGACAACGGTACTGTCTAAGAACTTAACGTGTTCCTGGCCGTGGTTAATTGTAAATCTATGGTTAGTAGAGTAGAACCATGCAACAAGTAAATTTGATTAACAGTACGCATTTGAATAAAGCACCAAACGAACATTCATATGCAATGAGAAAATATGACATACCGAGTAATGCGTAGATGACAAACCGGGTAATGCGTAGTACAACGAGGGAGTCATGATGCAAATGCATTTTGGCTAATATTCAACGCAACGACACGATATCTGATCAGGACAAAAACTATAAAAATATAAAATTTAAGTAAACCGAATGCATATAAGGGAAAGGGATTGTGAATGTCAAACCCTTATTACATATTTGGCCCGGTCAAATAAAGAATATTTTATAAACCTCCTCTCAGCATGTGGATAATTTAGATACTTTTCACAACGGTACAAAAAATAAAATACAACCTGACATATCATCATATAAGTATTGTTCTTCAAACAGATAAAATACTTTTTAATTAAATACGCAAACAAACCTCGCAATGATCTAATCGTGAACTTTCCGTTGTGTGAAGTTATCGCCCTTATAATTTTAAATTACTTTCATTTTTTGCATAAATAAACAATTCTGCTAAATCCATTTTAAAGTAAAAAAAAGTTAAGAATAAACATTTTATAATTTCTTTTAAAATACGTAACATAAGAATTTCCAAAAGAAGAGGAATAGGTATTTTTCCCATTGTTTTTATTGTAAATAAACTACAAAACATCTATGCATTATGCTTATATAATTTATTTCACAAGACCACAGAGCAACTGAGTCAGACGGACAAGAAGTAAATAAAGAGAGAGGGAGAGAGTGGGGAGGCGGTGAAAGAGAATGGAGAGAGAGAATGGAGGGTGAAAGAGGATGTAGAGAGGATGGAGAGAGAGAGAGAAAATGGAGGGGAGAGAATGGAGAGAGAAAAAGGGACGCAAAGAGAGAGGAGAGAGAGAGAGCTTGCTTGATATCATTTCTGTTGAACATTTAAGATATATTACTTGAATGTATTGCAAGATAATCAATTGTACAGCTGCACACTTCATAAGTCTACAAAAATAAAATCTACAAGTTTGTCGAATTTTAATAATGATTGATTGATTGATTGTATTTTGTTTTACGTCCCATTCGAGAATTTTTCACTCATACAGAGACGTCACCACATACCGGTGAAGGGCTTCAAATTTTGACCTTTACTCGGCCCTCAGGACCATTGAGCAGTGAGGGATCTTTATCGTGCCAACGCCTGCCGTGACACGGGGCCTCGGTTTTTAAGGTCACATCCGAAGGACCTGCAACTTTCACTTCAAAGTGCCGAGCGCATAGCTACCCATTTTTTATCGACTTAGGTCTGTTGCGGCCGAGATTAGAACTCACGACCTCCCGATCACGAAGCGAGCGCTCTACCGACTGAGCTACCGTAAACGGTAATTTCGATAATGAGAAATTATGGAGAGATAGCAGTACCACATTTTTTTCTTCTAATTTTTTTGTTTTTTTCAAATTTATTTTAAAATTTTTAATTTTATTTCTTATTTTAATTCTAACTTTCCGACTTTTAGTTTAATTTTTTCAGCTTTTTAAACCATTTTCTTAATGTCATTTTATTTAACAATATTTAACCATTAGGGGGTTCCAGTAAAAGTCCTTCTTTACTCCTCATAAAATATTAACAGCAGTGAAGAAGAAACTTCAGGAGTACTGTACAACAATATATTCGAGAAGGGGTATAAATCAGAAGTGGATACCTAAAAATTCCAAGGAACTTTTGGAAAATTAAAGATCACAAAATTTTACCAAAATAACATAAAAACGTACGACTTTTCAACTCTATATACAACTATTCAAAACGATAAATTAAAGTCCAGGCTTTTTTTTTTTTTTTTTTTTTTTTTACATCATTGACAGCTGCTTTCCAATAAAAATGGAACTGGTAAACTTACTTACCTTGTCATTGGCCATTTACAAAATTATTTTGTTAAAAAACATTCTGATTGTAAACACAAGTACTCTGAAGTTAAAATCAAAAAAGATACTTGAGTTTCTGATTGACTATATCTATGTGGTTTTTGGAGACCAGGCCCCAAGACCATTAAGTGAGAACAGACCTAAGTCAAAATTTCAATTTATTATTACTTTTGAAATAAATTTCAAAATAAAACAAAATTTTCATGTTGTGTTTGTATCAAAATATTTTAAAAACTTGCAAGTTTTTAAGGATGTTGGTTAAATGAAAATTAAGATATTCAAAATCTAAATTTTGACTTAAGTCTATTCTCAATTTATGGTCTTGGGGCGGAATTTCCATGGGTACCAATTGCGTCCCGTTATAAGCAGACTTATTTTTGTATTCATATGAAGCAGAATTAATTCAAAATCTTATACATGAGGAAAAGAAAATACTTGCTGTAGCCTTCAACTCGACATTTAGATATATCGACAACATATTATCAATTAACAATAGTTATTTTCATTCATATGTCGACACGATATATCCCAGTGAGCTTGAAATTAAAGATACCACAAAGTCTGACACATCTGTTTCATACTTGGATATTTTACTAGAAAAAAGACGTCAATGGTAACCCAACAACAAAACTTCATGATAAACGTGATGACTAACTTCTCAATCGTCATCTTCCCTTACTTATGCAGCAATATACCCCTATCACCCGCAAACGGGGTTTATATCTCAGTTGATTCGTTACGCAAGAGCATGCTCTACGTACATGTATGAACAATTTCTAAAACAATTATTGACAAACAAGTTGATGAAACAAGAATTTCAACAGTCTCGTTTAAAGTCACCATTTCGTGAGTTCTATGGTCGATAAAATGACCTTGTCAGCAAAAAAATTCATCATTAAGTCAAATGCTGACTGACCTTTTTTCATATTAATTGATAGGCCATTATTTAAACACTGAATTGTCGATGGAATTTTCCGTTATTTCCCGATGTTTGTGACCGGTCGGTAGGGATGCTCACTCCTCCATGGCACCTGATCCCACCTCTGATGTTTAAGAGGTCCTTGTTTGCTCTGCTCCTGATTAGTATTGTTTGAATGTTCTTATTGAAATGCCTTCTGTAACATATTGAAATCCCCATATTGTTGAAAATGATCTTTTACAAAATCACATTGACCCGCACTATCTGCTAATCTACCTGCTATGTAGTCAGACTCAACCAATGCTGACAATCTTCTCTAATATTCCGCAGTTCCTTCTCCATACCATCCAACATGGTTCATAATTTGTCCTACATTGTCAACTGACCCAGACAAAGCTAGGGTCACAGCACACCCCTCTCTGAAACTATGAAGAGTCTCACCATCATATGTTCCTAACAGAGAGAGATACTGAATTAATCTTTCATACATTACTAAATATGTCACTCTTTGACCTATGACTCTACCATTCTCTAAAACATCTCGAAAAAGAAAACCATTTGCCAGATCCACACCCATACTTTTACAACCTTGAACATACCTGTGCAAACCAATCACTGAACAAACTGCCTTATCTCTGCATCTCTTGATAACAAAAACATGAGTTTTATGTTTCTTTCCTCTTAGAGTTTTCCCAAATGTTTGTTTTATTACTAAACCAGAATTGTCATCCAGTTGCTTTATCTCCTGTCCTACAAGCATTGCCAAGTCATTTGCCCTATTTCCTCCCAAAAAATTGTAATTTCACCCAAGCCTGATCCCTAAGAAGCACATATCTTTCCCTTGGTGAAATATCAATCCGGTCTAATTCATTATCTACATGTATATATGAAGTGATTTTTCTTACTTTCCCTAGAATTATTGGCTTTGTTTGCTTAGGAACCACGTGTGCCGCTGCTTGTTCTTCTTGAATAACACATATATTCTTTAATGCAATGTGCAGCTGCAGGGTTACCTGTAACATTTATCTCATCCCAGAATTTCGTTGCAAAACTGTATAGTCAAATTAACAAGAACGTTTTTGTTAAAACGTATTTATAATATTTTTTTTTGCTCTGTTTATAAATGGAGGTTAATAAAACAAGAAAAGATAATTTTAACTGTTTTTGAAAATATTACAATACATATTGCAATACATTAAAAATATCGCAGTATATTGCAATACAAAATTTCCTACCGATACCTAGCCCTATTGTTGAATTATCACAACACGCTTATAGACTGAACACGTCGTGTGTTTAGATCTATCTGGTGATAATATGATTGGCTATATATAGGAAACCCCTTTTAGATTGATTAATTGTATATTGTTTTACGTCCCGTTCGAGAATGTTTCACTCATATAGAGACGACACCATATACCGGTGAAGGGCTTCAAATTTAGACCTTTACTCGGCACTCAGGGCCATTGAATGAATATAGTGAAACGTGGCCTCGGTTTTTAAGGTCTTATCCGAATGACCCGCAACTTTCACTTCAAAGTGCCGAGCTCTTGGCAAAGGAACAGTTGCTACCTATTTTTTATCGACTTTGGTCAGTCGCGGCCGTGATTCGAACACACGACCTCCCGGTCACGGAGCGAGCGCTCTACCGACTGAGCTACCGTGACGGTAACCTCTTTTAGATCAAGAACAGAAAAGCTTTGACGTTCGCTTCGTGATAGGGAGGCCCGGGTTCGATTCTCGTTCGCTATGCCGCGTCAAACTTATGTAACGTTTACATAGTATTCTAACTGTTCCTTCGCCAAGCGCCCTGCACTAGAAATCAGGGTTCTTTCAGTGAAAACTTATAAACAAAGGTACCATGTCACAGTAGGCGTTGGTACGATAAAGAACCGTTACTGCTCAATGGCCCTAGGTGCCGCGTTTAGGTTTTAACTTGAAGCTGCTCACCGGTGTAAGGTGACGTCTCTATAAGAGTTTTGGAAGAGGCGTCTTTACTCATCATTACCACGCACCTAGTTTATCTAAAGGGATTTTCAATATGTGATCATTAGAGTCACGCTTTCAGCCATGTTGGCTCTTCAGACAGTTATGAAAAGTATTCAGCTAACAGTATAGATTTTAATTAATTTGGACTGTAGCAGTCTGTTTTTATTTAATATTACCAGTATGCAGTTATTTTTTGATAAGTTTTTGATAAAAATATGTATTATAAGAAGAAATACACATCCGAGTAACCGAGTACCATTTTCAGTATTCCATACTCGGACGTTCGATCGAGTACCCGGTTAACCGGGTACTCGTTGACATCCCTTATATACATACATACATACATACATATATATATATATATATATATATATATATATATATATATATATATATATATATATATATATATATATATATATATATATATATATATATATACTCATGGGATGCAAGCAAAAAAACATACCACATACATTGTAACTGATGATTAGTATTACGAAGTGGCGTTAAAGAAGGAGGAGTTACTTTGCTTCCTCTCCAACATACATAAATTGAGAGTAAAAAACTAATACGCAGTTATCTCTGGACTTTGCCGACCGTCGCCAACCCTGAAATGAACGCGTTTCTCATTTCTAAAGGTTTTTAAGTAAAACTTATCTAATTCGAACATCACTGGTTCCATATAGAAAATGGTCGGATTAGACAACATTCCGGATTAGACAACATTTCGGATTAGACAACATTTTAAAGAAATGAATTTACTGAAATGGACTTAACGTTAATATCTGATTAAGCAAGATTTGGGATTATACATCTGCATTAGACAAGTTTTACTTGTATTATATAATATAGTTTAAAAGTGGAGGGTGGTCAGAATTTTATGGGGGTCATTTTTCAGCGTGTGTGGAGTCGTAGAATTACCGGCCTGAAAGGGTTTTCTACGGTTGAAAAATGACCCTACTTGCCGTAGAATATTGACCGGGGGTCAATTTGACCCCCGGTCAATATTCTACTTGGGTCACTTTTCGTCCTTACACCGGCATTTCCGGCGGAAATAATTTGCATAGATTTGATCTATCTTACGTCTGTATTAGGCCAAAATTTCTGTAAAAAGAGAAAACTTGGAAATTCACTTTATTTGCATCACTTCCTGTCACGACCCGAAGTGATTAAAACGTACGATTTTCTCATAATACAGATAAATTGATCACTGCTGATCGGTCTTGAAAGTTTAAGACTTCCTTCTTGTACTGTTGCAGAGCACTTGCGTGAACAAATTCTCATTTTGAGGACAGGAAAACACATGACCGGAAGTGAATTCTACAAAAATATTTGACGCTATTCAAGACATTTGCAGGCTCAATAATATATATAAAATCATTCAATAACTTTATTTGCAAGCGTTATTTATGGGAGAGTTAAACATCCAAATTTCGTAGTATTTCTCTTATAACCGGAAGTTGTCGTTTTTTTCCCGATAGGATTATTATATTCGAAACTACAGGATAGATGCAATAAAGGGGTGCAAGTTTTGATTCAAATGAAAAAGAATGAAATTTTCGATTTCTTTGTTCACTTTCTGTGACCACCGGAAGTAACGATTGACGGATTTAAACCAGCACGTTCTTGTTACGATCTATCATTCCTGAAACGTTTTGTCCTTTCTGAGATTTCGTCCGGATATGATCTCTAGTATCCAGTCATTCCGATGAAGTAGCATTACTTCTGCAATGATGGGTATAATCGAATAAAACTCATTAAAAAAAATCTAGGTCAATATTGTTAAATTTTAAGATAAGTGAAGTATTCTTGATTTTTATCCGTCTAATTATATCCATTGGCAAGTAATAAAAAAAATGAATTTATAAATCATATTCTCTCTCTCTCTCTGCGTAATGCACAAAATATAGAATTTTTAAAAGTTATTCAAGCTTTTTAAAATGAATGTGGTCGATTTCTTTTCAAGAAAATTCTTAGTTTTTATAAAGAATTATATTTTACATATGAAATATTAAATGTCAGTAAATTTCAGTTTTTGACACTACTAAATAATACAAATAATTGTAATTTGGGATTTTTACAAAATTTTGTATATGAGGATAAGACTACCTAAGTTTTAAAACTTGTGTATGCTCCTTTTGACTTTTTTGTCAATAAAATGTTCAATTCAATGAAAAACGGGCACATGTTCTCTGGTTATCTGATAATATTATTTATTGCCTATTGCCACGTGCGTCAGGCAGTATAAGATTTTTCCATGGTCCGAAACTAAACGATCATTCTTAATGAACTAGATTTTGTGCAAGCTGATTTACATCAGAATTTGTTACCTGCATTTAAACAAATAAGTTTGTAGAAGAAAGAATCATATAACTGATGCAAAATAATGATGTGTTTAATTCCTTCATTTCTTTTTTTTTTTTTTTTTTTTTTTTTGCATGTTTATTCTTTGCGATTCTTTGTACGCACATGTCCGTGTAACATTTTTTCTGCGTTTCTAAACTACTGGATCAGTCCGTTCAGTTTGCCGTCTACGAAAGGGATGACAAAATCATTTCGCGCCAAATGCCACAAGTAAATTATCTTCGCGCCTTTTTCTTGGATTGTTCTATTAAATGGGTGTGATAACTTCTATGGAAATAAATAAAGTTTATTCTTTTAACCTGATTCTTAAGCTTCAGATTTTTTTATTAACAGTAAATTTTATCTCATTTTTAAAAGAACACATTGTATATGGGCAGGCAACACTAAAGCAATGGATTTACTGATTATTCTTACTATTTATCCCATAAGTGGACTAGTCTAATGATAAACAAACTCCCTCCACCTAGTAAATGGGACATCTCTTCTTGATTCAGTCTGTTTTCCACCTTTTCTTTCAATATTACATTAATTAATAATGTGCGTTACAAGGATAGGTTTTTAAAAAAGCTTAGAAAGTCAGCCAGTAGCATATTATTTCATGCTTTGTGATGAACAAAGGTTTCCTTTTAATACAGTGACAAGAGTGTAGGTCAGTATCCCAAGTGTATACGTTCCTGCTCCTGTTCTTTCAAGTATTGGGAAATGTAGTCATCATTTCCTAGACCATCACCATTGCAACTGAAAATACCATCTTCTCCCTAAAATCATGGATACAATGAACCGCCGATGCTAGTCTACCATGCTCATTTCAATATTCAATATCATTGGTACAGCTCTGAGGATAATGACGTCATCACTTTCGCGGTGACGTATTACACTTGGGATATTCCCCTACCCGTAGAGGAATGGGCTTCACTCCCGTAAGGTTCTAAGTAAAGAATCGGCAAAATGAAGAAGACATCATGATCTGTACTGGTTTTCATTTCATAAAAAGCACGTTCTCATAATTATGAGAAAGGTCCTGAAATCGATTGAAAAGAAAAACTAAACAATTTTAAAACTGTATTTTTTAAAAAAAGATGTATTTTAAACTCATTTATAATACATGTACATATGGTAAGACCATCATCGCGAGGGGGGGGGGGTGTTATTAGTATCTTGTTTTGCGCTAGCTATAAAGTGTACAGGCCATTTACTTTGAGTTCTAGAGCAGCAATGAAGCATTTTTGTCTCAAACACTTCAAGACAACTTTCCCATTTAAAACTGTTCATAATTTACTTCGTCGTCGAGAACGACGGAAAACAGACCAGTCAATAAATAGAGGCCGTCTCATCAATCTATCATCAATCTATCACTGACCAGAGAGAGTGCATGAAGAAGCGCGCCCTCTTGTAAGATAGTACATGTAATATGAATTTCTTTAAAACGAATCATCTAATTTTCCCAGAATTATAATCTACGCTAGCGCACTTGCAGTTTCATCCCCACGTAACTAGTCAGCCCGTGGGCTAACTAATAAATGACCAAATAGTGGCATGTCTTAGATATTCGTTAATCTGTAGTATTTGGTTATGACATTTGAGAAAGTCAATTGTAGATCTTGTGTAATGAAGTATCACAACTATGTCGCTCCTTGATGACGGAAACGTTTAGCACCTTTCTTGCTTATACGTTCCATAGATATTAATTGATTAGTCAGGCAAGCTTTTTGAAAAGCTATTACTTGTGTTAATCAAGGGTCTATCTGGCCATATGTAAAGTGAAAATGAAAGTACACCCGAGGATATAAAAGCCATACACAGTGGGGCCTGGGGATCTTGCGATAAGTGGACAATGTTTTTCATTCATGCTTGAATATATATTTGATTAATGTCTGAATGGCACATTCGGGAGCTTTTAGTCACGAAATCAACATAGCCAAGGGCAAAAAGGATTGAGAAAATGAACTTAATTCCGTGAAATTTCAAACCTATACTCTTATGGTCTATTGTTTGCAAATAAATATGAATTGCAATTCCTTCGAGAAGTTATTTGAGCTTTTCTAATATATTGTCATGAACGGATTTGCGCTAATGATGATATTCTGATACATTCTTCCCTGTTTTACATGGATGATGAAGGTATCCTTATATATTACTTTTCAGTTACTAGTGCAGACTTTATCAAAAGTAAAATAAACATGATCTAGTATTTCAGCACTTGATAGTTTTAAAATCGCTAGTATTTTGTACTCGTGCTGGAGTTTCTCATGGACAATGTCAATGTAGTCTTTAAGTTTTGGAGGCCAGGTCTTCCAACAATCTGTTGAAATTCCGATGGGCACTAATTGCGCCCCTTCATTATCCGGCCTGCATTTGTACTCCTACAGAATCAGCAGAATTTATTCAAACACTTCTACTTGAGGAAAAAAACTCTTGCAGTGGCCTTCAATTTTACATTTAAATATATCGACGGCGTCTTATCAATTAACAATACTAGCAGTTACTTTCATTCATATATCGACTCGAAATAAAAGACAACATAGACTCTGCCAAATGTGTTTCATATTTTGGTGTTTTACTGACTATTGACGATAATGGCCAACTAACAACTAAACTGCATGACAAACGAGATGACTTTGACTTATCCATTCTTAGCTTTTTTTATTTATGTATTAATATTCTACCATCATTTGCATATGGTGTTTATGCCTCCCAGCTTATTCAATACTGACAGTGTTACTGACAATAAGTTGAGGTTACAGCCTCGTTCAAAGTAAGAATTTCGAAAAAAAAATTATGGTCGTCGAAATGAACATTGTTTGCAAACACAACCTATTACTGAGTCCTATTTTGACCGACGTGTTTCATACTTATTGTTAGGTCATTGTTTTAAGGTATTCCATCCCTAATAGCAGCAGATTCAATGAAACTGAATACATAACAGATGTGTAGGGGTTGAATACTCAGTTTATTTAGACATAATTTCCATTTATTACGTATTAGCATGTAAGGGTGGGATGTGTCCTAATTTATGACCTTGAATTTTGGTAAGAATTATCTCCCTCTGTTTTAAATTAATAAAAAAAATCAATTAAAAAAACTTATCTGGTATAAAAAAAAATTGTTCTCCATTGTCATTCTATTTCTGATGTTTTAATGCATCTTTCCACCACAGTATTTATTGATGTTCTTATTATTTTTATTTTTTAAAAAATCACCTGTCCCCATAGACTTCAATGCAATCTTTGTTAAATAATTACTGCTTAGTTAATAACATTTTTGAAACTTGGTAAATCCTTTTCTATTGTAAAATGCTTTAAATTAATATCAGAGTATTATGTAAGTGATGGACATTGCAGGATAGAGAATTTGGTCCTATTAGGGATGGAAAACCTTAAACTAAACTTGACTATAGATTACTTTGTCTATCTGATCAATACATAGGGTGTAAAATGTAAACCTAACAAACAATGATCAATCTCATAAATCCAGTAAACAAACCAAATCGTGAACAGGGCAAAAACACAGACCCCTTGAAACACCAGAGGTGGGATCAGGTGCCTAAGATGAGTGAGCATCCCCTGTTGACCGGTCACAGCTGCCATGAGCTCTATGCATTGATCAGGTATACGATGTACTCTGTGATTAAATTTAGTAAAAAAAAAAGCAATAACTTAACAAATGGTGTCAAAAATGTCAGATAAAATACGACCCAATGCCAGGTTCTATTTACAAATGACTGGTGTGCCCGATCGACAGGTGATGCTTACTTCTCCTAGACACCTAATTCCACCTCACGAGTTTCCAGGAGTCTGTTTTATGTCCTGATTATAAATTTGTATTGTTTCTGAGAATTATAATTTCTTTTTATTATCTTCACTTTTTTCAATTTGCTAAAGAAGAAAAATATAGACCTATCTCTTAATAGTTGAACTTGAAAAGAGCAGAACTAAAAATAAATTATTTGATTAAATGTTCATTGGAGGTCCTGATAAAAAATAATATAATGTATTACTGGCATTAATTACAGCCATCTTTTTGTGATTTGAAATTTGTAAATAATTTTCATTAAATTTTAATAATAATACGAAGAGGTTTGGATTTGTTTTGTTTTTTTTACCTATTGGGGTTGTTTTAGTACTAGTACTTCATCTCCCAGGTAACAATTATTTCATCATTGGGAAAATGAATACTGACATAAAAGGTTGCAAAATTATTGCTACAAATATAATATGAATGAGTTTAAGCTATCAGAGCAGGTAAATTCCCAAGTGGATGTCCGTTTTCAATTGATAAATTTTGCATGAATGGATAATACAATACTGACTTTTTACTTATCTTCGGATGCAAAAATAATTCTTAAAATAATAGTTAATCCTTCATTGACCAAACTTGAATAGAAATTGCATCTAGGTTTGCATAGCATGCTGCATGTGACCTACATCTTTTGGATAAGTAATCAGGATTAAATATCAGAAAGAAATCTTTTTCCAACTGATTAAATATTTATCGACATTCTTCAATCAATTGCATCGGGTTATAAATAGAACAATTACTGTATACAACCTTATTTTACATTTGAAAGACTGCATGGGTTAAGCTTTCGAACAGTTCCATCCTTATTAGTCATGGAACAGTGTCTATTCTTACCTGTCAATTTTAAACACAATACGAAATTGATTTCTTCAATAAGATTTTTCTCATATTGCAATGTGGTCTGAACATAAAGTTCTGATTAGCACAATTTATTACTAGGTATTTGTATCTTTCTTTCCACTTTTCGGCTTGTGTATCAAATTAATTGCTTCATAATGGGGCATTAATCTTAAGATAAACTGGACAAATATTTTTCATGTATATAGGCCTATATGTATATACCTCTGACATCCTGACAATGTCTGTGTAGGATCTAACGTCCAAAACTAAGGATCTATGTCAAATATCGACTAATTCAGAACATCTAAAGGTATTAATGGTTTAATAAGGTTTGCAATAAGTTCACGGGCTTGTAGCTAGGATCCTAAATAGTTCAAAAGAGGATAATGTACAGGTAGAATTACAAAATGCGTACCACATTTCAAAGAAGGAAAAAATATTGGTAGCAAGCAGTCTCTTTAAAAAAAATCGATTCTCCTCAAGATTAACAAGACAAATAAGGAATATGTTTTCTAGAATGGATTAAACAAGTTCCTAATATAATTAACCTGAATTTTCATTCTATAAGCCAATTTATATAATTATTAATCTAAGAAAAAAGTTGGAAAATCTGGACTTTGCTATTTTTGTATAAACGTCAAAAGATAACTATCCATTTGAGATAAGATATACTCTAAATAATAAATGCGTAGTAAAATTGATACAAAAAAAAAACGTATCGAAATATATGTATTAAAGTACTGTGTAATAATTTTCACATTATTCAAAACTGAATAAAAAAGTGAAAATAAATTTTTACTATCATATTTTCTTTTTATATATCAGCTAGAGCCAAAAAAATCATGTACAATGTACTATATTTCTCTCTACATTTCTAATAACAAATTACATTGAATGAATTCTAGATAATTATGGATCTATTAAATTATAATTCACATTTTGAAAATCATTCATAAAACAAGAATAGTGTTCATGACTTAAAAATGGTTATTGAGTATATGAGTGATTTTTTAAGTTAACCAAAGGTTGATGGTAGCTTTGGAGAGAGGTTCCTGGAATTAATTCACAATGAAAATTTTGTTTTGGATTTGATTATTTAAAATTCATTCCAGGAGCTTACAGTTCCTCATAACTAAACTATAACACAAAACATGCAAAATAAAAAAAATGAAAATGAATCTTGCATTAAAAAAAAACAAATCAAGACAGTTCAAAATAGAACAAGAAAAGCTGGAAGTTGAAGTGGGAAAATTTTCAACACTAATCATGTCGGATACACCACTTCACAAAGTGGAAAATTGTTTCATATTGTGGGATATTGTCAGTTTCATGCAAATTTATTGTTTCACCTTAAGTTAAATGGACTGTTTTATGATTCTAAGACTATTTAACTGACCATCTCTTGATCTTGAGTTCCCAGGGGGAAAGATTGGCCCTTAGTGATACGACCATCACCGATAGCCATTGCTGTGAAACAGTCCGAAATATGTACAGATAGTTCAGATAAAATAACTGAATACACTAGGCGTCAATTCGTTATTTCAAGTGTGTAAAACCCCTATTGATCAGTTCTACAAGTATTATAGATAGGTAGTATCAGTTATAGGATTTGGCTCTCAACAATCCATCAATTATTCATGATTGAGCAATTATACGTTTAATAACATAATGTGCAGCAATTATATCAGAATTATTGAAGAGGGCTACTAGTTTTTGTTATATAACCATTTAGTCTCGGAGATTCTTTTTTGATAACAGTAACACATCAGGTGACTGCTATTTACACTATAGTTCGTGCTTCTTTTTGGAAATTAATACAGTAGAATTCATCAATGAAGAAAAATATTGAAATTATCCATGACTTGGTGAGTAAATTTTTAATGGACTTATTTCATTGAGAGTGGATACTTTGTGTACTCATCTGAACTTGTCACTAAAAACGATTGTACTGTTGCAATAACGGTGAAGAACACTCCCTATAAGCGCTCTCCATGATTAGTATGTGTATTATGTTTTAAAAAAATATCTTCCTGCCAATAAATTGTTCACGCTTCAGATGACTGTCGATAGACTCTCCCGGAGGAGGACTGGAAGCATGGAAAATGATTGAAATTCACCTTAAGTTTGTATTTCCTTAGATAATTGATGTCCCATATGTAATTGAACAAAAGATAAAATATCATGGAAATTAATATAGCAAGAATTTGAACCGTTTGATCGCCCTAGCTTAATATCTGTAGGAGTATACCATGTTTGTTTCTGAGAAAAAAAAAATGACACTATATATATTCATTAAAGAAATTCCCAGCATTGGTCACAGTCTTTTCTTGAGGTCACAGTCCTTGTCAAAGGTTGAAATATATGTATAAATAAATTTTTTAAAACTTCTGCTTTCAAATCAAGGATAGTGACCTTAGCAAGATTATTATTTTACCTTGTTCTTTTCTGAAACAGGATCGATGAGGAGGGGTATATTGTTTTGTGTCTATCTGCCTCGTTGTCGGTTTGTTTGGGCATTACAACCCCCCGAAAAACTTTGATCTGTGCAGATGAACTAAAGAAATATGCAGATACTGGTATTAACCTTTCTCGAGTGTAGTGATGCTTAAGTCTTGGAATGTCATGCAGAGTTCCTTTACAGTTGAAGTTTGCACCATTACTGCTGTATAGTGGTTGTCCACTTCGTCTCAGGTCGTTAGCATGTTATGACTAAGTATAATCACCCTGTTCACACCCACAACTTTTAATTTAAATACGCACGTAAACATGTGGCAGGTTTGATACTTTGGACGGTGTCCTCTCATAAGTCACAGATCATTAGAAAAAAACAACATGTGTTTCATTTCTCATTCTTATATTTCATTTTCTCATAATTATAATGTATATCTAGAAAATTACGTTACCTTATTTGGCGATTTTCAACATTCTAAAGAGACGTTTTCAGCATCAACATTCATATTTTTGGGGGGAAATATATTTCTTAAGTAAATTAGTAATTTCATGTTTTATTTTGATGTGATATTTTAGGAATTTATTTTAAAAAGAGAGTGAATTGCCAATTATGATAGCAAAATCTCCTAGCCTTTAAAATGTTAAGAGTATATTAAGAATGTTTAAAAATATTCTTCAACACGAATAAACATTAAAATTTATATCATTGCTGTTTAAATACAAGGAAAGTAACTGAAAATTTGCCTTTGATTTGTTCACCAACATATGTGAGTTTGAAATAGCTTTAGAGTTAGTTGCATTTGTAAAGGCTAAGTATTCACAACATATAGAGATCTGGTGCTTATAATCTAAAAGAAAAAAAAAAACAAATACCATGTGCTATTTATTAATTTAATAATTTGATTACATGCCAAAGCTTTTCTCTTTGAATGACAGGTTTTTGAAGTGCAATGCAATTCTCATATTTCATGTGTTAATGAAATAAAATAATGTTCATATAGAATACAACCAACAAATGATATTAATCTGGTTTTCTAGGAATATTGTGTAGTATTTTATATTATTGTCTTGTCATAGTATTTTTTTTCCTTTATTTCAATTAGATAATGAAGAAAAGTCAATAAATTCTGTAAAACGGACAATCCAATAACTTATAGCTGCAGCACATCCCAAAAACAAAAACCACATTTAATCAAATTATCCTTAATAAAAATATCGGAAATGAAACATTGTCATTAATATTTTATTTAATTTTTTAACCTATTTGCAATACATCACACAAGAATTTCAATAAACCTGCAGTATTATATGCAAATTTCATCCTCGTCAACATTACATTTTCGATAATATCTGCCGAAAAATGGGATAAAATGTCTACATCGATACTGTTCAATTTAAGTGTTTTTAATAATCACTGTATTAAGCTAGCTTTGTGCTAGTATTGTCAATGTTTTAATTACTCTACAAAAGCGAATTTGAGAGGCATTTGGGAGCGTAATGGACAAAACAAACGGTCATTTGTCACACAATTGATCCTGCTTTTGCAAACCAATTTCAAATTTCAATCCAAGAAGACGTATAAATTGTTAATGTGTTTTTATAAGCAGAATTAAAGTGTCATGTTAGGAATTGCAATTGTCCAATAACGCTCCGAGTATCTGCTTCAAAGAGAATGCTATGGAAAATAAGAGAGGAACTTGAAAGACCAGAAATAGTATTCGTTTTGCGCTACATCTGAATCACTCCGGGTTTCCCAATAATCACAGCAAAACATTGTCAATATCTTTGACGTATTTCCGACAAATAAAACTCAACCTGCACGTCTTCTGTTTAATTTTTCCCCAAGGATAGAATTATTTATTGCATGGCATTGCATGGTGTTAATTATGGGCATAATAATTACAGTATAAATTGCCTGCATAAACGCGTGTGATAAGAAATTACATTTGAATTCATTAAGTAGAACAATTGGTATACCGGTGGCATACTTTAAATAAAAGTAGTTTTCCTTTTTCCGCAGAATTGCATGTTTTTGACGGAAATATTTTTTTCTTGAATAAAATTGTCTCTTTTCTGAACAATTTTAGGAGCACTATTCCGAAAAGTTCATTTACTTCAAGTTGAAGAACTGACGCAACGTATTCAGACCTCGAGCACGAAAAAATATATATGAAAGTTTACATGCTTTATGAATCATTCATGTACGATTACTACATCATCTCCACATCATCCCATCTACAATTTTAGAATGGATGCAACCCTGCTTATTTCAGCGTGTTATTCCATGGCTACATGATCACATAGACATTAGGCAATAGTGCAATGATCAATGATTTCAATGCATTCCAATAAAAAGTTAATAAGGGGATGATAAAAAGGGGATGCTCACTGCTCCATGGTGCCTGATCCCACCTCTAAATTTTGAGGTCCTTGTTTGCTTTGCTCCAAATTTGTATCGTTTTATTGGACTTTCGAGATTGAATACTGTTCTTTATCTTCGTATTTCATTATAACATCTTTTCCATTTATGGTACATTGGGTTAAATTCACAGAAATTAAAAAAATATACATTAATTTAAACATATTTGACTAAAACATACTTGTAACATGCACTCTGAATAGTTTAAGTTTATCGTAATTGAGAATATTTCAAACTATTGTTGCATCTGAAAAGGAAGAGGTTCTGAAAGATAAGCTTTGCCCCCCCCCCCCCCCCCGTAGTTACCTTAGATAGATAGTAAAAAACTGAAGTGAAGCTTAAAAATAATATATTGCATTAACTGATTAAAAGTGAACTTTCAATTTTCATGAGAATTTTTTTTAGAACGAACTTTAGAATGCAAAGAAATGACAATGTTATTTTCAAGTTATTGTCTTTATAAAAAAAAAATGTTTGAGTATAAGTATTCCTAGAAAACAAGTGACAAACTGTATCTGATAAAGTAAATAAATAATTAATTATCATTATTATAGCAGGGACTAAATTTGAAATTCGAATAAATTAATTTCTTTTACTTATATATAATATCGAAAAATTAATTAAGATTAACTCCGATTTTACCTTCAGAGGGGGCATGCGTTCAATTATGGCCTGTTGTTCTTGTGTAGAAAATTAAAAATAAAACGTATATTCATCTCATTCTGCTAAACATATACTTAGTATATATATATATATATATATATATATATATATATATATATATATATATATATATATATATATATATATATTACATTTTCAACATTGAAATACTGTGATTTATTTACTGAATAAAAGTGATATTCTCTCACAGTGTGAAAGGATACCTAAATGATATTCTCTCACAGTGTGAAAGGATATCAAAGTAAGTAAAAATAATTTCTGGCCTATCATCAGATAGAGATAGTAACTAACCATCTTGATAGAGCTAAAACTGCACATTTCTCCCCAATTATGTTGCTAAAATGCATGCTATGTAATGTTTTTAATCTCACAACTGCTAAGCTATGACGTCTCAACTGCTCAACTATGACGTCAAGCCTATATGACACTGTCTTAAGAAAAGACAGAGGCAAAGAGAAAATCAAAGAAAATGTAATAAACAGAAAATTCAATGTTTTGTAGATGAATATGGAATTTATTTCACTCGTGAGATAGGAATTTTTTTTATATTTTCACTCGTGCTTCGCACTCGTGAAAATATCAAAAAATCCTGTCCCACTCGTGAAATAAATTCCATATTCATCTACAAAACATTGAATATCCTCTCTCTCTCTCTCTCTCTCTATATATATATATATGTATATATATATAAAGAAGAAAAACACGAAAAACTCAGTAAAGCTTTAGGCCTTTCATTCTATCTTTAGAAGCTTTACGATAAATGTAATTTACGTTTTGTAAAGCTTCTGAAGATAGAATGAAAGGCCTAAAGCTTTACTGAGGTTTTTCGTGTTTTTCTTCTTTATATTAAGTATCTTATTCCGAACCACTGAGAGTTACATGTACGTTATTTTTATCATTTATGGTATTATGTCCTCTTGAAAGTTTGAAAAAAAAACCCTTGATTTTATTTCACCCTTTGATGCTTTATAGCAAGTCTGGTTAGAATAAGCACGGTGGTTCTGAAAAAGGAGAATATTAAAAGTTCAAAAAATGAAAAAGATGGACGGACACATGTCGGACAATGTAAATCAAAACTCACCCAAGCCTTTATCTCAGGTGAGCTAATAATATCCAACGCTTTTGTATGATTCAGTTCATTAAATCAATGAGTAGGGGATATGAACGACAAGCTTGGTTTTTCTTCAAATTGAAAAAAAAAACATATTGTGAAATAATTAACTTGCTTATTTGATTACTGGTATTTATGAGAATGGAACAATTAAGATTGGGTTTCAGTGATAAAAAAATAAGGCAAGTTTTTTCCAGTCAAAACAGTGTCAATTTCTAGACCGACAGACTGAATAGATGGTTTTTGCATATCTTGTTCTACTATTTTACGCGAAATCCATATGGAACGGTCAAATGTATTGTATCTATAAAGGATTGTTCATGACTTTGAGTTCAAAGCTGATACGATAATGGAAATCTTTTAAAGGATTGAAATGAGGTGTAGATAATAGCTTTCAGTGTAATTAGATATAAGAAATAAGAACGTGACTTATATGGAAGTAATCTCATAGCTGAAACTCATAATTACAACATGAGTATAATTTACGTCAATTACATGTAAGTTGGCGTATATGATGATAAGACTATTTGATGTTCTTAAACATGTTAAAGATAGAAAGTTCTTACGGACAATGCACGCTAAAGATATTAACCTAAGGACTCTTTATTCAACGATAAAGAATATACATGTAATATCTCGTGACTTTAAATTTAATATCAAAGTTCAAAATAAGTATTTTGACTTCTTCATTCAGAGTGCATAACTTCGTCTAACAACATATAAATTTTTTTCTTCAAATAATGAGGTTTGAAATATCGCATCAAACGATGATTAACTCATCTCTTATTGAGTTAGCTGTTATAACTGAATGCAATGATGTTTTTGCAAAAAGCAGTAAACCTCAGTAAAATTAATATTGTAACAAAATTTTACTGAGAACGTATTCTTCTATTTCTAAAAAATGACTCCTCAATAGTGCACACTAAACACAAAGTAAATGTTGGGAACGTCAATAGATTAATAGATTGAGTGGTTATTGATGCCGTTGGTGTCTCTGACACAACGATGGATGGAAATCTAAATTCAAAGGATACGCCCTGCATCATCAAATATTCAAGTCAAGGTTTAAAGTTCAAGGCAAAGGTAAAAGCCTTGACCGTGGAAAATGCAGAAGTTAAGTACCCTTGACAATGGGAGGTGCAGAGGTTAAGTGCTGGATTATGTATTTAATTTAGACGTTTAAAAAGTGACATCACTGTGGAGGATTATTACTAAATGTCGCTCACTATTAATATAATGAGTAAGTTGAAAAAATAGACGCAGGAATAAAAGTCGTACCAAATACTATAATGTTTCAAAATAACACACAAAAAGAGAGATTTCTTTTTATAGACTAGAGGCGATGCCGAAAATTGAAAATTGATTAAAAAATAGTTGCAACGGAAGCGCCATCAAGAGGTCAATTATTAATTAATACATTTCTACAATCAATTGTTTTGAGAATTATTTTAGTTCATAGAAAAATACTTCATGCACTTATTTCGATTATATCATCTAATTCATCACGGATTAGTTGGAATTATTTATCATTTGGAGGAAATGCCCCCCTAAAAAGTCTTCATAATAAGATCAATGCATATGTTTGCGGGAAAAAAATCAAATGGAAAAAAATATAGAGTAACAATACCATAAAAGATCAAGGAATGAAACTGCGATTTTTAGAGAAGTAAAAGGCAAACTTTTTTTTTAAAACTGACGACTACAAAATTATAATAATGAGAGCAATAAAAAATGCTTACATTGGGTTTTCTTTTGTGAGCAGGATAGGTATTATAATTCATTATCGTTTCCTCGAATCTGTATGCATGATTGCATGCGACTTCCCTTCTTATGAAAAATATTTTTTAAGGATATTGAGAAAATAATATTATACAGATGTCAAAAAGCAATGAAATTTTACACTAGCATATTTCTTAAACATTACAGTAAAATTTTGGTAATTTTTCATATTATTTAATTTCTCCTAAAAATGGGTAAATTGAGGGAAAATAGATGTAAATAAAGTGTTCAATTAATTCATCTTGGCCAAATAAAATGTTAAGAATGCTTGAATTGATTTCAAACTGAATGCTTCACCGTAGATTTTAGATCTAAGGGCAGATCAATCTAACTGCATGAAAAAACAGCATAAGAACTCTGGTGTACAGTGTATAGAGTGTTCTTAAACACTTTGTTAAAGTGTTAATAAGAAAATTTTCCTTGTGATATAAATACTAGTAATTCAAAACTTTAGAGAACTTAATGATTTTAGAAAAAATACTCAGCCAATATCTCCAATTTGCACGTGATCGATAGTGGTAAATAATTTATTCTATTTTCTTTCATCCGTCCTCTTCAGATTAACTACTGCGAAATCCAATAAGCTATTCAAAAGAGATTTAGATAAATAGTTCATGCAAAATGAATTGGAGAACACTTTGCTTCCCGGATACAAAAGTGTTTAAGCATTTCAGTTTGGAATCCAATATTAATGGAAATATTTAACATCAACGTCAATTACGAGATCAATTCGAATTGTCTCATTTTAAACATTTGCACAGCATATTTTACAATACATTAAGGTTTACCAACAAGGTTAATTTAAATATCAATCACTTAATGTCTGTAATGAACTTTGAGCAAGGTTTGTTATGTGTATAATATAGTGGGCTAGCTTAAAAGTAATAGTACACACCCACACAACCACCCTCACACCAACCCAAACCCCACCCCCACCCCACCCTCCAAACACACACACACACACACACACATAGAGAGAGAGAGAGAGAGAGAGAGAGAGAGATTTCGAATAACAAGGTTAAGAACTAACAACAGAATTGCATGTTATATTTATTGAGGTAGTCAAGATTGTTGTTCCGTCTCGTCCTTCTGTTGAAGCTTTGTTCGTGCCAACGGTCAATAAGTGGAAAGATAAAAGGCAATACTAATGATGTTTGTACAATGCTCATTTCATTGTTTTTAGAATATATCATAATGGCATGCTAGAACCTCAAAGCCAAAGCTTCAATACGATTTCTACATTTCAGAACATGAATTACATTAGTTTGTGACTTTCAACTTAACCTGTGTTGAATTTGGTAGAGTTTCTGTTTTCTGGGCTTTGTTCTTTACTACAGAATACATGCACAATGCACTGGCAAGTAAGACATTCTCATGCTTGTTACTTTGTATTTATTTCACGAACCGTTTCCCTGTGGAAAATAATAATTTGGTTAATTGTTTAAAGACAAAATAATTAACTTGCAAATGTTGGCATCTTAACTTTAAAATAGTTCAGTTTCTAATTTGTGTCAGTCATCTTCTTAGCTCTAGATTATATCCTAGCAAAAATAACTTTAATAAACTTTAAGTGTTTGCTGTAGTTTATAGCGTATATGTTGATAGTTTGATTCACTATGATACTTTAATCTTTAAGGTGATTCATTTTGCCATGAAATATCACTATGGAACTTTTTTTTATTAGCTTTAGTGCAATGATAGCACTCAAATTTCATACTTTTCAATGATTGAAACCTGAAAGAAGGTTTTATCATCGTGTTAATTTTGAATTTACTGGGTGGTAAGAAATACAAGACTTGTAATATGGTCTTGATTTTATTTCTGTATTTACCTCTACCCAGTAAATACATTAAGGTAATACTGTCGTTAAATTAAAATGCAATTAAAATTAACGAAATATATCGATTTACATTTCATGGTTAAAATAAATTTAAACATATATTGTATTTAAATTATATATTGTAGTTTCCTTTTTTCTTGTACAAATTAATTTTGTAAAAGTGCATGCACATTTTAATTTTTTTTTTTTTAAATGGAGATGCAAAGGTATAGATCTAATTTGCTTTCCGTGTGATTGAAACCTAACGTTTTTGAACTTTGTCGACGTATAGAAGAATTCCATTATGAAAATAATTTGTATTGATGCTCTTATAATAACACTGTTCTGATCTCAGATGTTGAGTTTATTTCCATTTGTGGTTCTCAATAGACTCACGCTCTGCCGAACTAGAGGCCAATTAACTTTTTTCCCAGAGTGTTTGACCTTTGGCGACGTTGGTCGCGAGGGAATACTCCCCGTTAGATCTCTTGTGACCTATTATAACCAGGGTTACGTTTTATGTACTTTTATTGTAGAAATCTAATACCTCATTAAATACAGAAAAAACCACTCTTTATTTTCTTCCCCGTAAAAGAAACCATTTCGGTACAGTGTAATTAGAAAGATACAGGAAATTTGCATTTATGGATGCCACTAGTCGTAATATCATACAATTGGTTAAAGTGAACTGGTTCTTAACGTTGCATATATTTCGACAGAGAAGAAATACTTGGCATACATTTGTATTATACTTTCCTTCATAGCCAAAGTTGTTGTAAATCAGAAAATTACAAAGGAGATGGGCGAACAAGGCGTGCAGAATGTCTATAGCGTCAAATATATAAAATCATATTCAGTTGTGAATTTAGGATTCAGAGTAAAGTTTTTATTATTAAAATTTATGAAATTATGACAAACAGAACTTTTTCTGTGGAAAATTTTCTCAGCAAAAATTATTCTTTTATTAAAAACAATGTGATATTTTGGGGTTTCGAACCCTAGCAATATGAAACCTGAATATCATTTTCCTTTGAGACTAATACGCTAACCACTAAGCTACACAACTCCTGACAAAACATGGCATTTAAATCATGTATACATGTATGACCCTAGACTAAATGGATTTAATTATTTCTCAGAAATATACGAATGTTATGTCATAAAAGTGTATTTTTAAGATATAGTGGGTCTTTGCGCCATGTTTTTGTTAACCAAAAAATGTATACTTTTACGCATTGTTTGAGGATAAACTTAAAAAAAAAATGGAGCGAAGACCCATTCATATGGAAAAATTGTGTTAAAATGAAAAAAGATCCCTTTTGCCCTCTTTGGTGTATGTATGCTATTTCATAAATTCATAGACAAATAATTTCAATCTTTGTGAGAATTTTGCAAATTGTGGAGATTTTACATAAAGCATACTTCAATGTTAGATGAAATATCAAAGAAAATTTTGTTACATGTATGATTGAGATTTAACCTTTGTTATAATTGAAATTTTGTTATAATTGAGATTTAATTTTTCACCTTCATATTTGTCACATCATAGGCATTTCGCTCACCTTGTTCGCCCATCTTCTTAGAAGCTGCAGATTTTTATGAAAAAAGCGAAATTAAATAAACTGCAGTTTGCGACCTCAATAGCTATAGTAATGTACAACTACGGACTTCAAAATGTAGTGAATCAAACCATATAATATCTTTTTTGCACATATAGCCTAAAAATAATCCCGTTAAATGACAGTAAGTCGCAAATTTATCAAAGTAATGACTTTATTGCATTTTCATTTTTTTTTTGTTTTGATGTATTCCATCTGATATGTTAAGAATTACAAAGAATCGGTACAAAATGAAAGCTATCTGGAAATTTTTGGGCGTCATAAAAGAGCTTTTTCTTTCCTAATGTAATGATTACAATAAACTAGAAAGTGTTCAATACATTTAATTAATAACGATAAAAATGAAGATTAAATAATTCACAATTTGACTTTAATTTTTTTTTCTAACACGAATAAATTTAAAAGAAACAGATGTTACTTTATGAGACATTTAATAATTTTCATTTGAGTTTCATGACTGAAAGTCTTACTACGATTAAAATATAAAGCCCTCAGTGCTAATTAAAACGATTGTCTGTAATAAATGCTAGACATCGAAGATGATTCTTCTAAACGCTTGCTATTTTGTCGATTCTTTTTCAACTCATATTTTCACAAAATAAAAGATGGCTTGAAATAAGGCATTTCATTTAGCTGAGCTTTAAACATTAAGTTTGAAAGATTTTTCATGAACTCACTTCAATGAAGTGAAGATAAGGTGTTCTTACTCCTAGAATTGACCCCCCCCCTTTTTGGTGTCCCAAGTTAAAGATGTAGAGCAAATCCATACCAAGTGACTGAAAGCTCTACACGGACCTTACTTGCAGGGTGATTCATATCTAGTTATAATCTTTACTTAAACTTGCAGGAATGATACATTTAGGGATTTTTACTCAAGTCAAGCTTCGGCGTTTGCATCGATTAAAGAAAAAGTTTATGTTTTTTTTCGAGTGCACTTGATTAGGAAGAGAGGTTAATGATTTTGAAGTAGGCATATTTTTTTGTACATGTAATTATAAACCCTATTAGAATCAAACTTGCATGGATGATGAATCTTTCCATAGACGCTATGTTTTCCAGAAGTGTTCTAACACTATATTGGTGGAATTGGCTAATGCATTTTATGGAACATTTATTTCATATAATTGCATGAGTGGTTACCAAACTTAGTCATTGTAGGCTTTTTAGATACCCTATGAAATCCGAATAGGGCCATGTAGTTCAATATCGCAAAAATCGCACCATCAAGGTTTGGGTCGATAGTGCAATGACGCAACAATGACGATGAAGCGATGGTGCGACAATGCGATGACAATGATGCGATGGAAGGATGAAGCGATGACGATGGCGCGATGGTATGATGAAAAGGAAGCGATGTTCACTATCGCGCCACCGTGCTATAGTATCATCGTCGTCGCTTCATCATCATCGCGCAATCGTTTTCTCGCGCCATCGACCCTTTAGTCGATGCTCAATGATGCGACAGTAAACTACATGTATGTGGCCCTATCCAGGTTCCATAGATACACTTGTTTTTTTTTAATCAAAGTAATCTATTATTTGTGCAAAAAAGAGAAGAAAACTTTTATCAGCTTTTCTTCTTCTCTCAACCTTTTCGAAAATTTTATTCATGAAAATTGATGTACATCTTCTGAAGATCTACAACATTGTTTATATTGATGCATGTAGTTGAATACTAATTGAAAAACCTATCGACAGATGGTCACATGATTCACTTGGGTTTCCTAATGTTATCCGTAGTCTTGTAATGTGTGACTTAAGTAATTAAAAAAAAAACCCTTTTCACTGCTAGACCTCGAATATAATGAGAATTGGGTAATCTTTCAAATTTTTCAAATGATGAAATAAATCAATGGATGCAATTTTTAGGCTTACAGTAGTCATACCCTGTTACCCTTCAGAAAAAAGGTTCAAACAGTTATATACGGATCAATATGTCTACCCCTTATAAAATTAACGAAATGATCACTGAGATTGGAGGAACATTTGTTAACTACTTATTGCAAAGTTGTTCATGGCTGCTATACTATCAAATTTAAGATTCACGCGCATACGGGATTTATATCTCTCAGTTGATTCGATACGCAAGAGCATGCTCTACGTATGAACAATTTCTAAAACGAGGTAAGCTATTGACAAACAAGTTGATGAAACAAGAATATCAGCAACCTCGTTTAAAGTCGTCATTTCGTAAGCAATACAATTTATCATTAAGTCAAATGCTGACTGACGGTTTTCATACTCATTGTTAGGCCATTATTTACACACTGAATTGTCGACGGATTTTTCCGTTATTTCCCGATCATGACAAGGAGCACACGGAAATTGACCAATCGGCAGGGGATGCTCACTCCTCCATGACACCTGATCCCACCTCTGATGTTTAGAGGTCCGTGTTTGCTCTGCTCCAAAATTTGTATTGTTTAATGGACTTTTGAGCTTGAATACTTTTTCGTTATCTCCATATATTTCATTTAAGGTAACTTGGACAAAAGGTTGATGTCACTGTAATGTCTTTCAACAAAACAAAACTGTGTTTGGGTGAATTTAAAACTGGACAAATTCGTTGGTCGAAAATAAGACGGGGCGAAAGTAACCCTATATTATTCCTAAGTATCAGAAACACAGGAGGTTCCAACAGAAAAATCCTCAAAGCCAACGAAATATTGATGAATAAAAGTCAATGTTGCTGACACAAACAGGAAAATACATGGAAATGAAGTGTTCAATTGATTTATCTTGACCCGATAAAAAGGCAAAGAAAGCTTTAATTGATTATATTGAACACTGCACAGTAGATTTCAATTTATTTTATTTTATATTTACATGTTTAACATTGCAAGGTTGTTTTCCCCAGAAACTCATTTTTAAACTATTTGCACCGCATGTACCACTAAAGTGACGTAACATGAAAAAATATTAATGACCTCAAAATATCAAACAGTTAAAGTATTAATGCGTACAAATTCTAGAAGGCACGGGTAGTGCCTTGTCAAGCATTTAATCTTTCCTCTAATAGGAAGTCATTTAAATTACCTCTATCGCGACACGTAACAGTGCCTCACAAAATTAAAAACTGTCGTTAAAGTATTCTTTCGAAAGTTTTTCGCCAAAAACCGGTAAGTAATATAAGTAGGTTAACATCAAAATTATATAACTGTATTTAAGAATTATTATATAAAGATATAGACATAGATAAAATCGAGAAACTAAAATGTTATTGTTAATTTTAATCTTCATTTGGTAAAGTTTTACCTCTTATCAGTGAAAATCAGGACATTTAAGTCAAAGATTTGTTTTTCCTGTTTTTTGTTCTGTTTTTGTTCTCTGAAATTTTTCCTTTTTTCTTGTTTGTTCACTTTTGTTCAAATTGTTTGATTGATAAGTTCAATTTGTTATCATCAAAGTATGTCATACTTAACTATCAATCAAATAAACATCTGGAATATGTACGAAATACTTCTAAAAATGTCGACAAACGGGGTCATGAATCTCCATATCTACTCTTATTATAGAGTCTGAAAGTGTGACTTTCTTCTTTGAAGAAGTTTTTTTTTTCTGTCTAACATATAGAGTTCGTATACGTTTATCAAAATGAAAGAAAATGGCAGTGGTTAATAAAACCTCATTTTATTTTGTGAAGAAATTCTTTTCTTCACAAATGGCATCACCATGTTCTCAAATGGCGAGCAAAATATCCGGGGTCACTATTTTATGCAGTTAATGAAAAGAACAGCGTATTCTTTTTCTCGGTTTGTGATTGTGCTTCAAAGTAGGTCGTTCTTTTCATCCCTTTAAAAGCACTATTATAACACTGTGGTTTATGCTGTGCCAGATGATACAAAGAGAAAATAAACAAAACATTCTATACTTCGTGCACTTACATTGAACTCATAATGATCTAAGAATTATTATAGACCCAGATAAATTTTACATATTTCAGAAATGCCAAAACCATCTCAAGGAGAAAGGTATTTAGAAAGATAAATTGCTATGAGTAAAACGAGGAATTATTGAAAAATATTCATAGAAAGTGGAAGCCTTAATCAAAATTCAAAGAAATAATAAGGTATGGAATATAATTTTATTTATCAATTCATTTTTAAAGTAATGAAATATGAAAATAACGAAAAATAATCATGCTCAGAAGTCCCATAAACAATACAAATTAAGAGCAGAGCAATCACGGACTCCAGGAAAACGTAAGAAATAGGATCAGGTGCGATGAAGGAATAAGCATCCCTTGTCGATCTTTCTCACCCATGGTGAGCCCTTTGTCTTGATTGGGTAAATGGATTAATCTGAAAGCAGGTCAGTGGAAACAACAAAATTTGTATTTATAAAGTCAACATCCCAACCTAACGACAAATTCTATTTGCAAACAAGATTATTGTATCAACCAAAGAATTTGCGAAATTTTGACTTTAAACTAGATTGTTGATACCATTGTAACATCAACTTATTTGTCAGCCTTTATCGGTTTAGAAATTGATTGTACACAGAGCATGCTCTTGCTTATCGAATTAACTTGGAGATATAAAAATCATATGCATGTAATAATAGTACATTAAATAAGGGAAGTTGATGATAGAAAAGTTAAAGTTCCGTTTATCGTAAAGTTTAGTAGTTAGTTTGCCATCGATGTCTTTCTCTAGTTACATATCCAAGTATGAAGCAGATATGTATCACAATGTAGTGTTACAAAGGACGATTATTCAACATCTTTGACCAGTTTAAGAATTGACGACAAACAATTAACGGATTGTTTAAATTGTGGGGAATTGTTCATTGATTTTTAAAAGAAAAAAGAACTTGTTTGTGAGCCTTTATTTCATAAATTTATACATTCAATCAAATATGTTCAAAACATCAAAGCAAAGGATTTGTTTTCTTAACGAAAAAGATTTCAAGTTTTAAGTAATCAATGTTATATTTCAATGTATAAAGTTCAGTCGTAAATGCTAAGTATTTACATTACGTTATATTTAAAAAGTTTTATTTCCTACATTAGAAAAAGCAAGAATGGGCTAAAAGAGTTTGATGTAATTTAGATCTAATCCCTAGAAGGGAATTAAAAAAAACGACAGGAAGCACTCTTTGAAAATTTCTTAACAATACAGTGATAAACTTCTTTGTGTGTCACCAAGGAAGGTTTTAATCATTCTAAGCCGTTCAGTTATTATGAGCCTATATGAAGCTTTCTTTCCTATGTGGCACCCAACCTCGGAGAAAATGAAGGAAGACACGCGGCCATTGATAGACCATTATACCAAATATCTTCATAAAGAGAAAATTAAATAGAACTCTTCTATCGCGAGCAATAGATATATAGCCTAAACTTCCTTTATTTTATGTCAATCATTTTCTCTTAAATTACCCTAACGTACGGTATAGAAAATCACATCAACGTAAGCGTATACTTTTTTTTTTTAAATTCTACCAAAAAATAAACTTTTAGATATTTACTTTTTTGTTTCCTTGAAAACAGCAGACATCTATGGAATTTTAAACCATAGAAACTAATTAAGGGGTATTCGTACATCAATATTATGTAATTTGAAATACTTTTAGAGGAAAATCCCCGTTTTTGTTTCGATGTCAACCGTGACAAAGTTTGTTCTACCCATATGTTTTTTAAAAGGAAAACTCTTTTAACGTTTTAAAAAAGGTATCTGGGTAGGTTGTTTTAATTTTTTTTTTTTTTATGAAAGTGAAATAAATTTTCTCATATTTCGTTTCCTTTCATGGCAACGTTAGCCATTTAGAAAAATTTTAAATATTGCATTCACAAGTTTATTATCATAATCGTGAAATTTCATTTAAATTGTTTCAAGTCATCTCCGAAAATTGTTAGGGACAAAATTATAAGTGGAATCAAAAAAAAAAAAAAAAAAAAAAAAAAAAAAAAAAAAAATTAAAGGAAGAAAAAAAAAATAAAGAAAAAATGTCGAGTTTTTTCGGGGTGACATAGCTAAATTATGTGCACAATACCTCGCTCTTGTAATTTTTTGGCATAGGATACTTTTCAAAAGGTGCTTAGGTATATACTTTGAACACATTAAGTAACGGACGGTCTGTCGATCCTTTCAACACATAAATACTTCATAATGTGATTTCAGTAAAAAATATTCTAAATACAAGACTCAGCTGAAACGGATTTAAAAACCAGTGTGTTTCAAATTTACGATATGTACATCAGCATTGGCATTGAGTTATTCCTTGGATTTGATGTACATTAGAGAAAATTAAAAAAAAATGTTCATATTCCAGGGATGACTTAAACTTTTCATTCGTCAACTTCCCTTACTTATGCAGCAATATACCAGCTGCATACGGGGTTTATATCTCTCAATTGTTTTGATATGCAAGAGCATGCTCTACGTAAACAATTTCTAAGACGAGGCAAGTTATTGACAAACAAGTTGTTGAAACAAGAATATCAACAGTCTCGTTTAAAGTCATCATTTTGTAAGTTCTATAGTCGGTACAATGACCTTGTCAGCAAATACTATCTATCATTAAGTCAAATGCTGACTTACGTTTTTCATACTCATTGTTAAGCCATTATTTACAAATTGAATAGTCGACGGATTTTTCTGTTATTTCCCGATCATGACAAGGAGCACACGGAGGGTGTGACCGGTCGGCAGAAGATGCTCACTCCTCCATAGCTCCTGATCCCAACTCTGATTTTTTAGAGGTCCGTTTTTGCTTTGCTCCTGATCTGTATTGTTAGAATGGACTTTTGAGCTTGACTACTGTTCGTTATCTCCATATATTTCATACATGTATGACCTTGAAACTGAGGTACGAGGAATGCACTAGAGTGAATTCCTTCAGTTATCAGGTAGTTGATCGTTCGACATGATAAAACATTTCCAGGAATCGACAATGTTCTAAATGCGTATATAACCAGCGGAGTGCAATAAAGGTTTTAGAAAGAAAAATGAAAATTTTCATATTATCAAAAAAACACCTGCGTAGTATTTATTTCTGTGCGTACATCCTTGGAAATTTAAAAAAGAGATCACTAATGTTTAACCTGTTGTAAGTACAGCTGCATAAGGAAAGAGGCAGGTTGAATGGATATATAATTGGTAATTTCTAATTGTATTAATTCAAATAGAATTATTAGATTCTATGCGTTTGTAAATGTATAAGAAAAAGCTACTAGCGAAACTACTTCATGGCTCTACTGGTACATGTTATGTTCATTTTGTACAAAATCCAAAGTTGTCATGTTTATAGACGTATAAATTTTCACTGCAGTTGAATAGATACTTAAGTAGTAATAAATACTTGAGTAGTGAGTTATACAAAGATATACTGTGTTCATTGAGTGAAGACCTAGAAATTGCAATATAAGCAAGGAACACAATTCATCCAAATTTCGATCGATATTTCAAACACATTATGTCTTTCTAGGTTTGACACAGAATATTACTAAAAACAACGTGCAATGCCGTATGTCGTACCCTTACGTCAAACATGGAACATAACATCTTGTAGATCATATACATGACTGTACATTCCGGAATAGTCCCTGGGATTCATTTGGTACGAACATTCATTTTTCGCAGAAATCTAATCATGTCATCGTTTAATGTATACAGAACAGTTGCCCTGCAGCATGATACATGCCCGAACAATTCAAAGATTGTAGTCATTGATTACTTTTTGCCGTCTGCTACCTTGATAGTTGCCTCTATATGTAGTTCAATTAATGAGGCACAATATCTTCAAACATTGGCAAAACTACTTATATGTTTTTTACTTCCATTTTTTCATCAAATTTGATCTATTTGCAACTTCATAAATATTTCTATGAGTATTTTAGAATTTGTGCAGTTTTCCAGGACCTACATTCTTCCCGAACTTGTCATTTGCCATAGAATGCTATGGTGTAGTCTTGAAACGCACATATTCAAATTTTCATTACACAACTTGCTAACAACCAATTTTCCGCACGGCACAAGCTTTCGTATGGAAGCCCATTTAGGACCTATCGAAAAATATTTTTGAATTCGATATAACGAATTGTTGAATTTGTTATAACGAATTTAATTCGTTATAACGATTTCTTTGAATTCCTTATAACGAATTTAATCTGTTATAACAAATTTATTGAATTTGTGATAACGAAGTCAAAAAATTGTTTTAACGAATAAAATTCGTTTCAACGAATTCTAATATTTGTAATAACAAATTAAATTCGTTTAAACAAATTCTAAAATTTGTTATAACGAATTATTAAATTCGTTTAATCAGATTCAACAATCGGGGCCTATAGAAAAATATATATGAATTCGATATATCGATATGTCGAATTCGTTTTAACGAATTTAATTCGTTATAACAAGTTTTAGAATTTGTTTTGACAAATTTAATTTGTTATAACAAATTTTTGAATTCGTTATCACAAATTTATTAAATTTGTTATAACAGATTGAATTATAACGAATTCAAAGAAATTGTAATAACGAATTAAATTCGTTATAACAAATTCAACAATTCGTTATATCGAATTCAAAAATATTTTTTGATAGGTCCTAAATGGGCTTCCGTACTTTCGAACAGTACACCAATCCGAAAAAATACATATTTATCAAAATATGTTTGTACTCAACCTTGAACAAGGAGAGACAAACCTATTAATATGTTTGAATAGCTTTTTTGTTATGATGAATGTGAAAAACGCTAAAATTAGCATGCATAATCTGAATATGGCAAATTATGTTAAACGGCCATAACAATTTTTCGGTATCTGATGTTTCCCTCTCCAGTTAACATGTTTTCGATGTACATTTATACTTTTGCATTTAAGTGAAGAAATTAATTGAGAAATTGTATACGAATGAAGCAATCAAAAAAGTCATTTTGGCAAAATATTCGAATTGTTATTTTAACCGTAAAATGTTTGGAAGTTGTAGAAACTCAATCGGCATATCCCTTATGAGTTACTTCACGAGTAACCATTTTGGTTTGAAGTATCACGGAGTTTGCGTTGTAACCCATGGCCGTAGGAGGGGGGGGGGGGGGGCTCGGCCCCCCAATAATTTTATCGATATATAGATTACTATAGTAAACATAGATACTATATGCTTGTGCCCCCTCAATGAAAACGTTTGATGACCTTTTTTTCTTTCTTTCTTTTTTGCTTGTCAAGGAATATTTGGTAGTGCCCCCTCAACTGTCAACTGAAAAATATATGGCTGGTTCCCCCCCCCCCTTGAATTTTCTTCCTACGGGCCTGTAACCGCCCACTCTAAACTTAAAATTATTTTCAAAAATAACAAATTCCGGTTTGAATTTCATGTGAGGATAACCATTCTAAAAATATGTCGCCATCACGTCAGAATACGAGGATTGTCTAAGAAAAACGCGGATATTTTCCGTATTTTTTGTTTTAACAGTATTATAAAGTTAAAAATTGGCATGCACCGTAATCAACTTTTGTAAATAAATAGAAAAATAAATGAAATAAAGATATAGAATCCTCGAACAATCGCAAGTGTCTCACAGTTACAAGTAATCGTTTCAAGAGACAACAACCTCATTATTCTTCTATCTTGAACGATTTAAAGTATTTGTAACTTCATCTTTTTTTCAGCTTCTTTAAGACTTTTTACGAGAAAATATTTTTGAAAGTAGCCCCCCACCCCCCTCCCCCCGAAAAAGAATATAGTATCATATTATCAATGGACTTTGATTTTCATAATAGATATATTTGGATGCATCATTCCTGAAGTAAAAAGAAAATACTAAATCCCACTAAATGTTAGAGGGTGTAACACGAAATGGAAATGCTTGTTCCGTCAAAATATAACAAAACATGTACTCTTTGGGGTCTCTCTGTGTTTTTGAGATTTGTTACATTATACGCTTGCCTTGGACTTGGACTTGCTTTGTAAGCCACATTGTGGAAAAGAGAATAATCATGATCTCTTGGTTTGACTATTTTCCTGGAGTTATTTACATTTTTAATAAAAAATAAAAGTTTCATTATTTGCCAGTTATTTCTATTTGATGTAATTAATGATTTATTTCATATGTGAAACTTTTGATATTTGCCAAGAAGATTAAACTGTTTGAAGTTGTGAGGAATTCACTAGTTAGATAGCGTATTTTCATTGCAGATAATTTACTCACGTTATATCATGTTAAAAATCTATTTTTTTTTCACCCAAGCTATTCAAAATATAGACAAATGTATTGGTGACCATTGCGATCCCAGAATTAACAACTTGATTGCGGGGGTATAAGGAATACTTGTTTTAACTTCGAGTACTTTTCTTTTTTCGGTTAAAATCTTATATGACAAACGAGATTTCTTCACCCTTCCAACCTCAACTTTCCTTATTTGTGTAGTAGTATTCCACTATCACCTACATATGGTGTTTATGTCACCCAACTCATTCGATATGCAAGTACATGCGAGTATGATAAATTTTTAAACTGTAGTAGGCTAATGACAAATAAGTTGATGTTACAGGGATTTCAACAACCTCGTTTTAAATCAGCATTTGAAAATATTCTTTGGTCGCTATAATGACCTTGTTTGTAAATGCAAGCTATCAATGGGTCTTATTTTGACTGACATGTATTAGTAGACCTTTGTTTTATTCTAAATTTGACTACGGATTACCCGGTCTTCCTGATCAATACATAGCGCTAACAGCAGGTGTGACCGGGTTGACAGGGGATGCTTACTCCTCCAAGGTACATGAAACCACCTCTGAAGTTTTCAAGGGTCCCTGTTTTATGCCCTTCACTGATTCGTACTGCTTTATAGGATTTTGAGATCGATCACTGTTTGTTATCTTCACCTTTTGATCCTTTCTGTAGTAAAAAGCTCTTTTCATATACCCACATTCTAGACTTATTGTTTTAAAAGGGCTCATATAAAACTTATTGATGGACAACAAGATGTTTTGTAATAGTGAAACATATGTTGTGTGTCTTTATTTACTTATCAAGACCCAGTGTGAGTAGTGGGTATCGTACTATTAAAATCGTTAAGCATATCTTCTCAACGACGCATGTTACCTTATCATGTGGATTTATCAATACATTGTCATTATGTTCCAGCTACTCTTATTAACGCACACAACAGTGCATTTTCCTATAAAATATATGTTTTGCTTCATTACTTAACAAATGTAATCAAGGTGTTCTTTAAAAAGTAAAAATAATATGAAAAAAAAAGAAACAAAACTTTTAACAAAAGTGATTGTTTCCGGAAGAAACTTAACAAACTGATTTCAGTGGTTTTGTTTCTAGATGAAAGTTCATCAGTTATACATTAAATTCAATTCAACCTGAATTGTGCAATTTATCACACCACGCCCTCCCTGCTGTGCGTTCATCTTTTTCCATGAATTGCCTATTACTCAGTAACGTGACTACCTAATCCAGACCGTGAATTGAGCACAATGAAGAATCCTGTTTTGATTTCGTAAATGCAACAGATCTGAACAAATTTCTCTTTGTATCTTCCACAAAACTTAAGTTCTAAGCGTTCATTTAATTAAATTATTACGAAGGCGGCACATGATTGTTTATTATCGATGGGCTTTGCATGTTCTTTGTAGTCCTCGGAGAGTTCTATACATTTATGATACTCCTGTGACTATCTGCATTTGTTCCTATCATTTTTCGGCAAAAAAGCTTCAAAACCTTTTACTAAATATTGAAATTAATGAGACAACTCAGCACTCACATTAAATTTTTTTACAGGAAGTTGGTGACGTTAAAAAGGATATGTTTACGCAGAGCAATGTGTTTTATACACCTTCTTTCTGGAGGTTATATCAAGGCTGGCTAATTGGAAAGTTCATCTGCTAATTACTACAAAAGATAGGAGACCAGCGACAGTTACAGAGAGTAACAAAGCACCTCATCTATCTGAGAGTGCGATTGGGGAATAATACAGTTGTATTGTGAAACTAATCAACTCAATAACCAATTCAATGAAGAGCATTATGCGACTCGGAGGAGTGGCCATAGTTATCTATAACATTTATAGCCAGTGAAGTGTCAAAACACTTAAGGAAAACAATAGGAAAGTACAATGACGAACTTGACTCTATTGGATGAGAAGGGAGGGTTAATTCAAGAAACGTTTAAGTGTGATTCAACTAGGAATTTTTCTGCGGAAAATATTACCTGTATTCAGGAGAATTCTCATGGACGTCACGAACATTATGGAGAACCCCAATTCTGGGTAAGTAAATTTCAAAATGTTATGTTGCTTTCACCTAATTAAATGCTTTTATTTTGTTTAGAACCCAATTATCTTGTTTTACTTCATTGTTTTACAAATGTTTCTAGTTTATCATATTGCAGATCACCAAATTTTCGCGACACTTTAATTTCGCGAGATGGCCATTTAATATTTTTAAGCAAGACATAATTTTCTCGAATTCTGGTTATTGCTCTATATAATCTTTTGTACTACAAATGTACGCGAGAATTAAAGCAGGCAGTCACGCATAATTACGCGAAAATAAAATTCTCGGGAATACAACGTGATCTATATTATATATTTACTTATGTACAAATTGATATTCTTAAGCATCATTGAAGAGACATAATTTGTTGAAATGCGCATCTGGTGCATCAAAATGGGTACCGTAAATGATTAACATTCTATAAACTATTTTACTAAAGAAATTTAAGGCTTAATAAGGGATAGCCAAGGGAAGGCAAGTTGCCAAAGTGAATTAAATAAAAAATTAAAGCATTAAGTTCATTGCTTATCCGTATAGAACTTTGAGAAATTAAACACCTTCGCAGCGTATGACTCTAAAAATAAAGTCGGCAAAACTTAATATTTCTTAATTATTTTACACTTTGTAAAATATGATTCCTGTTATTAAAGAGGTCTTTCGTGAAATGAAATTGTGACGACCTTTGTCTTACTGACCGGGCCACAGAAAACCAATTTCGCTGTTTTGCATAAAATTGTGATAACTATGATCCGGCTGTTATTGCAAACATTAGTGACTATTGGGATTTCAGTAATTCCTGCTTATTATACGATTTATTCTCAGATCTTAATTGACAAAATAAGACATTTTTATTACAGATTAAAACCTTGCATATATGAATGGCCAAGAATATAAAAGGGTTTTGGGATTGTTCCTAAGAATATTAACTTTCACTTTTCTTGTATTTAATCAAATTTATAAATTGTCGTGGATACTACCCTATTTTGAAACATTTTAATAGTAAATGCAATTTATTAACACACATACAAACAATTACAAATACAAGCAGACACACACATACTCACACATATACGTTTTAGATTTAAAGGACAACATCAACACAGTAAATGGAGAAAAACCATCTCATCCTTTAATACTTGCAAACTAAAATCATGCGAGTACTTTAAAAACCTTGTTTTAATGTACATGTTATATAGTTGTCCTTTATAAAGATATAACTTAGCCTTGCGGTAGTTTAAATGCAAATGAATTGACGAGGTCGAAAAGTTAATTGTTTTTTTTATTTGGGTACAAACATAACCCCACTTTGACGGCAAAATAACTTTTTTCAAAGCAGAACTCTCGCTTCGTGATCGGACGTGGGTTCAAGTCTCGGCCGCGACAATCTCAAGTGGATAAAATAGGTAGCAACTATTCCTTTGTCAGGCGCTAGGCACTTAAAATGAAGGTTGCGAGTGTTTCGAATGAGACCTTAAAAACCGAGGCCCCATGTCGCGCGCGACAGGCGTTGGCACAATAAAGATCCCTCACTGCTCAAATGTTTTGAGTGCCGAGTAAAGGTCTAAATTTGAAGCCCTTTACCCGTACATGGTGACATCTCCAAGAGGTAAAATTCTTGAATGGGACGTAATTTTATACAATCAATCAAGATTATTCTCCCCTCGAAATTGAAACAATTGAATCATAAAGCACTTGATCCAATTTCAATAGGAAATATAAATAGGAAATATATAAAAACTCTAGTTTTCTGGTAATATTTACATGCTGTTCAGAATTTCATAAGACTTAATTTCACCAGGGATCACAGCAAGTGTGAAAACTAAATGCCTTTATGATGATGCCCAACAGTTTGATGAAGAAATTGATAACCTATCTGCATACACATAATAATAAGGCTTAAAAATATATCAACTACAAATAACTTACCCTCTAAAATTATTTTTCAGCAAGAATTGATAGAAATTGAAAAAAAGAAGATATGATAGAGAAGGCATTTTATGCCATTTAAGATCATGGAGGACTATCGCTTAAAAGACGTAGCTCGTAGAACTTAAAAAAAAAATAGAACATATTTTTTTAAAAGCTTAATCACATATTTATCAAGTTTTCCTTTGCCATCCTTATTCTTGCAATCTCCCCTTAATATATACTTATTGTTGAAATATATACTTTCATATCTATTATTGAAATTTAATTAAAGCATATTTGGAAATTGATGTATTTTATGCATTTATGATTGGTTTACAATATTGTTTGGTATATGAGCACCTAATTGAAAATCAATTGCATTCAGAAAAGCCCCTCTTCATCTGTTTGTTTATTCTTAATCATAGAATAAGACTGGCTATGAAGGACAATTTCGTAATGGATAAACGAAATCTGTACAGATTGTTTTACCAATTACTACAACAGATGTGTTTTTCAGTACCCTATGTCCTTTAATGTTCTTTTGAAAAACTAGGCATATCCGCTACCAAACAGGGATGCAAAACACGTTTTCGCAATTTCCCATACCGAACGATGTCCTTTATATAAAGCTCCCTTATCGAAAATACGTATCTAAAGATAAGACAAAGCATCAAGTTGGTTAAGATAGAATTGTAGAGGATTATCAAAGAAATATATCTTTCAATCCAAGACTATAGGCTAGATACATTGAGTTGTCATAGTGAATTCAATCACGTATCTAAAGTAGAGATACAGGTACAAAAAGTAAATTACAGATCATGAAACAACCCACTTACCCATCTTTTTACCTAAGTGGTTTTATCTAATACATGTATTTATATGTGATTTTTGAATTACCCTAACTAAACAAAAGCACAAACTCCTTGGGATTTTTGTGTTCCATTTTTTAAAAATTACTTCTCGTCCCTCTTAATGAAAGATTCTGAAAAATGTGTGGAAATCTTCGGTAAAGTTTTAACAGTTCCTAAACCTCGCTTTGCCATTAATATTTATAGACTTGCTTCTTCTACATGACTTTGCATATACGAAGATGAAACAGGTTGGGATAACAAACAGTGATCAATCTCATAAATCCTGTAAATGATATGGAATGTGAATAGAGCAAAAAAGGATAAGGTACGCAAAAGGAGTAAGCATCCCCTGACGACCGGTCACATGTGGCGGCAAATCTGTGAAAAAGTGTAAAAATGGCCAATCTCGCTTTTTTTAATATAATTTTATACTTTTACACTGAAACTAGCTCGTGTGCAAAATCTCTGTTGTTGCAAGACTAGACCGTAATATATAACACAATTTAAGATAGGAAATAAAACTGTTTATATTCATCAACAGTGATCAAGGCATATTCTACTAAAATTACAATTGGAGGTTGTCAAATACATAGCATTCAGTATACTGCACCTTGCACCTCACACCACAGGTTTCAATAACATGTACTTTGCTCAAAACAGGAAAGTGATCTAATTATTTTTAACTTCGTCAGTTTCCGCATTCTGTTGAATTTTGATCCCAGCATAAACGGCGTCAGCTTGTGCTGTATTGTAAACTGCCCTTAATACTGATGTGAAATATAGATAAAAATGCACATAAGACGATCTGCATAACCTACCGAAACTTACATACTATATTAAAACAATTTAAGTCGTTCAATGCACCTGCCGAGCACACAAGAGCACTATTGCTAATAATGAGGAAAACATTGCAACACACTGAATACTGAAACGGGGAAAATTTCAAATCCCTACTAAAACCCCGAACAGATTTAAGTTAATAAACTACTGCAAATTAACAAAGCATGAATGGCGTTTCCTCCAAGATAAATATACTAGAACAGTTACGTCAGGATTCAACAGATTCTTAGCAAACAGCGTTTGGAGCAGTGAATAAACACTTAAAAATCTTTGTAAATTCAGAAAAAACAAAAGCAATCAATTGCTGCTCATGAAAAGTAGGAAGATTTAAATCTTTTTCTTCTTGTTTGATTTTCTTCAATGTCCATGTTGTGACATAAGTTTGATCTCTTTACTAAACGTACATTTGAATGATCTATACTTTGTTCATAATTTCATGCATATTCTTTGATTCTTTACAATGATATTGAAAGAGGATGTAGGCATTCCTCGATAAGAAAGATACCCTTGAAAATGTAATAACACCACCATTGGTGATATTTTTTTTACTCTCATATTAATGTTTTATATGAATTAATATTGTAAGAGTTGTTTTTAACAAATAAAAATAAGTAAAATAATTCTAGATCTGAAAACTGGAATTTATTATTTTAAAGATTAATCTCACGAAATTTATATTTTTGTGTACATTTACGTACTTTAAAGGTTAACCTTACGAAGTACTTATATACAGTGTATTTTTGTGCATATTTACTTATGAATGAGTTGTCTTGACTATTCAGAGTACAAGCCCATCAGTCTTACTGACTGTGGCGGCGTCCCTTGGTGCCATTTTTATACACTATGATATAATATACTAATGCATTGTAATTTTTTATTTTTCATATTGCATCTCCATGGTTTGATTTGTGAATAAACGTACTTTTACAATACTGAGTAATTAATGACTGTCCCCAATTCTTTCACATATGTAATAATAATAATAAATAATAAGTGTCAAACATTTATTTAATTTGTTTTATAGTAAGTAAGCAATTGTAAGCAAATTGATGTTAATTTCTTTAAAAAAAATTCCATTGAAGACAAACATTAAAGCAATGCCAAGAATACCATTTTTTAATTACGTTTAATATATTCGAAAATCACTTCCGTTAATCACGTTCTCTTTATATTTCAGGGAGAACAACGAATCTTAGTCATAGTACTGCTCTTAAGTATACTGATTGGAAATAGCATAGTGCTAGTAGCAGTAGCTGTCTCCAAGCGGAAGTCGCGCATGAATTTCTTCATTAAGCAGCTGGCGTTTGCAGGTAAAGATATAGAGCAATGGTTCTTAGAAACTATCGAAAAATCTGAAGATTCTTGAAGAGATATTTTGTGCACTTATTCTTTTATAAGCAGTGACTAATAACGTAAAATACACAAATTGGTTTCAACGAAATCCACTTCTATCTACAATACGATAGATACACTAAGCCATTCAGAACTACAACACTGCCGGTAAAATGAGAGAAGAAAATCCGAAGCACAAAATCTGGCATGCTGAGAACATGATTTCTGTATTTATTTGAATAAATGAATTGCGATGAATTGAATAATAATAAACAATATTATTACTTTGTTTGTTTTCTGCAATAAATTCTTTATTTTTATGTCGTAAAACACGAATAGGAATGTTTACCCGAAAGACAGATATGATTTATCGGAAAACTGATTATTGATTTTATTTAAAATAATTCAAATACGTCTCTTGTATTCCTGTTGATGTGTTTTTGGTCTGTTCCACATGGTAAATGAACTTTTACTTGTCTCGAAAGAAGATCCATTAAATATAAAAGTGTTACCATTTCTAAACCATTTTCCCTCAATACAAACAAGTATGTCAGGGAGTGTGAAATCTACATTTACGTTCTACATCATTGTGTTCTACGTCATTTTCAGATCTATGTAAAGGAAAATCACGAATAATTTTAATGTTTTTTTTGTAGACTTCGAATTTGCTACCGTATCAATATACATGTAACTCCATTGAACTCAAGGAATCGTTTCAAATCAGAAAGTTTGGAGGAAAACGATTTTTTGAACAAACTCAGATTTAAGGCCAAGATATTCATATTTTTTTTTATAGATATGATGCAACAAGTGATGACTTTGGTATCCTGGGACATACTATATAATACATGTAGTTTGATTGATTGATTGTGTGTTGTTTTACGTCCCGTTCAAGAAATTTTCACTCATATAGTGACGTCACCATATACGGTGAAGGGCTTCAAATTTAGACCTTTACTCGGCACTCAGGGCCATTGAGCAGTGAGGGTTCTTTATTGTCTACCGTGACACGGGGCCTCGGTTTTTAAGGTCTCATCCGAAGGACCCACATGTAGTTTGTATCAAGAGTAATTTATAAATTTGTGTTTTAAACTATTGATCACTTATGTCTTGTCGCATGGAATGCTTCTTCACAAAAGTAATGCTTACCCGACTCTTCCTCTTTTTAGTAATTTAAATGACATATCATAAAACAACCAGTTCTCCGTGTAATAACTAAAAAAATTTATTGGATCTTAGAGCCTATGAGATTTCCTAAATTTGGATAATTTTTCTTTCAATTCTGATGAGAATAGTTTAAATAAGTTAATTCTCTGATTATATTAGAGAATCGTGTTTTCAATTAATGCATTATACAGAAAGAAACACAGGTTTCATTATTGAGTTACATAAAGATATTATAGTAAAAGAAGTAATTTGCAATAGAAATACCAAGTTAGCAACTAGAACGAAATGAAAATAGCATCAAGTTAGATATCTGACAAGAATGATTTGTTATCCCTTTTCAGATTTGCTGGTAGGTGTTTTTAGTGTTCTGCCCGATCTCATACAGAGGTTCACTGTTCACTGGTACGCCGGAGAGGTGATGTGCAAAATTGTTAGATTTGGGATGGTGAGTTATTTAAAAATCAAAGTACTATTTGCCAGTGTGTACTAATTTTACCTCACACCCTGTATATAGACGAATAATGACGCCTATAGAATAATGACCGGGATCATTTTTCGACGTCGAAAAATGACTGGGTAATTTTTCTACGTCAAAAATTGACCTCCGGTCATTATTCGACGTCGAAAAATGACCCTTTTGCCTGTAAAAAAGTGGCATCACCCCTAGAATCTGCATACCCTACATGAAGAAAAATGGAATCCATAGAGTAATGACCCCTTGCAGATTTTGGTGGGGTGTAAATGTATTTTTCTTTTTGGTTAACAAGATTAAGAGTTGGAAATCAAAAGGTCCGTGGACCAAAATGCTCGCCTGAGGTATACGTATAATGATACATGGATGATATGTTGGTCTAATTAAATTTTTCAAATAAATTTATCTGTCTTTTATGATAAATTGACATTTATCAATTTCAGTCTACACTATGTGGACAAGCTTCCACTTTAATTTGACAATTGTACATGTATCATTGTTTGGAACAATTTCTTTTTAAATCTCATGTATTCTTGAGAGAGAGAGAGAGAGAGAGAGAGAGAGAGAGAGAGAGTTGTTATAATGTCTATCAAGTTGTGTTTAAGTACATGTATTTTTAAGTCCATGATTTTAACCGTGTACTTACATGTATTTTCCCGACATATAGCAATAGAATTTTGCAATTTAAATAAAAAAAATTGGTTGATGTTTTAGAGACTTTTGGTATATTTTTTCTATCAAAACCGAAAGAGCAAGCATTAATAAATTATCCATTGTATGTGGTGAACAAAAGTGGAGATACAAGAAATTTTAACCTTAACTGCAAGTAAAACTTCATTGAAACCCCATTGAAACCCCCAAATTCGCAAAAGTCATTAAAAGAAATTGATCATACAGATATCCATATCTCGTCCCAAAAGTTCAATTAATCTCTGTGCTTTAAACATGTACCTTCTTTGATTTTCTGGATGCTCTTCTTTATCAGATGAATGATGAACCTTGTTTAGAGAAGAAATATCAAATCTGTTCGAACAAAGTTGTCCAAGCATATAATCAGTTTGTCCGAACAATTATGATCATAAACAATTTTAATCTACTATCTTCTTAATGTATTTAATTTGTCCGAAGGAAGAACTTACAGTATTTGTCCACAAAAATATCATATCTTATCTCTTAACTTATCAGAACTGTTGTCTTATTTGTCAGAACATATGTCAAATTCTTCCGAACAACTATATATTTTGTCTGGGCATCGATATTGATCAACGGCAACTCATTATTGTATTATATCCCGATTGTATTTATGAAAGTTATAGCCTTCATGGATTTTGTAAATTTGTCATTAAGATTCTAAGATTACAAAATGTATTATCTTAAAATATTTTTTTTTTAAAAAAGGAGGAAAAATAAATGTATTAGCTAAAATGTTATCATAATGGCCCAGGAGTTTTCGAAATACTGACTTTGATTATTGATTAAGATTGTTGAAAGCCTTGTTACATTATCTTATTTGTCAGTATCTTGAATCTGTTAAAAAGTTTATCATACTAAGAGCATGCTTGAGCGTCCAGAACAAGTTAGGAGACTTAAACACCATATTCAGGCAATAGTGGAACATTACTATATACATGTAAGGAGTTAGCGATGGAAAAGCCAGTTTTTAACCTCTCCAAGTTGTCAGATAGTTTAGATGTTAGTTGGCCATAAGCGTCTATAAACTGTAAAATATTCAAATATGAAACGGATGATAAAGAAAGACTAAGATAAGAGTTTTTAACCAAAAGCCACTGTAACGTTTATATTGTTCGATTTTTTTGTATGTGTGTGTGCTGAAAGCACAATAGGTGAAGTATGAAAATAACGAGCACTAATGAGGCTTAAAAGTCTATTGGAATATTACATGGGAGCAGAGCAAACACGGACCTCTAAAACATAACAAGCGGGATCAGGTGCCATGTAAGAATCCCTTCGCTGCGTGCTCCTTGTCATGATCGGACAAATTAGAAGACGATTCAGTGTGAAAATAATAGCCTAACAATTTGTATGAAAAACGTCAGTCAATATTCGACTTAACGATAGATTGTATCTGCTAACAAGGTCATTGAATCGACCCTAGATTGTGCAAAATGTTGACATTAAACGAGACTTTTGATATCCTTGTATCATCAACTTATTTTTCAATAACCTGGCTCGTTATAGACATTGTTTGTTCGTAGAACATGATCTTGCCTATTGAATCAACTTGGAGAAATTATCTCCATTTGCAGGTGATAATTGTATATTGCATCATAAATAAGGGAAGTTGACGATAGAAAAGTTGAAGTCATCACATTTATCATGAAGTTTTGTTGTTAGTTTGCCATAAGTATCTGTCACCGGGTTCACAGGTGCGTGAAAGTCAGTCAATATATCGGGTCTCAATAGCTCAGTGGTTAGAGCGCTGGCACGGTACGCCAGAGGCCCTGGGTTCGAGTCCCGGTTGAGACTTGATTTTTCACCAGCTGTGACATATCTATAGTAAAATAATATTCTTAACACGTGTAATGCTGTGATATTACATTTTAATTGCGTGTTTCTCCTGTGTTCGTCACAAAAACGCGAGAGGATTAAATATTGAGTCCCATACTTTGTCAGCAATCACCACTTTAAAACTCTGTATCACTCTGTTGGGATGGGGTCATTTTTCAACGGGGGTCAATTTCTTAATTTTTTTTATAGGTTGCACAGGTAGAAAACTGACTCCTATTGTTCTTTTTCTATAAAAAAGTACAATTTTTCTAAGGCTGGGGGTCTTTTGTTAACGTCGAGAATTGGCATCCGGTCCTTTTTTATGTGGTCATTATTCGTCTTTACACCCGGCCCACATTATCCTATACTTATTGCAAACTGACAACTAGACTAAAGTCAACTTCCCTTATTTATGCAGCAATATTTCATTATAACCTGCCTATGGAGTTAATGTCCCCCTATTGATTTAATACACAACAGCATGTTCTACGTAAAAATTTCTAAAAAGAGACGGGCTATTGACAAATAAATTATTGATACAAGGATATCAACAATCTCGTTCAAAGTCAACATTTCACAAAATCTATGGTCGATAAACAACTCCTTGAAACAACCCCGTTGGGTATTGACTGACATCTTTCATACAAATTGTTAGACCATTATTTTCACATTGAATTGACGACGGATTTTTTTCAGTTTACCCGATCATTACAAGAAGCACAAGGCGGATGAGACCGGTCGTGAGGCACCTGATCCTACCTCTGATTTCAGAGGTCCGTGTTGGCTCTGCTCATAATTTGTATTGTTTAAATTGATTTTTGAGAATCATCACTGTTCGTTATCTTCACATTTCACTAAAAATTCTCTCCAACGAAACTAAAAAAATAAGAGAGAGAGAGAGAGAGAGAGAGAGAGAGAGAGAGAGAGAGAGAGATTACTTTTGATGTGTTCATAATTTCATTATCGTCTATACTTAGTAATTAGATAACGAGCTCTAGTATCTTTTGGACTGTTCGACAAAAATGTCCAGCATTTAATATTATAGGCAACTATCTTCCACAAAACCCACATATCTCTGAAGAAAAAGCTTTTAACATACAGCTACAGAGTGAACAGTATTGATGGGCGTTGTCTATAATGCGGTTATATCTTTCGTCATATGAAATCATCTTCTATAAGCCTAGGAAGACTGGTTTAGAGTGTCGGGTGTATACAATAGTAAGTTTGTATCACCATTCACACAAATCCTTCTTCATAAGAACAATAAGCCACTTATCAAGATAACAGGTTTTATCCCAAGCAATGTGATCAGACAATACTGCTGAAAATGTTTAATTTTCTGACAAACATACAGCAATGTTGCATTTATTGATATTAACATAAACTACACTCCTGTTGCTGAAAAAATGCTGATAAATTTGTGTATCATGATAACCCGATATAATCTGAAGAACTTTATTTAAAGGAAAAACGTGTGAGTGTTAGTTTTTTTCAGTCTATTTTTTTTAAATTTGGTTTTTTGGTTATCATAAACATTGATCGTTTGTAATTAAAAAAGAATATTTTATGTTTAGGGGCTTGTCACCTAAAATGCTTAGTAAACATTTTAATATGGAACGTTTACCGTAATACAAGGATAATAAAACACTTATTTGAAGCAAATGTTGCCTACGACGGGCTCATATCAATGCCATCCTAAGTAATCTGAAGAAAGTTAAAATCATTCATACATTGATTCGACATATCGCACTGAACTCAAAATAGTAGACACCATAGAGTTGATGATAGAAAAGTTGAATTCTCATTTAACATAAAGTTTCGTTGTTTCTATGTCTTCTATGTTCCTCTAGTAAAACAAGATCTGTCAGAATCTGTAGTGTCTTTTATTTCGAGTTTAATATAGTGTTTATGTCCCCCAGTTGAATCGATATGAAAGAACAAGTTTTGTTTATGAACAACAGAGGCATACTACAGACAAATCAGTTGATGCTACAAGGGTATCAACTATCTCGTTTAAAGTCTACATTTTGCAAATTGTATGGTCGATACAATGGTCATGCTCAAATATAACCTGCTGTTAGGTCGAATGTTAACTGGCGTTTTAATTCAAATTGTCCAGTCATTATTTTCATACTGGATTATCTACGAATTACTCCATGTAACTGATCAAGACAAAGGGCTCACGGAGGGTGTAAAAGGTAAACTTTGACTCTCACTCCTCTTTGGAACCTTGTTTTCAGGGGCCCCTGTTTGCTCTGCTTGCAATCTGCATCGTTTTGATGGACTTTTGACTACTGTTCTTAATCATCATATTTCATTGTAAAAGGTTTGAATTTTTTTTAAAGAAATAACTTTGCAATTATGAAATTTCCACACATTAACCACGTCATGAAACTGTTCGTGTCATTTATATAAAGCTCTTGGCAAGAAAAATGCGAACACCTTCTACAATTAAACCTACTGACAATGGAAAATATGGTACAGTGTTTAAAATTAGTTTGAAAAAAAACCTAGATTGAAACAAAGCTTCTCCCATTTTCAGATATATCATTTGTTTGTTTCAATAAACGAAAGGTTGAGTTACTAAGTTACATAAGATCAACAACGTGAAATATAGATTTCTTCATTGTATCGCCCCTTTTGGTTTTAATGTTGCTAAAATGTCCAGATGAGCCCAAAGGCTGCATAAAAAACTTTATCTTCATCATTGTCAGCAAATTCACTCTTCATAACACTGAATATAATTTTGGGAGTAAGTCATATATAAATATCAGGTGAATGATAAGGCTTGCAGGCCTATTCTTAATTACATTCAGTATGTCACATTAACTGCTACATTCAAACCGCTGTTACATGACCTCAACTAAGGTCAGATATTGAAAACATGTAAAACTGACACAAAATTCATAATTTATGTTTGAATTGATAACAAACTATCAATTTATATTTATTTTCCTGCAATAAAAACAGTTTAAGCTGCGAGTTATTATTATTTTTTCCAATATAGAGATATATGTTGAAAAGTTTGACTTAAAATATGCACAACTTATTTCAGTCAAAGACCGTGCATTGCATTTTTTAAAAAGTCTGCAGCAATTGAGCAACCAGAAAATTGCTTGGTTAACAACGACATGAGTCTGATAAAGGATTTAAGAATCGCGTTGCCTTTATCTGATTTCAGAGATCAAATAGGTCTAATGGTTAGTCATACAGCAGATGTGCCTGTATCTTGAAGATTTATACCCAATATTCTGTTCAATTAAAGATATTTAAGACTGTTAAACGTTAAATATCTGAGTAAAATTTTCCAATTAGAAAAAAACCTCGAAGGAAAAATAAAAAGCACGGAAGATTTCTAGGCTCAAAGATCTTTCATTTCTCATGAGTGCCTATAAGTTGAAATATATTTAAGTAACAGAGTCTATCAACCATGAAATTAACAGTATGTAAATAATGCTGTTAATTAAAATAAAACAACAATTTTAAAATGAAATTTTTATCATCATAACATAATATGCCGTTCGATAGAACAGCAATATGAAACCAATTCTTATCAATTGGAGATGGGACATTCATGTTCTACTGAACATGTATCGACTGTTATAAAATGTTAATGCTGTTGTGACAGATGCATCTTTTATTTATCTATTCAATTATTAAATTAGGAAACACTGAATAATTTAGATCTTACACATGTTTAAATGCTCAATTCTACTGTGAAGTAATTGTTAAACATTCTCAAAAATATGTTTAAAGTTTGACAAAAATTAATTCTTTTGCTAATGAATCATAATTGATCAATTGATTACATTTACCGAGAATTTGCAACAACGTCTTCATGGTAAAAATCCCATCCCTTAATTTATCATTAATATGAGACAAATCTGTTTACTAATTTATTTTAGTTTAAAATTTATGGACTGTGCTGAAATGTACGAGAAAATTCAGTTTCCGTTGATGTGTTATTTCAAACTACTAAAGAATTTTCTTTGTGATTGCATCCGGCTCAAGTTCATGAAATTATTCATTTATGTATTTACTGACTTCATTGTTTAATTAAAATAACATTACACAAGGTATCATGGGACGACATAAAGTACTTACCTGCTGTGTAAGGTTCGTGTTTCTTTTATGAACACAGCATCAATGAAGTAGTTAAAAGTTAAAATCAACTTAGTTTCATAGATTTATTATTGTTACTGTGATAAAAGTCACGTTTATTTTTTTTAATTTTATCTTTGATATTTTTGATTATCAATAATTTAATTTATCGTGATTTCGACATCAGTAAATTCTCGATGGGTTTATGAAGTTATACAATAGCCAATTCAATTGAAAGTTCTTATGTTTTGTTAATTTCAGAAACTGTGGTTTGTTAATTGATTGCATATAAACTTACACAATAGACAGCTGTGATAAGGACGTTAAATTTATCCCAAATTCATATCAAAAATATATTTATAAGGCGTCACCTATATCATAATTCCTGATATAAGATAGGTTTCATGATTTATTTCATATATGTTTTAGTAATGTATTATAAGTTCTAATACTATTTAAGTTTTTGACTAGCCTTAATGAAAAGTTTATAAAAATTAACACATGTCAAGAAAACTTAAAATTTGATTAAAGGATGGATTCTAAAATTTTTTGTGAAAAACCAAAATCATGTTTGCCAGCATATCTTGTTTGCGCAATTTGTTTATTGAAATCTTTTTAAAGTTCTTTCCAACTATTTGAGTTAGGAAACAATTTTGATTACAAGATGAAGTATGCTGATTTTTAATATTAATCAACAAAGGGATCAAATACTTTTTGATAATATATCATGAAATATGGACATTACGAAGAGCAATCAAGCTCAAAAGTCCACTGAAACAATACAAATCTGGAGCAGAGAAAACACAGACCTTTAAAAAACATCAGCGGTGGGATCAGGTGCCATGGAAGAGTAAGTATCCCCTGTCGACCGGTCACACCTGCCGTGTGCTCATTGTCATAATTGGGAAACGGAAAAATCTGGAGATAATTCTCTATTTAAACGATAGCCTAAAAATTAAAAAAATGAAAAACGTCAGTCAGCATTCGTCTTAATAATATGTTTTCTTTGCTGACAAGGTCATTGTATCGACCATACCATCATGTCTCTGCTTTTTTTTCTGTACAATTTTCTACTATATTCCGTGGCTATAAGTTTTCTAAATTTAAAAATAGTTTCATAGTCTCCGAAACAGTGCATGTAATCTTGCACCACTGAAAAATATTGTTTTTCACAACTGAATCTAATTTGCTCGCCATTTATTTTACTCATATCTTCAATATACTATGCATCCCTATGATGGTAATTTTGTTTTTATGTTTTTATGTTCTTTTTTCAAATATAAAAGCTGGAAACTGATATACTTTCCTTTTCAATTTGTTGCCGAAAGAATTGCACATTTTTTTTATCTTTTTAAGAAATTTGTTAAATATAATTAATAAAGAAGCAAGAGTCAGTTATTCGTTTTCATAGATTATTAGTTTTAATAGTATTTTTTATTCATTTATCCACCCATATTCTTACTTTAAATATTGTGCATAGAACTGAAGTATCATCAGAGTTGTTCCTAAGACCCAGGGGACGGGGAATTTCTACATCTATAATGATGTAATCCCCTGGTTTTCTGGTATTACCTCTCAACCCCCTGTTAGTGTAGGAACCCAAAAACCCCTTCTACTTTTTAATGCCCCTGCTATTTCAATTCTTTGAGACAACCCTGATCATAGAATTAAGTTTTTTGATATCAGAAAATACAACCTAACAAAATGTGTTTTTAGAAGATCAAACGAATAACATGTTACAAATTCCTGATAAATGTTTCCCAGTTAATACCCCTGACGAGTGGTATACTTATCTGATCTAATTATACAAAAAGCTATCATTTCTCGGATTAAAATCACTCAAAACAGTGACTTGTAAGGATAAAACAATCCAGATCGATAGCCTTATCACTTTTTTATAACAAGTAAGGATTCTATTGACATGAGCGTTTAAATTATATTGGTAATTACATTTCAAAATTGTTCAAAATGATGAAAATTTTCTCTGCTCATCGATCATTAATTTTAATTCCTTTCTAAAACAGAAAGCGAAGAATTTTACATAATAAAACCCCATGACGAATCTTGTTATAGCAATAATGTTTGGAATTCTTAAGGAATTTAAGCAATTTGAATTCTTTCAGAAAGACGATTTCAATTCAAACATTAACCGGAACATCATACTACTACATCGTATAAAAATAAATTATCTTGTCATCGAGAATCAAGCTATGGCATTGCCAACTGTCTTTAATCGTGTATCATCTTTTGACATTTATTCCTCTGCTCTTCTTTAATGTCACTCTGTCTCATTTTCCATTTTTGTTTCAGGGGACGGTCACGTATGGCTCGACATTTGTCCTTGTGGCATTAAGTATCGATCGCCTTGATGCCATTGCCAGACCCCTAGGGTTTAGTGACAGTTGTGGGTATATCTAATAACCTGATTCACTCTGAATTAATATTTTTTAAATCGTGTAAAATGTGTAGGTAATACTTTAATAAAGCGCTTACATGAGCGATGTCTTTATGAACATCATAGGCAGCATGAAAAATAATCTTTCTTTTCGAGTTTTCTTAAAATAAATTGCCTTCATATTCTTTAAAAAAAAATGAAGAAAATATTTCTGAAATGCCAAATGAACTTATTAAAATTCATGAGAATTTCTTTAACCAACAACTTCTACCTTTTCCACCTTTTTTACAGGGAGACGACCGCGACTGATGATTGCCGTTAGCTGGATTCTGGCTTGTCTCTGTTCCATTCCATTTGCTGTCTTATTTAAAACGGATACTTGTTATATAAATTTGACACCAAAAGAATGGGAGGTAAAACATTCTGATTAATTATTCTTACAAGCCATTTCCAAATAAATAGTTTTCACGAAGGAGAGAATATCTGTATAAAAACTTCAGAAGTCAGAACTTAAGCATCTAAAAAACTAGTACGACGTATAACCCCCACCTAACCCCCTCCCCCCCCCCCCCACACACCTTCTTCAGAAAGCATATGTGGCTTTTATATTTTGTTTTCGTCCGGACATGTCGAGATGCAATCGGCATTTTTTTGTAAGTTTCATGAATTTCTGTTTCTGTTTCGGCTGCAAAGGTTAAAGTATAAACCCACATATGGGCTTTGTTAACAAATTAAGATCGAATTTTAGGGTTCCGAATGTCCCCAAAGGGATTGAATTCTTAATTAAAAAAAATTTGTGATTGGAACTCTTCCTTCTGTTTGTAGTGAATTCTGAAATTGAATAGTTCTACGTTAGTGTCAGATTTACAATAAGGTTCTTCTTTTGGCAGCTTTATTCCCAAGTTGCTTCATGTATAATTTCTACATTGATCAAATTTACATTGATAATAACCCCAAAGATGAATACGAATCAGTCAATCATGAATCAATTTCTTTATATGACCTGTATTCCTTGCTTGGATGATTTCTACAGATTGATGATTTTTGCAGCGAGTTCATTACCAAGCAACTATAAATTTCTTGAGGAATTCCATTCCAAAGTAGCTATTAGCCCAACAATGACAACAAAACACACAAATGTGCTTCATCAGAGGATTCACACAATCATTCGCACATAGCCTATACTCTCTGCAGAGCTGCCTTTTATATGTAAAATGTCAAAGGCACTCAATGTGAATGTGTTTCTCTATCATCTTCTTTTTGGAAAATAACATATTTTTTCATCAGGTCATCAAAACAAAACGCTTACTTCAATAGTTTACAATAAGAATGTATAACAAATACAAATCTCAGAATTCTTGTACTGCCAGTTAAGAGAACATGTCGGTCAAAGTGATAGGATACTCTCTTTCCGACATTTTACATTATTATTAAATGATTTGTGGGTACTTTCATATCATTTCTTGTAGAGAGCATAAAAAATTAAGAAGAATATTTGGTTATATAAAATTACACTTCAATAATTATTGTGAGAAATCATTTGAAATCTTTAATATAATTTTTATTTTAATTTCAGATCTATTTAACGGTGATATCCTGCGTCGTCTTTTTCATTCCTGCAATCATCATCGGCATCTGTTATAGCGCAATGATATACATCATCTGGTTACATACTCGAGGAGTGCCAAAATCCGGAGGAGATAAAAAAGTTCATGAATCGGATAAACCTCTTAATGCCAAATCAGGTATTCCCTAAGAAAAACAAAATTTATTTATTTCATAAATATAAGAAATATAAATGCAACATGTCCATCTCTCTGATAAAAAATAGTAATTTGTGCTTTTTGCTAGCAAAAAAAGAGATAATATAAAGGAAGAGAAATGAACAAAATGGATAAAAAAGAGTCATCCAAATATCTGCATATTTGAGTGAGGAGTTCATTTCAAAGAGTTAGATATTCTTATGCTTTTTAATCGTGATTCATTTTGTATTAATCAAATGATTTTCATAAAAATCCTTACAAACAAAGATACATAGCGGGTTCCAGTAAATGTTCTACCAAGCCTCTTTCTTTACTCCTCACTAAATTATTAACATAGTGAAGGAGAAACTTCAGGAGTACTGTGCAACAATATATTCGAGAAGTGGTGTAAATCAGATGTGGATACTTAAAAATTCCAAGGAACATTCCGAAAATTTGAAATCACAAAATTTTACCAAAATCAACAGCATAAAACGACTTTTCAACCTTATATACAACAATTCCCCACGATAAATTAAAGTCCAGGCTTTTTGATATCATTGACAGCTGTTTTTTTTAATAAAAATGGAACTCGTAAATTTACTTACCTCGTCATTGGTCATATGCAAAATTATTTTGTTAAAAAACATTCTGATTGTACACACAAGAACTCTGAAGTTGATATTAAAAAGATGCTTAAGTTTCTGATTGAGAATATCTATGTGGTTTTTGGAGACCAGGTCTTTCAACAATCTATTGAAATTCCCATGGGTACCAATTGCGCCCCGTTATTAGCATACCTATTTTTGTATTCATATGAAGCAGAATTTGTTCAAAACCTTATACTTGAAAAGAAGAAAACACTTGTTGCCTTCAACTCGACATTTAGATATATCGACGACGACGTATTGTCAATTAACAGTAATTATTTCCATTCTTATATCGATACGATATATCCCGGTGAGCTTGAAATAAAAGATACCGAGGAGGCTGACACATCTGTTTCATATTTGGATATTTTACTAGAAAAAGAGGTAATGGTAATCTAACAACAAAACTTTATGATAAACGTGATGACTTTAACTTTTCAATCGTCAACTTCCCTTACTTATGTAGCAATATACCTTCATCACCTGCATACGAGGTTTATATCTCTCAGTTGATTCGATACGCAAGAGCATGCTCTACGTATGACCGATTTCTAAAACGAGGTAAGTTATTGACAAACAAGTTGTTGAAACAAGAATATTTGCAGTCTCGTTTAAAGTCATCATTTCGTACGTTCTATGGTCGATACAATGACCTAGTCAGCAAATACAATCTATCATTAAGTCAAATGCTGACTGACAATTTTCATAGTAATTGTTAGACCATTATTTACACACTGATTTTTCCGTTATTTCCCGGTCATGACAAGGAGCACACGGCGGGTGTGACCGGTCCGCAAGTGATGCTCACTCCTCCATGGCAACTGATCCCGCCTCTGGTGTTTTAGAGGTCCGTGTTTGCTCTGCTCCAAAATTTGTATTGATTAATGGACTTTTGAACTTGAATACTGTTCGTTATCTCCATATATATAATTTCATTATACATGTATCTCTGTAACCTCTTGAAACCAAAAGATGTGTGGTTTGTTTTAATGAAGTTACACTGCTCAAGACCCATTGATAAATGTTACTAAAATTATCAATTAATAGATCCCCTTTTTATAGCAAAATCGTGAATAAGTTTATCTAATAAATAGACAAATACAAGTTGGCAGTAATATTTAATACACTTAAACGCGAACGCAGTGCCCTGATCATAAAATGTTGTTTTAATCCCTTAAGATTTTCATGCTAAGTTTATTTTGTTAACTTCTTTGATTTCGGCAAATAATTAAATTTGAAATCTTTAGTGCAGACCAATAGTATGTATTTATGTTGCTAACTTTTTCGAAAAAACTTTATATTTCAGTGCGATTGGTACACAAAAATCAATTATGCCATAATGTAATATGTCTGTTACCCAATTATCCAATTCTATGCAACTTCAGTTCTTCATAAACCATCCATGAAAACTTTAATTATAAAGACAAGAAAAAGGGCACAATAATCTAAAATCTTATCAAAGAGAAACCTTGGAGATTTTATTTATGAGATTGCAGAGGAATTCACAGGAAACCTTTTTATGTTAAAAGTATTTTACCTAAAATTGTCTCGCTAACCAGTTTATCGGTTAATTCGTTTGATTATTATCGTTCTAGGATTTCAGATTGATAAAAAGCCTATCTCATACAAAGACAGCAAACTAATGAGGGGAAGAGAAACCCGGATGAGTTCGAGGGGCATCATCCCACAGGCAAAGATTCGCACCATTAAAATGACATTCATTATTATATTTGGTAATTATCACTGGTATATATATATATATATATATATATATATATATATATATATATATATATATATATATATATATATATAGACAATCCTAATTAAAAATGAATCTGTGCGTATAATCAAACGGAGAATTAAATTAGTGATAGACATCAAACTGCAACAATATTTAGTACTTAAAAAACATTAAGTCAGCTAAAGAATGTGGTAAATCTTTTTATTATTTTTCTTTCTCAAATACTGGTTTACACTTTATAGTACTTAAACATGTTAACGTCACTTAAGATTGTGGTTACTGTTATTTTTTTCTTTAATCAAAATATTGGTTTTGGAAAAAAAAATCCTTGTAACAGTAAATACTTAAACTTGACAGTTTTCTGTTTCTCTTGGCAGTGTTTATTTTATGTTGGAGTCCCTACTTCGTTTTTAACCTGCTTACGGTCTACCATGTAATTCCTGTGAATAAATCTACGATGGCTTTACATTCTTTCATCCAAAGCCTGGCTCCATTGAATTCGGCTGCTAATCCTATCATATACGGAGTATTCAGTACAAGAATCTGTAGACAGCTAAGGTATAAATTACTACAATAACTACATGTTTTCAGATTCTCTTTCAGCTTTTTCACTTTTGCTTTTAGTTTTTCCTACTTTAGTGTTTTGACTGATATTTTTTTTTTTGGTTTTAATTTTATTTGTATTTATTTATAGGGAGATATATACATCTTACAGATTTCTTTATTTTATTCAAAGATATAAAGTTTTTTATTCGGTACATCAACTGTTAACAACAAAAGAGGACTACCAAATATAAAGACGTGTGAGAAAAGCTTCTCTTTTCCTCTGATAATATCAAAGATATATTTCTTTCTCAATATATCCGTAAGAGTTGCCTCTGAGCCATGGATTTCTATCACAATTTCTTTCATTGTCAATTTTCAACACTCGCTTGCTGGATTACGCTTACTTGAAAAGACTCACTTTTTTAGAATTTGATTTCTGAACTCTCTATATTGAGGCTGAGAAAATGAAGAAATAAAGAAATAGTATCATTTTCATTAGGAATTTCAATTTCATAATGTACATTTTCAAATTGAAGTCTCTTACGTTATGCATCCCTGCATTTGTCTTTGCACTTGTTTTTGCACAGTTCACAGACATATGTTTTACATTTATTTCCAATTCTTTTTAAATAAATGCACGTATGAATTATAGGAGTAGTTCATAATACATTGCTAGCAATTTGTGTAATGCATTTATGACACAGAATACATCTGTGTATTATCTAAACATTAACGTTTTCTTTCTAAATAACATACATGTGTGTTAGATGCATTAAGTAATTAATAGTTGGAGAAGTAATTAGCAATAGAAACATAATAAATAAAATGGTTCTTGTTAATTTAAAAGATAAATGACAACATATAATATTCAGTCAAGTATAAGAAACATCAAATCAGAACCAATTATTCGCTTTGTTTGTCATCTAAAGATTGAGCAAATTTCAGTATCATTTTAATTTTTTTTCTGTAGAAATTGGGCGTATTCCTCCATTTTCAGTTGGATTTTCAAGGTAGTGTTTGGTCAGATATTATTGAAAGTGTTAACTGTTGCAAATAGACTGAAATATAGTGGTTAGATGTGGATTATTTGTAGAAATGCATGTAAAGAGCATAATTTTTACTTCTTGTTCTCCTGTCGACGTTTCTTCAGGACGATGTTAACAATTGTGAAAATGTTTCGAAAGCTGAGTTTGTTATGAGACAGTGCATGGGAAATTCTTATGTACGTAAACCATATTGTGCTTGTTATGAAACGAATTACTTACACACGAGGATCCTCTTTGCTGTTTTTGTCTTCTCGAAGAAAAGTTTTTATTGAACAGTGTTGGGAATCCTTCTCGAATCTCACTAATAATGTACTATAATTACAAGGATTTTGCATGCACATAATTCTTTTATCGTATATATTGCAACAAAATTTAGGTAAAACAGCATATTAAGTATAAACGTAATAAAACACTATCAAAAATAAATGTCGAAGCCATAAGTCATTTATGAGTATTGCACAGCAGTAATTTTAAGATAACATTTACTTGTTTTAGTAGGATAAAGTTTGATTTTTCTATTTAGGTCACCTGAGTCAATCAAGTGTCCTATTGCTATCAGTTTTCGTCCGTCGTTGTGCGTTGTCAGTTGTGTGTTAACATTTGAGCATTTGCAGCTTCTTCTCTGGAACCGCTGAAACAGTTTCAACCAATTTTGGCATAGAGCATCTATGGGTAAAGGGGAACCAAAATTATGAATTTGATGTCCACTGGGGCTTGAGTGGTGGGGTTAATCTAAAAAAAAATTCTCCTTTACTCCTAGATATCAAGCTGTCAACCTGTTGGCATGATTGTATTAAGCATTAAACCCTCTACCAAAATTGTGAAAAATCATGGCTCAAGGTTCAGGTATTCTGGGTTTAGTGTGGGACTCTAATATAATCATATAATGAAATGTTTTTCTCTCCCTTTATTAACGGTAGCCTAGTGTAGGACATTTGCTTTGTAATTTGGAGGCCTGGAGATAGGTAGTGACTGTTCCTTCGCCAAGCGCCCGGCATTAGAAGTAAAAGTTACAATTCATTCGAAGGAGACCTTGAAAACCAAGGTCCCGTGTCACGGTAAACGTTGCTTCATGGCACTGAGTGCCGAGTATACATGTAAGTCTAAATTTGAAACCTTTCACCGGTATATAATAATAATACGCCTCTATATGTGTGAAAAATTCTAGAATGGGACGTAAATGAACATACAATTAATAAATCAATCCCCCTTTTTATTTAGCAGACAAACTAATTGCAAGGTAATGAGGAGCAAGGGTGCCTCTTCCAAATTTGAAATTCATGGCCCTTTGCTATTCACCTATGATAATTCATCACTGTAAACAATGTAATTGGTAGGTCAATCGAATAAAAGAATTATACAAGAATTAATAATATATAATACAAAGAGTACTTTCAAAGTATTAAATGGTCAGATAGACTTGTAACTAATAGATTAAAAAATGATTCAAAAATAGATATCGTTTTGTACATTAAATGTTATGTAAAGACCAAGAGTGGTCAGTGTGAAGGGGAATGTGATATGTGATGGGTCAATCACTATTGTTTTGTTAAGACTGCATAAAAAGTTTGTTCTAGCACTGGCAAATACAAGCAAGTGAATATATCTACTCTAGGAATTGCTACTGAGTACGAACTGTTTTGTTTATCTCTGATCATCCAAATTCTGTTGCTTTTGGTCAACATATCTTCATCGATCAGTTTATTTTGTTTTATTTTATACTTCCGTTGATCCTTTCGGTGTTGTATTGTACTCAGGTGACCGTTAAGGCCCTTGGGGATTTTGTTTAAAATCTTGTAAGAATTCCTTATACACATGTATATTATATGTGAACAGTTTTTCTCCTTTTGCATTTTTTGGGAATACAGTTTATATCCTTGAAAAATTAAATGTACGTTCTTTTTGTATTTTTTTTTTGTTGAAATATTGAGCTCTTGTAGCAGATATAGTAGAACATTGTCTTCTTTCGACAGTAACACTATGCATATTAAAAACGACAAAATATCACCATTTTTCTATGTTTATTTGTAAATCAAGGCTAGATACAAGTCGGTGACTTTTAAATTGATATGAAAAAATACATAGAAATCTATTTATTTTTCAGGCGATTCCGAATAATAAGGTGTGTTCTCATGAGATTAGGATGCTGCATGCTCGATGATGTTGATCCACGGCGACGCCTTTATACTGATCCACCAACCACCAGTTTTACGCAGTGCACGTACACTTCTCGGAACAGGAGCCCCCGACTGGAGGTCTCCAACGATACAGCACTCAGCAGTGCAGAGGATTGTAAGGATCTGTGTGACTTGGTGCTGAGCACAGCACCTTCACAAAATCAGCTGACGTTACAGACAAAAATTCGCTGACAAATTTAACTTAATTGGAAAATGAAATACATTTGTACAAAGTGGACGGGAGATTGTATAGTTAGTGTGTTAAGTAGTTGGCAATAGTTGAAATTTTGTGCAACTCTAAAATATTCTTAAGTCAAGTTTCAGTGTTTTATGTGTGTGGATATTTAAGACAACTCAAGCTGATTGGTTTTTGAATCTATTTGATTTTGGTATGCTATTACAGGTAGTCTTGGTTCAGATTTAATTAGTTCCTTAATTTTTATCATCTCATAATTCCGAGGCTTTGCCAAAAAAAAAAAAAAAAAAAAAAACAAGTGGGAAGACAGATATCTCTGAAATATTTTCTTCTCTTTTCTTCTCTTAACATGGGGATTTTTATATTCAGAAGGGGATCGATTTGATGGCAAAATGATTCGAGAAATAAACTGTTCATCTAATTACTATGTTACATTAGGAAATGTGTTCAATGATAAAGCAAACGAATCCATCTTTACATTAAGGTTGTGTTTATGTAGCATATTATGATCTTTTGGTAGACATCTCTAAGCCATGGAAAAGTCACGATACTAGTATTTCAGTTGCTGTGTTTTTATCTCCAAAGGTTATGATATCGTTAAACTTAACAAATTACCGGATTTAACGGTCGCCATTATTGCAACAAAAAATGCATGAGCCATTTAAGCATTTTTTAAAATTTTGCAAACGTTATCTCCCACAAAAGAAAAAACATTATTTTGTTGTTAAGATATTCGGCAGGTGTAGCCGGTCGGCAGGGAATGTTCGCTTCTACATGGCACCTGGTCCCACCTCTGTTTTCAGAGGTACGTGTTTGGCTCTGTTCATAGGTTTGTATTGTTTAGATGGACTTTTGGGAGTGATCGATGTTCTTTGTCTTTACATTTCACCAAATCATTCAGTGATGTTCCCACTTTTTTACGTCAAAAATATTTGTAAGTTTATTTATTGATGTTATATTTGTTGTAAATAGATGATATATATAATGTTGACTGATTGTTTTATGATTATTCAATTTACAAACATTTACAGAAAGTGATAGTCGATTAATATTTATACAGGGACTTGTTACTTAAAATGTGATTATTTTTCATGGATATTTTACAAATGATGGCCTAGTTTTCGATCTGAATTTTAAAATAGATTTCATTATTGGAACAACTTTTTATACACCTAAAATGAAAACTCCTTTTACCTGTAATTGAAATTGTATGCCAGCATTGGACATCCTTAAATTTATTTTGACAATGATTTACATCAGAAAGCTTTACGTCTAAGTTAATATAATTTAATTCTGGTTGTAACGCTGTATTTGATTGGATAAAAAAATTACTTTATATCGTATAAAATGGGTTGCCTACGTCACAATGACTTGCGTCAAAAACGTTTCGATCCGCCTGACGTTACATTCAAAATTTGTACAAATTGAAGTCATATTCAGTGGCGGATCCAGAAGTTCATGTGGGGGGGGGGGGGGTTTGAGGCCCGTAGGGCCGAAGGGGGAGGGCATGGGAGGGGGTGTCCCCCTTCTATAGGTGGGGGTTCGGGGGGCCTCCCCCGAGAAATTTTCTTGAAAAATGGCTCCAAATGGTGCATTTTCCAGCATTTTAGATTGAATTAGTTAGTGATTGGTCACTTTTTTTCTTCTAGTTTTTCAAGACCGACCTACCCAAATGTTCAAGAATTTGAACAAAAAATTAAAATGTTGGGATTATTTTTAACTTCCATGTAAACATGAAAAAAAATTCTTTTTAAAAAAAAAAAAATTAAATATAAAATCTGATAAAATATCGCCATTTGATAAATAATATCCCATTCTTTATTTCAAAATGCACGTCCAATGTGTCACATGTGAAGCTCTGAGTATAAAAATACAACTGATGTGCAATTTCCCAACACTTAGAAAAATTGGATTTTGTGTAGAAACCCTAATTACTCTTTTCAACTACTTGACTATACTATTCATATAATTTGCAATATAAACAAATAATGATATTTCATATTGAAGAATAAATATAAATTATTTTGGGAAAATTCTGAAATTATTGCTTATTTATGGAGGGGGGGAGGGGGTAATTATAATTTTAACATAAATGCACCCTTTAATTATAATTTTTTTTTAACCCACTTACTAGCCGAATGTTTGAAAAAAGTCTTGAAAGTCTCGAAGGGTCTACATTTTCAGTATAGTTATGTCATGAAAATATTGAATCAGGGACGTTTATACTATAAAATATACGTCCCTGATTGTATTAATTAATTTTTTTCTAAATAATAATAAACACAGTTTATTCAAGTAGTTCAATAAAGTAACTTTCAATTATCGAAGAAAGAAAATTCATGAAAGAATACGATACCGTAATAACTATGTGCAGTTTTGGTTGTTAGTGCATGACCTTCTGTCATCACTAGCTGCACGGACTATCATGATCTCTGTACTGTTGATTACTTGTGTATATATACTGTGTGCGCTCAAGCGGAAAGGGATTTCTTGTGGTGGCTGTATATTTCACCTCTTTGTGTAAAACAATGGGCTTGGATAGAGTCTCAGTTATGAAAGATATTGTTAAAATGACACTTCTAAAAATTTTTTTTGGATTGGGCGGGGGGGGGGTTTCCCGAACCCCCCCCCCCTAAACCCCCCTGAATCCGCCACTGATATTTAAGGACAATCATCTTTTTTTCTTACACCAAATGAATGAAAATTAAATTTATAAGGAATGAATTTAATAGCTACCCAATTCATACGTTATAAACTGGGTTGGAACAGTTTACGCTTTTTTATAAACCGCTTCGCGGTTTATAAAGCGTAAACTGCCCCAACCCAGTTTATACCGTATAAAATGGGTAGCTATTAAATTCATTCCATAAATGAAATCATCAAAAAAGAAAACGAAGATTTTGCGTGATAACTCATGACCAAAATCAAATTTTACTTCCGGACTTTCCTTGCGTGATTTATCTAGCTATTGAAAAATAATCTGACAGGATAGTTTATTACTGAATCCCCATAAATCTAAATTAGAAGCCATAATAAAACGAAGGATAATAAATGAGTTGTCATTCTATAGAAACGCATTTCCAGTTTCCTTTAATTTTATATTTTTTATTCAGGATGTCTTTAATTTCTAAGCTTATCATATGAAAATGGAAGCAACATATATAATGTTGAACAGATATATAGGTGTACATAAAGATTATACGACGAAGAAGCTACAGCTAACCGAATGTCTCTCTCCTGCAGCTCCATGTAATGAAGTTCCGTGTTTATTTGAATTACTGAGTTTTCAAGGTTCATGGAGCAAGGATATGTGGACCTGAGGTTAGAGGTGATAGTTTTACATGGTGATGAACACGATTTTTTTTGTTTAAAAAGCATTTTTACTGAGGAACAACGGACGTTCGATTCCTCAAATTTATGTGCAAGCACCAGCTTGTAGTATGTGCTCAAGTTTGTGAAAGTTATAACTCCCCGAGTTTGCGGGACCTTGCATAGACAAGCAAAATTTAACAAAGAATTTCGAATAATTCTGCAAAAATGTACAAAAATGACAAGTTGCAAATTTTACAAAAACTTCTGCAACTTGTCAAGTTGCAAATTTTTCAAAAAATCCTCTTTACATATAGAAAATGACAACTTTTGAAACCCTGGACAATAAGATAGTGCTAATAAAAAGGTGATTCACATTATCGTCTTTAGACCATGACATTGATTCTCACAAGTTCTCATGACATTGATTCTTACAAGTTCGCGACATTTATTCCAAACAGGTTCCTGGTCACATTCAATATATTTTATATTCAGTATATTGATACTGTGTAAAATATGATTTAAGACAAAGAGTACTGACTGCGATTTCAGTTTTCAATCAAAATCTCTCTCTTTCTCTCTCTCTCTCTCTCTTCAATATCAATAACTAATTTTAATTACTGAATAAAAAAGTATAATATAAAACACATAAATTATGATTTAATGAACAGAGTAACATTCATTGACTGGAGCTTAGAGGGAATACTGTCTCATTAAAGGAGAAAAATGGCGTATTAAAGCCATTTCATTATTTTGCGCATCTTCTGCACTCCTTTAAAATGACTTGTGAACCTGATTTATTCCATTTCCTTATTTTCTCTAGTTTATTTTAAAAAAAGATATTGTTAAACAACATCCAGTAATACTTTACATCAAGTTTCATATTACATGAGAATGACACATTGAAGCAACATTCGTGCAATTAATTTTAGATTATATTTCAAGGCGTTACTTTCCTGTTAAAACAAAGAATTATATGTTATTTTGGTTATCCACATGTAATTTTTCACAACATTGCCAGTATTCATCGACATTTTCATGACTACTTAATCACCAGAAAAAAATAAGAATTTTCTGGCAACAATGACATTTAAAATTCTGAAGATTGGATATCATTCATTAGGGTTAATCCTGGAAGTCCAAAATTACACCCGATGAAGGAAGAATCTATGTTACAAATAAATAAATTAATGCATGTATTACAATATGGGAGTTGCCAAAACAACAATTAGAACAAGTTTGTCTTTACCAAATAATAGTAACTCACCTCGAGTAAATCAATTAAAGTGAAACATTATGAGCTAAAGAAACCCAAATATGATTATAGTCTTAATAACACTTTGAAATATGTTTGAAATAATTACAAAAGCTGTATGGTAAAAGGATATATAACGATAATATTATGAGAATATGTATACATGTAGGAAGGTAGTGTCCAAGAAGCTTTGCAGTGCTGAACAAATCAATTTGCAGAAGTAAATGATTAATAATGACTAATCGATTAAATGGTAGTATAACCATGTAGATATAGTTTACTGATTTAATGTAAAAAGGCAAAGCCAAGCATATTTATATTTAGTTTTTGGTTATTTCGTACGAATATCATTTTGATAACAAATAAAATAATGATGTTTTGACTTATCCCTGTAAAAAATTTGAAATTTCTATACATGTATCTTAAACAAAAATATTTTTAGAGTAGGGTGTCACAATTCCAATCAGCGTTTCTGTGACAACATAATTATCTGATTTAGGGTATAACATCACTTACAGGGATAATACAAATCCTCTACACAATAGAAATATGAAAATACAAAAGTAGGGAAAATATATAGAAGTGGACATATTTATCAGGAAAAATCTAACAGGTTTGGCATTTGATGACACAATATTGACGTCAATAGGAAAGCTGATTATAACTGTAGCTTATTTAAAGTATACCCAAAGGATCCACAAAATAACACTGGTAAAGGTTTGTTATCAATGTTGTATTTTATAAGATTTTTTAAAATTTGTTGTCTACAAAAATATAAGTGACATGGCAATGGTAGATGTTGAAATGGATTAGAAATCTTGGATCATGCTTGGCGTGTTGAACAAAAACTGATCTCTCGTGGTCAGTTTAAAACTTTTCTTGGATTGATATAATATCGATAAATTAAAGTCAGTTGCTTTTTCAATAAAAATGGAACTCGTAAATTTACTTACCTTGTCACTGGTCAGTTGCAAAATTATTTTGTTTAAAAACATTCTGATTGTACACACAAGTACTCTGAAGTTGACATTAAAAAGATGCTTGGGTTTCTGATTGAGAATATCTATGTGGTTTTTGGAGACCAGGTCTTCCGACGATCTATTGGAATTTCTATGGGTACCAATTGCGCCCCGTTATTAGCGACCTTTTTTGTATTCATATGAAGCAGAATTTGTCCAAAATCTTATACGTGAAAAGAAGAAAACACTTGCTGTGGCCTTCAACTCGACATTTAGATATATCGACGACGTATTGTCAATTAACGATAATTATGTCCATTCTTATGTCGATACGATATATCCCGGTGAGCTTGAGATAAAAGATACCACAGAGTCTGACACATCTGTTTCATATTTGAATATTTTAATAGAAAAAGACGTTAATGATAATCTAACAACCAAGCATTATGATAAACGTGATGACTTTAACTTTTCAATCGTCAATTTCCCTTACTTATACAGCAATATACCTTCATCACCTGCATACGAGGTTTATATCTCTCAGTTGATTCGATACGCAAGAGCATGCTCTACGTATGTACAATTTCTAAATTATTGACAAACAAGTTGATGAAACAAGAATATCAGCAGTCTCAATTAAAGTCATCATTTCGTAAGTTCTATGGTCGATACAATGACGTTGTCAGCAAATACAATTTATCATTAAGTCAAATGCTGAATGACTTTTTTCATACTAATTGTTAGGTCATTAATTACACACTGAATTGTCGACGGATTTTTCCGTTACTTCCCGATCATGACAAGGAGCACACAGAGTGTGTGACCGGTCGGCAGGGGATGCTCACTCCTCCATGACACTTGATCCCACCTCTGATGTTTTGGAGGTCCTTGTTTGCTCTACTCCTATTTTGTATTGTTTAACCCTTTCGCTGCCAACGTAATTTTTTGAATTGCCAAAAAACGTAACGTCACACGTAAATGACGTTACAATAGTTGTGACGTTATTAATAATTGCGGGTTTACGTTGTATCAATGACGTAAATCGCACCTGCGTTATGTATAATTTTAACAAATTTTATCAAGGCGAGGAAGATCCTGTTTTAGCACATAATCTGAGACAAAGTAATTTTTTAAAAAGAAAGAGACATTTCAAACAATTGTGCTGTCTGAACATAACGTCATCTCTAACACGTACACAGCTGCACGGTCGATTCTTTATATTTTTTTTAAATTAAATTACGCACTGATTGATAATTTGGTAAATTTACTGTGAAGTATATGTAGTGGAAAGTGGATGTATTATAGCCATTAAAATTACTTCGGAATATGAATTGGTAAACTTTCCATTTTGCATACTTGTATGTATTTACAATGTACGGAAGATAAATACATTGTTTAAAAATAAAAGTACTCTGAACGCATTCTGTATGAAATTTTATGTTTTTTTTTCCTAAAGAAAAAATGATATACCCCAACAAACACGTTCACTTATAAACCAGCTAGTCTGAAACTCTACAACTGATAAGAAGACCGTGTAATATAGAGGGTATCGCCTTTATCAAGAATTTACAAACCTTAAACAAATCGCACGTACTTTATTGCTATACCTTGTTGTTTAGAGAATTCAAATACTGTTAGGAAATTTTTGTCTTCCTGACACGCCAAACCTTTATGCCATTAAATACATGAGATAAAAAAATCAAATGTGCCATTTCTCATTACCTATTTTTTGAAAATAATTATTTTCTAGTACGAACTTTGAAAACTGAGAGTCGAAAATAGAATAGTCCTCACTTTGTATGCCTCTATTCTTTTCCCAAATAAATTGTGAATGATTCACCTCAATCCTTATAAGTACTGTTACTTTATTTTCAATCTGTATAGAGTAGATATTAAACGTAAATGAATATACATGTACATTGCTTTTTGATAGAATTGCCAATATTGAAGCATTATGCAACAATTACATAGTTATAGGAAGTGGATGCACATTCTAGATTTATCGTGTACAGTGACCGATGTTCTTTCGTTTAACTTGAAAGAAAATGAATAATGGTAAAGCGTCTTTTTTTTTTTTTTTTTTTTTTCATTTTTCAAACATTTAACGGCCTCTCCGGTCTCAAACAGCGGTCTGTACTTGTATACAATTTACAATATATTCAGAAATCGGTGGCGAGTGCAGATTTTTTTTTTGTGGGATACGAGTCAGAAGCAACCAGCTCAAACGTGAAAAACATATTTTGTGTACCGGGTATATACATGTATACGAATGGAGGGGATAGGGGGAGGGGCTTGGTTAAGTTTTTTTTTCAAATACACGATTCTCTCCTCATACTTTTTAAGTGGGCTTTGTTTTTCCTAAGGTTGGTTTTTCGTTACTTTTACATATAGATATTTAATAACTCAAATGGAACATTTCAAAATGAGGGACCCCCCAACTCGCCTCATGAATCGTACATAGTTTTTAAAACTTAACATCCCAGGTTACCTGCAGTCCGTCAGCTTTGTATCCGATTCCATGCTTCTTTTGATACAAGATTAAACATAAACTGCATTTTTTGATGGATGGTCTACTCAAACATAGATCAACCACAAATTATGAAAATCGCCCTCCATTAGATCACTAAAGTTAAAGATTCATATACTAGTATATCGCCTTAATTTTTGGTAATTAATCCTTCCTGTTGGTTTATTATCAACTTGCAATACTCGAACGAAGCCCATTTATCTTTTAATATATTTTTCAGTTACGCCAGTCCACTTGCGATCTTTTAATAGGAAAGAAAAAATATATAGTGTTTTAATTTTTTAGACCCGGTTCTTCGCGGCTCAACCCTATTCCGAGTGTCCGAATATCGGGCGTTATCAAAATTTTAAATAAATGTACCGATTTCTGCGATAGCAATCGTATTATGATTTAACATAAATATTTTTAACATACATAAACTCACCCTATTAAAATTTAAAAAAAAACTTCACAAAATTCCACATTTTTTCGCATTTTGTATCTTAAAAAATATTCATGGTAACATAATTAAAAAGGATTGGTGGTTTAATAAAACTAGCTGCAATAATGTAGCCCCTCCCTTTTTTTTTGGGGGGGGGAGGGGGGAGGACCCTTTCCAATGAACAGTTATTTAATAAATTGAGATTTAACACCCCCCCCCCCGAATTAAAGAAAAAATACCCCCCCCCCAATGCTCAATCACTTTATGCTATACTAATTTAACTGAGAAAATCAACACTTGAGAATTACTGAAAAAGTCAATCAATAAGTTTAAAGCATTATAATAATGTATTCAAAACAATTCAAACTAAATCGCATCTTTTAGTAACTGTTTTTACTCTCTCTCTCTCTCTCTCTCTCTCTCTCTCTCTGAAATTGTATTTGTCTATATAAATGTTTTCAAAGGTACAACTACACACATGTACATATTCCATAATGTAAATGGAACACACACGAATTAGTAGGGAGAAGGTCGATATTTAAAAAATCGCATATTTCGTAGCACGTACGTACTCTAACGGATGGGGGTTGGGGGATGGGGATGGATCGAGTTTCACCCATTTTTTAAAAATGAAATATGTAGTCATTTGCTATGATATAATACAATGCATGTACTAGTATTTAGTTTATATTTTTTAAACTCAAAGACGGCTGTTCCCTTGCCGTTTTTTCTTTCTTCTTGAAGCCGAAAATAATAGTGAGAATTATCAAAATAATCACCTTTATTATATTGTTTTTGGTTCTTATTTTTCATTTTTCTCCACCACCCCCCACCTTTCCTCGTTTTGCGCTTTAGGCAAGTTTCTACTGCAGTTTTAAATAGATTTTCATTAATTGTTTAATATTTACGTAGTCCCCAAGATATCATTAACCTGATGCATGATTAGCATTAATTCAAAGGGAAAAATATATAACACTTGTTGTTTGTACACGTAAACTTGATTTTGTATAGTCATCATCAGAGGGAGGTGCAATTTTTACGTTCTTAGCAAAAAATCTAAATAATCTGTAGTGTAAGGAATATATTTAGGATATATCCTACACGATGAAAAAGAAAGATCAATAGCCTTATAATAAAATAAAAGAAGAGGCCCAAGGGCCTTGAATCGCTCTTCTGATAAATTGTACAATCTATCACTTCTATTAATATTGAAGCCCTAACTCTAAATATCCTATGACCCAAGATGCATCAACTGACAAAGTTTGATGATTCTTAGCCAGTTAGGACTGAAGATATTTCAATTTAACTATAAAATACATGTACCATAAGTAGGTCACCGTGACCTACTTTTTAATTGAAATTTTCTGAGGACTTATGATGCATTAATTGACAAAGGTTAATGATTCTAAGCAAATAAGTTCCTGAGGTATTCAAAAGTAGGTCACCATGACCTACTTTTTGGTTGACATTCTTCGAAAAAACCCAAGATGCATCAAATGATTCTAAGCCAGAAAATACCTAAGATACTTAAATAAAGTCATAAAATGTCAAAAGGTAGGTCATGGTGACCTATTTTTTGGTCGACATTCTCCGAAAACCCAAGATGCACCAGCTGACAAAGTTTTTGATGATTCTTTGCCAATAAGTTCCTGAGATATTCAAAAGTAAGTCACCGTGACTTACTTTTTGGTCGACATTTTCCGAAAACCCAAGATGCATCAACTGACAAAGTTTGGCAATTCTAAGCCAATAAGTTCCCGAGATACTTAAATATAGCCATAAAATGTCAAAAGTAGGTCATGGTGACCTACTTTTTGGTCGACATTCTCCGAAAACCCAAGATGCATCAACTGACAAAGTTTGATGATTCTAAGCCAATAAGTACCTAAGATAAGTAAATATAGCCATAAAATGTCAAAAGTAGGACACTGTGACCTACTTTTTGGTCGATGTTTTCCGAAGACCCAAGATGCATTAACTGACAAAGTTTGATGATCATAGGTCTGAAAGTATTCAAAATATGCCTTTTAAACAATTTGAAAACAAATGCCTGCAAAATGTAAAAAGTAGGTCACAGTGATCTAATTTTTCATAAATATGTTTTAAGGCCTCAAGATGCATCAACTTACAAGATTTGATGATTCTAAACCTCTCAGTGTCTGAATTAATGGATTAAATGTTTTAGAAAAGATTAGCCATAAAATTCAAAAAGTAGGTCACGGTGACCTACTTTTAAGTTGACGTTGTTCGAGGATCCAAGATGCATCAACTGACAAAGTTTGATGATCATAGGCCTTAAAGTGTGCAAAATATGTCTCAAAATTAATTCAAAACAAATGCCCGCAAAATTAAAAAGTAGGTCACCGTGACCTACTTTTGATTTAACATGATGTGACGTCCTAAGATGCATCAACTTACAAGATTTGATGATCCTAGTCTTTATAATAAGCAAAATATCAATGTTTTTATAAAGTAAAATTTTGGTCAAATTTGAAGTGACCTTGAGACCACGCCCTTTGCCCCAAGGTAATTCCCCTGCAAATTTTAATCTTCAACATATCCTGGTCCAAGGATCATGAAACAAACTTAGACTTAAGTCAAATTTTAAATCGCCTGTAAAATGTTTCATAATTGTCGACAAATTCTCTAAATTTGCAGATAACAACACTTTTGTAAAGCAATATTGAAAAATATTTTAATTTTGGTCTACTTGACTTCTATAACATTTTAGAACAACATGAAGATTTTGACTTAAGCTTAAGATGTTTCATGATCCCGGGGCCTGGTCCTAGTATGTAAGTTTGGTGAAAATCAGCCTGCTGGTTCTGGAGAAGAAGATTTTTTTTAGCAAACAGTACTTTTGGTTTTATTTTCCTGACTATCTCCCCTTGTTTAAGGGTCCCAACCCTAGTTTTAGTATAAATGGTAGCCCTTGGGCCAAGGATACCCTATGACAAATTTGACAATGATTGGCCAAGTGGTTCTTGAGTTATGGCCCATATTCTAAAAAGTTTACGCACACCGCACAAATGGCCATAGCATTAGCCTTTGGCTCAGAAGAGCTAATAAAAAAAAATAAACAAAAGAAACAATCTTTTTCGAAAAAAGATTGTCATACAAACAATTTCATTCATTCGCCGTACATGTATATTTCCTCATTAGAGATTTCAATAAAATTGCGTCATTATTTTCCAATAAAATTCTGGAAGAAAAATGGTCATATCAAACATATTAAACTGATCACGATTACCCTTTTCACTGTTTAAGCATTGAATTCATGCGTCTTGTTAAAAAAATCTATGAAATATTTAAAGTTAAATGTAATAAATATTTAGTCAATACGGAACAAATAAAAAAAAATATTGATTAAAATTAAAATTTAGTAATACAATTAAAGCAAAAACAAACATTTGAACTTATTAGCTTTGGTTATCTTTTCAATATGTTTAATTATTATGTGCTTTTAGTTTAGTAGCAGCATGTACATGTAATATCTGCATTTAGGAAACTTACGAAAACAGGAAACAAAATTTAATTTGTTCTTTAGAAAATATGGCATGTGCAATGTGTCCATACGTAACAAAATAAAATAAATAAATTTGACAATATTATATCACGGAATTAAACAATCAGTCAATCAATCTAAATGCCTGAATCAGGCGCGAATCCAGGAATTTTTTCCAGGGGGAAGGTCCACCCCCAGTGAAAAAAAATCCAACCCAGAAATTTGTCACAAAAAAAAGAAAAGAAAAAAAACCCCGTGAAAATCCTATTTCGTGGGGTTGGGATGGGGGGGGGGGGGGTAGTCGTTGACTTCCAAATCTTCTTCATACCTATGACTTCATTCCAACTTAACCATATCCAACTTTTTTAGGGGAGGTCTGCATTTTCTAGGGGGGGGGGATCCAAGGTCACTTTTTACTTGGTTTAGTGTATAAACTCCCATATTTATAATCTTTTTCTCAAGGTTTGGCTTACACGTACTTGTTATTATGACGTCATTTACGTAAAATGACGTTGATTCTAACCGTTGTTGGCAAATGGATGAGTAGTACCTCAATATACTCAATTTATAATAGTATGAGAATATACTTTTGAAATGAAATCGTGTTCATTGAGCATATTCAATAGTAATAATACCAGTTTTATAAGTAACAACTCATTTATTTGAAAAAAAATTATGGCGTCATCGCTGGTATGAAATTCACTTTGTTTATCCATAAATTTTCCTGAAATTTTCATGATATTCTACAAATAAGCCATAAAAACTTTAATGTTATGCAATAAAAAGATGCAACAGTTCAATAATTATTTACGTGGAAAAGAAGTAAAAGAAATACATAGTCACAATTCATTTCAATAAAATCGGCCTAAAATCGGCCCCGTGGCACTCTACGCAACTGTGTGATCGGCCCAAAATCGGCCCTTTGGCACAGAAGTGGTTAATGGACTTTTTGAGATTGAATACTGTTCGTTATCTCCATATATTTCATGCCCTAAACGAAGTATCCTTCTGTCCATCAAATATGACCTTTGGAAGAGAGTCATAATGTGTATGAGACTAATATTGGGCAACATCTTTCAGTTTATTTTACTTCATACTTCTATGGATTCTTCACATTGTTGCATTATACTCAGGTGACCATTCAGGCTCATTTTTACAATTTTTTCATTAGGCAAGGAAAAAAAATGAAAAGAAAAAATTCATTGTGAAAACTGCGACATGTTTATCCCAAAATAGTTTCAATGTTGAAAATACGTAAAATCACAACTAATAATGAAAACACAATAATAAAAATCATTTTGAATTTCTAGTTAACGTAGAACCTACGTCGTATGACGTCATATCAAGTAAACAAGTTTAGACCGTCTTTTTTACGCTAGATCCATTATGACGTCATAATTAATTTAATGTTACTTTTCCCCGTACTTTCTCCAAGACTGCCTCTTGTAATGAAGTTACACAACTATGAATGGTATGCAACTATTTTGAAGGAAATCAAAAAAAAAAACCTAAGAAATTTAAATAGTACAATATCTTGATAAAAATGTCTCCGGGTCAAAGATCTGTTAAATATTGTGTGTAAATTTTGTAATGTCTATCATGAAATGACGTACATTCCCTTTCATAATTATTTGTTAATTATTCATAATGGTTGGTGTATAATAATAATGTTTCCCTAAAATATCTTTTTAAATAAAAAAAATTACATTTTTTGATAAATATTCACATTGTAAATCTGAACGCAACCGCAAAACAGTCATTTAATAAATAAATCCTGTGTTAGTGCAGAAAGGTCAACAAAAGAAGTATTGATAAATAGAGTGTCTCTCATTCGTTTGTGGGGAAAGGTATATATTTTAATCACTTTTTGTAATTATTTGGGTATCTTCTTCACCATATTAAAGATTGAAAACATTCTGACAAAGACTTTTGAAAAATATATACAAATTTAGGTGGTAAATTGACTCAAAAAATATTGAGCACATTTGCCTATATTCGTTGAAATGTGGACTTAATCTTTTATGTCAATTGAATAAAAAAGAATTTATTCTTGAATAATATTGCTTAATACGGTTCAATTGATAAAGTCTATAAAAGACGATGTTTGAAGAAGTATTGTTGTGATTTTTTTATATTCTCATTATGACCAGTACCCCTAAAAATGACTGAAAATATGTAGTCGCAGTGTAAAATTATCATTCCAAGTTGCACAGGCTGTACTACATTTAATTACAAGGAAACATACCATATATTTTTATCTGATTGACAAGCGAGTGCTTTATCATTTTGAAAAGTTTGAAAATCTTGTGACAAAGACTTTTCCGACATAGGTTCTACCTTAATACTCTTTGCTGGTCGAGATAATATTTGAGAAAACCTGCATGTTTCAAAATTTCACAATTTATTTGAATCTTTCGTGACAAAACAATGAATAACACTCGTAATTTAGATATCATCTTTAGTATCACAATGAATGTTGAAGATAAGAATTTTCTGCCTTGCATTTAATATTTTACCATTCTTTAGTTTTTTTATAGGCTTTTAAAATAATGCAGATTTATACAAAATGTTTTTCGAAATCACATCACTAATTAGTTTTCTCTTTAAGAAAAGTGAAAGAAGACAATTTTTGACTAAAGCTAAGCAAAATTGCGTCCTCTAATTTACTAGTGATATCCATCCGAGGTAAATCATTAAAAGACACATGCAACGATTTGTTCTTCAGGTCATTTTACTTACTAGTGTTTTATGACTTTAGGACTCCTAGCACAAAATTGTATGGATTTAAAAAAAAAACAAGGAAAGAAAGATAACGCAGAAATATATGTTGTATATAATGAAACATTTTGTGTTGTATGTGTTTCCGGTTTGATTACCACAATGTGAATTTTATTTTGCAAATATTTCCTTTTGACTGATCCACCAAATCATAAATTATGTCACTTCAAACGTGACGTATTGTTATTGTTAACCTCATTTTGTCTGCAGGAGTTCTCGCAGATGGGTGAAACTTCACACTAATGATACTCACAAAGTGTAGTTGTGCATGTGCATATAAATTTCATTTAACCGCAAATCAAATTAAGCTCAGTCATTTTTGTAACTGTCAAACACCAAGAATGCAAATTAAATACATGTAAAACCTGTTGACCCGTGTTGGATGATTTTATTTAACCTGAGGATTAACGAATCTAAATTGAGTGTGACGTGATCAAAATGTCTCACCGACTGGTCCATCTTCGAATGCTTTTTGGACAGCTTAGTAATGACATTGGAAACGTAAGTCTTTTATAGTAAGATCGATATATCAATTGGTTTTTAAAAGTAAAACAATAAAGCTTTTTATACCTTTAAAATTGGTTCTTATATAAATAGATATATCAAAGTATATTTCCTATGATATCAAAGTAAATTTCCTATGGGTTACCTCAAGCAGTTCGAAAGACGCATTGTTGGAGGGTTCGGTAAGATATTGGTTTTTTACGACACACTTTATTTCTCAGAAACATCCGCTTCTATAAGCTATTTAAAATATCTAATATGCATGTGTCGGTGTACGACAGTTACAGAATTGACCGATTTGAAATTAGAATCCACACTGAGGATACACGACATTTACATCAAAATGCGAACATGGACAAAACAAGTATTGACTACGTTCTCGGGCAGAAGGCGTTTTGCAAGACCCCAAACAATTATGCGCATTATGGAAAGTTGTCCGTGTTACGATACAAAGCATGGCAATAATATTAATTCAATGATTATTTTGATATTCTTTGAGAATAATTCTTTACTGTTCAAATGATCTTTACCTCATTAAAAATGATTTAAAAGCCTATCCTGCTTGTATGCATAGGTGTTAACCGATTACCCCTTTACCTTCTGCTGTGGAGGGAAATAAAGTGCGAGTCTTCAGTCAAAGTATTTTCTAAAAATATTTATATATATATATATATATATATATATATATATATATATATATATATATATATATATATATATATATATATATATATATATATATATTCATATATATGAAACCTTTTTAATGCATGCACGTGCGTGCGCGTACAATGAGCGAAATGATTGATATACTTAATATAGCCAAAACTTTTATATTTTCAATGAAATACTTTGAAACTCAAAACATAGAGATATATTAGCAATATAGACAAGATGACATGGTCAAATTAACATGAACTCACGCACATGCATATGCTCCTCACTCTGATTGGCTGAAAGAAAAATCTCAATATCTTCCTCATTTTTTGACAAAAACCTTTTGAATTTTAAGATATACATATATATATTATAGAGTTCTACAATATATTATATACAGAAATACTTGAAAACATGCGCATGCACCTGTTCTGCAATTTGATTGGCTGAAACTTTAAAGGACTATAACTTTTTCACTTTTCAACAGAACAAAATGAAATTTAGAATATACAGTAGATAGGTATAATGGGTTCCTACATTATGTTACTATCAAAATTGAATACAAGGACATGCATTGTGGCAATGCACTTTGAAAAAATTACGCACTTTGAAAAAAATTTTCAAAATGCGTTAATTTTGGGACAAAATCAACGCACTTCGAAAAAAATTTTCAAAGTGCGGTGAATTTGGGACCAAATCAATGCAGTTTGAAAAATTTTTTCAAAGTGCGTTAAGAGTGTACATCATAATTTTTAATCATGTACACACTTAACGCACTTTGAAAAATATGTACAAAACAAAAATTTTGACTTAAATTTTAGTAGTAGACAACTTTATTATCCCCTCGCAACGTTTGAGGGGATATAGTGACGAGATTGTGTGTCAGTGTGTGTGTTAGTTTTTCCTGTGCGAAACGGAAGTGACCCAATTTGCATCGGGATCGATGTCGAATGCTGCCTTGAGTTATAGAATATGCTTTTTGGGAAGGAATGCTCCGCTTTGCGGCGCCCTTGTTTTGTTGTATTTCTTTCTAAAAACTGATGAATTGATCAACTCTCATTGACAACGAAGAAAAGACAGGTTGAAGGTCCCTCAGCTCAACTCTTTATCATTCCTACCCAGATATATATATTCACATAACTCGCTCATCTAAAGGTCATATTTGAAGAAAAAATAGAACATTTTAAATACAGTAAAAAGCACTGTATAAGGAAGTCTTTAGTTAATCGAAATTTAGTTCTTTTAAAACTGAAAGTCTATTTATGTTTATTTTCAGGAAAATCAAATTAGGTCAAACTCCTAGGTCAAGGTTAAAAGTTCAAATATGTTGTTACCCAAAGAAAGGTCACAAGAAAAACGCATGTGGGACATGAAAGTCAAAGCTCCGCCCAATCAAAAGTTATGGACAAGGTTGAAGTTTTTTGCGGACAAACAGGCAAACAGCTAGACAGACAGACGGACGGACAGGGCAAATATTATATACCAGAATCTTAGAATTTTTTTTTAATTTGATATAATTATATCTAGCCTTATTATGACATCAAAAATTTAAGAGTTCCAGTCGAATGAGTATTGTGGCTAATGTTTTATTTTATTACTATCAAATTAATCAGTTTAGCGTATGTTCATATTGAATATAATAGAGAGAGAGAGAGAGAGAATTTTCATGGTAGAGTAAAATCATAATTGCTCCTTTTCCCCCAAGAAAAATGCCATGCTTTAAGTCACATATCGACTCCTTCATCCACTGAACTTATTACAGAATGGATTAAATAAAAAAGGAACGAAATTATGCAATCATTTCTAAAAAAAACTATTTCCCTTTCATAACATTTACGAGAACTGTCGGGAAGAAAACAACCCCCAAAAATCTTTAAAACGTCTATATCTCAGATCCTGAAGTGACATCATCACTGAAAAAGTATTAAACCATTTTCAAATAATTATTGATCATACCTAAAATTTGCAAGAATATTGATCAAGCCGTGCACATTTTTTTTTCAAAGTGCGTTAATATGGTCGATATTAACGCACTTTGAAAAAAAAGTAAAATTTTTCAAAGTGCGTTAACGTGGTCCCAAAATTAACGCACTTTGAAAAAATTTTTCAAAGTGCGTTGATTTTTCAAAGTGCGTTGTAACAATGCATTCGCGTATGCTGAAATCTTATTGGCTAACACTTTAAAGGTTGTATCTCTCTTACTATTCAGTATAATTCTTTGAAATCTAAGACATTGGCATATGTTATTATAAGGCACTATAACAATATATTTGTGAGAAATCTAGACAAAATACCTGCAAGTACGTGTGCTGAAATCTGATTGGCTAAGGTTGTTAGTATTTCTAACATTCTTAATTGTTAACGAAAGAAAATGAAACTCAGATTATGTGTAAATAATATAAGTTCCTACATTACTCAATCATTAGAAATGAATATGAGGACATGCATGCACCCGCGCTGATTTTTGATTGCTTAATATTCATGTTGCTGTAACTATGTTTTCAGTGAAATTCTTTGAAAAACTTAAAATTTTATTATGACATTCTATCAGATTTTATATATGTAAATGGTAATTTTCGAAATCATGTGTACTTAAATCTGATTTGCTTATAGTCATTGTGCTAAATTTGCATTGTTATTTCTTAAAAATACTTTTGAAAATAAGTTCTTTAAGTCTATAATACAAAGGTTATGCTTATAGACTAAAGGTTAAGCATATAGGGAATGTTTTTGGGGCCCCAAAGGGAGTAGTTGGAGCGTTTGGGGAACATCTGTAAATGTCCCCGTTACAATTAGAACTTGTTTACATAAAGTTTGCGATACTTCGCGTAATTTTACATCACCAAAACGTGTATCATTTCTGTGAAGTTTTATCAAGGCTGTTCAAACCATCTTCGAGAACTCCTGCAGACAAAATTAGCCACCACCATTCAATGGCGTTTTATCATCAGCTAGGAGATACAAGATTAGACATAAAAAAAGCTTTTAGCATGCAGGAAAAAATATCCGATTATCAAACAATGTTTGAATGTAAAGATATCTATACAATATCCATACAAAATATCATCCACCTTCACAAATATGGATCATGATTTAATTTACGTGTTTTCAGAAATTAGACAGATATGTATTTTCTGTTTTTAACACTGAAGAACAGAGTTTTTATTCTATCGATCGATCCTCTTTAAGAACGATTGTAGTTATCTGAATTGATGTTTTGAAAATATGACGTAATGTAAACACAGACATACATGCATGCAAGCATGCACAGAACAATAACAGCAGCTGACGCTATAGAAGTGATTAACCTTTTCTCAAAAAGAAGATATTCTTTTGTAATCTAAAGTACTTTTATGAATTGCTTAAAACATTGATCAGGAGTTTAAAAAATCATCGAATGTGGAGGAGGCATGACACTCCACTCTTCTGTTGGAACTGTAGTATTACAACCGACATACCTTCGAAGATGAAGCTGCTTAATTCCTTTAGTTGAAACTATTCATACTCCGTACGCTTAAAAATTTTACAATGAATTTAACGATGAATGACATATGTTTTTCTTATAGATGTATCATTCGGTTACACTTTAAGAAGTATACCCTGGAGATTTAGAATTTGAAGAAAAAACCCTGTCGGATTATCTTCTGATCTACTTAAGTTTAAGTAGCAACATACTTATTACAAATATTTTTTCTTAGAACACTCTTAAAAATATGATTGAACCTTGGAATGTTTTATAAAAATTACATGTGTAGAGCAACATCTCTCTCACTCACACCCACACCCACACACAAACACCCACACACCTACACCCACAATCTCTCTTTCTCTCTCTCTCTCTCTCTCTGTGTGTGTGTGTGTGTGTGTTACGATACCAAATTTGATTTTTGTAATTTTAGAATTTCTTCTCTATATTTATAAATATGTAATATATCTAATTTATGTATGCTTATTAATGATTAGATACTGTATATAATTACAATTGCAGTTTGCAGCAAAACTTCGAAGTAAAAGGATAATAATTTCCTCAAAGTGAGTAAACAATCATATCTTATCAAACAAATACACTGAAATTTAGTTACATATATGCAAACATTGCAGAAAAAAAAAACACTTTAAGTCCCGAGTTTTACTGTGATGTTTCATTACTTTATTAAATGACGACAAAGGTGTTGAGTTTATTAAACTGTCATATTATAGCAAGGATAGATCTCCATAACTTTAGTGTGTTCAGATCATGGTCACGTGTTCTTGCACCAAGCATGTAAAAGTGTTCGCTCCATGAGTGATGTAACATAAATATAGAATCCCTGTTTAAAGAAGATCATAAAAATAATATTGTAATGGAGGATTACACGTATTACAATTATTACCTGGAGGGTAATGCAACTTATCCCATACATGATAATCCCTATAAAGTAAGTGTTGCTTTATATTTTCTTCAGTTTTTGAGTATATAAGTATATCTTTAAAATGTTTTTTGCAATTTATCAATTTTTAGTCTGAGTAACCTCTCTAAAACTTGTAACACATTTTATTGATGTTGAACATTTCACATTATAAGCAGCTGGCAATAAATTGATTGTATTAGCGCTGATATTTTAAATTGTAATTTGAAACAAAATTGACACCAATTAGATGCAATTTATTGCACGTTTAACTGTTCATGACGGAGGTATATATATATATATATATATATATATATATATATATATATATATATATATAATATATATATATATATATATATATATATATATATATATATATATATATATATATATATATATATATATATATATATATATTTCACAAATTGTTCCGAGATGGGAAAAACGTAAATTGAAATAGTAGAAATATAAGTGTATGCTACATAGTATCTCACTAATTTTAACTAAGGTTCTATACCAAAATAGGACTATATGTCTCAACAATATAGTTAGAAACCTGTTGTAAAATATCTTTTAAACGTTTTTAAATAAGCTCAAAGATTAACATGTAAATCTGGAAACTTTCCATAATGATGTGTTTGCATTGTCTAAAGATATGGGATTCAAACAAGAACAAAAAAAACCCCTACTGCTCATCTTATAAATAAATATTTGATAGGTATGTTTGGCAAAACTAATGTATTTCTGAAATACAATCAAATACAATGAGTGAAATGAACTGATACAGCATAATTCTGTACGTACTTTTCTCAAACACATGCGAAATCATTTTACGTTGTATTTTTTTTTAAGTTGCTGCGACATATTGTTTATTCAGTAACATTTTAACTTGACATATTATAAATTTTGTAGAGGATATCGCCGCACAACTTGTGGTCTTATAGAACATATATCTCACTATATCCTTCCGACAAAAGATTACATAGAATAAAAACATTGTTTACTGAAAATCAGTTATGTTTTACATTTTTCGTGAACAAAATGAACATTCGTGTAATTTGCTTCTTTCGATTTTTTATTAAATAGTTTCTATCATTATATGTTTGATGGTAAGTTTCTAAGTCATTCTGTCTCAAGTTTTTGGACACTCTCGAAGAAATAGTACAAGCTTTAGATGTTAAAGAACACACACCCACACCCACTGATATAATGTATAAAGTATTTTTGTGTAAGAATCTTTCATATTTTTAGCTTTTGTATGGTCACGATATCTGTTTTATCTATTTTATATAGAAAGAGCAGATTAACCTTTGAGGTGTTTCTTCCTCTTGGTTGGCAATATCACAGTTCTTACAGTTATCATCGTTGAGGGTCAGAAGTCAAGGATGCATTTTTTCATCAAGAACTTGGCTGTGGCAGGTAAACTTAATAATAATGTGAAATTAATTCCGAAATCTGATCTCCTACAGTTTTTTTTAAAGCTAAACTGAGTGTTAAACCCGAATCCATTGATCCAAATGATCCAAAACATCGACAAACTTATACAAATAGCACATTTTTCTAATCCTCGTTGGTATTCAGATGTCGTAATTGATGACATGTACTTAATGTTTATGTGAACTCCTGACAAAATACTATTATAAACAACAGTTAACTAAGTTTACTATTTACTATAGCTAACTATAGTCAATCAAAGTTTCAAAGGCATCACTTTACTATATCTTATACATAATATATATACACATATTTTACTATTACTGTAGTATAATAGTTATCTCTTTAATAATAAAATCAGAGTGTGATAGTTATCATTATAATAAATCAGAGTATCAAAAGTATCAGTTTAATTAATCAAAGTTTCAAAGTGACCTACATCTATTGTTAACAAGAATTTCAAGGTCATTAGGACAGGAAATCACTTTGCGATAGAAGTATCATTTAATTTTACATTTTAGATATTATATCAAGTTTTCTAGATTTTTTTTACCATAGATATATCTGTTGAATCTGCCTGAGAATTTAATTCATTTTGTATGCAATGCTTTTCATTTGAAATTATCATGTTAGTATAGGATATTTTGAAACCTAATATTTTTCAATGACTGAAAGAACATGATATTTCTAAAATTTCACAATATAAAATCAAAGTTATCAAAGTTATCACAACAGTGTCCTTGTGATCACTATAGTCAATCAAAATGTCAGAGTTATCACTATAGTCAATCAAAATGTCAAAGTTATCACTATAGTCAATCAAAATGTCAAAGTTATCACTATAGTCTATCAAAAGGTCAAAGTTATCACTATAGTCTATCAAAATGTCAAAGTTATCACTATAGTCAATCAAAATGTCAAAGTTATCCCTATAGTCAATCAAAGTGTCAAAGTTATCACTATAGTCTATCAAAATGTCAGAGTTATCACTATAGTCAATCAAAATGTCAAAGTTATCACTATAGTCAATCAAAATGTCAAAGTTATCACTATAGTCTATCAAAAGGTCAAAGTTATCACTATAGTCAATCAAAATGTCAAAGTTATCACTATAGTCAATCAAAATGTCAAAGTTATCACTATAGTCAATCAAAATGTCAAAGTAATCACTATAGTCAATCAAAATGTCAAAGTTATCACTATAGTCAATCAAAATGTCAAAGTTATCCCTATAGTCAATCAAAGTGTCAAAGTTATCCCTATAGTCTATCAAAATGTCAAAGTTATCAGTATAGTCAATCAAAGTGTCAAGGTAATCACTATAGTCAATCAAAATGTCAAAGTTATCACTATAGTCTATCAAAATGTCAAAGTTACCACTATACTCAATCAAGATGTCAAAGTTATCAGTATAGTCAATCAAAATGTCAAAGTTATCACTATAGTCAATCAAAGTGTCAGAGTTATCACTATAGCCAATCAAACTGTCAAAGTTATCACTATAGTCAATCAAAGTGTCAAAGTTATCACTATAGCCAATCAAAATGTCAAAGTTATCACTATAATCTATCAAAATGTCAAAGTTATCACTATAGTCTATCAAAATGTCAAAGTTATCACTATAGTCAATGAAAATGACAAAGTTGTCACTATATTAAACTATAGTGTGCATAGTGTCTCAGTTTTCATTACAGTTAACTATAAACTATTATAATTATCATTATTTAAATATTTTACCGTCTTGGCAAATGATAATTTTCAAATCCAATAATAAGCTATTCCTGCTGTCATTTAAAATTCTGAATAATTGTAGCTTCGCTTCGTTTTACACTATCAAAATAAAAGTTATACAAAGGCCTAATTGGACAAAATATTCCCAGTCTTTTAAAAAACAAAATAAAAAAGTTACGTTCAGAGCATATGTTGTCGTTCCAGATTTGCTCTGTGGAATATTTTTTGTGATTCCACGAATTGCTGTACATTCGAATGATGGAATTTTCTATGGTGGGAACACACTGTGTAAATTACAAGAGTTTCTATCGGTAAGATCAGAAGTCATTAAATTTGAACTTCCCAAAACAATAAACCACGAATTTTGAAATGTTCAAAAAAAAAAGATTGCACGCATGAGAACTTCCTTCTGTATAATAAAAACTTCCTTACGGAGGAAACTATTTCAAATACTATGATTTGTACAAAAAATCTAATCTTTTAAGACTTAGAGTAATGGAGCCTTATATGTAAATGGTTGCATGGATAAAAAAAGTAATTGCTTTTCCGTCATATTGTAACTCTCGTACAAATTTCTTACGATGTACAACAAACATATATTAAATATGTTTGATGTATGAGATATACTCGCCAAAAAATACATTTCAACAGTACTTCTTTGGAAGGTTTGACATACATTATACATGTTTTAATTTGCTAAAATTTAAATGACTAAATCATGAACTTTCTTAGAAATACTTCTGATATCAATGTTTTATGGAAGGAAACATGAAAAAAATACTTCAGATAGCAAAGTTTTATGGAAGGAAACATCAATTATATATATATATATATATATATATATATATATATATATATATATATATATATATATATATATATATATATATATATCTATATATCAGAACATTGGAATTTATGGATCCAACATGATCATGATAGCCCTGAGTATCGATCGTCTACACATCCTCATCAGACCTTTGGGGAGTCTCGCAAGTAGAGGTAAATGCCAAAAAATTTCGGAACTATTGTTTTCTGGCACCTGGTTGGTCTGCTAAGTAGTAGTGAACACCTTGTACCCAGAATAGATTTGCTTTTTTCACCTGGTGCGCTTACCAATTAGAAGTAAGTACCTGTAGAGCATTGGACATTGAGTGACTCTTTGTTGTTATGGCACTTTTGAAAAATTGAAAGTGAAGGAAAGTTCTATAACTGATAATTTGAAATAATTCTACTTTATCCGACATCGGCAATTTTTTTTAGCTACAGATCGAGTATTAACCATTTAGATACGTTTCAAGCAACCAAACTTCAACGGTCCGTACATTATAAGGAGAATACAAAAGCAGTGCAATTATTTTATCTTGTTTGAAACATTTTGTAATTAATTTTATCTTTATAAAATTTAGTTCTAAGGGGCTTTTAATTAATTTCAGGGAGAAACCCTACAATAATATGTATATTTTGTTGGGTGGCAGCAGTCATTGTCTCTGTGACAGGACCTATTGTTTTCAAATATGATGCGGTATATCAGGAGTGCTATGTAGATCTGGATCATTCTGATATGAAGGTATGTGGAATAAAAAAGAAATTTTATAAGATATTCTAGTGATAAGAGTCTCATTTGTATGCATCGATACAGTTTCAAATGAAAGAGATATTTGAGAAATAAATATAATTAAAATGTTCACTAGAACTACTAAAATATTATTAAATACATGTATCACCCCCCTCCCCCACTTCTTAACAAGAAAATGATAAGGTTTTTGCAGCAATCAAATTTTAGAACGCAGTTGGTACTTCAATATTAGCGATTCCAAAGTGAACTGCATTCTAGAACGCTGATTGTTCATGCCAGGTTGAATGTCGCAAAATTGACATTGATTAGAATAGGTACCAATAGATTTAATATGCTTTGCTTAAAAGATGTGTCAAAATCTTGAATGAAAATAATGTTTCAAATATCACGGTCATAGGTCGTTGAAATATTGAAATCATGAGTTGTAGCTTAAGATCTCTTTGATCGGAATTGATTCAAAATTCAGTAGGATCTTTTTCAAGAGCTACATATACATGTAATGGTAATCCAGATCTTGAACAAACGTTATTTTTTCGAAGGCCCAGGTCAATGAAATATTGAAATCATTTTCGCACCAAAAGTCCTTGATTTGAATATATTGAAACTTGAATATATTATTGCCCATGAATTTACGATGTTTCATTATTTGACTAAAGATCATATGTCAATGTTGAAGATCACTGAAAATTGTTTTATCAAATCCTGTAAAGTCAGTAACTCATAAACAATAAACCTTCACGGTAGCTCAGTCGGTAGAGCGCTCGCTCCGTGATCGGAAGATCGTGTGTTCGAATCACATCCGCGACTGACCTGAGTCGATAAAAAAAAAATAAGTAGCAACTGTTCCTTTGCCAGGCGCTTGGCACTTTGAAATGAAAGTTGCGGGTCCTTCGGATGAGACGTTAAAAACCGAAGCCCCGTATCACGGTAGGCGTTGGCAAGATAAAGAACCCTCATTGCTCAATGGCTATGAGTGCCGGGTAAAGGTCTAAATTTGAAGCCCTTCACCGGTATATAGTGACGTCTCTATATGAGTGAAAAATTCTCGAACGGGACGTTAAACAACATACAATCAATCAATCAAATGAATCATACACAATTATACAATTACAATTACAAAAAATTGTTTGATTTGTTAATGTTAAAAATATTTTTTCACATGGTATATTTTAATTAAATTAAAGTATACAATATGTAAAATATTTGTGAAAGTGTAAATATGTTTATCTCTATAGATTTATTTCACCGTCATCTTTGTCTTCGTGTTTGTTATCCCTACAATCATCATCGTTGGGTGTTACTCTACGATAGCTGTTATAATATGGAGAGTCTCATCAAGAAACGAAGGTACTAGTAAAATACATCAGGCTCCGGGGCCATAAAACTTAGACGAGCTCACTTATGATCTAAATTTCACTTTTACCAAAGGAATTTATGGTGGAAAAGTGAGGCTGAGATCAAAAGTGAACTCAACTAGGTTTTATGGCCCCGGGGCCAGAAGTACATTCCAACTTCCTAAATTTTTCTGTTGGAATTCCTCTTATTACATGTATCATTATTGCACTTTGAAAACATCAACACTCCAACTGAACTTAGATTTTTTAATCTATGTTGTAAATTTCAACGATATTAATCCACTGTTAATTAAATTTTGATTTAAAGGTTATCAGATGAAAGAAAAACCTTCTGTAAGCAGGCAACATTCAAAACTACTGTCCTCAAGACAAAGTAGTACATCCTCTGGATCAGAGCACGATGATTCAAACTCGTCGATATCCAAAGCCAAAATGAAGACGATTCGAATGACCTTTGTCATTGCATTGGGTAAAAATTCATTTTGCCCCTCCGAGGATGTTTTTTTCTCTGTTCTGCATCTAAATGTCCAAAATTTGAAGAAGCATGATATGTTTAGCAAGCTCCCATTACGACACTCTTTAACTCTTAAAATCGAATGGATGATCTTTTACATTCTAATTAATTTACATTTGCAGCAAGATCAAATTAAAAGGCTTTTTAAAAAGAATCCCATTGACCTGAATAATATTTCTACGTACGATTTTATTGATTAAATCACTTCATTTATTAAATCATCGTTTTTGGACTGTGGTCTCTTTCCAGCATTTGTATGTTGTTGGGCACCCTACATGATTTTCAACTTACTTTCTGTATATGAACAAATTCCAAGGACACCAGAAATCATACCAGTTGCAATATTCATGGAAGGTCTTTTGCCTCTGAATTCTGTCGTCAACCCACTGATCTATGGTGTATTTAGCATACGTGTCTGCAAACAGTGCAGGTAGAATAATCCCAGTGATTTGATTTTTTAATTTTTTTCAAGATAATCACCTTCAGCATGTAAACAATAAACATAATTTATTATCACATCATAAGAGAGAAAACACTTCCCTTTTAAAGTTTGAAAATACGTGCACTTTTCATATTTTTAAAATCTGTTATTATGATATGCAGATAATTTATCTGTTGAGTCTTTACAATAAAATGAATTGAAAATTTTTTTCAACTAGACAATGCCGTTTAGAAAAATGAAGTGCTTTGCCGTAAACTTTAACAATATTGCTTTTATTTGTCAAAATGAAATTGTATGTTTTACCAATCAGCATTCAGAAATGCTTTATCGCTTGCTCAAAGACATAAAGCTTTATGTCATAATTATTTACTGTAGGAAACATGTAACCAGGAGACTGTCTACGTCAAGGTCAACAAGGAAAACAGACCAATTGTTCCTGTAACCAAACATAGATTTCTTATGAAGAAACCGAAAGCTTTTTTATCGCAACAATGATGATAAGCATGTCTGCCAAGTTTCTCTGATCTTTAAAAAATTCTTCATATTTACCACTTTAAAATAAATTTCATAACAATGGATCAGTTCTGTTAAAATGGTTTGTTTTATTGTATATGTTTTGTTGCCTAGTAATGAATGATAGCTGACTACAAAGCTGCTTACAGTCTGTAGAGGTTGTGAATTGGGTGGATGTAGGAATTATTCACTTCTGTTCAAGAATGCTTCTGTATCACATGGTGCACTTAGAGTATACGTAAGTTTAGGTGGTTTGCTGTATTATGGCTGAATATACCGATGTAAAATAGCTAATGATTAATTATATAATTTGCTTTTAAACAGAATCTCTGCTAAAGTAATTTAATTTTCTATATGTAAATTTATTTCATATGTCTAATGCCACAACTATTCTATTAAACAGATTCCCTCAATAATTCTAAATACTTGTATTGTACCTGAAAAATATTTTTCATTAATGCAATTTTATTAATATTTTCAATTTCCATAGCCTTTTTGCATGTATTTACAAAAGAATATGTCTTCTGATTTCAAATAAATGTTCAATCACTCAAATAAAAAAAAAATCTATTAGGTTTCTTACTGTGCTATTTTGATATAAAACTACATTTTCTAGCATTGCTGGGGATACTGTTGGTAAATACCAAACAAGATATTGGGGACAAAATTGATGAGAAATTTTGTCAGAAAGTGAACCCATTAGTAAAATCAACGGAAAGATTGATAAATTATGGAGTCAGTAACATCTATTTGGAATTCATCCTTTGATTTTCAGAAGCATATGAATTCGCATCATTTAATTGAAGAAGTATTTTTAGTACATGTATTTCTGTTTCAGAGTACCTGTTCAGTATCTCCACACACACACACACACACACACACACGCACACACACACACACACCTTGTTATTTTTCAGTACTCCACTGCATTATTTAGACATATCGCTCATATGTAACATTTATTTTCAGCAACTAATGAATAAATAAAAATCACCAAATGTGCTTTTTTTTTTTTTTCAAGGTTTTAGATAATAATGTTCTGAAGGGAGCCAGATTACCGCCCGGTTTTTTTTAAAACACAGTTGTATTTGTTACATCTTTGCATGTTCAAAATGTTAGATGACGCATGTGAAAAATTGTTGCAGTACTTGTTTTCCAGATGAATTTCTTCACCTATTTATTTACATAAGTTTTCGGTTTAGAAACAATCTTCTTGGCAGTTATGAATTGAGAAAAAAGCAAATCAAATTGAAAAGCGAATCCCCTCCATAAATCATCACATTTGAAACAATTTGAACGTTCACGTATATCTAGATTTCATGTCCACTTAATATTCCATAACCTCGTCTCCAGTAAATTATCCTGATGTGTTACCTACAGGTACTTAACTTAAAGGTTCTTAAAAATAATCCGAAGAAAAAACTGCTAATTTACGTCCTTTTTTGCTAGATTATATTTCAAGAAGAAACACTCTTAACTTTTAAGTGAAGGGCTTACTTCCAGGAATATTATCATGTTTATGGTTATCCACAGCATCCGGTGTTATAGTCATAAACGGTATATGTACATCACGTTAAACAGAGTTGAAGTACTTAATCCGTATCGGTAAAATTAACAAGCGCCTACTGAAACTTATCTCAAATTCTAAGCAGTGCAGAATTATTTGTAACCCATACTTAACTAAGAAAATGAAACTTTTTTGCTTTCATTTTCATTTCATCATCTGATTGGTTAGAAGAATTTTAATAAGTAAGTTGTATGCTTATTCATTTAGATATCATCATAACTTATAACGTTATCTGATTAGTACGAAAGCCCAGAAGGCTCATTCGAGATTCGAGTTTCGAAATACAAGATTCGAAATTCGAGTTTCGAGATTCAAGATCCAAACTAACCAATCAAAAGGCGGTTTAAGATTCAATTACCCCCTTTGCTAAGTTTTGACCTTCAAGAAATCGTTGAATATATTCAAACCTAAGAGGTCATTTGATTATATTACAATTCAAGAAAGAGTGTTATATATATCAGAACGAAATTAGAAAAATATATTGGGTTTTTGGTCTGCAAAATATGCTTAAAGTTATGGTATAACTTCTTAAACATTATAATAGATTTATATCAAGAATATCTATATCATATTATCTATTTTGTTCACAGGTTTGATGTCATGATAATATTGTTAATCGGATTCAAAGAGCAAAGGGGGGGGGGGGGCGTGGACGTATTGTAGTCGATGAGAATTATTAGTGTGCAATTGTAGTCGATGAGAATTATTAGTATGCAATTAAACAAGTGACTAGCGATTAATGATAAATAGTAATACGGGTTTCAAAGTGGATGTAGTTTGTGACAAGGTATTAGAAAGTGACCAGTGTCTAATACGGGTTTCAAAGTTAAGTGTGCAATAAAACAAGTGACTAGCGATTAAAATAATAAGTAATACGGGTTTCAAAGTGGATATAGTTTGTGACAAGGTATTAGAAAGTGACCAGTAACCAAGTATGTGAAACCAAGAGACAGTCCCCAATGTGGGGATGGCTGAAATATACATGCTTAATAAAGATAATGATTTCTCTTTGTTCAGGCCCGTAGGAAATAATAAAAAAATTCACTGTAAAGCCCCCCCCCCCAAAAAAAAAAAAAACAAAAAAAAAACAACGTTTTTAACAACTGGGGGTTATCACATTTATTAGACGTTATTTTTGAAAGGACACAGGTATAAAGTTGCTATTTTTCTATAGTATATTATATCGATAAAAAAATATAAGGGGAATGTGGGGGGGGGGGGGCACGTGCCCAGGGTCCTATGGCTATGTTGTTTATCTTATTACAACGGTAGACAAAAGTTTGGTTATCAATATTCAGTGTCAATCTTGCGATTAATGGGGAAAATAATTATATATTCGATAATTATTTATAAGGAAACCGCTCGGGTTTCGCAAGATATATAATCAATACACAAGTTTCAATACATGGTGTAATGGCCATAGAGAAAAAAAAGAACTAAAAGTATTTAATAATAAAAAAAATAATTATTTTAACAAAACAATGGACCCTCTTTACACCTTTAGGACTTAAAAAAAAACCGCATAGCCTAAAGGAGTACGTATTAAAATTACTTAGTTGATGTATGCCTTTTTAGTGTACACAGGAAATTTTGAAAGACATCGTGGCAGTGATAAAGAAAAATCGCGTTCGCTTTCCCAATGAATATTCCATATAGGCAAAAAGGCTGTAGTCTACACATCATTTTCTTAAAGCTATATATGGCGTATCTGAGCTAAAAAAAAAAATAAAACTACGAGATTGAGTGTAGATGAACATGATATTTGTTATTTACGTTCAAATTAAAATTTTCCCCGATTATGAACTTGAATATCCCCACGTTTCTATAGTTAAATTGACTTTAAACTGTGTCTGATATTTAAATGCGGAGTCGGTAAATAAATCGGTTATTGTTTTAAATTTCTAATATCTGTCATGTTCTAAATTTTGAATTTACCGGGTGGGAGTAATGTTCTAAATTTTGTATTTACTCCCACCCGGTAAATTCAAAATTTAGAACATGACATATCTATGAAACGCGATTGATTTAAATTGTGTAATTCACAGGAAAGTCCTATCTTTATATAAAGTAATAAAACAAATAGAAAGATCTTTTTTTTAATTTTAGTTAGACTGATCTTACCAAAAATACGCCATATATGACTTTAATGTTCAAAAAAAAATTTTTATTTATACAAGTATTTGGTTGAAAAATGGGGGAAAGTTGATCATAAATCTTATTTATTTACCAGTTACTAGAACATTTTTCATCAAATGCAATTAAAGTATTTTAGCAATCCACACTTTTATGCCTATCCAATTTTTACAGTATACAAAACTTTTGATTTTATAGCTGTTTGAATGTAAAATTGAAATGTTATACCTTGAAGTCGATATCAGACTATTAAAAAAATGACAGCAACAGGAGTCTACGATTAGGACAGGGAATAGAAATTAGGAAATATGTTTGGATTAGTATAGGAAGTCAAATATAAAACATTTTAAAAATTATATTTAGATTATTCAGTAAAGAAGTTTCCATAATTTCCAAGCACTGCATGTGTAAGGATTTTAAAATTTCTCAGTTTTATTAAGAGTGGTCATGAAGATTTTAATTTCTGTATCATAAATATATGCTTAAATGATTTATAATTATATTCACTGGAAAAATGACAATGATAGATGTCTCCAAGATCGCAGAAAGTGGTCCTCCGAACCCCCCCTCGCCCCCTCTATTGAGAGGGGGCGACTCCCTCCTTTCCTTTCCGCAATTCGGTAATGATGCGCTTTAGGTGAAATCTGCGACTTCACATTAGCCTACACATTAGCAGAAGGGAATATACACCACTGTTTACCAATAGGAGAAACATAAAAATTAAGTTTTCAATTACCTTTCTTGTTCTAAGGCTTTAAATACTGGAATTGATTATTAATTAATCCGCCTTTTGATTAGTTAGTTTGGATCTTGAATCTCGAAACTCGAATTTCGAATCTCGTATTTCGAAACTCTAATCTCGAATGAGCCTTCTGGGCTTTCGTAGATTAGCAATAGACACAATTTGCCCGCAATATCTGGTCACCAGGGATGAAAAACTATCTTACTCTCCGGTCTATCTAAATGTTCCATACTTGCTTTTTAGGGTTCAGGAATGGATGAAAAGGTGGCTAAACAAAATTGTCTGTGCCTTGTCGACAATACATAGCCTACAGTATAAAACGTCTCCTTACACACATTTCCCACGCCTCCAGTTTTTCCCGTAACTGTTTAGTCACTGGGGAGACTTCCATGAATTTTCAATGTGTAATTGCACATGCAGTTAGGTTCCTTCCACAATAGTGAATAATTTATATGTAGTAGTCCCGTTGATGTGCCGTTGCACTACATTTTGATTATGGAAGAAGGTCTACACTTCCGGTTCCGGTTCCAGTGAATTTCCTGATAAACTCTAGGATGGTTTTATAATCTCTGTTAAAAATTTAGCGCCTTCTCATAATTGTAAGGAATTCAAGTTAGCTATGTTGGTCTTTCGTCGGACGGTATTATTAAAAGTTGTAATCAAAATAAACACATTTACTGCAAGAAAACAAACCTCTCGTGAACTACACCCAGCTTGGACCATGTCAACTTCTTTTGCACATTTTTGTGCGGACATGCGTTAAATTTTACTCAATTTCTTTATTTTTTTCCTTAAACAACTAAAGGTAGAGAACACATGGAAACAAAAAAGTTTTGAAAAATACACCCGAAAAACATACGGAACTCGCAGTTCATGCTTTTCAACAAAAACTGTCACGGTAGAGGAATTTCACATTCGATTACAATTATTTTTACCTTGACAGGTAAGCATTGTAAATTGCAAGCACATTTTAAGCTACTTATAAAATGATATAAAGGTGTTTTTTTTTAATTTCTAAACTGAAAAAGGGGGACTTGGAAATGTTGACAAGTATATATATTCCTTAGATTAATTTATGAAAGAGCAAATATGTTCATTTCTGTGTGAACTTATTTGAGAGTCAGATGTCATAGTGTGACCGAGTGTGACCAAAATGATATTTTGCCTTAATTTTTGCCTTCGGTAATTCTGACATATTAGTGTCAAAGAAAAATTACTGTAAAATATAGAATTCTTTTTCAACAGATGGTCAAAAAATACCTTTGATGAGACGAATGATTTGAATGAATGAAAGTCACCGAAAAATCCCTGACCTTTTTAACCCGAAATTCCTTTGAATGCATGTAACCTTATACTGAAATATTTGGCTGAAATACGATTACTTCGATTTTACATATGAAGGAATCATAAAATAGTAAATAAATCCTCAATATCGATGACTGTAAATATAAACTCCCGGAATTTGAAAAAAAAAAACGGTAAGTGGAATTTCTCGATTTCTCGGTGACTTATAATGCATGTATTTTAAAAAAAAATCAAATGTCACATAAAAGGATATATCTAAACGTCGAGATGAAGGCCACAAGAGATTTCTTTTTCTCATGTATAAGATTTTGAATAAATTCTACTTCATATGAATGCAAAAATAGGTCTACAACCATAGTATTGGCATTTACACGAAGGCTCAAATGTCTCCATTGTTGTTCCCAACCAAATCAGTGAATACAATCATTTTAAAATAGAGTTTTTCTGTTCATCATTATCCATTCTCTTTCAATGTCTGTTCCAGATTGCGGATAATTTTATTCTTGAAGTGATACTTATAAGGATGTTCCCTTATTTATTTAATTATATTTTGCATCATTGTCCTCTACATTTGACAATATTCTAGTTTTCTTTGGTTTAATTTCAGTATATTAAGATCCCCTCTTGAGTCATATTGATCTCATCAAGTAATTTCGGCATGTGGTGTCCATTGAAGACTGACAGCTTTGCCCCAACCACTTACCCAATCTTTTTTCACCATCCTACACATACCACTTGTATATTTGCATATAACTTTTGTAGGAGTGATCATTTTGGCTTTGTCTAAGAAAAGAAATAAATATAATCTCACTGGATATTAGTGCCTTTGACAATTTGACCTTCGGAAACTCTATTACTCGTAAAAAATTATCTCTTTTACTGTTGGGTCATATTTGGAATCAGAACAAATTTCTATCAATGGGATTTAAAATTTGTAATTGATCATGATTCTCTTTTGTGGGCTCGACTGAAGTGGTAAATTTGATTTACACGTGTTTACATCTTGATTCATTTTTTTTTCTCGCTTTTCTATTTCTTTCTCCAGTAATCGAATATTATTTTGGAAACTTTACCTTTAGTTTTCTTGTTTCTTTTTCAAAATCTTTTATCTTGGCACTGATTTGTTTTTAGAATTTTTGTCACACTCTGATCATCATGAGGATAATTTATACTAGCTGGGCATGCTATATTAAACTTTTGGCAGAGATCCTTTCACTTCTGATTGAATCAAAAATCAAAACAGACTGTTATCTTTTCTGTCTTTGAAATGAACTATGACGTGATTCGAAGCTTGCCTCTCTTTTATTACGTTCCACGCATTAAGTCACCTTACAGCTGCTTCAAAATATTTAAGAGATCAGTGCTCATGACCCTACGTATGTGTGGGTGGTCATGAATGTAATTATCTATCAAAAGAAAGAACAAAGTTAGAATGATGACTAACTCTGGTGTATTACTATAAATTTCATAGAATATTTAATTAAAAAATCAAACTACACTTAACATTTAGTATTTTCAGATGAAGTAGTCGAAATACATGATAAAATTTTCATTTGTAAATCATGGCCTCTTTGTGGATTACTTCCTGCTCAGAGAGCTTTTCCTGGTGAACAATTTGACTTTCTTACTTTAACTTCTTTAGAATGAATTGACAGTAAAAAAAAAAATATTAAGAAACTTATTTACATTATTTAGCGTTTGCTTAAATCATCGCCTGAGATGGGCCAGGCCATAGTAAAAATCAGATGCATAGAAATACAATTAGACATTTTCAAAAGCAGCATTGCTATACGTCGTCAAAAATGTCTAATGTAACTTCAAATTAACATTCATATAAACCTCCTCTCTGGAGAGAATAGAAAATAAAAATGTCCATTAAATCTTTTAGAATCAATTTAAAATACAAATATTAGATCATTGAACTCTATCTCACATTTCATTTTGCATCCATCTTCTTACAAGCTACAAATCAAATATATACAGTCATACTTTTGTTATCCCTTTTTAAACCATGGCCATTGAAACAGATTGAGATCTGTTGAATGATTTCAAGATTCACATGCATCGTTTATTTTAAAATAAATTCTGATTTTTAATATAACAGTTTTGTATCTAACAAGCATATTTTCCTTTTGAAGCAATAGACTGCTTTTCAAGACATGCTGTGGAATCATTTTAATTTGTGGGGGTCAGTTTTCGTGGCCAAGCAAAATTTTACTTGTTCGTTGAGACTTATTTTCGTGGGTTACTCGTTTATACGGTAGATTCAATGAATCAATATGTTTACAAAATAAACGTTCGAGGGGATGTAAATTCGTGGGTAAGGGTGACCCATGAAATCCACGAATATTGGTACCCCATGAACAATGATGATTCCACAGTAGATGAAAACTCATAATTCATGTTAAACTAGCATTTTTAAAACTTTTATCTATATGACTTTTGAGCGACCCAGAAAAGCTGAGAAGATGCTTTGACACGCAGTCGTTGACATATCATCTAAAATTAGTTCTCTGTAGGTTACGATGTTCCGTTTTCTCTTCCTGTGATATTGAACAGTCTCATTATTTTTTCCGATCTGAAAACATAGCTTTGTTTTCAATGACGTACATCTTGGTGACTTTGTCCTTTGTAAAATGAATCTATATAAGATGACCATTGTTTTTTGTTTCTTTAAATAATATCCAAAACATCTTTTTTCTGTATTCTATTTCAGGTAGTTTTCGTTCAAAAAACAAATTATCATGCTTCTTGCATATTGTAAAAGACTGTATCTAAACAGCATATACAGAAAAGAAATTTTACAGGACGTAATACTCTTTCCTTTTTTGCACCTAGCCATTACATAATACGAACTATAATATCCAAAATAGGTCCCTCCATATAGAACTTTTTATTATTCATAAGGAAGTTCTCATGCGATCTATTTTTGATTTTTTTCAAAATGCATGGTTCACTGTTTGGATAGTTCAGTTTGAGTGACTTTTGATCCTACCGACAGTGTGTTCCCACCATTGAATATTCCATCATTCAAATGCTCAGCAATTCGTGACATAACAAAAAATACTCCATGACGAGAAAATATGCTCTGAACGTACCTGAAACGACGAGAACATATGCTCTGAACGTAACTTATTTTATTTCGCTTTTAAATATATAGATAAGGAATATTGTATCCAGTTAGGCCTTTGTAAAATGAAGCAAAGATATAGTTATTTAAAAATTCAAATCACGGCAGGCAATAGCTTACTGGCTTTGGAAATTATCCTTTGCCAAGACGGTTGAATATTTAAATAATGATTTAATTGATGATCTTATTAGCTGTTTCTTGTTCAACAACCTTGCTTTTATAATGCTTTACAAATTCACAATACTTTGGGATATCAAATTAAAAATAGTCCCTCTAAATCCCTAATATTAGGGTCCAGTCCGTATTTTTAAGAGACCATGTCATTCTGTACAAATTTTGTTCAATGTATTTAAGTAAATTTTTTACAGGTAAAGATATCTTGTAAAAAATTATTAGAAATTTGAAATTCTCGATATGACTTTTTTTGGGTCATAGCGAGCATCCGTGATTCAAATCTTCTTATGTTGTTCTATCATCACTGAAAATTTCATGCTTCTTTGTAGAGTAGTTTTTAGAAAATGCTCGGAAAAATACAACTTGAAAATCGCAAAATCTCCGAACCGGAAACGACGTCATAAAAATTAAAAATCTATGTCTAGATTGTTGATGTTCTATCAGTTTCAAGAAAATCGAGCGAGCCGTTTCCGAGAACTCGCTTACACAAAAACAGTAATTAGAAAATCATAATACTGTCTTCTTAAAGGGGCCTGGACAGAGTCGCATTGTTTACCATTTTAAATGTCTATTTTATTCAAAAACTAACTTCAGTTTAATGATTTGAACTTACTTGAATATTCGAAGAACTTAATAACAACGACATTCTTCAAAATATCATGTCAAATACCTGTGTTTGTAAACAGGGCACAAGCTCTGTTATTTTTTGTTTTTACCTTTTATTTGTTTAGTCTGAAAACATCACTGATCACGGACTGACAAGACTGGTGAGTTGGTTTTGCTTTCTTGCTTTTCTGCTCTGAACTTTCTGGATTATGGTTCTCATATTATACATTACCGATAATACACAACAAAATTTCTACTTTTCTTAAGTATTATGGATAAAGTTTACTTTGTGAAACTGCAAGGATATGTGTCAATCAAATGCGTCCCGAAATTCGTAGCTTGATAAAAGAAGTTTATAATATACAATTAATTGAGACCTGGCCCACGAGGTGACCTGACCTAACCAAGGCCGCGTAGCGGCCGAGGTCAGGTCAGTTCAGGTCAGCGAGTGGGCCAGGTCGAGGGTCCTTATTTCACCATGTTGAACTCATAAGGGGTAATCAATTGTTTTATTAAATCGATATAAGTTAAGACAATTTTTGTAGGCTTAATTACGAAAATAATCAATTGTATATTAGACCTATGAACTGTATTCAGTGTTTCATCGGGATCGGGATTCGCTAGTGAAGTTGTTTCCTTTTCGCCTGCAAGTCTTGTAAGTTTTTGCACCGTTGATTTATTAAAACACTCTGTGATTGTCAGTAACATGCATTTTTATAAATTCATAAATACCATTTCCGAGTACAATGACAACCTGGTGCAGACTTTTACTGTACAAAAGAGGTCTGCATTCGTTGAATTTGACATTGTAACGAAAGTTTCAATGAAAGAGATAAATTTTATGACGCATCTAAAGGACAGTCGAATTCCGTATCGTAAAAAGACTATACATATTTTTATAACGGCATTTTTTGTAATGAACAGTCATTACTGTATGCATTAGTTTTTAAATTTGAATGGAATTTAGATTAACAGGTCATTTTTATCGGTGATTATTTATAATGACCGGGTCATTATACACCACGTACAATGATTCCTAGGTCATTATTGCTATAAATGGTACTTTTTGGAATCATTATTGAGTTTAAAAGCCTTCTAACAAGCCAATCAAAATTTGAGTATTCTTAATAAAGGTATAATAAACACGCTTTTAATATATTTCAGTGTGAAATGCTCTAGCAACATATAAGTCATGATAGTAATTGCAAAATTTTAGAAAATATGAGCTTAAAATCAGCCAGCCCCTTTAAATAGCCTTATATTTTAAAAAATGGAAGCGTATGAAATTTTCATTAGTCTTATAGTTATATGACATGATTCATTCAAGATAATATACTTTTTCCCCTCCATTATCTTTTCCTCAGTTCAAAACATTCCTAATAAATAAATACTGTAGTAAACTATAGTTATCTATATTAAACTAAGTTAACTAAAATGATAACTTTGAATCTATGGAGACTATAGTGATAACTTTGAATTACTTTAATGACCGCAATGACACTGTGCATAACGATAACTTTGAAAACTTTGATTTCATATAGTGATAACTTTGAAAAATTCAATTTACTCTAGTACATACAAAAAGAACAATATACGAATCTGGCCCTGTAATGTTCTTAAATATTAAACTGATGTGAGAGTTAAAAAAGTGCTTTTTGAATTATTAAAATTACATGCATTAAGAACATAATAATGATTTTCTTATATGATCCTCAAAATGTTGATTGTGACGTCATAAAGTTGTGTATTTTCCTGTTTTTTTTTTTAAATTGCATATTTTTAAGACATTTTTTTCAGACAATATAGACCACACACATCGCCAAAGAAATTTACACAACATATCCAAAAATTGAAGTGGGCGACAGCTATGGAAAATATTTTCTTTCAATGAAATATGGAGATAACGAATAGTATTCAAGCTCAAAATCCATTAAAACAATACAAATCGGAAGCAGTGCAAACACGGACCTCCAAAAACACCAGAGGTGGGATCAGGTGCCATGGAGGAGTGAGCATCCCCTGCCGACCTGTCACACCCGCCGTGTGCTCCTTGTCATGATCGGTAAATAATGAAAAAATCCGTCGACAATTCAGTGTCTAAATAATGGCCTAACAATTAGTATGAAAAACGTCAATCAGCATATAACTTAATGATAGATTGTTTTTGCTGACAACGTCATTGTATCGACCATAGAACTTACGAAATGATAAGTTTAAACGAGACTGTTGACATTCTTGTTTCATTAACTTGTTTGTCAATACCTTACCTCGTTTTAGAAATTATTCATACGTAGAGCATGCTCTTGCGTATAGAATCAGCTGAGAAATATACACTCCATATGCAGTGTTCAAAAAATATCTTACAATTAAGACATTTTTTCCCAAATCTCCATCAAGTATCTTTGGTATAGTAGGTCACGATAATTTTTTTTTATATAGAACATTTTGGGAATTATCTTACATTTAAATAATAACTTTATATTAAAAAAATTACAAAGTTTTCGGATTTGTATCTTAGTCATGAGAGTTTGGGGGGGGGGGGATGGGGATCTACTAGTAGTAACTATTGTATATGGATTTTGTTCACGAGGAGGTTAACAAATACGAGTAATTTAGAAATTAAATGACATAGCAGCAGTAGCGTCAATCGCAATTTGTCATTTTATCCACGGTGACCCAAATTCTTTAGGAAACTTGCACAATAAGGTCGTTGGAAACAGGATACATCTCATAAAACAAGTGCAAATTTATTTTGTTCACTTCCGGTAAAAATTACATCTTTATCAATCTAGGTATCCCATATCTAATATTTCTAAGGACTTTCAGCTGCGGAGATCTAAAGAAAAAGGTAAAGTATTCAAGCACGAACTGCCTCGATGGCAATGGGAAACTTGTGAAGCATAGTGTATTTCTCAGCAATTCAGTCACTTGAAATATTCTGAAAGGATATCTTGATTCTCCAAATAATGCATATAAATCCATACATTGTTTTTAATCACGGCAGGTTATAAAATGTTATTACATGAATTCAGCATTTTCAGGGTGAAGCATTTATCATGTGAATTGATTGTCACATATATCTGACTACCTGACGTTGGTATATATTAACCTATTTTTGAAATAGTTGTTCCCTTTATATTTTGAACTCTGGAAAATGACATTTTGAGCTTGAATATAGTAAAGGAAACAAATAAACCTTTTTTCTTAATACTGGAACAAGTAATACCACGGTACTATGACCTTTCATTGACTTAAAATAAAGACTGTATATGTCTAGAACCCTAAACCCAGAGGTTTCATATAATGCATGATAAAATATACATGTACTAGGTAAGCTTTTGTTAACCAGCTATAGTCAAGTTTTGTAATGGAAAACTCCTGGGAAAAAAACTCTACAGTATCGTGGTATGTCCTACAGCAACAAAGGTTAGATAGACCTCATAGGTTTTTTTTATTTCCTTACTAAATGTATGTTGAGACAGGTTCTCTTATTGTAATAATGATTTATGCAATACTCGGAGGTTTGTTGCTTGATCAGCATAGGAATGATTGATTTGCTATCAATAATTCAATTTTATTGAACATGAAGCACCTAGAATTTAATTATCAAATGAGCAGTATGAGTCTTTAACATATTCTACTCCACTTGGCCTTGTCATTATTAAAAGTGAAATGAATGTTACATTTTGGTGAGGACCCTCTATGTTCATTGTAAAATCTTAGCTCCACCGTGTAGTTCTGAACCCAGGAGACAAAAATTCAACAATTCGAAAAGAACCCATAATTTATTTTCATTAGGCATGCTGTTTGGTAGCTTAATTTCCAGGAATGAGACAAATGTACAAAGGCACAGTGATAAAAGATCAACAAAAACTAATGTACTTCACCCTGAAGCTTGTATAAAGAGATCATGAATTTCACGATGATGAAGCGATTTGTCAGTTGGACGTCAATGAGGAAAGATGATTTTCAAAGGTATAATGCATTTTCATTTTTCAATAAATAGCCAATTTAGTCCGATCCTGAAGGATAACGTGAAATGAATTTTGTTTATTATATTCGTGCAAAACGTGTACCTGTTAGATTTCTGTTAGTAAAAAAAGGGACTGATAAATGCATTTTTGAATTATGGCAAACTTAGTCTCTTCCTAAGGGCTGATACCTAGATCAAGGAGACACGATTTTGGCAGAAAGCCAGCTTAATCAGTTTTCCTGCTTGATGTTAATAAGGAAAAAAATACTACAAAAAAGATTATTATGTATTTTCCATAAATGTCGACCTTAGCTCCATCAAAAGTCATGAATCCCAAACAAATGGAAGGTGTACTGTTCATTTTGTTTTATTCTATTACACGCAAGTGGAAAAAAAATGCAAAAATGCACAAAAATACAGTTAAACCTCAGTCAATTTACTTTTAAACTTTCAAATTAAATAATAAGCTTACTCCCGAACGAACCGATCTAATACTAATTATTCCACAGAATGACAGAAGAATTCATATATATAAATTTAAAAATAACGTAAATTATGTCTCCTTTAGTAAAAAGATATTGGTGGTCTAAACAAGGTCATGCCTATTTAGATATAGTAAATTGTTTCTTCTTAGTAGTAGAAAAGCTAATTTTCCAAAAATCCAAATGAAAAAGTATGTCTATCTATCTATCTATCTATCTATCTATCTATCTATCTATCTATCTATCTATATTTATGTGTGTGTGTGTTTTGCAATGTGTCTGAAATATTAGAATTATATAATTAAAAACACTGCTATGGTTACTTATTTCCTTTTTAGAATTCAATTATTAAAGATGTATATATATGTATATGTATTATTCTTTGTTTTTTTTTAATTATATGAACCCATCGCGTGATTCATCTGCCATGTACTCAAGCTTCCGCTCAAAAATGACGTAACATTAAGACAGACCTCTAGATTGATAAAGATCAAACAACTATTGCAATGGATGAATTTGTTTACTACTACGACTACTATGATGGCAATCAGTATAATTGGAAGTTCTAACTTTTAGCTCTTCATTGTAGAGATATTAAGAATAATAGAATGATTTCTTCAGTTCTCAATTAACGTCAGTAATTCTACAAGACCAGATATCCCTAATGAAACTGCATCATTAAAAAATACTGATGGTCTTTAACAGAGTAGATAACAATAAATTGTTGTCGTGTGTAAAGCGTACAAATTCATTGTATATTAAAATAACCTGCTGTTCATTATAACAATTTAAACATTGCTTCAATTAAAAATGCTAGAAAATAGTTTAAAGTTAAGGCTCTAACTCTTATTGAACCATAAGTGATCATTAGTGATAATTTTGCGTTTTGTCTGCATCCTCCTCCAATTCAAGATTCTGTCTGCAAACATCAAGCTATGAGCATCACTTTAAGACAAAACAGGAAGCCATACGTCCAACATTTAATCCCGAGGGAATCCTTGTACACAGAATTAAAGCAATAAAAAGCTCGGAAAAAGCTTATTGTAAAGATTTTTAAGTTCTTCATTCTTTAAATATCTATTGATTCCAGATCTCAGAAAATACATCTGTTGTATTACAGGTCAATAAAAAAGATTTTAAAAACAGTTGTAAATAATGTGTCTAAAATCATTCACAGTATAAATAAATAGTAAATGGGTAGTGACTTTGACATATATATGTATTGTTAAGCCCCCGTAATCGAAGATTCGGGGGCATATAGTTTTTGCCCTGTCCGTCCGTCTGTCTGTCTGTCTGATTATTCGCAAAAACTTTAACCTTGCCCATAACTTTTGATTGGTTGGAGCTATGGCTTTCATATTTCACATGTGTACTCCTTGTGACAAGAATTTTCTTTGGGTACCATCATTTTTTACCTTTTGACCTTGGAGTTTGACCCACTTTTGCAAAATTTTATGAGACTATAACCTTGGTCATAACTTTTGAACAGTCGGAGCTTATGCTTTCAAACTTCACATGTGTATTTCTTTTGACAAGACCTTCTTTTGGGTACCAACATCTTTGACCCTTTGACCTTGACTTTGGAGTTTGACTTACTGTTGAAAATACTTTAACCTTGGCCATAACTTTTGAACAATTTGTGCTAGGTCTTTCATACTTCATACGTGTACTTCTTGTGACAATATCTTTCTTTGAATACCAACAACTTTGACCTTTTGACCTTGACCTTGGAGTTTGACCTACTTCAATTTTGAAAAATTTTAACCTTGGCCATAACTTTTGAACAGTTAGTGCTAGGGTTTTCATACTTCACATATGCATTTCTTGTGAGAAGACCTTCCTTTAGATACCAACCACTTTGACCCTTTGACCTTGACTTTGGAGTTTGACCTACTTTTAAAAAACTTGAACCTTGGCAATAACTTTTGAACAGTTGGTTTTTAGGGCTTTCATACTTCACATATGCATTTCTTGTGACAAGACCTTCCTTTAGATACCAACAACTTTGAACCTGTTGACCTTGACCTTAGAGTTTGACCTACTTTTGAAAAACTTTAACCTTGGCCATAACTTTTGAATAGTTGGTGTTAGGGCTTTCATACTTCACATGCATATTCCTTGTGACAAGGCCTTCCTCTGGATTGGCATTGACCTTGGAGTTTGACCTACTTTTGAAAAATTTAAACCTTGGCCATGACATTTGAACGTTTGGTTCTAGGGCTTTCACATTTCATGATCATGTGTATCACTTGTGACAAGACCTTCCCTTGGGCACCATTTGACCTTGACCTTGCCTTTTTACTTACTTTGAAAAAACTTTAACTTTTGCCATAACTTTTCAACGGTTTGTACTAGGGCTTTCATATTTCACAGGTATATTTCTCGAGACAAAACCTTTCTTTGGGTACCAACATATTTGATTTCCGACCTGGAGTTTGACTTGTATTTGAGAAACTTTACACCTTCACTATAAGCTGCCATACGGAGGCATCAGTGTTTCACAAACACATCTTGTTGTTTATGGTTTTACATCTGTCCGTACCATCAGCTATGAAGAGCAAGTCTCACTGTATCTCTCCGATACGAAAGTCTGTCTTTATTAAATGCAGTTAAACTCTACTGGAGGATTTAGCATTTTTAAAGACTCCACTTAATATAAGTACTTTACTATCATAAGCACAGAAATATTACAACTTTACATGCAGCTATTTAAAATAAGGCTCTGTTAAAAAAATAAAAACAAATCAATTGCACCTGACACCAATCTGAAGACATTTAATTTGTATTTCCTTTAAAATCATATTAACCTGTGTTTATTCTTAATTTGGAGGGAGATGGGTGAACAAGGCGTGCAGAATGTCTATATCTTCAGAAATGTAAGAATCATATTCAATTTGTGAATTTAGTATAAAGGGAAAAGTTCTCATTATTGAAATTTATGAAATTATGATATACAAAACTTTTCTGAGGAAAATTTCCTCGGCAAAAATTATTCTGTTATTCCAAAAAATGTGGTTTTCGTTTGGTTCGAACCTTCGCAATAGAAATCCTGAGTAACATTTTTCTTTGAGACTGACACGCTAACCACTATACAGCTCCTGATGAAAGGTGGCATTTAACAGGTTGGGGGGAAACGCAAATTCCGTTAAAATAGTGATATATCACTATAATAGTGAGATTCAGCTATATTTTCAGCCGTATTTATCCTCAATTTCATCAAATAACATGCTTGCTGTTTAAAGCGCAAGTCATGGTGTATACAAAAAAGGACACTAATTGGCATCCTTACATGTTATGAATATTATTAGATTTCTATGCGTTTAATAATGCGAACACATTTTTTAAAACGGAAGTTACATTTTTAACATAACAACCATTTGATTGCGGTAATATTTAAGAAAGACTGAATCTCCATTTCTCTCACACATGTGCACAAATTAATGTTTGTAATAGCTTTCAACCCACATCGAAAGAGGTTTGTCGAATTTACAGAAGAAAAGATTATTTTTGTCTGCATGGTAACGGGTACGGAGGCCTGTTGTGACAAATGAAAAAAACTCATTACATGCATACTTTATTCTGGTGGAACCGATTTGTATCGTCTAAATGCAACAAATCGTAATCAATCTATAAAATGTCATTTATACAGGTATTCCCTAGTATAATGTGTCTTTTCTTGATGATAAAACCACAAGTTCATACGATTAGTCTTATTATGAAAAGACACATTTTTCTTGCATGAAATAACCTGTAGAAGTGACATGTATAAATTTTGCACGATTCATTGATTGTCTAAATTGCTTGAAATTTTATATCTTACTACCGTCTGTACTACAGTCTATACTGAAAAAAGGCTATAAAATACAAAATTTATATTATTTCTGCAACAATAAATGAAAAAAAAAGGAGAAACAGCATCGTAATTTGAAAAAGTATTGTCAATGAAATGTGAAGATATAAAGAACAGTAATCAACTCAAAAGGCCATTGAAACAATATAAATTTTGAAGAGAGCAAACACGAACCTCTGAAATCAGGAGTCCTGGAGGAGTAGGCACCCCCTGTTGACCGGTCACACCCGCCTTGTGCTGTTTGTCATGATCGTATAAACGGAAAAAATCCATAGTCAATTCAAGATGAAAATAATGGGTAAACTAGAGCCGAGCTCGTTGCAAAGCAACGAGTAAGTTATCCGTTACAGCTGCAGGCAGGAAGAAGTGACAATGAGTCAAGGTCATGCCATATCATAAGGTTATAAGCAATCTTGTAAGGGGTATCAACTAACAATGTTTCACTCTGTAGTAAAAAGACGATAAAGGAATGTATGTGACCTTGAACTTGTCCAAATGACCTTGCGAAAGCCATGACACACTCTGGTTATGAGCAAACCCTATCTGTGTATTACTGACTTCTCAAATTCACACATGTTCATACAGTCCATACATCCAGTCAAAATATCTTATCCTTAGTGACCTTGAACTTGAGTTTAGGCCAGGTCACACTCTGCATGATACCAATAATGTTTCACTAGAAAAAGACAGTAACGAATTTGTAGTTTCTCATCCAAACTCATCCAAATGACCTTTCATCAAGACCATAACACACACTGGTTAAGAAAAATCCCAATCTGTGAGTTATTGACTGGAAAAGTTCAGCCATGTTCTTTCAGACCATAGATCGAGTCAAATAATTTATCAGGTTCCACACAATGATTTAAAGATTCATTGTGAATGTTTTTGTCCAGTTTGGATATTGAACAAGACGTGTTTGTGAAACACTGATGCCCCGGTATTGCAGCTTATGGCAAAGGTTTAAGTTTCTCAAATCCGTATCCAACTACAAGGTCAAAGTCAAGAGATAAAAAATTATGTTACCCAAAGAAAGATCTCGTCTCAGGGAATATAGCTGAAATATGAAACCGCTAGGACTACGCAGCTCTGTTAAGGCTGCATAAAGGGGGCGGGGCCTAATTTATAGGGAAATGTCTACTGTGACATCACAGAAGTATTGCAATTCCTCAAAACAACAAAAAATGAAATAATTTGCGATTTTAAACTGCATAAATGTGATGAACTACATCAAAACTTACCAGTGCATTCATTTTTGTCGCTAGTTAAATCCCACACATTAAGATATAAACAAGTCACTGATCGCAATGCACTTGTCGACATGACATCATCTTGGTAATATTTGACGCATTTTATGTGCAGTGAGAGGCGGATCAAGTAATTTTTCCACAGTGAAAAACGCATTTTATTATCAAACAGAATATTATTTGCAAATCTTAGGTAGACCATTATTACAAATCTGAAACCTTTGTTTAGTGCCATTATTTAAAAACTATCGAGAGAATGTATTGAATTAATTATACCGTGTTTTTATGTACAGGGTGTGCATGTTTCACTCTGAGGTGCCTCATTAAATCGCCTTTTCGCAAGGGCATACAATTAATACATCTTGACCATTTTTCGAATTTGCATAACGGAAACATTCCTTAACTTGAAAAGTGCTGCTGCTTTCCTGAAATCGAGAGCATTACTAAATAAATAAATAAAATACATGGTAAAGGTCACGTATATTTCGACTAGAGCCAAATAACTTGAAATTTAAACTAATAAAATGCGAATTCTATTTAAAGCAGCAGCACTTTTCATAAATTACAAGTTATGTAGATACAAATTATTACCGGAATTTTCAATTATAACTAGGGTATGCCCTTGCGATATTGAAATTTGTTTATGACCTACATACAGTACACATTACGTGCATTTATCATGTGACTGTCAAATAACGTGACCAAACCAAATTCCGTACAGAGCGGGGTATACAATGTTATTTCAATTAAAATTAAAGTCATGTGATAATTTAGTAGTTTTACAAAAATAAATTCAGTTTAAAAAGGTATGTATTTATGCACGTTTATATTCCGTTGGTTTATTCGTAGTACGCCTTAACAGTCCTGCGTAACTATTGAAAAGTATGGCAAAGGTTATTATTTTTTTTTACACTCAAGTCAAATGTTAAGGTCAAGGATAGATTAACGGTGTCCAAAGGAATGCCTTGTCACAAGAAATAGACATTGAAATATGAAAGCCCTAGCATTAATTATTCAAAAGTTATAGCAAAGGTCAACGTTTTTTCTTCAAAAGTAGGTCAAACCCCAAGGTCAAGGACAAAAGTCAAAACTGTCGGTACTCAAGGGAGGGTCTTGTCACAAGAAACACACATGTATAAATATGAAAACCCTAACACCAACCGTTGAAAAGTTATGAATGAGATTAAAATGTTTCAAAGGGAGGTCAAACTCTAAGGACAAAGGTAAAAAAAGTCCAAACTTTTAATTTTCTTTAAAGTAGATCAAACTCCAAGGTCAAGGTCAAATAGTAAAAATTGTTGATATCCAATGAACGGCGTTGTCACAAGGAATACACCTGTGAATGTGAAAACGCTAGTCCCAACCGTTCAAAAGGTATTGTCAAGGTTAATTTTTTTAAAAAGTGGGCCAAACTCCAAGGTGAATATGAGAATATGTATACATGTAGGACGGTAGTGTCCAAGAAGCTTTGCAGTGCTGAACAAATCAATTTGCAGAAGTAATTGATTAATAATGAGTTATTGATTAATAATGAGTAATTGATTAAATGGTAGCATAACCACGTAGATATAGGTTACTGATTTAATGTAAAGAGGCAAAACCAAGCATATTCATATTTAGTTTTTGGTTATTTCGTACGAATATTATTTTGATAACAAATAAAATAATGATGTTTTGACTTATCCCTGTATAAAATTTGAAATTTCTATATCTTAAACAGAAATATTTTTAGAATAGGGTGTCACAATTCCAATTAGCGTTTCTGTGACAACATAATTATCTGATTTAGGGTATAATATCACTTACAGGGATAATACAAATCCTCTACACAATAGAAATATGAAAATACAAAAGTAGGGAAAATATATAGAAGTGGACATATTTATCAAGAAAAATCTAACAGGTTTGGCATTTGATGACACAATATTGACGTCAATAGGAAAGCTGATTATAACTGTAGCTTATTTAAAGTATACCCAAAGGATCCACAAAATAACACTGGTAAGGGTTTGTTATCAATGTTGTATTTTATAAGAATTTTTAAAATTTGTTGCCTACAAAAATATCAGTGACATGGCAATGGTAGATGTTGAAATGGATTAGAAATCTTGGATCATGCTTGGCGTGTTGAACAAAAACTGATCTCTCGTGGTCAGTTTAAAACTTCTTTTGGATTGATATGATATCGATAAATTAAAGTCAGTTGCTTTTTCAATGAAAAAATGGAACTCGTAATTAAATTTACTTACCTTGTCATTGATCATTTGCAAAATTATTTTGTTTAAAAACATTCAGATTGTACACACAAGTACTCTGAAGTTGACATTAAAATGATGCTTGGGTTTCTGATTGACAATATCTATGTGGTTTTTGGAGACCAGGTCTTCCAACGATCTATTAGAATATCTATGGGTATCAATTGCGCCCCGTTATTAGCAGACCTTTTTTTGTATTCATATGAAGCAGAATTTGTCCAAAGTCTTATACTTGGAAAGAAGAAAACACTTGCTGTGGCCTTCAACTCGACATTTAGATATATCGACGACGTATTGTCAATTAACAATGGTTATTTCCATTCTTATATCGATACGATATATCCCGGTGAGCTTGAGACAAAAAATACCACAGAGTCTGACACATCTGTTTCATATTTGAATATTTTACTTGAAAAAGACGTTAATGATAATCTAAAAACCAAGCTTTATGATAAACATGATGACTTTAACTTATCAATCGTCAACTTCCCTTACTTATGCAGCAATATACCTTCATCACCTGCATACGAGGTTTATATCTCTCAGTTGATTCGATACGCAAGAGCATGCTCTACGTATGTACAATTCCTAAATTATTGACAAACAAGTTGATGAAACAAGAATATCAGAAGTCTCGTTTAAAGTCATCATTTCGTAAGTTCTATGGTCGATACAATGACGTTGTCAGCAAATACAGTTTATCATTAAGTCAAATGCTGAATGACATTTTTCATACTAATTGTTGGGTCATTATTTACACACTGAATTGTCGACGGATTTTTCCGTTATTTCCCGATTATGACAAGGAGCACACAGAGTGTGTGACCGATCGGCAGGAGATGCTCAGTCCTCCATGACACTTGATCCTACCTCTGACGTTTTGGAGGTCCGTGTTTGTTCTGCTCCTATTTTGTATTGTTTAATGGACTTTTGAGCTTGAATACTGTTCGTTATCTCCATATATTTCATGCTCTAAACGAAGTATCCTTCTGTCCATCAGATATGACCTTTGGAAGAGAGTCATAATGTGTATGAGACTAATATTTGGCAACATCTTTCAGTTTATCTTATTGTATACTTCTATGGATCCTTTACATTGTTGTATTATACTCAGGTGACCATTAAGGCCCATTTTTACAATTTTTTCATTAGGCAAGGAAAAAATGAAAAGAAAAAATTCATTGTGAAAACTTCGACATGAATATCCCAAAATAGTTTAAATGTTGAAAATACGTAAAATCACAACTAATAATGAAAACACAATAATAAATAATAAAAATCATTTTGAATTTCCAGTTAATACTCTTTGATGGTCGAGATAATATTTGATAAAAGCTGCATGTTTCAAAATTTCACAATTTAATTGAATCTTTCGTGACAAAAAAATAAATAACACTCGTAATTTAGATATCATCTTTAGTATTCTCTGCCTTGCATTTAATATTTTTCATACCATTCTTTAGTTTTTTTTATAGGCTTTTAAAATAATGCAGATTCATACAGAATGTTCTTTGAAATCACATCACTAATTAGTTTTCTTATTAAGAAAAGTGAAAGAAGACAATTTTGACTAAAGCTAAGCAAAATTGAGTCCTCTAATATAGTAGTGATATCCATCCGAGGTAAATCATTAAAAGACATATGCAACGATTTGTTTTCAGGTCCAACAAAATATATTTTCATTTTACTTACTAGTGTTTTATGACTTTAGGACCCCAAGCACAAAATTGTATGGATTTAAAAAAAAAAACAAGGAAGGAAAGATAACGCAGAAATATATGTTGTATTTAATGAAACATTTTGTGTTGTATGTGTTTCCAGTTTGATTACCACAATGTGAATTTTATTTTGCAAATATTTCCTTTTGACTGATCCACCAAATCATAAAGTATGTCACTTCAAACGTGACGTATTGTTATTGTTAACCTCATTTTGTCTGCAGGAGTTCTCGCAGATGGATGAAACTTCACACAAATGATACTCACAAAGTGTAGTTGTGCATGTAACATGTATGCCAAGGAATTCCGATATAAATTTCATTTAACCGCAAATCAAATTAAGCTCAGTCATTTCTGTAACTGTCAAACACCAAGAATGCAAATCAAATACATGTAAAACCTGTTGACCCGTATTGGATGATTTAATTTAACCTGAGGATTAACGAATCTAAATTGAGTGTGACGTGATCAAAACGTCTCACTGACTGGTCCATCTTCGAATGCTTTTGGACCTCTTAGAAATGACATTGGAAATGTAAGTCTTTTATAGTCAGATCGATATATCAAATGGTTTTTAAAAGTAAAAAATAAAGCTTTTTATACCTTTAAAATTGGTTCCTATATAAATAGATTTATCAAAGTATATTTCCTATGATATCAAAGTATATTTCCTATGATATCAAAGTATATTTCCTATGGTTTACCTCAAGCAGTTCGAAGGACGCATTGTTGGACGGTTTGGTAAGATATTGGTTTTTTACAACACACTTTCTTTCTCAGAAACATCCGCTTCTATAAGCTATTTAAAATATCTAATATGCATGTGTTGGTGTACGACAATTACAGAATTGAGCGATTTGAAATTAGAATCCACACTGAGGATACACGACATTTACATCAAAATGCGAACATGGGAGCCAGTTAAGGATACAACAAAACAAGTATTGACTACGTTCTCGGGCAGAAGGCGTTTTACAAGACCCCAAACAATTATGCGCATTATCGAAAGTTGTCCGTGATACGATACAAAGCATGTCAAAAATATTAATTCAATGCTTATTTTGATATTCTTTGAGAATAATTCTTTACTGATCAAATGATCTTTACCTCATTAAAAAAAGATTTAAAAGCCTATCCTGCTTGTATGCAATCTGTATAGGTGTTAACCGATTACCCCTTTACCTTCTGCTGTGGAGGGAAATAAAGTGCGAGTCTTCAGTCAAAGTATTTTCTAAAAATGTTATAAATAAATATGTATATATATATATATATATATATATATATATATATATATATATATATATATATATATATATATATATATATATATATATATATATATATATATTTGAAACCTTTTTAATGCATGCACGTGCTTGCGCGTGCAATGAGTGAAATGATTGATATACTTAATATAGCCATAACTTTTATATTTTCAATACTTTGAAACTCAAAACATAGAGATATATTAGCAATGTAGACAAGATGACATGGTCAAATTAGCATGAACTCACGCACATGCATATGCTGCTCGCTCTGATTGGCTGAAAGAAAAATATCAATATCTTCCTCATTTTTTGACAAAGACCTTCTGAATTTTAATATATACATATATATTATAGAGCTCTACAATATATTATAAACAGAAATACTTGAAAACATGCGCATGCACCTGTACTGCAATTTGATGGGCTGAAACTTTAAAAGACTATAACTTTTTCACTTTTCAACAGAACAAAATGAAATTTTGGAATATACAGTAGATAGGTATAATGGGTTCCTTCATTATGCTACTATCAAAATTGAATACAAGAACATGCATGCTCGTGTGCTGAAATCTTATTGGCTAATACTTTATAGGTTGTATCTCTCTTACTATTCAGAATAATTCTTTGAAATCTAAGACATTGGCATATGTTATTATAAGGCACTATAACAATATATATGTGAGAAATCTAGACAAAATACCCGCAAGTACGTGTGCTGAAATCTGATTGGCTAAGGCTGTTAGTATTTCTAACATTCTTAATTGTTAACAAAAGAAAATGAAACTCAGAGTATGTGTAAATAATATAAGTTCCTACACTAGTCAACCATTAGAAATGAATATGAGGACATGCATGCACGCGCGCTGATTTTTGATTGCTTAATATCATGTTGCTGTAACTATGTATTCAGTGAAATTCTTTGAAACTTAAATTTTATTATGAATTCTATCAGATTTTATATATGTAAATGGTAATTTTCGAAATCATGTGTACTTAAATCTGATTTGCTAATAGTCATTGTGCTATATTTGCATTGTTATTTCTTAAAAAACTATTGAAAATAAGTGCTTTAATTCTATAATACACAGGTTTTGCTTATAGACTAAAGGTTAAGCATATAGGGAATGTTTTTGGGGCCCCAAAGGGAGTAGTGGGAGCGTTTGAGGAACATCTGTAAATGTCTCCGTTACAATTAGAACTTGTTTACATAAAGTTTGCGATACTTCGCGTAATTTTACATCACAAAACGAGTATCATTTCTGTGAAGTTTTATCAAGGCTGTTCAAACCATCTTCGAGAACTCCTCCAGACAAAATTAGCCACCACCATTAAATGGCGTTTTATCATCAGCTAGGAGATACAAGATTAGACATAAAAAAGCTTTTAGCATGCAGGAAAAAATATCCGATTATCAAACAATGTTTGAATGTAAAGATATCTACACAATATCCATACAAAATATCATCCACCTTCACAAATATGGATCATGATTTAATTTACGTGTTTTCAGAAATTAGACAGATGTGTATTTTCTGTTTTTAACACTGAAGAAAAGAGTTTTTATTCTATCGATCGATCCTCTTTTAGAACGACTGTAGTTATCTGAATTGATGTTTTGAAAATATGACGTAATGTAAACACGGACATACATGCATGCAAGCATGCACAGAACAATAACAGCAGCTGACGCTGTAGGAGTGATTAACCTTTTCTCAAAAAGAAGATATTCTGTTGTAATCTAAAGTACTTTTATGAATTGCTTAAAACATTGATCAGGAGTTTAAAAAATCATCGAATGTGGAGGAGGCATGACACTCGACTCTTCTGTTGAAACTGTAGTATTACAACCGACATACCTTCGAAGATGAAGCTGCTTAATTCCTTTAGTTGAAACTATTCATACTCCGTACGCTTAAAAATTTTACAATGAATTTAACGATGAATGACATATGTTTTTCTGACAGATGTATCATTCGGTTACACTTTAAGAAGTATACCCTGGAGATTTAGAATTTGAAGAAAAAACCCTGTCGTATTATCTTATGATCTACTTAAGTTTAAGTAGCAACATACTTATTACAAATATTTTTTCGTAGAACACTCTTAAAAATATGATTGAACCTTTGAATGTTTTATAAGAATTACATGTGTAGAGCAACATCTCTCTCACTCACACCCACACACACCCACACCCACAATCTCTCTCTCTCTCTCTCTCTGTGTGTGTGTTACGATACCATACTTAATTTTTGTAATTTCAGAATTTCTTCTCTATATTTATAAATATGTAATATGTCTAATTTATGTACGGTTATTAATGATTAGATACTGTATATCATTACAATTGCAGTTTGCAGCAAAACTTCGAAGTAAAAGGATAATAATTTCCTCAAAGTGAGTAAACAATCATATCTTATCAAACAAATACACTGAAATTTAGTTACATATATGCAAACATTGCAGAAAAAAACACTTTAAGTCCCGACTTTTACTGTGATGTTTCATTACTTTATTGAATGACGACAAAGGTGTTGAGTTTATAAAACTGTCATATTATAGCAAGGATAGATCTCCATAACTTTAGTGTGTTCAGATCATGGTCACGTGTTCTTGCATCAAGCATGTAAAAGTGTTCGCTCCATGAGTGATGTAACATAAATATAGAACCCCTGTTTAAAGAAGATCATAAAAATAATATTGTAATGGAGGATTACACGTATGACAGTTATTACCAGGAGGGTAATGCAACTTATCCCATACATTATAATCCCTATAAAGTAAGTGTTGCTTTATATTTTCTTCAGTTTTTGAGTATATAAGTATATCTTTAAAATGTTTTTTTCAATTTATCAATTTTTAGTCTGAGTAGCCTCTCTAGAACTTGTAACACATTTTATTGATGTTGAACATTTCACATTATAAGCAGCTGGCAATAAATTCATTGTATTAGCGTTGATATTTTAAATTGTAATTTGAAAGAAAATTGACACCAATTAGATGCAATTTATTGCACGTTTAACTGTTCATGACGGAGGTATATATATATATATATATATATATATATATATATATATATATATATATATATATATATATATATATATATATATATATATATACGTTGATAAGTTAAATTCTTGGTACAGTAAAAAATACTTAAATAAATGAAAACAGAATGCTACAGTCCAAATTAAATAAAATCTTTACTGTTAGCGCTTTCAGCCATGTTGGCTCTTCAGACAGTTATGAAAAGTTTTTACGACGTCATTAGCAACGTTATTGGCAACGTTTTGAACTTTTCATAATTGTCTGAAGAGCCAACATGGCTGAAAGCGCTATCAGTAAAGATTTTATTTAATTTGGACTGTAGCATTCTGTTTTCATTTATTTAAGTGTATATATATATATATATATATATATATATATATATATATATATATATATATATATATATATATATATATATATATATATATATATATATATATATCACAAATTGTTCCGAGATGGGAAAAATGTAAATTGAAATAGTAGAAATATAAGTGTATGCTACGTAGTATCTCACTAATTTTATATTTGGTTCTATACCAAAATAGGACTATATGTCTCAACAATATAGTTAGAAACCTGTTGTAAAATAACTTTTAAACGTTTTTAAATATGCTCAAAGATTAAAATGTAAATCTGGAAACTTTCCATAATGATGTGTTTGCATTGTCTAAAGATATGGGATTCAAACAAGAACAAAAAAAACCCCTACTGCTCATTTTATAAATAAATATTTGATAGGTATGTTTGGCAAATCTAATGTATTTCTGAAATACAATCAAATACAATGAATGAAATGAACTGATACAGCATAATTCTGTACGTACTTTTCTCAAACACATGCGAAATCGTTTTGCGTTGTATTTTTTTTAAGTTGCTGGGACATATTGTTTATTCAGTAACATTTTAACTTGACATATTATAAATTTTGTAGAGGATATCGCCGCACAACTTGTGGTCTTATAGAACATATGTCTCACTATATCCTTCCGACAAAAGATCACATAGAATAAAAACATTGTTTACTGAAAATCAGTTATGTTTTACATTTTTCGTGAACAAAATGAACATTCGTGTAATTTGCTTCTTTCGATTTTTTATTAAATAGTTTCTATCATTATTTTTTTTATGGTAAGTTTCTAAGTCATTCTGTCTCAAATTTTTGGACACTTTCGAAGAAATAGTACAAGCTTTAGATGTTAAAGAACACACACCCACACACCCACACCCACTGATATAATGTATGATGTATTTTTGTGTAAGAATCTTTCATATTTTTACCTTTTGTATGGTCACGATATCTGTTTTATCTATTTTATATAGATAGAGCAGATAACCTTTGAGGTGTTTTTATTGGTCATCCTCTTGGTTGGCAATATCACAGTTCTTACAGTTATCATCGTTGAGGGTCAGAAGTCAAGGATGCATTTTTTCATCAAGAACTTGGCTGTGGCAGGTAAACTTAATAATAATGTGAAGTTAATTCCGATCTCCTACAGTTTTTTAAAGCTAAACTGAGTGTTAAACCCGAATCCATTGATCCAAATGATCCAAAACATCGACAAACTTATACAAATAGCACATTTTTCTAATCCTCGTTGGTATTCAGATGTAATTATTGATGACATGTACTTTATGTGAACTCCTGACAAAATACTATTATAAACAACAGTTAACTAAGTTTACTATTTACTATAGCTAACTATAGTCAATCAAAGTTTCAAAGGCATCACTTTACTATATCTTATACATAATATATATACACATATTGTACTATTACTGTAGTATAATAATTATCACTTTAATAAATCAGAGTACCAAAAGTATCACTTTAGTTAATCAAAGTTTCAAAGTGACCTACATCTATTGTTAATAAGAATTTCAAGGTCATTAGGACAGGAAATCACTTTGCGATAGAAGTATCATTTAATTTTACATTTAAGATATTATATCAAGTTTTCTAGATTTTTTTTACCATAGATATATCTGTTGAATCTGCCTGAGAATTTAATTCATTTTGTATGCAATGCTTTTCATTTGAAATTATCTTGTAAGTATAGGATATTTTGAAACCTAATATTTTTCAATGACTGAAAGAACATGATATTTCTAAAATATCACAGTATAAAATCAAAGTTATCAAAGTTATCACAACAGTGTCCTTGTGATCACTATAGTCAATCAAAATGTCAAAGTTATCATTATAGTCTATCAAAGTGTCAGAGTTATCACTATAGCCAATCAAAGTGCCAGAGTTATCACTATAGCCAATCAAAATGTCAAAGTTATCCCTATAGTCAATCAAAATTTCAAAGTTATCCCTATAGTCAATCAAAGTATCAAAGTTATCACTATAGTCTATCAAAATGTCAAAGTTATCACTATAGTCAAACAAAGTGTCAAAGTTATCACTATAGCCAATCAAAATGTCAAAGTTATCACTATAGCCAATCAAAATGTTAAAGTTATCACTATTGTCTATCAAAATGTCAAAGTTATCACTATAGTCAATCAAAATGTCAAAGTTATCACTATAGTCAATCAAAGTGTCAAAGTTATCACTATTGTCTATCAAAATGTCAAAGTTATCACTAAAGTCAATCAAAGTGTCAAAGTAATCACTATAGTCAATCAAAGTGTCAAAGTTATCACTATAGCCAATCAAAATGTCAAAGTTATCACTATAGTCTATCAAAGTTATCACTATAGTCTATCAAAATGTCAAAGTTATCACTATAGTCAATCAAAATGACAAAGTTATCACTATATTAAACTATAGTTTGCATAGTGTCTCAGTTTTCATTATCGTTAACTATAAACTATTATAATTATCATTATTTAAATATTCTACCGTCTTGGCAAATGATAATTTTCAAATCCAATAATAAGCTATTCCTGCTGTCATTTAAAATTCTGAATAATTGTAGCTTCGCTTCGTTTTATACTATCAAAATAAAAGTTATACAAAGGCCTAATTGGACAAAATATTCCTAGTCTTTTAAAAAACAAAATAAAAAAAGTTACGTTCAGAGCATATGTTGTCGTTTCAGATTTGCTCTGTGGAATATTTTTTGTGATTCCACGAATTGCGGTACATTCGAATGATGGAATTTTCTATGGTGGGAACACACTGTGTAAATTACAAGAGTTTCTATCGGTAAGATCAGAAGTCATTAAATTTGAACTTTCCAAACAATAAACCACGAATTTTGAAATGTTCAAAAAAGATCGCACGCATGCGAACTTCTTTCTGTATAATAAAAACTTCCTTACGGAGGAAACTATTTCAAATACTATGATTTGTACTAAAAATCTAATCTTTTAAGACTAAGAGTAATGGAGCCTTATATGTAAATGGCTAGGATAAAAAAAAGTAATTGCTTTTTCGACATATTGTAACTCTCGTACAAATTTCTTACGATGTACAACAAACATATATTAAATATGTTTGATGTATGAGATGTACTCGCCCAAAATACATTTCAACAGTACTTCTTTTGAAGGTTTGACATACATTGTACATGTTTTAATTTGCTAAAATTTAAATGACTAAGTCATGAACTTTCTTAAAAATACTTCTGATATCAATGTTTTATGGAAGGAAACATCAATTATATTTATATATATATATATATATATATATATATATATATATATATATATATATATATATATATATCAGAACATTGGAATTTATGGATCCAACATGATCATGATAGCCCTGAGTATCGATCGTCTACACATCCTCATCAGACCTTTGGGGAGTCTCGCAAGTAGAGGTAAATGCCAAAAAATTTCGGAACTATTGTTTTCTGGCACCTGGTTAGTCTGCTAAGTAGTAGTGAACACCTTGTACCCAGAGTAGATTTGCTTTTTTCACCTGGTGCGCTTACCAATTAGAAGTAAGTACCTGTAGAGCATTGGACATTGAGTGACTCTTTGTTGTTATGGCACTTGTGAAAAATTGAAAGTGAAGGAAAGTTCTATGACTGATAATTTGAAATAATTCTACTTTATCCGACATCGGCAATTTTTTTTAGCTACAGATCGAGTATTAACCATTTAGATACGTTTCAAGCAACCAAACTTCAACGGTCCGTACATTATAAGGAGAATACAAAAGCAGTGCAATTATTTTATCTTGTTTGAAACATTTTATGTTGTAATGAATTTTATCTTTATAACATTTTGTTCTAAGAGGCTTTTAATTAATTTCAGGGAGAAACCCTACAATAATATGTATCTTTTGTTGGGTGGCAGCAGTCATTGTCTCTGTGACAGGACCTATTGTTTTCAAATATGATGCGGTATATCAGGAGTGCTATGTAGATTTGGATCATTCTGATATGAAGGTATTTGGAATAAAAAAGAAATTTTGTAAGATATTCTAGTGATAAGAGTCTCACTTGTATGCATCGATACAGTTTCAAATGAAAGAGATATTTGAGAAATAAATATAATTAAAATGTTCACTAGAACTACTAAAATATTATTAAATACATGTATCACACCCACCCCTGCTTCTTAACTAGAAAATGATAAGGTTTTTGCAGCAATCATATTTTAGAATGCAGTTGGTACTTCAATATTAGCGATTCCAAAGTGAACTGCATTCTAGAACGCTGATTGTTAAAGCCAGGTTGAATGTCGCAAAATTGACATTGATTAGAATAGATACCAATAGATTTAATATGCTTTGCTTAAAAGATGTGTCAAAATCTTGAATGAAAATAATGTTTCAAATATCACGGTCATAGGTCGTTGAAATTTTGAAATCATGAGTTGTAGCTTAAGATCTCTTTGATCGGAATGGAATCAAAATTTAGTAGGATCTTTTTCAAGAGCTACATATACATGTAATGGTAATCCAGATCTTGAACAAACGTTATTTTTTCGAAGGCCCAGGTCAAAGAAATATTGAAATCATTTTCGCACCAAAAGTCCTTGATTTGAATATATCGAAACTTGAATATATTGTTGCCCATGAATTTACGATGTTTCATTATTCGACTAAAGATCATGTGTCAGTGTTGAAGATCACTGAAAATTGTTTTATCAAATCCTGTTAAGTCAGTAACTCATTAACAATAAACCTTCAGTCGGTAGAGCGCTCGCTCCGTGATCGGAAGATCGTGTGTTCGAATCACGGCCACGACTGACCTGAGTCGACAAAAAAAAAATAGGGAGCAACTGTTCTTTTGCCAGGCACTTGGCACTTTGAAATGAAAGTTGCGGGTCCTTTGGATGAAACCTTAAAAACCGAAGCCCCGTGTCACGGTAGGCGTTGGCAAGATAAAGAACACTCACTGCTCAATGGCCATGAGTGCCAAGTTAAGGTCTAAATTTGAAGCCCTTCATCGATATATAGTGACGTCTCTATATGAGTGAGAAATTCTAGAACGGGACGTAAAACAACATACAATCAATCAATCAATCATAAACAATTATACAATTATAATTACAAGAGGGCCATGGGCCACAACGGTCATGTGAGTAACTTTGGCCTTGCTGTTTTTCACATGATTTCCCCCCTTGTAGTAGCACTTATTGTGGCCCCGCCCTACCCCCGGGGGTCATGATATGAACAATTTAGAATTTACACTACCCCAGAATGCTTCCACATAAGTTTCAGCTTTTCTGACCCAGTTGTTCTTGAGAAGATTTTTAAAGATTTTTACTACATATTTCAATGTGAAACTTGGATTCCCTATTGTGGCCCCGCCCTACCCGCTGGGGTCATGATGTGAACAATTTAGAATCTACACTACCCCAGGATGCTTCCACATGAGTTTCAGCTTTTGTGGCCCAGTGGTTCTTGAGAAGAAGATTTTTTAATGACCCCATCCAATTTTTTTCTTCTCTTGATTATCTCCCCTTTGAAGGGGGCTTGGCCCTTCATTTTCACAATTTAAACTCCTCTTTACCCAAGAATGTTTTGTCCCAAGTTTGGTTAAAATTGGCTAAGTGGTTCTTGAGAAGAAGTTGAAAATATGAAAAGTTTACAGACGGGCGGACGGACGGACGGACGACGGATAACGGGTGATCAGAAAAGCTCACTTGAGCTTTCAGCTCAGGTGAGCTAAAAAACGTTAGATTTGTTAATGTTTAAAATATTTTTCTCATAGTATATTTTAATTAAATTAAAGTATACAATATGTAAAATATTTGTAAGAGTCTAAATATTGTTTATCTCCATAGATTTATTTCACCGTCATCTTTGTCTTCGTGTTTGTTATTCCTACAATCATCATCGTCGGGTGTTACTCTACGATAGCTGTTATAATATGGAGAGTCTCAGCAAGAAACGAAGGTACTAGAAAAATACATCAGGCTCCGGGGCCATAAAACTTAGACGAGCTCACTTTTGATCTCAGTCTCACTTTTACCAAAGGAATTTAGTCGCCCGCGTGGCGCAGTGGTTAGAGCGTTCGCCGCTCTAGAGTCGCGGAATAAGGAGATGATCCTTACGTCGCGAGTTCGAATCCCACTGTAGGACATGGAGACCGGTTCTTCGGATGAGACCGTATAAACCGAGGTTCCGTGTCGCAGTAGGTGCTGGCACGAAAAAGATCCTTCACTGCTCAATGGCCCTGTGTGCCGAGTATAAGTCAAAATTTGCACAGCTTTCCACCGGCAAGCGGTGGCGTCTCTATGTGAGTGAAAAATTCTCGAGAGGGACGTGAAACAATAAACAAACAAACAAAATCAAAGGAATTTATAGTGGAAAAGTAAGACTGAGATCAAAAGTGAGCTCAACTAAGTTTTATGGCACCGGGGCCAGAAGTACATTCCAACTTCCTAAATTCATCTGTTGGAATTCCTCATATTACATTACATAATATTTTATGTAGTTGAGTGTAACATTGAAAATTTTCACCCCTCGAAAACTATTGTCAACCTCGACTGCTCCTGGGTTGACAATGGTTTTCGAGGAGTGAAAATTTTCAATGTTAAACTCAACTACATGCAATATTTATTATATTTTATTATACCTCTATTAAGAATACTCAAATTTGATTGGCTTGTTAAAAGGCTTTTAAACTCAATAATGACTCCAAAAAGTACCATTTATAGCAATAATGACCTAGGAATCATTGCACGTGGGGTATAATGACCCGGTCATTATAAATAATGACCGCTAAAAATGACCTGTTAATCTAAATTCCTTTTAAATTTAAAAAATAATGCATACAGTAATGACTGTTTATTACAAAAAATGCCGTTATGAAAATATGTATAGTCTTTTTATGATACGGAATACGATTGTCCTTTAGATGCGTCATAAAATTAATCGTTTTCATTGAAACTTTCGTTACAATGTCAAATTCAACGAATGCAGACTTGGCTCTTTTGTACAGTAAAAGTCTGCACTAGATTGTCATTGTGATCGGAAATGGTATTTGTGAATTTATAAAAATGCATGTTACTGACAATCACAGAGTGCAGTAAATCGGCGGTGCAAAAACTTGCAGGCGAAAAGTAAACAACTTCACTCGCGAATCCCGATCCCGATGAAACACTGATAATAATATTTCGTAGGTCTAATACACAATTGATTATTTTAGTAATTAAGCCTACAAAAATGGTTTTAACTTATATCGATATAATAAAACAATTGATTACCCCTTATGAGTTCAACATGGTGAAATAAGGACCCTCGACCTGGCCCACTCGCTGACCTGACCTCGGCCGCTACGGTCAGGTCAGGTCACCTCGTGGGCCAGGTCTCGCGTTCCTATTTCACCATGTGTTGACCTCATTTGGGGTAATTAATTGTATAATACTGAATGTTTTATACAAATACATATTACAGTGAACTTTGCGCGCATAAATTCTGCGCAGTCAATATTTTTTGGAATATCACCCGTCGTCAAGCAATGTTAACCGTTGCTACAATAGAGGGCGTGGCTTCATTATTCAGCGGGTAATAGTGTTTTTAAACAAATGCTTCTCGACGAATCAGATTCAACTTATTTACATGAACGTATAATATGTATCATTATTGCACTTTGAAAACATTCAACGCTTCAACTGAACTTAGATTTTTTAACTTTTGTTTTAAATTTCTACGGTATTAATCCACTGTTAAATAAATTTTGATTTAAAGGTTATCAGATGAAAGAAAAAGCTTCTGTAAGCAGGCAACATTCAAAACTACTGTCCTCAAGACAAAGTAGTACATCCTCTGGATCAGAGCACGATGATTCAAACTCATCGATATCCAAAGCCAAGATGAAGACAATTCGAATGACCTTTGTCATTGCATTGGGTAGGAATTCCTTTTGCCCCTTCAAGGATGTTTTTATCTCTGTTCTGCTTCTAAATGTCCAAAATTTGAAGAAACCTGATATGTTTAGCAAGCTCCCGTTATGACACTCTTTAACCCTTAAAATCGAATGGATGATCATTTACATTCTAATTAATTTACTTTTGCAGCAAGATCAAATTAAAAGGCTTTTTAAAAAGAATTCCATTGACCTGAACAATATTTCTACGTACGATTTTATTGATTAAATCACTTCATTTATTAAATCATTGTTTTTGGACTGTGGTCTCTTTCCAGCATTTGTATGTTGTTGGGCACCCTACATGATTTTCAACTTACTTTCTGTATATGATCAAATTCCATGGACACCAGAAATCATACCAGTTGCAATATTCATGGAAAGTCTTTTGCCTCTGAATTCTGTCGTTAACCCCCTGATCTATTGTGTATTTAGCATACGTGTCTGCAAACAATGCAGGTAAAATAATCCCAGTGATTTGATTATTTAAATTTTTTCAAGATAATCACCTTCAGCATGTAAACAATAAACATAATTTATTATCACATCATAAGAGAGAAAATACTTCCCTTTAATGTTTTGAAAATACGTGCACTTTTCATATGTTTAAAATCTGTTATTATGATGTGCAGATAATATATCTGTTGAGTCTTTACAATATGAATTGAAAGATTTTTCAACTAGACAATGCCGTGTAGAAAAATGAAGTGCTTTGCTTTAAACTTTAACAATATTGCTTTTATTTGTCAAAATGAAATTGTATGTTTAACCAATCAGCATTCAGAAATGCTTTATGTCATAATTATTTACTGTAGGAAACATGTAACCAGGAGACTGTCTACGTCAAGGTCAACAAGGAAAACAGACCAGTTGTTCCTGTAACCAAACATAGAATTCTTAAGAAGAAACCGAAAGCTTTTTTTATTGCAACAATGATGATAAGCATGTCTGCCAAGTTTCTCTGATCTTTAAAAAAAATTCTTCATATTTACCACTTTAAAGTCAGTTTCTTAACTAAAAGTCAGTTCTGTTAAAATGGTTTGTTTTATTGTATATGTTTTGTTGCCTAGTAATGAATGAAAGCTGACTACAAAGCTGCTGACAGTGTGAAGAGGTTGTGAATTGGATGGATGTAGAAATTACTCATTCTGTTCAAGAATTAAACATGCTTCTGTATCACACAGTGTACTTAGAGTATACGTAAGTTTAGGTGGTTTGCTGTATAATGGCAAAATATACCAATGTAAAATAGCTAATGATTAATTATATATCTTATTTGCTTTTAAACAGAATCTCTGCTGAAGTAATTTAATTTTCTAAATGTAAATTTATTTCATATGTCTAATGCCACAAATATTTTGACTTTTTGGTATAAGAAGTATTCTGTTAAACAGACTCCCTCAATAATTCTAAATACTTGTATTGTACCTGAAAAATATTTTTCATTAATACAATTTTAGTAATATTTTCATTTTCCATAGCCTTTTTGCATGCATTTACAAAAGAATATGTCTTTTGATATCAAATAAATGTCCAATCACTCAAATGAAAAAAAATTCTGTTAGGTTTCTTACTGTGCTATTTTGATATAAAACTACATTATCTAGCATTTCTGAGGATACTGTTGGTAAATACCAAACAAGATATTGGGGCCAAAATTGATGAGAAGTTTTGTCATAAAGTGAGCCATCACCCATTAGTAAAATCAACGGAAAGATTGATAAATTATGGACTCAGTAACATCTATTTGGAATTCATCCTTTGATTTTCAGAAGCATATGAATTCTCATCATTTAATTGAAGAAGTAGTTTTAGTACACGTTTTTCTGTTTCAGAGTACCTGTTCAGTATCTCCACACACATACACACAGACCCCCCCCCCCCCCCCCCCCACACACACACACATGCACCTTGGTTTTCAGAACTCCACTGCATTACTTGGACATATCGTTCATATGTTACATTTATTTTCAGCAACTAATGAATAAATAAAAATCACCAAATGTGCTTTTTTCCCAAGGTTTTAGATAATGATCTGAAGGGAGCCAGATTACCGCCAGATTTTTTTTAAAAAAAAAGTTGTATTTGTTACATCTTTGCATGTTGAAAATGTTAGATGACGCATGTGAAAATTGTTGCAGTATTGAAATGAACATATCATTCTTTGAAAATCTTTGATTCAAAGCATTCTCAGATGCTGAAAATCACAGAGTACTTGTTTTCCAGATGAATTTCTTCACCTATTTATTTACATAAGTTATCGGTTTAGAAACAATCTTCTTGGCAGTAAAAGCAAATCAAATTGAAAAGCAAATCCCCCCCCCCCCCCATAAATCATCACATTTGAAACAATTTAAACGTTTACATATACCTAGATTTCGTGTCCACTTAATATTCCATAACCTCGTTTCCAGTAAATTATCATGATGTATTCCCTACAAGTACTGATCTGAAAGGTTCTTGAAAATAATCCGAAGAAAAAACTGCTAATTTACGTCCTTTTTTCCTAGCTTATATCTCAAGAAGAAACATTCTTAACTTTTAAGTGAAGGGCTTACTTCCAGGAATATTATCATGTTTATGGTTATCCACAGCATCCGGTGTTATAGTCATAAACGGTATATGAACATCGCGTTAAATAGAGTAAGAATACTTAATCCATATCGGTAAAATTAACAAGCGCCTACTGAAACTTATCGCAAATTCTAAGCAGTGCGGAATTATTTTTAACTCATACTTATCTACGAAAATGAAACCTTTCTGCTTTCAGTTTCTGATTGGTTGGAAGAATTTGAATGAATAAGTTGTATGTTTTTTTTTAACACTTTGATATCATCATATCAAAACGTTATCTGATTAGCAATAGACACAATTTGCCCGCAATATCTGGTCACTGGGGATGAAAAAGCTGTCTCACTCTCCGATCTATCTAAATGTTCCATACATGTGTTTTAGGGTTCAGGAGTGGATGAAAAGGGGGCTAACCAAAATTGTCTGTGCCTTGTCGACAATATATAGCGTACAGTACATAATGTCTCCTTACACACATTCCCCACTCCTCCAGTTTGTTCCGTAACTGAAGAGACTTCCATGAATTTTCAATGTGTAGTTGCACCTTCCACAATAGTGAATAATTTATATGTAGTAGTCCTGTTGATGTGCCGTTGCACTACGTCTTGATCATCGCCATGATATTTTGCCTTAATTTTTGCCTTCGGTAATTCTAACATATCAGTGATATGTCAAAGAAAAATTACTGTAACATATAGAATTTTTTTTCAACAGATGCTCAAAAAATACCTTTGGTGAGACGTATGATTTGAATGAATGAAAGTCACCGAAAAATCCCTGACCTTTTTGACCCAAAATCCTTTGAATGAATGTAAATTTACACTGAAATATTTGGCTGAAATACGATTACTTCGATTTCACATGGGAAGGAATCATAAAATAGTAAATAAATCTTCAATATCGAGGACTGTAAATATAAACTCCCGGAATTTGAAAAAAAAACCGGTAAGCGGAATTTTTCCGTGACTTATAATACACGTATTTTATAAAAATCAAATGCCACATAAAAGGATATATCTAAACGTCGAGTTGAAGGCCACAAGAGATTTCTTTTTCTCATGTATAAGATTTTGAATAAATTCTGTTTCATATGAATGTAAAAATAGGTCTACAACCATAGTATTGGCATTTACACGAAGGCTCAAATTTTTCCATTGTTGTTCCCAACCAAATCAGTGAATACAATCATTTTAAAATAGAGTTTTTCTGTTCATCATTATCCATTCTCTTTCAATGTCTGTTCCAGATGGCGGATAATTTTATTCTTGAAGTGATACTTATAAGGATGTTCCCTTATTTAGTTAATTATATTTTGCATCATTGTCCTCTACATTTGACAATATTCTAGTTTTCTTTGGTTTAATTTCAGTATATTAAGATCCCCTCCTGAGTCATATTGATCTCATCAAGTAATTTCGGCATGTAGTGTCCATTGAAGACTGACCGCTTTGCCCCAACCACTTACCCAATCTTTTTTACCATCCTACACAAGCCACTTGTATATTTGCATATAACTTTTGTAGGAGTGATCATTTTGGCTTTGTCTAAGAAAAGAAATAAATATCATCTCACTGGATATTTGTGCCTTTGAAAATTTGACCTTCGGAAACTCTATTACTCGTAAAAAATTATCTCTTTTACTGTTGGGTCATATTTGGAATCAGAACATATTTCTATCAATGGGATTTAAAATTTGTAATTGATCATGATTCTCTTTTGTGGACTCGACTGAAGTGGTAAATTTGATTTACACGTGTTTACATCTTGATTCAATTTTTTTCTCGCTTTTCTATTTCTTTCTCCAGTAATCGAATATTATTTTGGAAACTTTACCTTTAGTTTTCTTGTTTCTTTTTCAAAATCTTTTATCTTGGTTTGTTTTTAGAATTTTTGTCACACTCTGATCATCATGAGGATAATTTATACTAGCTGGGCATGCTCTATTAAACTTTTGGCAGAGATCCTTTCACTTCTGATTGAAATAAAAATCAAAACAGACTGTTATCTTTTTCTGTCTTTGAAATGAACTATGACGTGATTCGAAACTTGCCTCTCTTTTATTACATTCCACGCATTAAGTCACTTTACAGCTGCTTCAAAATATATAAAAGATCAGTGCTCCTGACCCTACGTATGTGTGGGTGGTCATGAATGTAATTATCTATCACAAGAAAGAACAAAGTTAAAATGATGACTAACTCTGGTGTATTACTATAAATTTCATAGAATATTTAATTAAAAAATCAAGCTACACTTAACATTTAGTATTTTCAGAATGAAGTAGTCGAAATACATGATAAAATTTTCATTTGTAATTCATGGCCTCTTTGTGGATTACTTCCTGCTCAGAGAGCTTTTCCTGGTGAACAATTTGACTTTCTCACTGTAACTTTTTTAGAATGAATTGACAGTAAAAAAAAAAATATTAAGAAACTTGTTTACATTATTTAGCGTTTGCTTAAATCATTGCCTGAGATGAGCCAGGCCATATTAAAGATCAGATGCATAGAAATACAATTAGGCATTTTCAAAAGCAGCATTGCTATACTTCATCAAAAATGTCTAATGTAACTTCAAATTAACATTCATATAAACCTCCTCTCTGGAGAGAATAGAAAATAAAAATGTCCATTAAATCTTTTAGAATCAATTTAAAATACAAATATTAGATCATTGAACTCTATCTCACATTTCATTTTGCATCCATCTTCTTACAAGCTACAAATCAAATATATACAGTCATACTTTTGTTATCCCTTTTTAAACCATGGCCCTTGAAACCGATTGAGATCTGTTGAATGATTTCAAGATTCACATGCATCGTACATTTTAAAATAAAGTTTGATTTTTAATATAACAGTTTTGTATCTAACAAGCATATTTTCCTTTTGAAGCACTAGACTGCTTTTCAAGACATGCTGTGGAATCATTTTAATTTGTGGGGGTCAGTTTTCGTGGCCAAGCAAAATTTTACTTCTTCGTTGAGACGTAATTTCGTGGGTTACTCGTTTATATGGTAGATTCAATGAATCAATATGTTTACAAAATAAACGTTCGTGGGGATGTAAATTCGTGGGTAAGGGTGACCCATGAAATCCACGAATATTGGTACCCCATGAACAATGATGATTCCACAGTAGATGAAAACTCATAATTCATGTTAAACTAGCATTTTTAAATCTTTTAACTATATGACTTTTGAGCGACCCGGAAAAGCTGAGAAGATGCTTTGACACGCAGTCGTTGACATATCATCTAAAATTAGTTCTCTGTAGGTTACGATGTTCCGTTTTCTCTTCCTGTGATATTGAACAGTCTCATTATTTTTTCCGATCTGAAAACATAGCTTTGTTTTCAATGACGTACATCTTGGTGACTTTGTCCTTTGTAAAATGAATCTATATAACATGACCATTGTTTTTTGTTTCTTTAAATAATATCCAAAACATCTTTTTTCTGTTCTCGTTCAAAAAACAAATTATCATGCTTCTTGCATATTGTAAAAGACTGTATCTAAACAGCATATACAGAAAAGAAATTTTACAGGATGTAATACTCTTTCCTTTTTTGCACCTAGTCATTACATATACGAACTATAATATCCAAAATAGGTCCCTCCATATAGAACTTTTTATTATTCATAAGGAAGTTCTCATGCGATCTATTTTTGATTTTTTTCAAAATGCATGGTTCACTGTTTGGATAGTTCAGTTTGAGTGACTTTTGATCCTACCGACAGTGTGTTCCCACCATTGAATATTCCATCATTCAAATGCTCAGCAATTCGTGAAATAACAAAAAATACTCCATGACGAGAAAATATGCTCTGAACGTACCTGAAACGACGAGAACATATGCTCTGAACGTAACTCATTTTATTTCGTTTTTAAATAGACAAGGAATATTGTATCCAGTTAGGCCTTTGTAAAATGAAGCAAAGATATAGTTGTTTAAAAATTCAAATCACGGCAGGCAATAGCTTACTGGTTTTGGAAATTATCCTTTGCCAAGACGGTTGAATATTTAAATAATGATTTAATTTTATGAGGACTTTTGATGATCTTATTAGCTGTTTCTTGTTCAACAACCTTGCTTTTATAATGCTTTACAAATTCTCAATACTTTGGGATATCCAAATTAAAAATAGTCCGTCTAAATCCCTAATATTAGGGGCCAGTCCGTATTTTTGAGAGACCATATCATTCTGCACAAATTTTGTTCAATGTATTTAAGTAAATTTTTTACAGGTAAAGATATCTTGTAAAAAATTATTAGAAATTTGAAATTCTCGATATTACTTTTTTGGGTCATAGCGAGCATCCGTAATTCACATCTTCTTATGTTGTTCTATCATCACTGAAAATTTCATGCTTCTTTGTAGAGTAGTTTTTAGAAAACGCTCGGAAAAATACAACTTGAAAATCGCAAAATCGTGGAAATCTCCGGACCGGAAACGACGTCATAAAAATCTATGTCTAGATTGTTGATACTCTATCAGTTTCAAGAAAATCGAGCGAGCCGTTTCCGAGAACTCGCTTACACAAAATCAGTAATTAAAAAATCATAATACTGTCTTCTTAAAGGGGCCTGGGCAGAGTCGCATTGTTTGCCATTTTAAATGTCTATTTTATTCAAAAACTAACTTCAGTTTAATGATTTGAACTTACTTGAATATTCTAAGAACATAATAACAACGACATTCTTCAAAATATCATGTCAAATACCTGTGTTTGTAAACAGGGCACGAGCTCTGTTATTTCTAGTTTTTACCTTTTATTTGTTTAGTCTGTAAACATCACTGATCACGGACTGACAAGACTGATGAGTTGGTTTTGGTTTCTTGCATTTCTGCTCTGAACTTTCTGGATTATGGTTCTCATATTATACATTACCGATAATATACAACAAAATTTCTACTTTTCTTAAGTATTATGGATAAAGTTTACTTTGTGAAACTGCAAGGATATGTGTCAATCAAATGCGTCCGGAAATTCGTAGCTTGATAAAAGAAGTTTATAATATACAATTAATTGAGACCTGGCCCACGAGGTGACCTGACCTGACCAAGGCCGCGTAGCGGCCGAGGTCAGGTCAGGTCAGGTCAGCAAGTGGGCCAGGTCGAGGGTCCTTATTTCACCATGTTGAACTTATAAGGGGTAATCAATTGTTTTATTATATCGATATAAGTTAAGACAATTTTTGTAGGCTTAATTACGAAAATAATCAATTGTATATTAGACCTATGAACTGTTTTCAGTGTTTCATCGGGATCGGGATTTGCTAGTGAAGTTGTTTACTTTTCGCCTGCAAGTCTTGTAAGTTTTTGCACCGCCGACTCTGTGATTGTCAGTAACATGCATTTTTATAAATTCACAAATACCATTTCCGAGTACAATGACAACCTGGTGCAGACTTTTACTGTACAAAAGAGCCAAGTCTGCATTCGTCGTATTTGACATTGTAACGAAAGTTTCAATGAAAACGATAAATTTTATGACGCATCTAAAGAACAGTCGTATTCCGTATCATAAAAAGACTATACATATTTTCATAACGGCATTTTTGGTAATAAACAGTCATTACTATATGCATTAATTTTTAATTTGAATGGAATTTAGATTAACAGGTAATTTTTAGCGGTCATTATTTATAAGGACCGGGTCATTATACCCCATGATTCCTATGATGCATATAATGCATGATAAAATATACATGTACTAGGTAAGCTTTTGTTAACCAACTATAGTCAATTTTTGTAAAGGAGAACTCCTGGGAAAAAACTCTACAGTATCGTGGTATGTCCTACAGCAACAAAGGTTAGATAGACCTAAAAGTTTTTTTTTTATTTCCTTACTAAATGTTTGTTGAGACAGGTTCTCTTATTGTAATAATGATTTATGCAATACTCGGAGGTTTGTTGCTTGATCAGCATAGGAATGATTGATTTGCTATCAATAATTCAATTTTATTGAACATGAAGCACCTAGGATTTAATTATCAAATGAGCAGTATGAGTCTTTAACATATTCTGCTCCACTTGGCCTTGTTATTATTAATAGTGAAATGAATGTTGAGGACCCTCTATGTTCATTGTAAAATATTAGCTCCACCGTGTAGCTGAACCCAGGAAACAAAAATTCAACAATTCGAAAAGAACCCATAATTTATTTTCATTAGGCATGCTGTTTGGTAGCTAAATTTCCAGGAATGAGACAAATTTACAAAGGCAAAGTGATAAAAGATCATCAAACACTAATGTACGTCACCCTGAAGCTTGTATAAAGAGATCATGAATTTCACGATGATGAAGCGATTTGGCAGTTGGACGTCAATGAGGAAAGATGATTTTGAAAGGTGTAATGCAATTTCATTTTTCAATAAATAGCCAATTTAGCCCGATCCTGAAGGATAACGTGAAATGAATTTTGTTTATAACATTCATGCAAAACGTGTATCTGTTAGATTTCTGTTAGTAAAAAAAAGGGCCCTAAGGGACTGATAAATGCATTTTTGAATTATGGTAAACTTAGTCCCTTCCTAAGGGCTGATACCTAGATCCAGGAGACACGATTTTGGCAGAAAGCCAGCTTAATCAGTTTTCCTGCTTGATGTTAATAAGGAAAAAATACTACAAAAAAGATTATTACGTATTTTCCATAAATGTCGACCTTAGCTCCATCAAAAGTCATGAATCCCAAACAAATGGAAGGTGAACTGTTCATTTTGTTTTATTCTATTACACGCAAATGGAAAAAAATCACAAAAAATGCACAATAATACAGTTGAACCTCAGACAATTTACTTTTAAACTTTCAAGTTAAATAATAAGCTTCCTCCCGAACGAACCGATCTAATATTAATTATTCCACAGAATGACAGAAGAATTCATATATAAAAATTTAAAAATAACGTAAATTATGTCTATATATATCTATATCTATATCTATCTATATATATATATATATATATATATATATATATATATATATATATATATATATATATATATATATATATATATATATATGTGTGTGTGTGTGTGTGTGTGTGTGTGTGAGGGTGTGTGTGTGTGTGTGTGTGTATGTGTGTGTGTGTGTGTGAGAGGGTGTGTGTGTGTGTGTGAGGGTGTGTGTGTGTGTGTGAGAGAGGGTGTGTGTAGGTGTGTGTGTGTGTGTGTGAATTGCAATGTGTCTGAAATATTAAAATTATATAATTAAAAACACTGCTATGGTTACTTATTTCCTTTTTAGAGTTCAATCATTAAAGATGTATATAAATGTATCTCTATTATTCTTTGTTGTTTTTTTTTTAATTATATGAACCCATCGCGTGATTCATCTGCCATGTACTCAAGCTTCCGCTCAATAATGACGTAACATTAAGACAGACCTCTAGATTGATAAAGATCAAACAACTATTGCAATGGATGAATTTGTTTACTACTACGACTACTATGATGGCAATCAGACGGGTAATAAAACACACATGCCTTATGAATATCCCTATATTGTGAGTACTTTTCATTTTATATATAAATATTCCTCTTTATATATGCATATTTCTAAATTTATTTTTAGGTACTTGAAATATGCAGCAATGATAAGTTAAAAGGTAGAATTGATAAAGGGATAAATATAAGACGATATTTTGTACTCAACGACAATAACATCATTTGTTGTCAACTAAAGATGAAAAAAGTGAATGTATATATTTATATATATAGTATGTATAAGAGGAAGTTCTAACTTTTAGCTCTTCATTGTAGAGATATTAAGAATGATAGAATGATTTCTTCAGTTCTCAATTAACGTCAGTAATTCTACAAGACCAGATGTCCCTAATGAAACTGCATCATTAAAAAATACTGATGGTTTTTAACAGAGTAGATGACAATAAATTGTGGTCGTGTGTAAAGCGTACAAATTCATTGTATATTAAAATAACCTGCTGTTCATTATATCAATTTAAACATTGCTTCAATCAAAAATGCTAGAAAATAGCTTAAAGTTAAGGCTCTTACTCTTATTGAACCATAAGTGATCATTAGTGATAATTTTGCGTTTTGTCTGCATCCTCCTCCAATTCAAGATTCTGTCTGCAAACATCAAGCTATGAGCATCACTTTAAGACAAAACAAGAAGCCATACGTCTAACATTTAATCCCGAGGGAATCCTTGTACACAGAATTAAAGCAGTAAAAAGCTCGGAAAAAGCTTATTGTAAAGATTTTTAAATTCTTCATGCTTCTTTAAAAATCTATTGATTCCAGATCTCAGAGAATACATCTGTTGTATTGCAGGTTAATAAAAAAAAAAAAATGATAATAATATAAAAACAGTTGTATATAATATATCTAAAATTATTCACATTATAAATAAATAGTAAATGGGTAGTGACTTTGACATACATATGTTTTGTTGTTCATGGTTTTACATCTGTCCGTACCATCAGCTATGAAGAGCAAGTCTCATTGTATCCCTCCGATATGAAACTCTGTCTTTATTAAATGCAGTTAAACTCCACCAGAGGACTTAACATTTTTTAAAGTCTCCACTTAAAATAAGTACATTTATTTAATATTATAAGCACAGAAATATTACAACTTTACATGCAGTTATTTTAAACAAGGCTCTGTTAAAAAAATAAATAACAAATCAAATGCACTTGACACCAATCTGAAGATATTTAATTTGTATTTCCTTTACATTTACATTAACCTGTGTTTATTCTTGATTTGGAGGGTGATGGGTGAACAAGGCGTGCAGAATGTCTTATCTTCAGATATATAAGAATCATATTCAATTTGTGAATTTAGTATATAGGGAAAAGTTCTCATTATTGAAATTTATGAAATTATGATAAACAAAACTTTTCTGAGGAAAATTTTCTCGGCAAAAATTATTCTGTTATTCAAAAAATAATGTGGTTTTCGTTGGGTTTGAACCCTCACTATAGAAATCCTGAGTTACGTAACATTTTTCTTTGAGACTAACACACTAACCACTATACAGCTCCTGATGAATGGTAGCATTTAACAGGCTGGAGGAAACGCAAATTCCGTTATAATAGTGATACATGTATATCACTATAATAGTGAGATTCCGCTATATTTTCAGCCGTGTTTATCCTCGATTTCATCAAATAACATGCTTGCTGTTTAAAGTGCAAGTCATGGTGGGTATAAAAATGGACACTAATTGGCACCCTTACACGTTATGAATTTTATGGGATTTTTATGCCTTTAAGGATACACCAAAGGCTTTTTTCAAGATTTTCAACAATTTTGAGATTTTTGGCTAAGAAAAAGAAGTTAATCACTGCTTTATAATGCATGTAAAATTCTTGGTAATTATGAAATGGTTTTCTAATTATTTAACAATAATGAAACATAAACACTACCACATGTGAATGTTCCGTTATTGAAGCTTCTGATTTGATCTGTGACTGTCTGCTCATGAAAGACGCAATAAATTACTGTGACCACTTGGGGAAATCTTCACTTGCCACACAGCAGTTATCAGTAATTAAACTACAGGGACTCTAGATTTAGAGAAAGAGATCTAACACATCACTGATGACCATAAAATAGGAGGTGGAGCTTAGCTCTTGCCATTTTGCCGGGAAATCTTTCTGATTCAGAATTGAACCTATTTTACTTAATTAAAAGCATCTAAATACAGAAAAGAACCTCCCATTCTTGTGAATATGCATAGGAAATGTGGCTAAGTGACAGGTATCCAAAGCTGAATCTCCAAGGTGTCATATATTCCTAGCTTTGGCAGATTTTGTTGTGTAATGGGTTTTTGCCCTCTACTGTAAAGTAAGATCAGACAGTGTGTGGTATTATTTCAAAGAATTCAGCTCCCTTATTTATTGACCATTTTCTCTGAAAATTGGATGGGTTGCTTCTCAAATATGGGTTCACAAAACCGTATCTCAGATTTTTGATATCTAGCTTAGTTTTGGAATTATTGAGGGAAATGTTAAATTAGGCTAATAAATTGGTAACATTGAAGGGCAAATGGCTGTAACTTTTGAATTAGAAGATTTATCAAAAATCTGAGATACGGTTTTTAAGTTCAATCTTTAATTTACCTTGAGGTAAAATGACCACTTTGAGGGGTTAAATACAAAAAAGTTGATTTATAAAATATTTATGCACTAAAATTTACATTAATATTTAAATAATTTTTAAATAAGTTATCAATTAAAGTTTAAATTAGGATAATTAAATAGTAAATTTAACAAGCTTTCAAATGATATATACTTTTATTATGTTATCTTTGATAATGAAAGAATTACATGCAAATTAATTTCTGGCATTTGGAAACCTTTGGTGTATCCTTAATAATGCAAACACACTTTTTAAAACGGAAGTTCCATTTTAACGTAACAACCAGTGATTGCAGTAGTATTCAAGAAAGACTGAATCTCCACTTCTCTCACACATGTGCACAAATTAATGTTTGTAATAACTTTCAACCCGCATCGAAAGAGGTTTGTCGAATACGTTCTATTTCAACTTTGGAAGAGTTATACTTCTTAGTGCGCTCTTTTGTGAAAAAGTCGAAAAATGTACAAATCTCGCGGGTTTTCTGGGATAAACGTAACATAAACATGTAAACAATATGTTAAATGTCGATGAACAAATCCTAAGAAAATGCAAATGAAATATTTTATTGTTGTGGACTTAATATACATCAAGAATAGGAATTACAACGATATCAATTTATATCTATTGTTGATCGTATATATCTATTTATCGTATGATACATGTACATCTAAATACAATACACATGCCTCGGAAATGTCGTATTTTTTATTAATGGATGATAAATTTAGGGTTCTCGCTCTCTTACATATGTCTTTTAGTTCTTCTATTCTTTAGTTGGAATGACAAATACATTTAACATTTAAAATTGGATTGAGATTCAATTTGGCATGTTTTGTATTATCAGCAACGCCATGCTGTCCCAGTCAGACGACCAAATGCGCCTCTAATTTTGAAGAGTTCACTAATGGAAATAGAACGTATTTACAGAAGAAACGATTATTTTTGTCTGCATGGTAACGGGTATGGAGGCCCGTTGCGACAAATGAAAAAAGCTTATTACATGCATACTTTATTCGGTGGAACCGATTTGTATCGTCTAAATGCAACAAATCGTAAACAATCTATAAAATGTCACTAACACAGGTAATCCCAAGTATAATGTGCCTTTTCTTGATGATAAAACCACAAGTTCATACGATTAATCTTATTAGGATTCTTGCATGAAATTACCTGTAGAAGTGACATGTATAAATTTTGCACGATTCATTGATTGTGTACGAGTATAAATTGCTTGAAATTTTATCTTACTATAGTCTGTACTGGAAAAAGGCTATGAAATACAAAATTTATACTATTTCTGGAACAATAAATGAAATAAAAGGAGAAACAGCATCGTAATTTGAAAAAGTATTGTCAATGAAATGTGAAGATATAAAGAACAGTAATCAACTCAAAAGGCCATTGAAACACTATAAATTTGAAGAGAGCAAACACGAACCTCTGAAATCAGGAGTCCTGGAGGAGTAGGCACCCCCTGTTGACCGGTCACACCCGCCTTGTGCTGTTTGTCATGATCGTATAAACGGAAAAAATCCACAGTCAATTCAAGATGAAAATAATGAGTAAACTGGAGCCGAGCTCGTTGCAAAGCAACGAGTAGGTCTTCCGTTGCAGCTGCAGGCAGGAAGAAGTGACTTTGAGTCAAGGTCATGCCATATCATTAGGTTATAAGCAATCTTGTAAGGGGTATCAACTATCAATGTTTCACTCTGTAGTAAAAAAGACGATAAAGGAATGTATGTGACCTTGAACTTGTCCAAATGACCTTGCGAAAGCCATGACACATTCTGGTTATGAGCAAACCCTATCTGTGTATTACTGACTTCTCAAATTCACACATGTTCATACAGTCCATACATCCAGTCAAATTATCATATCCTTAGTAACCTTGAACGTGAGTTTAGGCCATGTCACACTCTGCATGATACCAATAATGTTTCACTAGAAAAAGACAGTAACGAATTTATAGTTTCTCATCCAAACTCATCCAAATGACCTTTCATCAAGACCATAACATACACTGGTTAAGAAAAATCCCAATCTGTGAGTTATTGACTGGATAAGTTCAGCCATGTTCTTTCAGACCATAGATCGAGTCAAATAATTTATCAGGTTCCACACAGTGATTTAAGGATTCATTGTGAATGGTTTTGTCCAGTTTGGATATTGAACAAAACGTGTTTGTGAAACACTGATGCCCCGGTATTGCAGCTTATGGCAAAGGTTTAAGTTTCTCAAATCCGTATCCAACTCCAAGGTCAAAGTCAAGAGATAAAAAATTATGTTACCCAAAGAAAGATCTCGTCTCCGGGAATATAACTGAAATATGAATCCGCTAGGACTAACTATTGAAAAGTATGGCTAAGGTTAATTTTTTTTTACACTCAAGTCAAATGTTAAGGACAAGGATAGATTAACGGTGTCCAAAGGAATGCCTTGTCACAAGAAATAGACATTGAAATATGAAAGCCCTAGCATTAATTATTCAAAAGTTATGGCAAAGGTCAACGTTTTTTCTTCAAAAGTAGGTCAAACCCCAAGGTCAAGGACAAAAGTCAAAACTGTCGGTACTCAAGGGAGGGTCTTGTCACAAGAAACACACATGTAAAAATATGAAAACCCTAACACCAACCGTTGAAAAGTTATGAATGAGATTAAAATGTTTCAAAGGTAGGTTAAATTCTAAGGTCAAAGGTAAAAAAGTCCAAACTTTTAATCTTTTTAAAGTACGTCAAACTCCAAGGTCAGGGTCAAATAGTAAAAATTGTTGATATCCAATGAACGGCGTTGTCACAAGGAATACACCTGTGAATGTGAAAACGCTAGTCCCAACCGTTCAAAAGGTATTGCCATAGTTATTTTTTTTAAAAAGTGGGTCAAACTCCAAGGTAAATATGAGAATATGTATACATGTAGGAAGGTAGTGTCAAAGAAGCATTGCAGTGCTGAACAAATCAATTTGCAGAAGTAATTGATTAATAATGAGTAATTGATTAAATGGTAGCATAACCATGTAGATATAGTTTGCTGATTTAATGTAAAAAGGCAAAACCAAGCATATTTATATTTAGTTTTTCGTTATTTCGTACGAATATCATTTTGATAACAAATAAAATAATGATGTTTTGACTTATCCCTGTATAAAATTTGAAATTTCTGTATCTTAAAAATAAATATTTTTAGAATAGGGTGTCACAATTCCAATTAGCGTTTCTGTGACAACATAATTATCTGATTTAGGATATAATATCACTTGCAGGGATAATACAAATCCTCTACACAATAGAAATATGAAAATACAAAAGTAGGGAAAATATATAGAACTGGACATATTTATCAAGAAAAATCTAACAGCATTGGCATTTGGTGAGACAATATTGACGTCAATAGGAAAGCTGATTATAACTGTATCTTATTTAAAGTATACCAAAAGGATCCACAAAATAACACTGGTAAGGGTTTGTTATCAATGTTTTATTTTATAAGATTTTTTTGAAATTTGTTGTCTACAAAAATATCAGTGACATGGCAATGGTAGATGTTGAAATGGATTAGAAATTTTGGATCATGCTTGGCGTATTGAACAAAAACTGATCTCTCGTGGTCAGTTTAAAACTTTTCTTGGATTGATATAATATCAATAAATTAAAGTCAGTTGCTTTTTCAACAAAAATGGAACTCGTAAATTTACTTACCTTGTCATTGGTCATTTGCAAAATTATTTTGTTTAAAAACATTCTGATTGTACACACAGGTACTCTGAAGTTGACAATATCTATGTGGTTTTTGGAGACCAGGTCTTCCAACAATCTAATGGAATTCCAATGGGTACCATTTGCGTCCCGTTATTAGCAGACCTTTTTTGTATTCATATGAAGCAGAATTTGTCCAAAATCTTATATGTGAAAACACTTGTTGTGGCCTTCAACTCAACATTTAGATATATCGACGACGCATTGTCAATTAACAATGGTTATTTCCATTCTTATGTCGATACGATATATCCCGGTGAGCTTGAGATAAAAAAAATACCACAGAGTCTGACACATCTGTTTCATATTTGAATATTTTACTTGAAAAAGACGTTAATGATAATCTAACAACCAAGCTTTATGATAAACGTGATGACTTTAACTTTTCAATCGTCAAATTCCCTTACTTATGCAGCAATATACCTTCATCACCTGCATACGAGGTTTATATCTCTCAGTTGATTCGATACGCAAGAGCATGCTCTACGTATGAATAATTTCTAAATTATTGACAAACAAGTTGATGAAACAAGAATATCAGAAGTCTCGTTTAAAGTCATCATTTCGTAAGTTCTACGGTCGATACAATGACGTTGTCAGCAAATACAATTTATCATTAAGTCAAATGCTGACTGACATTTTTCATACTAATTGTTAGGTCATTATTTACACACTGAATTGTCGACGGATTTTTCCGTTATTTCCCGTATCATGACAAGGAGCACACAGAGTGTGTGACCGGTCGGCAGGGGATGCTCACTCCTCCATGACACTTGATCCCACCTTTGATGTTTTGGAGGTTCGTGTTTGCTCTGCTCCTATTTTGTATTGTTTAATGGACTTTTGAGCTTGAATACTGTTCGTTATCTCCAAATATTTAATGCCCTAAACGAAGTATCCTTCTGTCCATCAGATATGACCTTTGGAAGAGAGTCATAATGTGTATGAGACTAATATTGGGCAACATCTTTTAGTTTATCTTATTTTATACTTCTATGGATCCTTTACATTGTTGTACTATACTCAGGTGACCATTAAGGCTCATTTTTACAATTTTTTCATTAGGCAAGGGAAAAAAGGAAAAGAAAAAATTCATTGTGAAAACTGCGACATGTTTTTTTTCCCCCAAAATAGTTTCATTGTTGAAAATACGTAAAATCACAACTAATAATGAAAACACAATAATAAATAATAAAAATCATTTTGAATTTCCAGTTAATACTCTTTGCTGGTCGAGATAATATTTGATAAAAGCTGCATGTTTCAAAATATCACAATTTATTTGAATCTTTCGTGACAAAAAAAATGAATAACACTTGTAATTTAGATATCATCTTTAGTATCACAATGAATGTTGAAGATAAGAATTCTCTGCCTTGCATTTAATATTTTTCATACCATTCTTTAGTTTTTTTTTTTTGGCTTTTAAAATAATGCAGATTTATACAGAATGTTTTTCGAAATCACATCACTAATTAGTTTTCTCTTTAAGAAAAGTGAAAGAAGACAATTTTGACTAAAGCTAAGCAAAATTGCGTCCTCTAATATACTAGTGATATCCATCCGAGGTAAATCATTAAAAGACACATGCAACGATTTGTTTTTCAGGTCCAACAAAATATATTTTCATTTTACTTACTAGTGTTTTATGACTTTATGTCTCCAAGCACAAAATTGTATGGATTTAAAAAAAAAAACAAGGAAAGAAAGATAATGCAGAAATATATGTTGTATAAAATGGAACATTTTGTGTTGTATGTGTTTCCGGTTTGATTACCACAATGTGAATTTTATTTTGCAAATATTTCCTTTTGACTGATCAACCAAATCATAAATTATGTCACTTCAAACGTGACATATTGTTATTGTTAACCTCATTTTGTCTGCAGGAGTTCTCGCAGATGGGTGAAACTTCACACTAATGATACTCACAAAGTGTAGTTGTGCATGTAACATGTATGCCAAGGAATTCCGATATAAATTTCATTTAACCGCAAATCAAATTAAACTCAGTCATTTCTGTAACTGTCAAACAGCAAGAATGCAAATTAAATACATGTAAAACCTGTTGACCCGTGTTGGATGATTTTATTTAACCTGAGGGTTAACGAATCTAAATTGAGTGTGACGTGATCAAAATGTCTCACCGACTGGTCCATCTTCGAATGCTTTTTGGACCGCTTAGTAATGACATTGGAAATGTAAGTCTTTTATAGTAAGATCGATATATCAATTGGTTTTTAAAAGTAAAACAATAAATCTTTTTATACCTTTAAAATTGGTTCCTATATAAATAGATATATCAAAGTATATTTCCTATGATATCAAAGAATATTTCCTATGATATCAAAGTATATTTCCTATGGTTTACCTCAAGCAGTTCGAAAGACGCATTGTTCGAGGGTTCGGTAAGATATTGGTATTTTACGACACACTTTATTTCTCAGAAACATCCGCTTCTATAAGCTATTTAAAATATCTAATATGCATGTGTTGGTGTACGACAGTTACAGAATTGACCGATTTGAAATTAGAATCCACACTCAGGATACACGACATTTACATCAAAATACGAACATGGGAGCCAGTTAAGGATACAACAAAACAAGTACTAACTACGTTCTCGGGCAGAAGGCGTTTTGCAAGACTCCAAACAATTATGCGCATTATGGAAAGTTGTCCGTGTTACGATACAAAGAATGTCAAAAATATTAATTCAATGCTTATTTTGATATTCTTTGAGAATAATTCTTTACTGTTCAAATGTTCTTTACCTCATTAAAAAAAGATTTAAAAGCCTATCCTGCTTGTATGCAATCTGTGTAGGTGTTAACCGATTACCCCTTTACCTTCTGCTGTGGAGGGAAATAAAGTGCGAGTCTCCAGTCAAAGTATTTTCTAAAAACATTTTATATATATATATATATATATATATATATATATATATATATATATATATATATATATATATATATATATATATATATATATATATATATATATATATATATATATATATATATATATATAGGACATTCAATGCTTTGTAGATGAATATGGAATTTATTTCACGAGTGGGACAGGATTTTTTTTATATTTTCACGAGTGCGAAGCACGAGTGAAAATATCAAAAAATCCTGTCTCACGAGTGAAATAAATTCCATATTCATCTACAAAACATTGAATTTTCTGTTTATTACATTTTCTTCGATTTTGCCTCTGTCTTTTCTTAACACAGTGTCATAGGCTTGACGTCATAGTTGAGCGTTTGAGACGTCATAGCTTAGCAGTTGTGTGATTGAAAACATTACATAGCATGGATTTTAGCAACATATTTGGGAAGAAATTTGCAGTTTTAGCTCTATCAAGATGCTTAGTTACTATCTCTATCTTATGACAGGCCAAAAATAATTTTTTTACTTTCTTTGATATCCTTTCACACTGTGAGAGAATATCATTTATGTATCCTTTCACACTTTGAGAGAATATCATTTTTATTCAATAAATAAATCACAGTATTTCACTGTTGAAAATGTAATATATATATATATATATATATATATATATATATATATATATATATATATATATATATATATATATATATATATATAACAAATTGTCCCGAGATGGGAAAAATGTAAATTGAAATGGTAGAAATATAAGTGTATGCTACATAGTATCTCATTAATTTTCATTAAGGTTCTATGCCAAAATAGGACTATGTCTCAACAATATAGTTAGAAACATGTAGTAAAACAACTTTTAAACGTTTTTAAACAAGCTCAAAGATTAACATGTAAATCTGGAAACTTTCCATAATGATGTGTTTGCATTGTCTAAAGATATGGGATTCAAACAAAAAAAAAACAAACAAACAAACAAACAAACAAAAAAAAAAAAAAAAAAACAACAACAAACAAACAAACAAAAAACAAAAAAAAAAACCCAAACCTACTGCTCATCTTATAAATAAATATTTGATAGGTATGTTTAGCAAAATTAATGTATTTCTGAAATACAATCAAATACAATGAGTGGAATGAACTAATACAGCATAATTCTGTACGTACTTTTCTCAAACACATGCGAAACCAATTTGCGTTGTATTTTTTTTAAGTTGCTGAGACATATTGTTTATTTAGTAACATTTTAACTTGACATATTATAAATTTTGTAGAGGATATCGCCGCACAACTTGTGGTCTTATAGAACATATGTCTCACTATATCCTTCCGACAAAAGATCACATAGAATAAAAACATTGTTTACTGAAAATCAGTTATGTTTTACATTTTTCCTGAACAAAATGAACATTCGTGTAATTTGCTTCTTTCGATTTTTTATCAAATAGTTTCTATCATTATATGTTTGATGGTAAGTTTCTAAGTCATTCTGTCTCAAGTTTTTGGACACTTTCGAAGAAATAGTAAGCTTTAGATGTTTAAGAACACACAACCACACACCCACACCCACTGATACAATGTATAATGTATTTTTGTGTAAGAATCTTTCATATTTTTACCTTTTGTATGGTCATGATATCTGTTTTATCTATTATATATAGATAGAGCAGATAACCTTTGAGGTGTTTTTATTGGTCATCCTCTTGGTTGGCAATATCACAGTTCTTACAGTTATCATCGTTGAGGGTCAGAAGTCAAGGATGCATTTTTTCATCAAAAACTTGGCTGTGGCAGGTAAACTTAATAATGATGTGAAATGAATTTGGAAATCTGATCTCCTACAGTTTTTTAAAGCTAAACTGAGTGTTAAACCCAAATCCATTGATCCAAATGATCCAAAACATCGACAAACTTATACAAAAAGCACATTTTTCTAATCCTCGTTGGTATTCAGATGTAGTAATTGATGACATGTACGAAATGTTTATGTTAACTCTTGACAAAATACTATTTTAAACAACAGTTAACTAAGTTTACTATTTACTATAGCTAACTATAGTCTATCAAAGTTTCAAAGGCATCACTTACTATATCTTATACATAATATATATACACATATTTTACTATTACTATAGCATAATAGTTATCACTTTAATAAATCAAAGAGTTATAGTTATCATCGTAATAAATCAGAGTATCAAAAGTATCTGTTTAGTTAATCAAATGACCTACATCTATTGTTAATCAGAATATCAAGGTCATTAGTACAGGAAATCACTTTGCGATAGAAGTATCATTTAATTTTACATTTTAGATATTATATCAAGTTTTCTAAAATTTATTTTTACCATAGATATATCTGTTGAATCTGCCTGAGAATTTAATTCATTTTGTATGCAATGCTTTTCGTATGAAATTATCTTGTTAGTATAGGATATTTTGAAACCAAATATTTCTCAATGACTGAAAGAACATGATATTTCTAAAATATCACAATATAAAATCAAAGTTATCAAAGATATTACAACAGTGTCCTTGTGATCACTATAGTCAATCAAAATATCAAAGTTATCACTATAGTCAATGAAAATGTCAAAGTTATCACTATAGTCAATCAGAATATCAAAATTATCACTATAGTCAATCAAAGTGTCAAAGTAATCACTATAGTCAATCAGAGTGTCAAAGTAATCACTATAGTCGATCAAAATGTCAAAGTTATCATTATAGTCAATCAAAATGTCAAAATTATCACTTTAGTCTATCAAAATGTCAAAGTTATCACTATAGTCAATCAGAATATCAAAGTTATCACTATAGTCAATCAAAGTGTCAAAGTAATCACTATAGTCTATCAAAATGTCAAAGTTATCACTATAGTCAATCAAAATGCCAAAGTTATCACTATAGTCTATCAAAATGTCAAAGTTATCACTATAGTCTATCAAAATGTCAAAGTTATCACTATAGTCTATCAAAATGTCAAAATTATCACTATAGTCAATCAAAGTGTCAGAGTTATCACTATAGCCAATCAAAATGTCAAATTTATCACTATAGTCAATCAAAGTGTCAAAGTTATCACTATAGTCTATCAAAATGCCAAAGTTATCACTATAGTCAATCAAAGTGTCAAAGTTATCACTATAGTCAATCAAAATGTCAAAGTTATCACTATAGTCTATCAAATGTCAAAGTTTTCACTATAGTCATCAAAATGACAAAGATATCACTATATTAAACTATAGTTTGTATAGTGTCTCAGTTTTCATTACAGTTAACTATAAACTATTATCATTATAATTATTTAAATATTCTACCGTCTTGGCAAATGATAATTTTCAAATCCAATAATCAGCTATTCCTGCTGTCATTTAAAATTCTGAATAATTGTAGCTTCGCTTCGTTTTACACTATCAAAATAAAAGTTATACAAAGGCCTAATTGGACAAAATATTCCTAGTCTTTTAAAAAACAAAATAAAAAAGTTACGTTCAGAGCATATGTTGTCGTTTCAGATTTGCTCTGTGGAATATTTTTTGTGATTCCACGAATTGCTGTACATTCGAATGATGGAATATTCTATGGTGGAAACACACTGTGTAAATTACAAGAGTTTCTATCGGTAAGATCAGAAGTCATTAAATTTGAACTTTCCAATCAATAAACCACGAATTTTGAAATGTTCAAAAAAAGATCGCACGCATGAAAACTTCCATCTGTATAATAAAAACTTCCTTACGGAGAAACCTATTTCAAATACTATGATTTGTACTAAAAATATAATCTTTTAAGACTTAGAGTAATGGAGTCTTATATGTAAATGGCTAGGATAAAAAAAAGTAATTGCTTTTTCGACATATTGTAACTCTCGTACAAATTTCTGACGATTTACAACAAACATATATTAAATATGTTTGATGTTTGAGATGTACACGCACAAAATACATTTCAACAGCACTTCTTTGGAAGGTTTCACATACATTGTACATGTTTTAATTTGCTAAAATTTAAATGACAAGGTCATGAACTTTCTTAAAAATACTTCTGATATCAATGTTTTATGGAAGGAAACATCAATTATATATATATATATATATAAATATATATATAAATATATATCAGAACATTGGAATTTATGGATCCAACATGATCATGATAGCCCTGAGTATCGATCGTCTACACATCCTCATCAGACCTTTGGGGAGTCTCGCAAGTAGAGGTAAATGCCAAAAAAATTCGGAACTATTGTTTTCTGGCACCTGCTTAGTCTGCTAAGTAGTAGTGAACACCTTGTATCCAGAATAGATTTGCTTTTTTCACCTGGTGCGCTTACCAAGTAGAAGTAAGTACCTGTAGAGCATTGGACATTGAGTGACTCTTTGTTGTTATGGCACTTGTAAAAAAAATTGAAAGTGAAGGAAAGTTCTATAACTGATAATTTGAAATAATTCTACTTTATCCGACATCGGCAATTACTTTAGCTACAGATCGAGTATTAACCATTTAGATACGTTTCAAGCAACCAAACTTCAACGGTCCGTACAATATAAGGAGAATACAAAAGCAGTGCAATTATTTTATCTTGTTTGAAACATTTTATGTTGTAATGAATTTTATCTTTATAACATTTTGTTCTAAGAGGCTTTTAATTAATTTCAGGGAGAAACCCTACAATAATATGCATCTTTTGTTGGGTGGCAGCAGTCATTGTCTCTGTGACAGGACCTATTGTTTTCAAATATGATGCGGTATATCAGCAGTGCTATGTAGATCTGGATCATTCTGATATGAAGGTATTTGGAATAAAAAAGAAATTTTGTAAGATACTCTAGTGATAAGAGTCTCATTTGTATGCATCGATACAGTTTCAAATGAAAAAGATATTTGAGAAATAAATATAATCAAAATGTTCACTAGAACTACTAAAATATTATTAAATACATGTATCACACCCACCCCCACTTCTTAACTAGAAAATGATAAGGTTTTTGCAGCAATCAAATTTTAGAACGCAGTTGGTACTTCAATATTAGCGATTCCAAAGTGAACTGCATTCTCGAACGCTGATTGTTCATGCAGGTTGAATGTCGCAAAATTGACATTGATTAGAATAGATACCAATAAATTTAATATGCTTTGCTTAAAAGATGTGTCAAAATCTTGAATGAAAATAATGTTTCAAATATCACGGTCATAGGTCGTTGAAATTTTGAAATCATGAGTTGTAGCTTAAGATCTCTTTGATCGGAATTGATTCAAAATTCAGTAGGATCTTTTTCAAGAGCTACATATACATGTAATGGTAATCCAGATCTTGAACAAACGTTATTTTTTCGAAGGCCCAGGTCAATGGAATATTGAAATCATTATCGCACCAAAAGTCCTTGTTTTGAATATATTGAAACTTGAATATATTGTTACCTATGAATTTACGATGTTTCATTATTTGACTAAAGATCATGTGTCAATGTTGAAGATCACTGAAAATTGTTTTATCAAATCCTGTAAAGTCAGTAACTCATAAACAATAAACCTTCACGGTAGCTCAGTCGGTAGAGCGCTCGCTCCGTGATCGGAAGATCGTGTGTTCGAATCACAGCCGCGACTGACCTGAGTCGATAATAAAATTAGGTAGTAACTGTTCCTTTGCCAGGCGCTTGGCACTTTGAAATGAAAGTTGCGGGTCCTTCGGATGAGACCTTAAAAACCGAAGTCCCGTGTCACGGTAGGCGTTGGCAAGATAAAGAACCCTCATTGCTCAATGGCTTTGAGTGCCGAGTAAAGGTCTAAATTTGAAGCCCTTCACCTGTATATAGTGACGTCTCTATTTGAGTGAAAAATTCTCGAACGTGACGTTAAACAACATACAATCAATCAATCAAATGAATCATAAACAATTATACAATTATAATTACAAAAAATTGTTTGATTTCTTAATGTAAAAAAAATATTTTTTCACATGGTTTTTAATTAAATTAAAGTATAAAATATGTAAAATATTTGTGAGAGTGTAAATATGTTTATCTCTATAGATTTATTTCACCGTCATCTTTGTCTTCGTGTTTGTTATCCCTACAATCATCATCGTTGGGTGTTACTCTACGATAGCTGTTATAATATGGAGAGTCTCAGCAAGAAACGAAGGTACTAGTAAAATACATCAGGCTCCGGAGCCATCAAACTTAGACGAACTCACTTATTATCTAAGTTTCACTTTTACCAAAGGAATTTATGGTGGAAGAGTGAGGCTGAGATCAAAAGTGAACTCAACTAAGTTTTATGGCCCCGGGACCAGAAGTACATTCCAACTTCCTAATTTTTTCTGTTGGAATTCCTCTTATTACATGTATCATTATTGCATTTTGAAAACATCAACACTCCAACTGAACTTAGAATTTCTATTCTAGTTTGTAAATTTCAACGATATTAATCCACTGTTAATTAAATTTTGATTTAAAGGCTATCAGATGAAAGAAAAACCTTCTGTAAGCAGGCAACATTCAAAACTACTGTCCTCAAGACAAAGTAGTACATCCTCTGGATCAGAGCACGATGATTCAAACTCGTCGATATCCAAAGCCAAAATGAAGACAATTCGAATGACCTTTGTCATTGCATTGGGTAAGAATTCCTTTTGCCCTTTCGAGGATGTTTTTATCTCTGTTCTGCATCTAAATGTCCAGAATTTCAAGAAACCTGATATGTTTAGCAAGCTCCCATTACGACACTCTTTAACTCTTAAAATCGAATGGATGATCTTTTACATTCTAATTAATTTACTTTTGCAGCAAGATCAAATTAAAAAGCTTTTTAAAAAGAATCCTATTGACCTGAATAATATTTCTACGTGCGATTTTATTGATTAAATCACTTCATTTATTAAAACATCGTTTTTGGACTGTGGTCTCTTTCCAGCATTTGTATGTTGTTGGGCACCCTACATGATTTTCAACTTACTTTCTGTATATGATCAAATTCCAAGGACACCAGAAATCATACGAGTTGCAATATTCATGGAAGGTCTTTTGCCTCTGAATTCTGTTGTCAACCCATTGATCTATGGTGTATTTAGCATACGTGTCTGCAAACAGTGCAGGTAGAATATTCCAGTGATTTGATTTTTTAATTTTTTTCAAGATAATCACCTTCAGCATGTAAACAATAAACATAATTTATTATCACATCATAAGAGAGAAAACACTTCCCTTTTAAAGTTTGAAAATACGTGCACTTTTCATATGTTTAAAATCTGTTATTATGATATGCAGATAATTTATCTGTTGAGTCTTTACAATAATATGAATTGAAATATTTTTCAACTAGACAATGCCGTGTAGAAAAATGAAGTGCTTTGCCGTAAACTTTAACAATATTGCTTTTATTTGTCAAAATGAAATTGTATGTTTTACCAATCAGCATTCAGAAATGCTTTATTGATTGCTCAAAGACAGAAAGCTTTATGTCATAATTATTTACTGTAGGAAACATGTAACCAGGAGACTGTCTACGTCAAGGTCAACAAGGAAAACAGACCAGTTGTTTCTGTAACCAAACATAGAGTTCTTATGAAGAAACCGAAAGCTTTTTTTATTGCAACAATGATGATAAGCATGTCTGCCAAGTTTCTCTGATCCTTAAAAAAATTCTTCATATTTACCACTTTAAAGTCAGTTTCATAACAAAAGATCAGTTCTGTTAAAATGGTTTGTTTTATTGTATGTGTTTTGTTGCCTAGTAATGAATGAAAGCTGACTACAAAGCTGCTGACAGTGTGAAGAGGTTGTGAATTGGATGGATGTAGAAATTATTCACATCTGTTCAAGAATTTAACTTGCTTCTGTATCACATGGTGTACTTAGAGTATACGTATGTTAAGGTGGTTTGCTGTATTATGGCTGAATATACCAATGTAAAATAGCTAATGATTAATTATATATACCAATGTAAAATAGCTAATGATTAATTATATATACCAATGTAAAATAGCTAATGATTAATTATATATATCTTTTTTGCTTTTAAACAGAATCTCTGCTGAAGTAATTTAATTTTCTAAATATAAATTTATTTCATATGTCTAATGCCACAAATATTTTGACTTTTTTGAATAAAAACTATTCTGTTAAACATATTCCCTCAATAATTCTAAATACTTGTATTGTACCTGAAAAATATTTTTCATTAATACAATTTTAGTAATATTTTCAATTTATTTCCATAGCCTTTTTGCATGTATTTACAAAAGAATGTCTTTTGATATCAAATAAATGTTCAATCACTCAAATGAAAAAAAAATTCTGTTAGGTTTCTTACTGTGCTATTTTGATATAAAACTACATTATCTAGCATTTCTGAGGAAGATATTGGCGCCAAAATTGATGAGAAATTTTGTCATAAAGTGAGCCATCACCCATTAGTAAAATCAACGGAAAGATTGATAAATTATGGACTCAGTAACATCTATTTGGAATTCATCCTTTGATTTTCAGAAGCATATGAATTCGCATCATTTAATAGAAGTATTTTTAGTACATGTATTTCTGTTTCAGAGTACCTGTTCAGTATCTCAACACACACACACACACACACACACCCTCTCCCTCACACACACACACACACACACACACACACACACACACACACACACACACACACACACACCCTCACACACACACACACACACACACACACACACACCCTCACACACACACACACACACCCTCACACACACACACACACATACACACACACACCCTTGTTTTTCAGAATTCAGAACTCCACTGCATTACTTGGACATATCGTTCATATGTTACATTTATTTTCAGCAACTAATGAATAAATAAAAATCACCAAATGTGCTTTTTTTCAAGGTTTTAGATAATGATCTGAAGGGAGCCAGATTACCGCCCGATTTTTTAAAACACAGTTGTATTTGTTACATTTTTGCATGTTCAAAATGTTAGATGACGCATGTGAAAAATTGTTGCAGTATTGCAGTATTGATAAAAATGGAAATAGGAAAAATGAACATATCATTCATTGTAAATCTTTGATTCAAAGCATTCTCAGATGCTGAAAATCACAGAGTACTTGTTTTCCAGATTAATTTCCTCACCTATTTAATTACATAAGTTATCGGTTTAGAAACAATCTTCTTGGCAGTTATGAATTGAGAAAAAAGCAAATCGAATTAAAAAGCGAATCCCCCCCCCCCCATAAATCATCACATTTGAAACAATTTAAACGTTCACAGATATCTAGATTTCATGTCCACTTAATATTCCATAACCTCGTCTCGAATAAATTATCCTGATGTGTTACCTACAAGTACTTAATTGAAAGGTTCTTAAAAATAATCCGAAGAAAAAACTGCTAATTTACGTCCTTTTTTCCTAGCTTATATTTCAAGAAGAAACACTCTTAACTTAGAATTGAAGGGCTTACTTCAAGGAATATTATCATGTTTATGGTTATCCACAGCATCCAGTGTTATAGTCATAAACGGTATATGAACATGTCGTTAAATAGAGTAAGAATACTTAATCCATATCGGTAAAATTAACAAGAGCCTACTGAAACTTATCTCAAATTCTAAGCAGTGCGGAATTATTTGTAACCTATACTTATCTAAGAAAATGAAACCTTTCCAATTTCAGTTTCATTTCATCATCTGATTGGTTGGAAGAATGTGAATGAATAAGTTGTATGTTTATTCACACTTAGATATCATCATAACTTAAAACGTTATCTGATTAGCAATAGACACAATTTGTCCGCAATATCTGGTCACTAGGGATGAAAAAGCTGTCTCACTCTCAGGTCTATCTAAATGTTCCATACATGCTTTTTAGGGTTCAGGAATGGATGAAAAGGGGGCTAACCAAAATTGTCTGTGCCTTGTCGACAATATATAGCGTACAGTACATAACGTCTCCTTACACACATTTCCCACTCCTCCAGTTTTTCCCGTAACTATTTAGTCACTGAAGATACTTCCATGAATTTTCAACGTGTAATTGCACATGCAGTTAGGTTTCTTCCACAATAGTGAATAATTTATATGTAGTAGTCCTGTTGACGTGCCGTTGCACCACGTTTTGATTATGGAAGAAGGTCTACACTTCCGGTTCCGGTTCCAGTGAATTTCCGGTTAAACTCTAGGATGGTTTTATAATCTCTGTTAAAAATATAGCGCCTTCTTATAATTGTAAGGAATTTAAGTTAGCTATGTTGGTCTTTCTGACGGTATTTTTAAAAGTTGTAAGCAAAATAAACACATATACTGCAAGAAAACAAACCTCTCGTGAACTACACCCAGCTTGGACTACGTCAACTTCTTCTGCACATTTTTGTGCGGACATGCGTTAAATTTTACTTAATTTCTTAATTGTTTTTCTTAAACAACTAAAGGTAGAGAACACATGGGAACAAAAAAGTTTTGAAAAATACACTCGAAAAACATACGGAACTCACAGTTCATGCTTTTTCAACAAAAACTGTCACGGTAGAGGAATTTCACATTCGACTACAATTATTTTTACCTTGACAGGTAAGCATTGTAAATTGCATACAAATTTTAAGCTACTTATAAATTGATATAAAGGTTTTTTTTTTTAATTTTTAAACTAAAAAAGGGGGACTTAGAAATTTTGACAAGTATATATATTCCTTAGATTAATCTATGGAAGAGCAAATATGTTCATTTCTGTGTGAACTTATTTGAGAGTCAGATGTCACAGTGTGATCGAGTGTGACCAAAATGATATTTTGCCTTAATTTTTGTCTTCGGTAATTCTAACATATTAGTGATATGTCGAAGAAAAATTGCTGTAAAATATAGAATTCTTTTTCAACAGATGCTCAAAAAATACCTTTGGTGAGACGAATGATTTGAATGAATGAAAGTCACCGAAAAATCCCTAACCTTTTTAACCCGAAATTCCTTTGAATGCATGTCAACTTATACTGAAATATTTGGCTGAAATACGATTACTTCGATTTCACATAGGAAGGAATCGTAAAATAATAAATAAATCCTCAATATCGATGACTGTAAATATAAACTCCCGGAATTTGAAAAAAAAAAAATTAAGCGGAATTTCTCGGTGACTTATAATACATGTATTTAAAAAAAATCAAATGTCACATAAAAGGATATATCTAAACGTCGAGTTGAAGGCCACAAGAGATTTCTTTTTCTCATGTATAAGATTTTGAATAAATTCTGCTTCACATGAATGCAAAAATAGGTCTACAACCATAGTATTGGCATTTACACGAAGGCTCAAATTTTTCCATTGTTGTTCCCAACCAAATCAGTGAATACAATCATTTTAAAATAGATTTTTTTCTGTTCATCATTATCCATTCTCTTTCAATGTCTGTTCCAGATGGCGGATAATTTTATTCTTGAATGATACTTATCAGGATTTTCCCCTATTTAGTTAATTACATTTTGCATCATTGTCATCTACATTTGACAATATTCTAGTATTCTTTGGTTTAATTTCACTATATTAAGATCTTGAGTCATATTGATGTCATCAATTAATTTCGGCATGTGGTGTCCATTGAAGACATACAGCTTTGCCCCAATCACTTACCCAATCTTTTTTACCATCCTACACAAGCCACTTGTATATTTGCATATACCTTTCGTAGGAGTGATCATTTTTTGCTTTGTCTAAGAAAAGAAATAAATATCATCTCACTGGATATTAGTGCCTTTGACAATTTGACCTTCGGAAACTCTGTTACTCGTAAAAAATTATCTCATTTACTGTTGGGTCATATTTGGATTCAGAACATATTTCTATCAATGGGATTTAAAATTTGTAATTGATCATGATTCTCTTTTGTGGGCTCGACTGAAGTGGTAAATTTGATTTACACGTGTTTACATCTTGATTCAATTTTTTTCGCTTTTCTATTTCTTTCTCCAGCAATCGAATATTATTTTGGAAACTTTACCTGTAGTTTTCTTGTTTCTTTTTTCAAAATCCTTTATCTTGGCACTGATTTTTTTTTTTTTTTAGAATTTTTGTCACACTCTGATCATCATGAGGATAATTTATACTAGTTGGACATGCTATATCAAACTTTTGGCAGAGATCCTTTCACTTCTGATTGAAATAAAAATCAAAACAGACTGTTATCTTTTTCTGTCTTTGAAATGAACTATGACGTGATTCGAAGCTTGCCTCACTTTTATTACATTCCACGCATTAAGTCACTTTACAGCTGCTTCAAAATATTTAAGAGATCAGTGCTCCTGACCCTACGTATGTGTGGGTGGTCATGAATGTAATTATCTATCAAAAGAAAGAACAAAGTTATAATGATGACTTACTCTGGTGTATTACTATAACTGCACTGCAAAATTTCATAGAATATTTAATTAAAAAATCAAACTACACTTAACATTTAGTATTTTCAGATGAAGTAGTCGAAATACATGATAAAATTTTCATTTGTAATTCATGGTCTCTTTGTGGATGACTTCCTGCTCAGAGAGCTTTTCCTGGTGAACAATTTGACTTTCTTACTTTAACTTCTTTAGAATGAATTGACAGTAAACAAAAAATATTAAGAAACTTATTTACATTATTTAACGTTTGCTTAAATCATTGCCCGAGAAGGGCCAGGCCATAGTAAAGATCAGATGCACAGAAATACAATTAGACATTTTCAAAAGCAGCATTGCTATACTTCATCAAAAATGTCTAATGTAACTTCAAATTAACATTCATATAAACCTCCTCTCTAGAGAGAAAAGAAAATAAAAATGTCCATTAAATCTTTTAGAATCAATTTAAAATACAAATATTAGATCATTGAACTCTATCTCACATTTTATTTTGCATCCATCTTCTTACAAGCTACAAATCAAATATATACAGGCATACTTTTGTTATCCCTTTTTAAACCATGGCCCTTGAAACAGATTGAGATCTGTTGAATGATTTCAAAATTCACATGTATCGTACATTCTAAAATAAATTTTGATTTTTAATATAACAGTTTTGTATCTAACAAACATATTTTCCTTTTGAAGCAATAGACTGCTTTTCAAGACATGCTGTGGAATCATTTTAATTTGTGGGGGTCAGTTTTCGTGGCCAAGCAAAATTTTACTTCGTGGGTTACTCGTTTATACGGTAGACTCAATGAATCAATATGTTTACAAAATAAACGTTCGTGGGGATGTAAATTCGTGGGTAAGGGTGACCCATGAAATCCACGAATATTGGTACCCCATGAACAATGATGATTCCACAGTAGATGAAAACTTCATAATTCATGTTAAACTAACATTTTTAAAACTTTTAACTATATGACTTTTGAGCGACCCGGAAAAGCTGAGATGATGCTTTGACACGCAGTCGTTGATATATCATCTAAAATTAGTTCTCTGTAGGTTACGATGTTCCGTTTTCTCTTCCTGTGATATTGAACAGTCTCATTATTTTTTTCGATCTGAAAACATAGCTTTGTTTTCAATGACGTACATCTTGGTGACTTTGTCCTTTGTAAAATGAATCTATATAACATGACCATTGTTTTTTTGTTTCTTTAAATAATATCCAAAACATCTTTTTTTCTGTATTCTCTTTCAGGTAGTTCTCGTTCAAAAAACAAATTATCATGCTTCTTGCATATTGTAAAAGACTGTATCTAAACAGCATATACAGAAAAGAAATTTTACAGGATGTAATACTCTTTCCTTTTTTTGCACCTAGCCATTACATAATACGAACTATAATATCCAAAATAGGTCCCTCCATATGAACTTGTATTATTCATAAGGAAGTTCTCATGCGATCTATTTTTGATTTTTTTCAAAATGCATGGTTCACTGTTTGGATAGTTCAGTTTGAGTGACTTTTGATCCCACCGACAGTGTGTTCCCACCATTGAATATTCCATCATTCAAATGCACAGCAATTCATGAAATAACAAAAAATACTCCATGACGAGAAAATATGCTCTGAACGTACCTGAAACGAAACTTATTTAATTTCGCTTTTAAATAGACAAGGAATATTGTATCCAATTAGGCGTTTGCAAAATGAAGCAAAGATATAGTTATTTAAAAATTCAAATCACGGCAGGCAAATAGCTTACTGGTTTTGGAAATTATCCTTTGCCAAGACGGTTGAATATTTAAATAATGATTTAATTTTATGAGGACTTTTGATGACCTTATTAGCTGCTTCTTGTTCAACAACCTTGCTTTTATAACCATGTCATTCTGCACAAATTTTGTTCAATGTATTTAAGTAAACTTTTTACAGGTAAAGAGATCTTGTAAAAAATTATTAGAAATTTGAAATTCTCGATAAGACTTTTTTTGGGTCATAGCGAGCATCCATAATTCACATCTTTTTATGTTGTTCTATCATCACTGAAAATTTCATGCTTCTTTGTAGAGTAGTTTTTAGAAAACGCTCGGAAAAATACAACTTGAAAATCGCAAAATCGTGGAAATCTCCTAACCGGAAACGACGTCATAAAAATTAAAAAGGTCTATGTCTAGATTGTTGATATTGTATCAGTTTCAAGAAAATCGAGCGAGCCATTTTCGAGAACTCGCTTACACAAAATCAGTAATTAAAAAAATCATAATACTGTCTTCTTTAAGGGACCTGGACAGAGTCGCATTGTTTACCATTTTAAATGTCTATTTTATTCAAAAACTAACTTCAGTTTAATGATTTGAACTTACTTGAATATTCTAAGAACATAATAACAACGACATTCTTCAAAATATCATGTCAAATACCTGTGTTTGTAAACAGGGCACGAGCTCTGTTATTTTTAGTTTTTACCTTTTATTTGTTTAGTCTGAAAACATCACTGATCACGGACTGACAAGACTGGTGAGTTGGTTTTGCTTTCATGCATTTCTGCTCTGAACTTTCTGTATTATGGATCTCATATTATACATTACCGATAATACACAACAAAATTTCTACTTTTCTTAAGTATTATGGATAAAGTTTACTTTGCGAAACTGCAAGGATATGTGTCAATCAAATGCGTCCCGAAATTCGTAGCTTGATAAAAGAAGTTTATAATATACAATTAATTGAGACCTGGCCCACGAGATGACCTGACCTGAAGAGGGCCGCGTAGCGGCCCACGTCAGGTCAGGTCAGCGAGTGGGCCAGGTCGAGGGTCCTTATTTCACCATGTTGAACTCATAAGGGGTAATCAATTGTTTTATTAAATCGATATAAGTTAAGACAATTTTTGTAGGCTTAATTACGAAAATAATCAATTGTATATTAGACCTAAGAACTGTTTTCAGTGTTTCATCAGGATCGGGATTTGCTAGTGAAGTTGTTTCCTTTTCGCCTGCAAGTCTTGTAAGTTTTTGCACCGCCGATTTATTAAAAACTCTGTGATTGTCAGTAACATGCATTTTTATAAATTCACAAATACCATTTCATAGTACAATGACAACCTGGTGCAGACTTTTACTGTACAAAAGAGCCAAGTCTGCATTCGTTGAATTTGACATTGTAACGAAAGTTTCAATGAAAACGATAAATTTTAGAACGCATCTAAAGGACAGTCGTATTCTGTATTGTAAAAAGACTATACATATTTTTATAACGGCATTTTTTGTAATGAACAGTCATTACTGTATGCATTAATTTTAAATTTGAATGGATAAACAGGTCATTTTTAGCGGTCATTATTTATAATGACCGGGTCATTATACCCCACGTACAATGATTCCTAGGTCATTATTGCTATAAATGGTACTTTTTGGAGTCATTATTGAGATTAAAAGCCTTCTTACAAGCCAATCAAATTTGAGTATTCTTAATAAAGGTATAATAAACACGCTTTTAATATATTTCAGTGTGAAATGCTCTAGCAATATAGAAGTCATGATAGTAATTGCAAAATTTTAGAGAATATGAGCTTCAAATCAGTGTCCCAGCCGTATGAAATTTTCATTAGTCTTATATGTAGGGATGTCAAAATATTTATTTTCCTTAGTCGACTACTCGATAGCATTATTCGAACGATAGTGGAATATTCGGAACATTTTCTGAAAATAAAATCATATTTCACACTTCACTTGTACATGCCGTATTTATAATACAAAAACCATTTACCTATATTTATGCAAAAAAGTAACATCAAATGCCTTTGTTACACACAAATGTTCACAGGCACCTCAAGTGTGGGTAGCGTGTTTATAGGAAATAAATTTATTATTTTCTCCATAATGTTTGATTTACCCGTCAATCACAGTCATAAATCAATTTTTATTTTAGTAAACATGAAAATATTTTTTAAAGCTTATAAAAATAAATGAGGGGAGGGGGGGGGGGGGGGTTAACACACACTATAAACACGTCAGGTGTCTGTGATATTGTTAAACAGTTAAATACTGCTTGTTCAATTGTTGATAGCCTATCAAAATGTTCTTACAAAGTAAGCAAATTGTTTTATTAATTATCGAAGGGTCAAAACATGTCACGCTACGGTGTGTTCCCTGCATTTGAACATTCTTGAAATATCAAGATATAATTGGTACATGGTATGAGATCTATTAAGTCCAGTTAATAAATTTACAAACAAAGTCCAGAATAGTGATGTATAATTTATTGTAAAAACAACACAGAGAGTAATTGACAAATTATTCAAGCGGTAGTGGAGAATTTAAAAGTACAGTACTATACTTTCTACATTGTACTTTCTACATTTTTCTCAATTATGAAATGAGAATTCCATCTCGTTTTCACTCCTCTATTCGAATGTCGTTTTGTTATTCAACGACTGATGGTCGAATAGTCGACTATTCGTTGACATCCCTAATTATATGACATGATTCATTCAAGATGATATACTTTTTCCCCTCCATTATCTTTTCCTCAGTTCAAAACATTCCTAATAAATAAATACTGTAGTAAACTATAGTTATCTATATTAAACTAAGTTAACTAAAATGATAACTTTGAATCTATGGATACTATAGTGATAACTTTGACTTACTTTAATGACCGCAATGACACTGTACATAACGATAACTTTGAAAACTTTGATTTCATATAGTGATAACTTTGAAAAATTCAATTTACTCTAATACATACAAAAAGAACAATATACGAATCTGGCCCTGTAATGTTCTTAAATATGAAACGGATGTGAGAGTTAAAAAGTGCTTTTTGAATTACTAAAATTTCATGCATTAAGAACATAATAATGATTTTCTTATATGATCCTCAAAATGTTGATTGTGACGTCATAAAGTTGTGTATTTTCCTGTATTTATTTTTTTTAAATTGCATATTTTTAAGACATTTTTTTCAGACAATATAGACCACACACATCGCCAAAGAAATTTACACAACATATCCAAAAATTGAAGTGGGCGACAGCTATGGAAACCATTTTCTTTCAATGAAATAAAAGAGATAACGAATAGTATTCAAGCTCAAAATCCATTAAAACAATACAAATCGGGAGAAGAGCAAACACGGACTTCCAAAAACATCAGAGGTGGGATCAGGTGCCATGGAGGAGTGAGCATCCCCTGCCGACCGGTCACACTCGCCGTGTGCTCCTTGTCATGATCGGTAAATAACGAAAAAATCCGTCGACAATTCATTGTCTAAATATTGGCCTAACAATTAGTATGAAAAACGTCAATCAGCATATAACTTAATGATAGATTGTTTTTGCTGACAAAGTCATTGTATCGACCATAGAACTTACGAAATGATAAATTTAAACGAGACTGTTGACATTCTTGTTTCATTAACTTGTTTGTCAATACATTACCTCGTTTTAGAATTTATTCATACGTAGAGCATGCTCTTGCGTATAGAATCAGCTGAGAGATATACACTCCATATGCAGTGTTCAAAAAATTTCTTACAATTAAGACATTTTTCCCAAATCTCCATCAAGTATCTTTGGTACAGTAGGTCACAATAATTTTTTTTATATAGAACATTTTGGGAATTATCTTACATTTAAATAATAACTTTATATTAAAAAAATTACAAAGTTTTCGAATTTGTATCTTAGTCATGAGAGTTTTTTTTTTTTTTTTTTTTTTGGGGGGGGGGGGATGGGGATCTACTCGTAGTAACTATTGTATATGGATTTTGTTCACGAGGAGGTTAACAAATAATTTAGAAATTAAATGACATACTAGCAGTAGCGTCAATCGCAATTTGTCATTTTGTCCACGGTGACCCAAATTCTTTAGGAAACTTGCACAATAAGGTCGTTGTAAACAGGATACATCTCATAAAACGAGTGCAAATTTCTATTGTTCACGTCCGGTAAAAATTAAATCTTTATCAATCTAGGTATCCCATATCTAATATTTCTAAGGACTTTCAGCTGCGGAGATCTAAAGAAAAAGGTAAAGTATTCAAGCACGAACTGCTTCGATGGCAATGGGAAACTTGTGAAGCATAGTGTATTTCTCAGCAATTCAGTCACTTGAAATATTCTGAAAGGATATCTTGATTCTCCAAATAATGCGTATAAATCCATACATTGTTTTTAATCACGGCAAGTTATAAAATGTTATTACATCAATTCAGCATTTTCAGGGTGAAGCATTTATCATGTGAATTGATTGTCACATATATCTGACTACCTGACGTTGGTATATATTGACCTATTTTTGAAATAGTTGTTCCTTTTATATTTTGAACTCTGGAAAATGCCTTTTTGAGCTTGAATATAGTAAAGGAAACAAATAAACCTCTTTTTCTTAATACTGGAACAAGTAATACCACGGTACTATGACCTTTCATTGACTTAAAATAAAGACTGTATATGTCTAGAACCCTAAACTCAGAGGTTTCATATAATGCATTATAAAATATACATGTACTAGGTAAGCTTTTGTTAACCAGCTATAGTCAATTTTTGTAAAGGAAAACTCCTGGGAAAAAACTCTACAGTATCGTGGTATGTCCTACAGCAACAAAGGTTAGATAGACCTAAAAGTTTTTTTTATTTCCTTACTAAATGTGTGTTTGTTGAGACAGGTTCTCTTATTGTAATAATGATTTATACAATACTTGGAGGTTTGTTGCTTGATCAGCATAGGAATGATTGATTTGCTATCAATAATTCAATTTTATTGAACATGAAGCACCTAGGATTTAATTATGAAATGAGCAGTATGAGTCTTTAACATATTCTGCTCCACTTGGCCTTGTTATTATTAATAGTGAAATGAATGTTACATTTTGTTGAGGACCCTCTATGTTCATTGTAAAATCTTAGATCCACCGTGTAGCTCTGAACCCAGGAAACAAAAATTCAACAATTCGAAAAGAACCCATAATTTATTTTCATTAGGCATGCTGTTTGGTAGCTTAATTTCCAGGAATGAGACAAATTGACAAAGGCACAGTGATAAAAGATCATCAAAGACTAATGTACTTCACCCTGAAGCTTGTATAAAGAGAACATGAATTTCACGATGATGAAGCGATTTGCCAGTTGGACGTCAATGAGGAAAGATGATTTTGAAAGGTGTAATGCATTTTCATTTTTCAATAAATAGCCAATTTAGCCCGATCCTGAAGGATAACGTGAAATGAATTTTGTTTATTATATTCGTGCAAAACGTGTATCTGTTAGATTTCTGTTAGTAAGAAAAGGTTCCTAAGGGACTGATAAATGCATTTTTGAATTATGGCAAACTTAGTCCCTTCCTAAGGGCTGATACCTAGATCAAGGAGACACGATTTTAGCAGAAAGCCAGCTTAATCAGTTTCCCTGCTTTATGTTAATAAGGAAAAAAAATACTACAAAAAAGATTATTACGTATTTTCCATAAATGTTGAACTTAGCTCCATCAAAAGTCATGAATCCCAAACAAATGGAAGGTGAACTGTTCATTTTGTTTTATTCTATTACACGCAAATGGAAAAAAAATTACAAAAAATGCACAAAAATACACTTGAACCTCAGTCAATTTACTTTCAAACTTTCAAATTAAATAATAAGCTTCCTCCCGGACGAACCGATCTAATACTAATTATTCCACAGAATGACACAAGAATTCATACATATAGATTTAAAAATAACGTAAATTATGTCTCCTTTAGTAAAAAGATATTGGTGGTCTAAACAAGGTCATGCCTATTTAGATATAGTAAATTGTTTCTTCTTAGTAGTAGAAAAGCTAATTTTCCAAAAATCCAAATGAAAAAGTAAGTCTATCTATCTATCTATCTATCTATCTATCTATCTATCTATCTACGTGATTCATCTGCCATGTACTCAAGCTTCCGCTCAATAATGGCGTAACATTAAGACAGACTTCTAGATTGATAAAGATTAAACAACTATTGCAATGGATGAATTTGTTTACTACTACGACTACTATGATGGCAATCAGACGGGTAATAAAACACACATGCCTTATGAATATCTCTATATTGTGAGTGCATTTCATTTTATTTATAAATATTCCTCTTCATATATGAATATTTCTAAATTTATTTTTAAGTACTTGAAATATGCAGCAATGATAAGTTAAAAGGTGGAATTGATAAAGGGATAAATATAAGACGATAGTTTGTACTCAACGACAATAACATCATTTGTTGTCAACTAAAGATGAAAAAGTGAATCTATATATTTATATATAAAGTATGTATAATTGGAAGTTTTAACGTTTAGCTCTTCATTGTAGAGATATTAAGAATAATTAATAGAATGATTTCTTCAGTTCTCAATTAACGTCAGTAATTCTACAAGACCAGATATCCCTAATGAAACTGCATCATTAAAAAATACTGATGGTCTTTAACAGAGTAGATGACAATAAATTGTGGTCGTGTGTAAAGCGTACAAATTCATTGTATATTAAAATAACCTGCTGCTCATTACAATAATTAAAACATTGCTTCAATTAAAAATGCTAGAGAATAGCTTAAAGTTAAAGTTTTCTAACTTTTGACGAACCATAAGTGATCATTAGTGATAATTTTGCGTTTTATCTGCATATTTTCCTCCTCAAATTCAAGATTCTGTGTGCAAACATCAAGCTATGAGCATCACTTTAAGACAAAACAGGAAGCCATACGTCTAACATTTAATCCCGAGGGAATCCTTGTATACAGAATTAACGCCATAAAAAAATCGGAAAAGGCTAATTGTAAAGATCTTTAAATTCTTCATGCTTCTTTAAATATCTATTGATTCCAGATCTCAGAGAATACATCTGTTGTTTATTCTTGATTTGGAGGGAGATGGGTGAACAAGATGTGCAGAATGTTTTTATCTTCAGATATATAAGAATCATATTCAATTTGTGAATTTAGTATATAGGGGGGAGTTCTCATTATTTAAATTTATGAAATTATGATAAACAAAGCTTTTCTGAGGAAAATTTCTCGGCAAAAATTATTCTGTTATTCAAAAAATAATGTGGTTTTCGTTGGGTTCGAACCCTCGCAATAGAAATCCTGAGTAACATTTTTCTTTGAGACTAACACGCTAACCACTAAACAGCTCCTGATGAATGGTGGCATTTAACAGGTTGAGAGGAAACGCAAATTCCTTTATAGTAGTAGTATATCAATATAATCGTGAGATTCCGCTATATTTTCAGCCGAATTTATCCTTGATTTCATCAAATAACATGCCTGCTGTTTAAAGCACAAGTCGTGTTGGGTATATAAATGAACACTAATTGGCACCCTTGCATGTTATGAATTTTATTAGATTTTTATACGTTTAATAATGCGAACACACTTTTTAAAACGGAAGTTTCTTTCTTAACATAACAACCAGTGATTGCAGTAATATTCAAGAAAGACTGAATCTTCACATGTGCACAAATTAATGTTTGTAATAACTTTCAACCTGTATCGAAAGAGGTTTGTCGAATTTAAAGAAAAGATTATTTTTGTCTGCATGGTAACGGGTATGGAGGCCCGTTGCGACAAATTAAAAAAAAAAATCATTACATGCATACTTTATTCTGGTGGAACCGAATTGTATCGTCTAAATGCAACAAATCGTAAACAATCTATAAAATGTCACTTATACAGATAATCCCAAGTATAATGGGCCTTTTCTTGATGATAAAACCACAAGTTCATACAAATAGTCTTATTAGGAAAAGAAACATTTTTTGATGGAATTACCTGTAGAAGTGACATGTATATATTTTGCACGATTCATTGATTTTCTAAATAGCTTGGAATTTTATATCTTACTACAGTCTGTACTGAAAAAAGGCTATGAAATACAAAATTTATATTATTTCTGCAACAATCAATGAAATAAAAGGAGAAACAGGATTGTAATTTGAGTAAGTATTGTCAATGAAATGTGAAGATATAAAAAACAGCAGTCAACTCAAAAGGCCATTGAAACAATATAAATTTTGAAGAGACCAAACACGAACCTCTGAAATCAGAAGTCATGGAGGAGTAGGCACCCCCTGTTGACCGGTCACACCCGCCTTGTGCTGTTATCATGATCGTATAAACGGAAAAAAAATCCACAGTCAATTCAAGATGAAAATAATGGGTAATAATTTGCATGAAAAACGTCAGTCAACATTCGACCCAACACCAGATTGTATTTGCATACAAGGCCATAGTATTGACCATGACCATGGTGTTGACTTCAAGTGTGATTGTAGAATACCCTTAATTCATCAATTTGTTTGTCAGAAGTCTACTTTCTTTTAAACATTAATCGTACGAAGAACATGCTCTTGCGTATTGAATCAACTGTAAAACATAATCCTCATATGCAGGTAATAATGGTATATCCTACATAAATAAGGGAACTTGACGATAGAAAAATTGAAATCATCAGGTTAATCATTAAGTTTAGTTGTTAGTTTGCCATCGATCTCTCTCTCCAATATCTAAACATGAAGTAGTTGTATCATACTCCGTGACCTGTCTTTTATCACTAATTCTAAAGTTAACTTACTTTTATTTTTGGAAAGTGAAGTTATATTTCGTGTAATTTTTGTTTGATGAAAATGTATCATAAGGGTGCCAATTAGTGTCCATTTTTATACCTACCATGACTTGCGCTTTAAACAACAAGCATGATATTTGATGAAATCGAGGATAAATACGGCTGAAAATATAACGGAATATTACTATATTAGTGATATACTACTATTATAGCGGATTTTACGTTCCCCCTATCTGTTAAAATCATGTTAGTTATACGACCCTAGACTAAATGAACTACAAGTATTTCTCGGAAAGATGCGAATGTTGTGTCATAAAAGTGTATTTTTAAGTACTCCATGTTTTTGTTAACCAAAAAAAATGTATATTTTCACACAAATTTTGAGGATAAACTTTCAAAAATATGGAGCAAAGACCCACTCATATCGAAAAATTGGGTTATATACATGTAGTATGAGAAAATGATCCTTTTTGCTCTTTTTAGTTTGTGTATGCTATTTCATAGGCAAATAGTTTCAATCTTTGCGAGATTTTTGCAAATTGTGGAGATTTTAAATGAAGTATACTTTTACATGAAATATCAGGGAAAATTTTGTTATAATTGCGATTTAATTTTTCACCTTCATGTTTGTCGCACTACAGGCATTTGGTTCGCCTTGTTCGTCCATCTTCTTCATTGACTTACATGTAGCATACGCTTACATTTTCATCATCTCAAATCTATGAACAAAGTGAACTTAACACTATTTGTGCCACCCATGTACATACATTCTCTCTCTCTCTCTCTGCATGTTTTAGTAATCTTAAGTTTAAGATGAAATTCTACTTCATTGTTTTTTAGATTGTGGTATTTGAAGTATCCCTACTGTTTTTATATCCTTGCCGGTAACATCACAGTTTTTGTAGTCATCGTCGTTGAAGGTCAAAGGTCAAGGATGCACTTCTTTATTAAGAATTTAGCTATTGCAGGCAATCGTAATTTGCTACTCATTGCTGCATTATAAAACTTGTCCTACATTAATTCTAAGCAATGATTTTGCCCTACATATCATTGACGTTCCTTGCAATTTTTTTTACGTGTCATATTTTATAATCAATCGAATTTCCTTTTCCAAAAAATGAAAAATAAATACCAGCTGCTGGTCTGTTTGAATTTATCCGTATATTGTAATTTGCTTTGAAATAATTCGACAGCAATGGCTTAATCTCGAATCTTGTCCGATCACAAGCTTATTCAGTACTAGAAATGGAGTATGTGACAGCCCATTGCAATGATTTCTGTTAGTATATCAAACTTTAAAAAAAAATAGTGCCATGTGTCAAATATAAAAAATTATTGTTGACGTTTAACATTGATAATTGTATAATTATTGTTTAATATGAACATATTTTGAATGGGGACTAAAGATGCATTATTCAAGAAAACATATTCTTTAAGTTCATTATCTGAACCTGAATATATAATGATTATTTATCAATATGTGTATCATTTAAGATATGTTATGTGAGTGTTTTATTTGATTCCTCGTATCGTCCTACATTTCAATCATGGATTGTTTTATGGTGGAGATGTACTGTGTAAATTACAAGTGTTTCTTTCGGTAAGTTTAACAGTTTTGATAAATGATATTATTCCAGTCAGTGCATGAGTTAGTATTTTTGTCTTAATACAAGAAATCTCCGTAAGGAAAAAAGTAACACTGAAATAAATCTGTAATGAGCTCTAAATGTAACCTCAGTCATTGCAGTTTCTCATCTAGCAAGTAAAGCCAAAGATACCAATAAATTTACAGATTTTGTTTTTCATTATATTAATTTGACATGTCTCAATTTTGAATGATTATCATTTGTTTAATCGTATCATGATCGTATTTTATTATTTTCCAAAACCTATATAATATAACAATGTGTTTTTAAATTCGAATTTCCTCCTTTGCTTTCCATAGAATATCGGAATTTTTGGGTCTAATTCGATCATGAGGTAAATCAATAAAAAGACACATGCAACGATTTGTTTTTCAGGTCCAACAAAATATATTTTCCTTTTACTTACTAGTGTTTTATGACTTTAGGACTCCAAGCACAAAATTGTATGGATTTAAAAAAAAAAAACAAGGAAAGAAAGATAATGCAGAAATATATGTTGTATATAATGAAACATTTTGTGTTGTATGTGTTTCCGGTTTGATTACCACAATATGAAATTTATTTTGCAAATATTTCCTTTTGACTGATCAACCAAATCATAAATTATGTCACTTCAAACGTGACGTGTTGTTATTGTTAACCTCATTTTGTCTGCAGGAGTTCTCGCAGATGGGTGAAACTTCACACTAATGATACTCACAAAGTGTAGTTGTGCATGTAACATGTATGCCAAGGAATTCCGATATAAATTTCATTTAACCGCAAATCAAATTAAATTCAGTCATTTCTGTAACTGTCAAACACCAAGAATGCGAATTAAATACCTGTAAAAGTTGTTGACCCGTGTTGGATGATTTTATTTAACTGAGGATTAACGAATCTAAATGGAGTGTGACGTGATCAAAACGTCTCACCGACTGGTCCATCTTCGAATGCTTTTTGGACCGCTTAGTAATGACATTGGAAATGTAAGTCTTTTATAGTAAGATCGATATATCAATTGGTTTTTAAAAGTAAAAAATAAAGCTTTTTATACCTTTAAAATTGGTTCCTATATAAATAGATATATCAAAGTATATTTCCTATGATATCAAAGAATATTTCCTATGATATCAAAGTATATTTCCTATGGTTTACCTCAAGCAGTTCGAAAGACGCATTGTTGGAGGGTTCGGTAAGATATTGGTTTTTTACGACACACTTTCTTTCTCAGAAACACCCGCTTCTATAAGCTATTTAAAATATCTAATATGCATGTGTTGGTGTACGACAGTTACAGAATTGACCGATTTGAAATTAGAATCCACACTCAGGATACACGACATTTACATCAAAATGCGAACATGGGAGCCAGTTAAGGATACAACAAAACAAGTACTAACTACGTTCTCGGGCAGAAGGCGTTTTGCAAGACCCCAAACAATTATGCGCATTATGGAAAGTTGTCCGTGTTACGATACAAAGAATGTCAACAATATTAATTCAATGCTTATTTTGATATTCTTTGAGAATAATTCTTTACTGATCAAATGATCTTAACCTCAATAAAAAAAGATTTAAAAGCCTATCCTGCTTGAATGCAATCTGTATAGGTGTTAACCGATTACCCCTTTACCTTCTGCTGTGGAGTGTGAGTCTTCAGTCAAAGTATTTTCTAAAAATATTATATATATATATATATATATATATATATATGAGAAACCTTTTTAAATGCATGCATGTGCGTGCGCGTGCAATAAGTGAAATGATTGATATACTTAATATAGCCTTAACTTTTATATTTTCAATGAAATACTTTGAAACTCAAAACATAGAGATATATTAGCAATGTAGACAAGATGACATGGTCAAATTAGCATGAACTCACGCACATGCATATGCTCCTCGCTCTGATTGGCTGAAAGAAAAATCTCAATATCTTCCTCATTTTTTGACAAAAACCTTTTGAATCTTAAGAATTTTAACCCTTGGCAGATTACGCCAATAAAAATGTGGCCCGCAGTGGCGACACCTAGCGGATGTTCTGTATATTAACTTCAAAATTTAGCCAATCGGGTAAGGGCTTTCACATAGGGAATGTTTTTGGGGCCCCAAAGGGAGTAGTGGGAGCGTTTGGGGAACGTCTGTAAATGTCCCCGTTACAATCAGAACTTGTTTACATAAAGTTTGCGACACTTCGCGTAATTTTACATCACCAAAACGTGTATCATTTCTGTGAAGTTTTATCAAGGCTGTTCAAACCATCTTCGAGAACTCCTGCAGACAAAATTAGCCACCACCATTCAATGGCGTTTTATCATCAGCTAGGAGATACAAGATTTGACATAAAGAAGCTTTTAGCATGCAGGGAAAAATATCCGATTATCAAATAATATTTAAATGTAAAGATATCTGCACAATATTGATACAATATATTATCCACCTTCACAAATATGGATCATGATTTAATTTACGTTTTTTCAGAAATTAGACAGATATGTATTTTCTGTTTTTAACACTGAAGAACAGAGTTTTTATTCTATCGATCGACACTCTTTTAGAACGATTGTAGTTATCTGAATTGATGTAATATAAAGTACTTCTATGAATTGCTTAAAACATTGATCAGGAGTAAAAAAAAAATCATCGAATGTGGAGGAGGCATGACACGCCACTCTTCTGTTGGAACTGTGAATTGTGAATTGAATTGAACATATTTTAGTGACAAAGTCAAAAGGATCGGACACAAGTTCAGAAACTTAGATAGTCTTCTCCTAATACAACATTTTGTAAAATTGCCAAATTTAAAAACATATATACATATGGTCTACTACATATACATCGTAGTATTACAACCGACATACCTTCGAAGATGAAGCTGCTTAATTCCTTTAGTTGAAACTATTCATACTCCGTACGCTTAAAAATTTTACAATGAATTTAACGATGAATGACATATGTTTTTCTTACAGATGTATCATTCGGTTACACTTCAAGAAGTATACCCTGGAGATTTAGAATTTGAAGAAAAAACCCTGTCGGATTATCTTATGACGTATTTAAGTTTAAGTAGCAACATACTTATTACAAATATTTTTTCGTAGAACACTCTTAAAAATATGATTGATCCTTGGAATGTTTTATAAAAGCTACATGTGTAGAGCAACACCTCTCTCACTCTCTCTCTCTCACACACACCCACACACCCACCCACACACACTCTCTCTCTCTCTCTCTCTCTCTCTCTCTCTGTGTGTGTGTGTGTGTGTGTGTGTGTGTGTGTGTTACGATACCATACTTAATTTTTGTAATTTTAGAATTTCTTCTCTATATTTATAAATATGTAATATATCTAATTTATGTATAGTTATTAATGATTTGATACTGTATATCAGTAAAGAGCAGTTTGCAAAAAAACTTCGAAGTAAAAGGATAATAATTTCCTCAAAGTGAGTAAACAATCATATCTTATCAAAAAATTCGACTTTTTGTGTGTGTGTGTGTGTGTGTGTGTGATATATATTTACCTCCACAAGATTACAGGAATTCAGATTGCAATAATCCTAAATTATCAGAGAGTTTTTGAATTATGTGCGTGTATCTGACACGTTTTGAATTTTATTTTAGACATATTTTTTGGAGGATTCTCTTTATGTATAAATGATTTCTAAAATAAAGCATGCATCTGATAAATACGACATATGAATGCATACGTGCGGCAAAAAAATCTTTTTATGAAAATGACTGTAATTAAAATGAACACATTTTATATAATCGAAAGAAAAGACAACCAGGTAATTTATTTACGAAAGTGTAATCACTTTTCCTTCTAAGCATTATAATAGTTTACTGAACACATTTTTTCTCTCGTATAACTAGGTTTTGAAACACGACTTACATGGATGTGCGTACACATTTGAAGACTTTGTCTTTTCGGTACTGGGCACGAGCGCACGGATCTTAGATTTTAGGGCGTTTTATTTGTTCAAACATCTGTATATCGATAATGAAGAACTAATATTTAAGAAAAAGGAAATTGATATGATTGATTAAACAAAGACAATGAATATGTTTTTTTTTAAGTTCTGCGTGATATCGTAATGTGACACTGTGATACACCGCGTACACACCGTGTTACACGGTGCACAGAAACCCCGACTTCAAAGACGCCGACATTGATCGAGGTCCACGCTAAAGCGTGGACTTTCGGTCCACGGGGCCCCGTGTTTTTCGGGGAAAACTCGTGGCCTGTACTGTATATATATATATATATATATATATATATATATATATATATATATATATATATATATATATATATATATATATATATATCACAAATTGTTCCGAGATGGGAAAAATGTAAATTGAAATAGTAGAAATATAAGTGTATGGTACATAGCATCTCCCATATTTTAACTGAGGTTCTATGCTATAAAAGGACTATATGTCTCAACAATATAGTTAGAAACCTGTTGTAAAATAACTTTTAAACGTTTTTAAATAAGCTCAAAGATTAACATGTAAATCTGGAAACTTTCCATAACGATGTGTTTGCATTGTCTAAAGATATGGGATTCAAACAAAAACAAAAAGAACCCCTACTGCTCATCTTATAAATAAATATTTGATAGGTATGTTTGGCAAAACTAATGTATTTCTGAAATACAGTGAGTGAAATGAACTGATACAGCATAATTCTGTATGTACTTTTCTCAAACACATGCGAAATCATTTTGCGTTGTATTTTTTTTTAAGTTGCTGGGACATATTGTTTATTCAGTAACATTTTAACTTGACATATTATAAATTTTGTAGAGGATATCGCCGCACAACTTGTGGTCTTATAGAGCATATGTCTCACTATATCCTTCCGACAAAAGATCACATAGAATAAAAACATTGTTTACTGAAAATCAGTTATGTTTTACATTTTTCGTGAACAAAATGAACATTCATGTAATTTGCTTCTTTCGATTTTTTATAAAATAGTTTATATTATTATATGTTTGAAGGTAAGTTTCTACGCATCATACTGTATCAAGTTTTTTGACACTCTCGAAGAAATATTACAAGCTTTAGATGTTAAAGAACACACACCCACACACACACACACTGATATAATGTATAATGTATTTTTGTGTAAGATTCTGTCATATCCTTACCTTTTGTATGGTCACAATATCTGTTTTATCTATTTTATATAGATAGAGCAGATAACCTTTGAGGTGTTTTTATTGGTCATCCTCCTGGTTGGCAATATCACAGTTCTTACAGTTATCATTGTTGAGGGTCAGAAGTCAAGGATGCATTTTTTCATCAAGAACTTGGCTGTGGCAGGTAAACTTAATAATAATGTGAAATTAATTTGGAAATCTGGATGCGGTTGCAGGAATGTTAGTTAAATTTAACTAGCCGTTAACTTTAACGTGACATTAAAATTAACGAGTTAAACCGGTTGCACGAAAGATAACTAACAGTTAAAGCTTAGTTAATTTTGTGATTTTTAAAACTAACAGATTTAACTGAGGTTACATAGGTACATTAAATATTTAATTCAACATTCAATTATTGCGGATTTGTTATCATTTCAAAACTTGTTTGGAGGGAAGGAAGAACTTATACAGAGATAATATATATGTCTGACTTGATGAACATGCAAATTTGATCCTGATTTCAATTTAGGCACGATTGTATTATACAAATATATATTGCGGAAAAATGTTTCGATATTATCTACAAAGAACAAGACCAAAACATTCCATATGAGCGGAGATGTAGGTACTTTTTGATCTTTATTTTACAACTTTTTAAACCTCAGACAAGTTACTGAAAAGTAGATTAAACATTAGTTCCACAAACTTCAGGCACGTAAAACGGGGAAGGGGGGTGTTCCTCTCTCACTTTTAAGAGATTTTTTATTATTATTATTTTCAATTTCCTCTCCCAAAAATCAATGCCTCCTGTTATTTAACTACATGTACATACTTTGTACTTATATTTTTCATATTGTATGTAAAATGATCTTTCAATGTAAAAATTCATATTTGAAGAAACTATCTTTAAAAATATATTTTAGCATTATCTGATATAAGAGTTAGCTAATTAAGCTTCAATAGACTTTCGAACAACAACAGTTTAACTGACAGTTATGTAACTCTTCGTTAAAAATTTAATGGCTAGATGTGGTATTAACTTTAAATTAATTTAACTATCGTTCGTGCAACCGGATCCTGACGGATCTCCTACAGTTTTTTAAAGCTAAACTGAGTGTTAAACCCGAATCCATTGATCCAAATGAGCCAAAACATTGACAAACTTATACAAATAGCACATTTTTCTAATCCTCTTTGGTATTCAGATGTCGTAATTGATGACATGTATTTAATGTTTATGTGAACTCCTGACAAAATACTATTATAAACAACAGTTAACTAAGTTTACTATTTACTATAGCTAACTATAGTCAATCAAAGTTTCAAAGGCATCACTTTACTATATCTTATACATAATGTATATACACTGTACACGTATTTTACTATTACTATATTATAATAGTTATCACTTTAATAAATCAGAGTGTTATAGTTATCATTATAATAAATCAGAGTATCAAAAGTATCAGTTTAGTTAATCAAAGTATCAAATGACCTACATCTATTGTTAATCAGAATATCAAGGTCATTAGTACAGGAAATCACTTTGCGATAGAAGTATCATTTAATATTACATTTTAGATATTACATCAAGTTTTGTAGATTTTTTTTCTTTTTTTTTTTTTACCATAGATATTTGTTGAATCTGCCTGAGAATTTAATTCATTTTGTATGCAATGAAAATGCATACAAAATGCAAATGATAAAGAAATTATCTTATTGGTATAGGATATTTTGAAACGTAATATTTTTAATGACTGAAATAACAAGATATTTCTAAAATATCACTATGTAAAATAAAAGTTTTCAAAGTTATCACAACAGTGCCATGTGATCACTATAGCCAATCAAAATGTCAAAGTTATCACTATATTAAACTGTAGTTTGCATAGTGTCTCAGTTTTCATTACAATTAACTATAGACTATTATAATTATCATTATTTAAACATTCTACAGTCTTGGTAAATGATAATTTTCAAATCCAATAATAAGCTATTCCTGAGCACTGTCATTTAAAATTCTGAATAAGTGTAGCTTCGCCTCATTTTACACTATCAGTAGAAAAGTTATACAAAGGCCTAATTGGACAAAATATTCCTAGTCTTTTAAAAAACAAAATAAAATAGGTTACGTTCAAAGCATATGTTGTCGTTTCAGATTTGCTCTGTGGAATATTTTTTGTGATTCCACGAATTGCTGTACATTCGAATGATGAAATATTCTATGGTGGGAACACACTGTGTAAATTACAAGAGTTTCTGTCGGTAAGATCAGAAGTCATTAAATTTAAACTTTCCAAACAGTGAACCACAGATTTTGAAATATTCAACAACATCAAAAAAAGATCTCATGAGAACTTCCTTCTGTATAATAAAAACTTCCCTACGGAGGAACCTATTTCAAATATTATAGTTTGTTTTAGAAAATGTACTCTTTTAAGACTGTATAAGAGTAATAAAGTCTTATGTGTAAATGGCTAGGAGCGAAAAAAAAAAGTAATTGCTTTTTCGACATATTGTTACTCTCTTACAAATTTCTGTCGATGTACAACCTAAATATTAAATATGTTTGATGTATGAGATGTACTCTCCCAAAACTCATTTCAACTGTACTTCTTTGGAAAGTTTAACATACATTGTACATGTTTTAATTCAAATTTGCTAAAAATTAAATGACTAAGTCATAAACTTTCTTAAAAATACTTCAGATAGCAAAGTTTTATGGAAGGAAACATCAATTATATATATATATATATATATATATATATATATATATATATATATATATATATATATATATATATATATATATATATATATATATCAGAACATTGGAATTTATGGACCCAACATGATCATGATAGCCCTGAGTATCGATCGCCTACACATCCTCATCAGACCTTTGGGGAGTCTCGCAAGTAGAGGTAAATGCCAAAAAATTTCGGAACTATTGTTTTTTGGCACCTGCTTAGTCTGCTAAGTAGTAGTGAGCCAGAATACATTTACTTTTTTACCTGGTGCGCTTACCTAGTAGAAGTAAGTACCTGTAGAGCATTGGACATGAGGGACTCTTTGTTGTTTTGGCACTTGTGAAAAATTGAAAGTGAAGGAAAGTTCTATAACTGATAATTTGAAATAATTATACTTTATCAGACATCTGCAATAATTGCTACAGATCGAGTATTAACCATTTAGATACGTTACAAGCAACCAGTAAAATATAAGGAGATTACAAAAGCAGTTGATATGAAAATATGGCTGCGTTCTCAATTATTTTATGACGTTTGAAACATTTTATGTTGAAATGAATTTTATCTTTAAATCATTTTGTTCTAAGGGGCTTCAAGTTAATTTCAGGGAGAAACCCTACAATAATATGTATCTTTTGTTGGGTGGCAGCAGTCATTGTCTCTGTAACAGGACCTATTGTTTTCAAATATAATGCGGTACATCAGGAGTGCAATGTAGATCTGGATCATTCTGATATGAAGGTATATTGAATAAAAAAAAAAGAAATTTTGTAAGATATGCTACTAATAAGAGTCTCATTTGTATGCATCGATACAGTTTCAAATGAAAGAGAGATTTGAGAAATGAATATAATTAAAATTTTCACTAGAACTACAAAAATATTAATAAATATCACCCCCACTTCTTAACTAGAAAATGATAAGGTTTTTGCAGCAATCAAATTTTAGACAGCAGTTGGTACTTCAATATTAGCGATTCCAAAGTGAACTGCATTCTAGAACGCTGATTGTTCAAGCCAGGATGAATGTCGCAAAATTGACATTGATTAGAATAGATACCAATAGATTTAATATGCTTTGCTTAAAAGATGTGTCAAAATCTTGAATGAAAATAAAGTTTCAAATATCACGGTCATAGGTCGTTGAAATTTTGAAATCATGAGTTGTAGCTTAAAATCTCTTTGATTGGAATTGATTCAAAATTCAGTAGTATCTTTTTCAAGAGCTACATATACATGTAATGGTAATCCAGATCTTGAACAAATGTTATTTTTTCAAAGGCCCAGGTCAATGAAATATTGAAATCATTTTCGCACCAAAGGTCCTTGATTTGAATATATTGAAACTTGAATATATTGTTGCCCATTGATTTACGATGTTTCATTATTCGACTAAAGATCATGTGTCTATGTTGAAGATCACTGAAAATTGTTTCATCAAATCCTGTTAAATCAGAAACTCATAAACAATAAACCTTCACGGTAGCTCAGTCGGTAGAGCGCTCGCTCCGTGATCGGAAGATTGTGTGTTCGAATCACGGCCGCGACTGACCTGAGTCGATAAAAAAATTGGTAGCAACTGTTCCTTTGCCAGACGCTTGGCACTTTGAAATGAAAGTTGCGGGTCCTTTGGATGAGACCTTAAAAACCGAAGCCCCGTGTCACGGTAGGCGTTGGCAAGATAAAGAACCCTCACTGCTCAATGGCCATGAGTGCTGAGTAAAGGTCTAAATTTGAAGCTCTCGTCGATATATAGTGACGTCTCTATATGAGTGAAAAATTGTAGAACGGGACGTAAAACAACATACAATCAATCAATCAATCATAAACAATTATACAATTATAATTACAACAAGAGGCCCATGGGCCACAACGCTCACCTGAGTAACTTTGGCCTTGCTGTTTTTCACATGATTTCCTCCCTTGTAGTACATATTGTGGCCCCGCCCTTCCCCCGAGGGTCATGATGTGAACAATTTAGAATTTACACTACCCCAGAATGCTTCCACATAAGTTTCAGCCTTTCAGATTTTTACTACATATTTCAATGTAAAACTTGGAATCCCTATTGTGGCCCCGCCCTACCCCCCGGGGTCATGATGTGAACAATTTAGAATCTACACTACCCCAGAATGCTTCAACATAAGTTTCAGCTTTTCTGGCCCTGTGGTTCTTGAGAAAAAGATTTTTAAAGATTTCTTCGACATATTTGAATGTAAAACTTGGATACCCTATTGTGACCCCGCCCTACCCCCAGGGTTCATGATTTGAACAATTAAGAATCTACACTACCCCAGAATGCTTCCACATAAGTTTCAGCTTTTCTGGCCCAGTGGTTCTTGAGAAGTAAATTTTTTGAAAGATTTTTTCTACATACATGTATTTTAATGTAAAACTTGGATTCCCTGTTGTGGCCCCGCCCTACCCCTGGGGATAATGACTTGAACAATTTAGAATCTACACTACCCCAGGATGTTTCTTCATAAGTTTCAGCTTTTTTATCCCAGTGGTTCTTGAGAAGAAGATTTTTAAAGATTTTTACTTCATATTTCAATGCAAAACTTGGATTCCCTATTGTGGCCCCGCCCTATCCCCGGGGGACATGATTGAACAATTTAGAATCTACAATACCCCAGGATGCTTCCACATACATAAGTTTCAGCTTTTCTGGCCCTGTGGTTCTTGAGAAGAAGATTTTTTAATGACCCCACCCAATTTTTGTCTTCTCTTGATTATCTCCCCTTTGAAGGGGGCTCGGCCCTTCATTTTAACAATTAAAACTCTCCTTTACCCAAGGATGTTTTGTACCAAGTTTGGTTAAAATTTGCCCAGTGGTTTTTGAGAAGAAGTTGAAAAAGTGAAAAGTTTACAGACGGACGGACGGACGGATGACGGACAACGGGTGATCAGAAAAGCTTACTTGAGCTTTCAGCTCAGGTGAGCTAAAAAACGTTTGATTTGTTAATGTTAAAAATATTTTTCTCATAGTATATTTTAATTTAATTAAAGTATACAATATGTAAAATATTTGTAAGAGTTTAAATATTGTTTATCTCTGTAGGTTTATTTCACCGTCATCTTTGTCTTCGTGTTTGTTATCCCTACAATCATCATCGTCGGGTGTTACTCTACGATAGCTGTTATAATATGGAGAGTCTCAGCAAGAAACGAAGGTACTCGTAAAATACACCAGGCTCCGGGGCCATAAAACTTAGACGAGTTCACTTATGTTCTAAGTTTCACTTTTTTACCAAACGAATTTATGGTGGAAAAGTGAGACTGAAATCAAAAGTGAACTCAACTAAGTTTTATGGCCCCGGGACAAGAAGTACATTCCAACTTCCTAAATTTGAAAATGGGCGAACAAGGCGAGCGAAGTGCCTATAGTGCGACAAACATGAAGATGAAAAATTAATCTCGATTGTAACTAAATTTTCTTTGATATTTCATCTAACATTAAATTATGCTTTATGTAAAATCTCCACAATTTGCAAAAATCTCACAAAGATTGAAATCATTTGTCTATGAAATAGCATACACACACTAAAGAGGGCAAAAAGAATCATTTTCTCATGCTATAACACAATTTTTCGATATGACTGGGTCTTTGTTCCATTTTTTTTTTGAAACTTTATCCTCAAAGTTTGCGTAAAAATATACATTTATTGGTTAACAAAAACGTGGAGCAAGGACCAACTATACGCTAAAAATACACTTTTATGACACAACATTCGCATATTTCAGAGAAATACTTAAGTCCATTTAGTCAAGGGTCATATTACAAATATGATTTAAGGCAGGTCGCGGGTTTAAAAATTCGCGCCTTCTGCGCATGATGACGCGCATAAGTCGTAAAACAAAAGCTAAGTTGAAAATAATTCTTAAGTAGTCTTAAATGGTCCTTCTTATTAAAATAATAAAAAAGCAATACTTCTAGGAGTTTTCAGTGAATTAGATTCATTAAAATATAATCAGAAATATAAATGTATGCACTTCCGGTTTTTCGGTAAACACCTTCATTTTCACCGTGTTCAATCAGAAACCCGGGATCTCAACATTAGTTCAGGGTGTTTCGCTTTAATGAAATGTCAGAGATGATGAACAAAATAATAAGAATATGGGTATCATTTCTATGTACATTTTAGCGATTCATTCACATTCAACAACTTCTGTAACGTGCTGCATTTTCAGTGTTTACAAAATGAATGACAAGGTAAGCACAACAATCTTGTGTGTTAACGATTACTGTAGGTATATTCAGGGGCTTAGCTTGATTTAAAATTCTAGTGAGGCAAAAGTATTGCAGCCGGGGTGTGGGGAGCACCTTAGGCCCCCAGTAGGTCCAGGGAGGAGCTATGAAGGGGGGTTCAGGGGGCGAAGCCACCCGAAGAAAATTGCATTGTTCTTTTATAGGGGTTTTAGGCCTAGAATGTAAAAATCGTACTTGTCTTGGACAGAAATTTCGTAAGGTTTACCATTTTCAATATTTAAACCTCAGTTTGCATATAATCATTAGATGCTGCAATTTTTTTTTAAAGGTTTAATATGTTAAATAAAAAATGTTTTTTTTTTCAACATGTTCAAACTTCTAACACATTTAAGAAATAAAATATCATTTTTAGAGTTTCATTGGCATATGACATGAAGTCGGTCAGGTGATCAAGTTCTATAATGCCCAAAGGATGTTATAGTAGATTTGATCACACACCAACTTCATGTCATATCCCGATGAAACTAAAAAAAATGATATTTTATTTCTTATACCTACATTTTACTTTTTTATTCTTGTTACAAAGAAATATAGGCACTATTTAGACTTTGCTATGGAAATGCAACATAACGTACCTACAATACATATTTTATTAATTTTATATGAAAATACAACATTTTATAGATTTGTTTAAATGTTAAATATATATAGAATCTCCCATGATATATGGTTGAATATGATTTTTATCCAACAAGTTGTGTATTTTTTTTTATTCCTGAGCCTTGGCGAGGGGATAAAACACACAAGCTGGATAAAAATCATATCCAACCACAAATCAAGGGACATTCCTTTTATCAAATATCAAAAAAAATATCCAATGAGTGATATCCACAGGATAAAGGGGTAAACATGGGATAAAAACCATTAGTTTTAAAACAAATATTTTCTGCAAAGTATTAAGGGATGTTGCTGAAAAATCTAATGAGGCAGTTGCCACAATTGGAGCTTCTCCCCTGATATTATTATTTTTATCATCTGTAAAATGCATTCAATAAGGAGTAGATCAGAAAAAATTTACAATGAAAAGGATTCTGTATGTCCAGTGCCCAGATTTTGGCTCCATGAACAAAGTGTATTAACAGTGATTATAAGGAAAGATGCTTTACCCAACAGACAATGTCAAAGGTCGGGGAGTATTTGATATTAATGTCAAGGTTGCTACAGGTTATTGAATATAATTTATAAGGATATATTTTTTTTTTGTCATTATAGGATTAGAATGCATCATATGAAATGAAATTTTAGTTAATTATCAATAACGAAAAATTTTAGAAAGGGGCATACCACTGAGTCACTGAATTTTGTACATGAACGCTTGCCTAGAAAAAGAATTACATGTACATATATATATTTCTGTTTGCAGATTTGTTTACTAAAGCCTACTTCTTCTTTCAAAATTATAAAGTCAATTGATTATAAGAACCTTTAGGTTGAAAACCTTTATTCCTTTTCTTTTAATTGCTCTAATAAATTTTTCTCAATTAGAATACATGAAATTTTTGAGTATTATTTGTCATTAAATAATTCTATCTATAAAATAAATTATGAAAATAAGTAATAAAAATGAGGAAAGTAACTTTTTATCCCTGATTTCTGTACAATATGATGACACAAACCTGGCACTAAGCAAGATAAGCATACCGGTACTTATGATGTATTAATTATAAATGTGCGTTATTGTTTACATGTAAAGTACACTGTATATATACATGCAGTATGCATTTCAATAATAAATGAAATATTTGGAGATTATATTTCAAAAGTATGGTGCATGCTGGAACGTGAGAAACACATTTCAATAATCTATTCTCCACCATGAATATATATACACTGTAGTCCTCATAAAACTGAAAAATCATAGAAGATGTTGCATATTCATAAGTTTTATGCTTCCTTTGTTTTCATCCTTTATATGTATGTTATTGATAATAATTCAATTCAAGCAACCTATATCTAGCTCTAAATCTGGTATATATCTTGGTTTGGTTTGAACATATTTTATTGTAATTAATAAATACAATGGGATTGGGCACAAGTTCTGAAAACTTATTACGCCCTCTCCCTACATGTAAATTACACATTTAAATCGTCACAGTTAAACGTGAAGTTTTAAAGTATACAATATTTGCAAAAGTTTACAAAACGATGCATTTTGCTGATATATAGATACACTTAATTTTGTACCAATGCATATACTGATACATTAATTAATGCTAACAAGGAAATCTACCAGAATGTTTAATAAATGATTGAACAAAAGAAAAGAGATGTTCATTTTCTGCAGCATTCAATGAATCTACCCCCCATAATAAGACATGAGTATCTAGAATGTGTATATATCTTAATTGACATGACTCAGTCTGTAATACACATGTACTAGTTGAATATAATTAATATTTTTTATATTGACTAGTCTTAAAATATATTCTTATGAAATTAAGTTGATTGAAATACTTATTTACATGCAACTTAGGAATTATTTGTAAAGTATGCAGTGTGTTAAGGGGAATAAATTTTGCTTTAAAGCAATCTGATTATTAGTCCCCTACAAGTGAAACCAGAGGGGACTATAGGTTTCCTCTTCGTCTGTCTGCCCATCTATCTGTCTGTCTGTTTAGTTGTGTAGCTGTCTCTCTGTCTGTCAGTCTGTCCCACTTGGTTTTCCATACTTTTTTCTAAACGCTTGGAGACATTGAGCTCATTTTTGGTATGTGAATGTATCCTGATGAGTTATAGATCAAGTTTGCATTTGATTTTGCTTCATTGATTTTTGACGGAATTATGACCTTTTAAATTTTTAATTGTTTTCCACAATTTTTTAAAAGCTTGAACATATTGAGCTAATTTTTTTTATAAGACTTTAAATTAATTAATAGATCAAGTTTGAATTTCATTCCGCTTCATTGATTTTTGACTGAATTAGGACATTTTCAATTTTTCATGGGAACCAGATTTCACTTGCCAATAGGGGACTAGTATTGCTATGGCAATACTCACAGAATGCTTGTTTACCATCGTTCTATTGTTTCTATATTTTTTTTTTTATACCTGTTATAATTTTGTCATTATACATGATATTCAAAAGATGCATACATGCATTTTGATTTGATTCTATTCCTACATCAGTATGATCAGTGTTGCTGTATTTTCTACACAGTCTCATAACATATAAAATATACATGTATATTCTAGACATTCAAGATGTAAAGCCACTGTTTTATTGAAGTTTTTATTCCAACTTTCCTACAATTGGCATTGACCTGTGGTCTTAAAATTTGGAAAGTTTATTTAAAAAAATGTTTGCAAGCATGCACATTTCTCGAGATATATGATCATGCATTCTCTCTTGCAATGTATATAAAACATATGCAAGAATACCATCCGGTCATGTACTATAAATGCATATTATATTAATTATTATTATAATATACCCCCCACAAACAAAGTTTGGGGGTTATATAGGAATCACCTTGTCTATCTGTCCGTTTGTCTAGCTGTCTGTGCAAACATGTCTGGTCCATATCTTTCTTACGCAGGAGCATTAGAATCTTGTACCTCACACAAAGATTGCTCATGACCTAAGGGTGTGTCATGTCCTTAACCCAAGGTCATGACCTAAGGGTGTGTCATGTCCTTAACCCAAGGTCATTTGGGCAAGTTCAAGGTCACTGAAAGAAAAAGTTCATAATTTGTGTCCGGTCCATATCTTTCTTATGCAAAAACTTGAATCCAGGTCATTTGGGCAAGTTCAAGGTCACTGAAAGAAAAAGTTCATAATTTGTGTCGGGTCCATATCTTTCTTATGGATAAACTTAGTGAGTTACCATTTTATATAAAGATTGCTTATGACCTAAGGGTGTGTCAGGACTTTGATCCAAGGTCATTTGTGCAAGTTCAAGGTCACTGAAAGGAAAAGTTCGTAATTCGTGTTTGGACCATATAATCAGTATTGATGTTCAATTAGGCTATGCCTTGGTTTCATTTATTAAAAATTTATAATGATCAATTACCAGTAAATGTTTAAACAAATTCTGAACACCAATACTAGTACATGTATTAGTGACTTGGCACCTTCTCTGAAAAACCTAGCGGGGGGTATAAGTCCACTTTGGACAGTTCTAGTTAATTTTATTTCATAACCTTGACCTTATAATTATGACCTTGAACATTAAATGATCTATTGTGATGACATAGGTGATTAAAACTAAAAGACAATTAAATGTAAGAAATTGATGAGTACACATTCTGCATTTATTACGAATTCATTCAAAACTTGCATTTCCTGATAAACCTATATAACAGAGAAACCAGTACAAGTTTTTGAACTTTTGTCAATGATAAGAAAATTTAGTCCATAACACCCAATTTTTTTTCTATTTTTCAGAAGGTGAATATTTGAGGATGATTTGGTATAAATTTCAAATAAATCCTATGTTTGTGTCTTTTTTAATAGTAAAATGAAGAAGGTATTGTCCGTTTTCCCTATATAATCCTACGTAAAATTACACGTAGGACCAATTAAAAAGACCATATTTTGAGCGCTGTTATCTGACAAACTAGTCGGGGAATATTTTTCTTTCTTGGCACAGAGTTTACTTATGAACTGACAATTCACCATACAAAATTTTTTAAAAATCGTATGTTTGGAACTTACACCCACGAGACTCCTTAAATGCCACTATTCATCAGGAGCTGTGTAGCGTAGTGGTTGGAGCGTTACAGTCTGAAAGGAAAATGATACTCAGGATTTTATTGCTAGGGTTCGAATCCCATGAATACCACATTAATTCTTTAACAACAAAATAATTTTTGCCGAAAAGATTTTCCTCAAAAAAAGTTTTGTCTATCATAATTTCAGAAATTTCAATAATGAGAACTTTACTCTAAATATTAAATTCACGAATTGAATAAGATTTGTACATATCTGAAGATATAGGCATTCTGCACGCCTTCTTCACCCATATCCTTTTTCTGTTGGAATTCCTCATACTAGTATTACATGTATTATTAATATTGCATTTTGAAAACATCAACGCCCCAACTGAACTTAGATTTCTTAATCTTTGTTGTAAATTTCAACGATTTTAATCCACTGTTAATTAAATTTTGATTTAAAGGTGATCAGATGAAAGAAAAACCTTCTGTAGGCAGGCAACATTCAAAACTACTGTCCTCAAGACAAAGTAGTACATCCCCTGGATCAGAGCACGATGATTCAAACTCATCGATATCCAAAGCCAAAATGAAGACAATTCGAATGACCTTTGTTATTGCATTGGATAAGAATTCCTTTTTGACCCTTCAAGAATGTTTTTATCTCTGTTCTGCATCTAAATGTCCAAATTTGAAGAAACCTGATATGTTTAGCAAGCTCCCATTACGACACTCTTTAACTCTTAAAATCGAATGGATGATCTTTTACATTCTAATTAATTTACATTTGCAGCAAGATCAAATAAATGGGTTTTTTTTTAGAAAGAATCCCATTGACCTGAACAATATTTCTACGTGCGATTTTATTGATTAAATCACTTCATTTATTAAATCATCGTTTTTGGACTGTGGTTTCTTTCCAGCATTTGTATGTTGTTGGGCACCCTATCAACTTACTTTCTGTATATGATCAAATTCCAAGGACACCAGAAATCATACCAGTTGCAATATTCATGGAAGGTCTTTTGCCTCTGAATTCTGTCGTCAACCCCCTAATCTATGGTGTATTTAGCATACGTGTCTGCAAACAGTGCAGGTAGAATAATCCAAGTGATTTGATTATTTAAATTTTTCAAGATAATCACCTTCAGCATGTAAACAGTAAACATAATTTATTATCACATCATAAGAGAGAAAATACTTCTCTTTTAAAGTTTTGAAAATACGTGCACTTTTCATATGTTTAAAATCTGTTATTATAATGTGCAGATAATTTATCTGTTGAGTCTTTACAATAATATGAATTGAAAGATTTTTCAACTAGACAATGCCGTGTAGAAAAATGAAGTGTTTTGCTATAACTTTAACAATATTGCTTTTATTTGTCAAAATGAAATTGTATGTTTTACCAATCAGCATTCAGAAATGCTTTATTGCTGGCTCAAAGACATAAAGCTTTATGTCATAATTATTTACTGTAGGAAACATGTAACCAGGAGACTATCTACATCAAGGTCAACAAGGAAAACAGACCAGTTGTTCCTGTAACCAAACACAGAGTTCTTATGAAGAAACCGAAAGCTTTTTTATTGCAACAATGATGATAAGCATGTCTGCCAAGTTTCTCTGATCCTTCAAAAAAATTCTTCATATTTACCACTTTAAAGTCAGTTTCATAACAAAAGATCAGTTCTGTTAAAATGGTTTGTTTTATTGTATATGTTTTGTTGTCTACTAATGAATGATAGCCGGCTACAAAGCTGCTGACAGTGTGAAGAGGTTGTGAATTGGATGGATGTAGAAAGTATTCACTTCAGTTCAAGAATTAAACATGCTTCTGTATCACAGGGTGTACTTTGAGTATACGTAAGTTTAGGTGGTTTGCTGTATTTTGGCTGAATATACCAATGTAAAATAGCTAATGATTAATTATATATATCTTATTTGCTTTTAAACAGAATCTCTGCTGAAGTAATTTAATTTTCTAAATCTAAATTTATTTCATATGTCTAATGCCACAAATATTTTGACTTTTTTGCATAAGAACTATTCTGTTAAACAGATTCCCTCAATAATTCTAAATACTTGTACCTGAAAAATATTTTTCATTAATACAATTTTAGTAATATTTTCAATTTCCATAGCCTTTTTGCATGTATTTACAAAAGAATATGTCTTTTGATATCAAATATATGTTCAATCACTCAAATGAAAAAAATTCTATTAGGTTTCTTACTGTGCTATTTTGATATAAAACTACATTATCTAGCATTTCTGAGGATACTGTTGGTAAATACATGTACCAAACAAGATACTGGGGCCAAAATTGAGAAATTTTGTCATAAAGTGAGCCATCACCCATTAGTAAAATCAACGGAAAGATTGATAAATTATGAACTCAGTAACATCTATTTGGAATTCATCCTTTGATTTTCAGAAGCATATGAATTCGCATCATTTAATTGAAGAAGTATTTTTAGTACATGTATTTCTGTTTCAGAGTACCTGTTCAGTATCTCCACCCCCCCCCCCCTTTGTTTTTCAGAATTCAGAACTCCACTGCATTACTTGGACATATCGTGTAACATTTATTTTCAGCAACTACTGAATAAATAAAAATCACCAAATGTGCTTTTTTTTTCAAGGTTTTAGATAATGATCTGAAGGGAGCCAGATTACCGCCAGATTTTTTAAAACACAGTTGTATTTGTTACATCTTTGCATGTTGAAAATGTTAGATGACGCATGTGAAAAATTGTTGCAGTATTGATAGAAAATGGAAATAGGAAAAATGAACATATCATTCGTTGTAAATCTTTGATTCAAAGCATTCTCAGATGCTGAAAATCACAGAGTACTTGTTTTCCAGAAGAATCTCCTCACCTATTTATTTACGAAAGTTTTCGGTTTAGAAACAATCTTCTTGGCAGTTATGAATTGAGAAAAAAGCAAATCGAATTAAAAAGCGAATCCCCCCCCCAAATAAATCATCACATTTGAAACAATTTAAACGTTCACAGATATCTAGATTTCATGTCCACTTAATATTCCATAACCTCGTCTCCAGTAAATTATCCTGATGTGTTATCTACAAGTACTTAACTGAAAGGTTCTTAAAAATATTCCGAAGAAAAAACTGCTTATTTACGTCCTTTTTTCCTAGCTTATATTTCAAGAAGAAACACTCTTAACTTAGAATTGAAGGGCTTACTTCAAGGAATATTATCATGTTTATGGTTATCCACAGCATCTGGTGTTATAGTCATAAACGGTGTATGAACATCGCGGTAAACAGAGTAAAAGTACTTAATCCGTATCGGTAAAATTAACAAGCGCCTACTGAAACTTATCTCAAATTCTAAGCAGTGCGGAATTATTTGTAACTCAAACTTATCTAAGAAAATGAAACCTTTCTGCTTTCAGTTTCATTTCATCATCTGATTTGTTGGAAGAATTTTAATGAATAAGTTGTATGTTTATTCACATTTAGATATCATCATAACTTAAAAGTTATTTGATTAGCAATAGATACAATTTGCCCGCAATATCTAGTCACTAGTGATAAAAAGCTGTCTCACTCTCCGATCGGCTTGGTGTAAAATGCTGAGGATGGAGGCTCCAAAATGGAGTGTCACAAAGTGCAAGGGGTGGAGCTTCCTGTGTCAATTTAAAAAAAAAATGCTAATCAGTTTAGGACCCTAAAACCTAATTAAATCTGTCCAGACTTCATGAGTAACTGTACGTGGGATAGTCCGAAATATCTGACTATACGTGGGATAGCAGCGAGGGAAATAAATCTTACCAATGTTAAATGTTTCCCTTGCACTTAGCATCTGTTATCGAACAAAATTTAAATCAAAAGCACAGGATGTATGCCCCTATTGTTTCTGATGTATAAAGGTCATTTTTTGACTGAATCTCATTTTGTTGTTTCTCAGTTGTTTCTCATTATTTGGAGAAAAGAAAATGACAACAATACACTAAGTGATAATTATGATGTTGTTCTCTCTTTCATTCAGCCTCTGTTATCTTAAAAAATTAAATCAAAGCAGACCTGTACCCCTTGTTGACATGTGAAGGTCATAAATTGTTTCACTGTTTCACAGCTGTTTCTCATTACATACTCCAAAAGATATCGTCAAATGTTCTAAACAAAATTGACTTTTGGCATAAAATAAATTCATTCAGTCAACTTCAAAGTAATTATCTTTTTATTGTTTGGATAATATGACATTTTAACAAGTTCTTATGGAAAATAAGAAATTGTGTTGACAGATTTCTATAACCAAGAGCTAAAATTTGAACAAGATTTTCCACCCCTTGCACCACCTGACTAAAGAAGCTCCACCCCTTGCACTTTCTGACACTCCATTTTGGAGACTCCATCCTCCGCATTTTACACCAAGCCCTCTCCGATCTATCTAAATGTTCCATAATGCTTTTTAGGGTTCAGGAGTGGATGAAAAGGGGGCTAACCAAAATTGTCTGTGCCTTGTCGACAATACATAGCCTACAGTACATAACGTCTCCTTACACACATTCCCCACTCCTCCAGTTTGTTCCGTAACTGTTTAGTCACTGAAGAGACTTCCATGAATTTTCAATGTGTAGTTGCACATGCAGTTAGGTTCTTTCCACAATAGTGAATAATTTATATGTACTAGTCCTGTTGATGTGCCTTTGCACTACGTTTTGATCATGGAAGAAGGTCTACACTTCCGGTTCCTTTTCCAGTGAATTTCCGGCTAAACTCTAGGATGGTTTTATAATCTCATTTAAAAAATTTAACGCCTTCTTATAATTGTAAGGAATTAAAGTTAGCTATGTTGGTCTTTCGGACGGTATTTTTAAAGGTTGTAAGCAAAATAACCACATATACTGTAAGAAAACAAACCTCTCGTGAACTACACCCAGCTTGGACCATATCAACTTCTTTTGCACATTTTTGTGCGGACATGCGTTAAAGTTTACTCAATTTCTTAATTGTTAAAGGTAGAGAACACATAGAAACAAAAAAAGTTTTGAAAAAATACACCCGAAAAACATAAGAAACTTGCAGTTCATGCTTTTCAACAAAAACGGTCACGGTAGAGGAATTTCACATTCCACTACAATTATTTTTACCTTGACAGGTAAGCATTGTAAATTGCATACAAATTTTAAGCTACTTAAAAATTGATATAAAGGTCATTTTTTTTTAATTTTTAAACTAAAAAACGGGGGACTTAGAAATTTTGAGAAGTATATATATTCCTTAGATTAATCTATGGAAGAGCAAATATGTTCATTTCTGTGTGAACTTATTAGAGAGTCAGATGTCAGAGTGTGACCGAATCGCACGGCGCCATATTTTGCCTTAATTTTTACCTTCGGTAATTCTAACATATTAGTGATATGTAAAAGAAAATTTACTAACATATAGAATTCTTTTTCAACAAATACTCAAAAAATTACTTTGGTGAGACGAATGATTTGAATGAATGAAAGTCACCGAAAAAGCCATCACCTTTTTAGCCCGAAATTCCTTTGAATGCATGTAAACTTATACTGAATTCGAAATATTTGGCTGAAATACGATTACTTCGATTTCACATTTGAAGGAATCATAAAATAGTAAATAAATCCTCAATATCGATGACTGTAAATATAAACTCCCGGAATTTGAAAAAAAAAAAAAAAAACGGTAAGCGGAATTTCTCGGTCACTTATATTATAATACATGTATTTTATAAAAATCAAATGTCACACAAAAGGATATATCTAAACGTCGAGTTGAAGGCCACAAGAGATTTCTTTTTCTCATGTATAAGCTTTTGAATAAATTCTGCTTCATATGAATGCAAAAATAGGTCTACAACCATAGTATTGGTATTTACACGAAGGCTCAAATGTTTCCATGGTTGTTCCCAACCAAATTAGTGAATACAATCATTTTAAAATAGAGTTTTTCTGTTCATCATTATCCATTCTCTTTCAATGTCTGTTTCAGATGGCCGATAATTTTATTCTTGAAGTGATACTTATCAGGATTTTCCCCTATTTAGTTAATTACATTTTGCACCTTTGCCCTCTACATTTTTTTCTTTGGTTTAATTTCAGTATATTAAGATCCCCTCTTGAGTCATATTGATCTCATCAATTAATTTCGGCATGTGGTGTCCATTGACGACTGACAGCTTTTCCCCAACCACTTACCCAATCTTTTTTACCATCCTACACATACCACTTGTATATTTGCATATAACTTTTGTAAGAGTGATCATTTTGGCTTTGTCTAAGAAAAGAAATAAATATCATCTCACTGGATATTAGTGCCTTTGACAATTTTACCTTAGGAAACTCTATAACTCGTAAAAAATTATCTCTTTTACTGTTGGGTCATATTTGGAATCAGAACATATTTCTAACAATGGGATTTAAAATTTGTAAGTGATTTTCTTTTGTGGGCTCGACTAAAGTGGTAAATTTGATTTACACGTGTTTACATCTTGATTCAATTTTTTCGCTTTTCTATTTCTTTCTCCAGTAATCGAATATTATTTTGGAAACTTTACCTTCAGTTTTCTTGTTTCTTTTTCAAAATCCTTTATCTTGGCACTGATTTGTTTTTAGAATTTTTGTCACTCTGATCATCATGAGGATAATTTATACTAGCTGGGCATGCTATATTAAACTTTTGGCAGAGATCCTTTCACTTCTGATTGAATTAAGGAATAACTGTCTAATTTTTTGGATTCATGATGTGATCAATCGAGTGGCTTGCGTGATAATTTGCATAAACGCCGAAGGCGTTTATGCATAAAATTATCACGCAAGCCAATCGATTGATCATCGTCATGAATCCAAAAAATCTGACAGTTATTCCTTATATTTACATGCTCCTGATTCTGCAAATTCCCGTGCTAATAGCCCCGCTTCTGTCTCTATTTGTCCCGCCCCGCACGTGATTTTTTTTAACCGCGCCTATCGATGAACCAGTAGATTTATGTAGAAATAAAGTATTTTTATAATTTGTAATTTTATCTCGGACAAAGACATTGGAAATGTAAATATATAAAAATCAAAACAGACTGTTATCTTTTTCTGTCTTTGAAATGAACTATGACGTGATTCGAAACTTGCCTCTCTTTTATTACATTCCACGCATTAAGTCACTTTACAGCTGCTTCAAAATATATAAGAGATCAGTGCTCATGACCCTACGTATGTGTGGGTGGTGATGAATGTAAATATCAACAAAAGAAAGAACAAAGTTAAAATGATGACTAACTCTGGTGTATTACTATAACTGCATTGCAAAATTTCGTAGAATGTATGATTGAAAAATCAAACTATACCTAACATTTAGTATTTTCAGATGAATAAATCGAAATACATGATAAAATTTTCATTTGTAATTCTTGGCCTCTTTGTGGATGACTTCCTGCTCAGAGAGCTTTTCCTGGTCAGCAATTTGATTTTCTTACTTTAACTTCTTTAGAATGAATTGACAGTAAAAAAAATATCTTATTAAGAAGTGTATTCACATTATAAAGCGTTTGATTAAATCATTGCCTGAGATGGACCAGGCCATAGAACCATAGGACCAGTAGTCGATATCAGATGCATAGAAATACATCTGGACATTTTAAAAAGCAGCATTACTATGTCTAATGTAAATTTAAATTAACATTCATATAAACCTACTCTCTGGAAAGGATAGAAAAAAATCTTTTAGAATCAATTCAAAATACAAATATTAGATCATTGAACTCTATCTCATATTTTACATTGCATCCATCTTCTTACAAGCTACAAATCAAATACAGACATCCTTTTGTTATCCCTTTATAAACCATGGGCCTTGAAAGAGAATCAGATCTGTTGAATGATTTCAAAATTCACATGCATCTGCATTTTAAAATAAATTTTAATTTTTGATATATCATTTTTGTATCTAACAAGCATATTTTCCTTTTGAAGCAATAGACTGCTTTTCAAGACATGCGGTGGAATCATTTTATTTCGGAGGGGTCAGTTTTCGTGGCCAAGAAAAATTTTACTTGTTCGTTGAGACGTAATTTCGTGAGTTACTCCTTTATACACGTATGGTATATTTAATGAATCAATATGTTTACAAAATAAAAGTTCGAGGGGATGTAAATTCTTGGGTAAAGGTGACCCATGAAATCCACGAACATTGGTCCCCCATGAACAATGATGCTTTCACAGTAGATGAACACTCATAATTCATGTTAAACTATCATTTTTAAAACTTTTAACTGTATGACTTTTGAGTGACCCAAAAAAGCTGAGAAGGTACTTTGACACGCAGTCGTTGACATATTATCTAAAATTAGTTCTCTGTAGGTTACGATGTTCCGCTTTCTCTTCCTGTGATATTGAACAGTCTCATTATTTTTTCCGATCTGAAAACATAGCTTTGTTTTCAATGACGTACATCTTGGTGACTTTGTCCTTTGTAGAATGAATCTTTATAACATGAACTTTTTTTATGCCCCCGTATCGAAGATTCGGGGGTATATAGTTTTTGCCCTGTCCGTCCGTCCGTCCGTCCGTCTGTCTGTCTGTCTGTCTGTCTGTTTGTCTGTTTTTCTGTTTATGTTTGTCTGTTTGTTCGCAAAAACTTTAACATAACCCATAACTTTTGATTGGTTAGAGCTATGGCTTTTACATTTCACATGTGTATTCCTTGTGACAAGACCTTTCTTTGGGTACCACCATATTTGACCTTTTGACCTTGACCTTAGAGTTTGACCTAGTTTTACAAAATTTTACCCAACATTAACCTTGGCCATAACTTTTGAACAGTTGGAGCTAGAGCTTTCATACTTCACATGTGTAATTCTTGTGACAAGACCTTCCTTTGATACCAACAACTTTGACCCTTTGACCTTGACCTTGGAGATTGACCTACTTTTGAAAAACTTTAACCTTGGCCATAACTTGTGAACCGTTGGTGCTAGGGATTTCATACTTCAGATATGTAATCCTTGTGACAAGACCTTCCTTTGGATACAAACAATTGTAATCCGTTGACCTTGTCCTTGGAGTTTGACCTACTTTTGGAAAACTTAAACCTTGGTCATAACTTTTGAACGATTTGTGCTTCAGCTTTCATATTTCACCAGTATATTTCTTCTGAGGAGGCCTTTCCTTAGGCACCATTATTTTTTACCATTTGACCTTGACCTTGATGATTGACTTACTTTTGAAAAACTTTAACCTTTTCCATATCTATTCAATGGTTGCTGCTAGGGCTCTCATATTTCACAGGTATATTCCTCGAGACAAGACCTTACTTTGGGTACCAACATATTTGATTTGCGTTTGAGAAAGTTTAACCTTTGCTATAAGTTGCCATACGGGGGCATTAGTGTTTCACAAACACATCTTGTTTTTTTTATATATCCAAAGCATCTTATTCTGAAAGTCACCGAAAAAGACAGTATCTGAACAGCATATACAGAAAAGAAATTTTACAGGTTGTAATAGTCTTTCCTTTTTTGCACATAGTCGTTACATATAAGACTTTATTACTCATAGCCTTGAAGGGCTACATTTTTAATACGAACTATAATATCCAAAATAGGTCCCCCAATATAGAAGTTTTTATTATTCATAAGGAAGTTCTCATGCGATCTATTTTTGATTTTTTTCCCCCCAAAATGCATGGTTTACTGTTTGGATAGTTCAAATTGAATGACTTTTGATCCTATCAACAGTTTGTTCCCATCATAGAATACTCCATCATTCAAATGCATAGCAGTTCGTGAAATAACAAAAAATACTCCACAGGGCAAATCTGAAACGACGAGAACATATGCTCTGAACCTAACTTATTTTATTTCGCTTTTAAAAAGACAAGGAATATTGTATCCAATTAGTCCTTTGTATATAACTTTTCTATATATGATGCAAAATGAAGCAAAGATAGTTTCCGTATTTTCTGTGGTAAGAAATTTTTGCGATTTAACCCCTAAAAGGTAGCAAATTAATTTCTGCGTTTTTCAATTTCTGCGGTTGCATTATACCCCCAAAATTTGTTTACGGGATATGAACACCAAATTCTAAGGATTTGGCAGAAACAATGCATGTTTACGTTTTATATATTCATTAAAACATATTTTGATCGAAGATGCATGAGAACTGGTACTAAGTTCTACTATCTTGTAGTAAGTCTTAGTAAACTGTTTTTCAAATCCTTTTTATATCATACATTCGTGAACTTAATTCTTTTTTTTTTTTAGAATAAGAAGTATGAAATAACAGTAAACCAGTTTGACTGACAAAAGCACCACTTATGATATTTTTACATAAAATATCTGAATTGATAATTAAAAAATATTTGGTGATTGTAATTTTTGCGGATTTGTCCTATCCGCAAAATTCTGCAAAAATTGAACAACCGCAGAAAATATCCGTTATACGGTATTCAAAAATTTAAATGACGATAGGCAATAGCTTATTGGCTTTGGACATTATCATTTGCCAAGACGGTTGAATATTTAAATAATGATTTAATTTTATGACGACTTTTGATGATCTAATTAGCTGTTTCTTGTTCAACAAACTTGCTTTTATAATGCTTTAAAATTCTCAATACTTTGAGATATACAAAACAGTCTCTCTAAATCCCTAATATTAGGGACCAGTTCGTATTTGTGAGAGGCCATGTCATTCTGCACAACGTATTTCAGTAAAATATTTACAGGTAAAGAGATATTGTAGAAAAAGTGCTGAGTATTAGAAATTTGAAATTCTCGATATGACATTTTTAGGTCATAGCCAGCGTCAATGTTTCGTACTTCCGATGGTAATAAAATATGTAATTCACATCTTCTTATGTTGTTCTATCATCACTGAAAATTTCATGCTTCTTTGTAGAGTAGTTTTTAGAAAACGCTCGGAAAAATTGGCCCTCCAAAAATCGCAAAATCATGGAAATCTCCGAACCAGAAATGACGTCATGAAGATTAAAAATCTATGTCTAGATTGTTGATGTTCTATCAGACCTGAAGGTTTCAAGAAAATCGAGCGAGCCGTTTCCGAGAACTCGCTTACACAAAATCAGTAAAGAAAAAAACCATAATACTGTCTTCTTAAAGGGGCCTGGACACAGTCGCATTGTTTACCATTTTAAATGTATATTTTATCCAAAAACTAACTTAAGTTTAATGATTTGAACTTACATGAATATTCTATGAATATAATAGCAACGACATTCTTCAAAATATCATGTCAAACACCTGTGTTTGTAAACAGGGCACAAGCTCTGTTATAGTCAGTGTTTACCTTTTACCGGATGTGTTCAATTCGTTTAGTCTGAAAACATCACTGATCACGGACTGACAATACTGATGAGTTGGTTTTGCTTTTTGCATTTCTGCTCTGAACTTTCTGGATGTTGGTTTCAATAATGCACAACAAAAATTTCTGCTTTTCTTAAGTATTATGGATAAAGTTTACTTTTTGAAACTGCAAGAATATGTGTCAATCAAACGCGTCCCGAAATTCGTAGCTTTAATAACTTCCAGATAAAAGAAGATTATATATAATATATATTTACATTTGCTGTGTTTTTCTACTAAGCCAACTGTAAAATTGATTTGAAAGACATTTTTGTGTATACTCATGCGTAGAAATATACACGGTAAAACTCGCGCTAAAGTGACGTCAAAATGAGGCTACAGAGACGTTAATAAAAATGTAACAATATACGGCAGCAAAAAATTCAAACATTGAGTATATTATTGCATTGGTGCTTTTAAACTTGTAAAATGTAAATATAAGGAATGTTTTTAAGTTTAGTGTGAATTATTGGTGTGTAAATCACACAGACTTGCACGTAGGCATATTTTTCATGAAGCGCAAACGCGCTTCATGAAATATGCCTACGTGACAAGTCTGTGTGATTTACGCACCAATAACTCACATAAAACTAAAAAAATTCATTATATATATATATATATATATATATAATATATATATATATATATATATATATATATATATATATATATATATATATATATATATATATATATATATATATATATATATATATATATATATATATATATATATATATATAATATACACCTATTTACTGGCTATGAGGACAATAGAAAGTTTATCGTTCCCCAAGACAGCAACTATTTCCCGAGGCGCAGCCGAGGGAAATAGTTGCTGTCGAGGGGGACGATAAACTTGCTTTTGTCCGAATAGTCAGTAAATAGGTGTTTTATTATACCGAAGTAGTCTTTACTTGTGTTACGTCACAATCTGGATAAAACCAGAAGAGTTCCGAGATAAAAAGCGAGGGAAACAGAATGCTGCCGGTGAATAGCTTAATGACTATTTCACCATGGACAAATAGCACAAAAACTATTCCACGGTAGGGGCTTTTTGGAAAAAAAATAGTATGTTTATTCGTCATATTTTTATATAGAAAAAATTCACAGAGGTATAATATATATATATATATATATATATATATATATATATATATATATATATATATATATATATATATATATATATATATATATATATATATATATATATATATATATATATATATATATATATATATATGCTCTAACAACATATAAGTTATGATAGTAATTGGAAAATTTTAGAAAATATAAGCTTCAAATCTGTGTTCCAGCCCCTTTAAATAGCCTTGTATCTTTTAAAAAAAAAGTGGAAGCTTATGAAAATTTTTATAAGTTTTATATGACATGATTCATTCAAGAAAATATACTTTTTCCTCTTCCATGATCTTTTCCTCAGTTCAAAACATTCCTAACAAATAAAAACTGTAGTTAACTATTATAGTTATGTATATTAAACTAAGTTAACTAAAATGATAACTTTGACTCTATGGAGACTATAGTGATAACTTTGACTCACTTTAATGACCGCACTGATACTAACGACAGCTTTGAAAACTTTGATTTCATATAGTGATAACTTCGAAAACTTCAATTTACTCTAGTACATATAAAAAGAACAACGTACGGTTTCAATACAAATCTGGCCCTGTAATGTTCTAAAATATGAAACTGATGTGAGAGTTAAAAAGGTGCTTTTTGAATTACTAAAATGTTATACATTAAGATCACACAAATGATTTTCTTATCTGATCCTCAAAATGCTGATTGTGACGTCATAAAATTGTGTATTTTCCTGTATTTTCTTTCAAAAATTGCAAAAGACATCAATTTGAAATGGAATTTCCTTTCAGACAATATAGACCATATGCATCGCCCACAAAGATTCTAAGAACTGTGAATTTTCAAAGAAATTTACACAACATATACAAAAATTGAAGTAGGCGACAGCTGCGGACACCATTTTCTTTACGAATAGTATTCAAGCTCAGAATCCATTAAAACAATACAAAACGGAGCAGAGCAAACACGTACCCCCAAAAACATCAGAGATGGGATCAGGTGCTATGGAGGAGTGCGCATTCCCTGCCGACCGGTCACACCCACCGTGTGCTCCCTGTCATGATCGGGAAATAACGGAAAAATCCGTAGACAATTCAGTGTGTAAATAATGGCCTAACAATTAGTATGAAAATAGTCAGTCAGTATATGGTTTAATGATTGATTGTTTTTGCTGACGAGGTCATTGTATCGACCAAAGAACTTAAGAAATGTTAAGTTTAAACGAGACTGTTAATATTCTTGTTTCATCAACTTGTTTGTCAATAGTTTGCCTCATTTTAGAAATTATTCATACCTAGAGCATGCTCTTTCGCATCGAAACAACTGAGATATACACCCCATATGCATTGTTCACAAAATATCTTACAATTAAGACATTTTTTCCCAAGTCTCCATCAAGTATCTTTGTTATAATAGGTCACAATAAATTTTATCTTTTTATTTAGAATATTTTGGGAATTGTCTTATATTTAAATAATATCTTTATATATAAAAAAAGAAATTACAAAGTTTTCAGATTTATATCTTAGTCATGAGAGTTTTGGTGGGAAATGGGGATCTTCTTGTAGTAACTATTGTATATATATTGTGTATGGATTTTGTTCACGAGGAGATTAACAAATAATTTAGAAATTAAATGACATAGCAGCAGTAGCGTCAATCGCAATTTGTCATTTTGTCCACGGTGACCCAAATTCTTTAGGAAACTTGCACAATAAGGTCGTTGGAAACAGGATACATCTCATAAAACAAGTGCAAATTTATTTTGTTCACTTCCGGTAAAAATTACATCTTTATCAATCTAGGTATCCCATATCTAATATTTCTAAGGACTTTCAGCTGCGGAGATCTAAAGAAAAAGGTAAAGTATCCAAGCACGAACTGGCAATGGGAAACTTGTGAAGCGTATTTCTCAGCAATTCAGTCACTTGAAATATTCTGAAAGGATATTTTGATTCTCCAGATAATGCGTTTAAATCCATCCATTGTTTTTAATCACGGTAGGTTATAAAATGTTATTACATCAATTCAGCATTTTCAGATTTATGATATGGATTGTTTGTCACATATCTCTGACTACTTGACGTTAGTATTGACCTTTTTTGAAATAGCTGTTCCCTTTATATTTTGAACTCATGAAAATGACTTTTTGAGCTTGAATATAGTAAAGGAAACAAATAAACCTTTTTTTTCCTTAATACTGGAACAAAAATACCACGGTACTATGACCTTTCATTGACTTAAAATAAAGACTGTATATGTCTAGAACCCTAAACCCAGAGGTTTCATATAATGCATGATAAAATATACATGTACTAGGTAAGCTTTTGTTAACCAACTTTAGTCAATTTTTGTAAAGGAAAACTCCTGGAAAAAACTCTGCAGTATCGTGGTATGTCCTACAGAAACAAAGGTTAGATAGACCTAAAAGTTTTTTATTTCCTTACTAAATGTATGTTGAGACAGGTTCTCTTATTGATTTATGAATACTCGGAGGTTTGTTGCTTGATCAGCATAGGAATGATTGATTTGCTATCAATAATTCAATTTTATTGAACATGAAGCACTAGGATTTAATTATCAAATGAGCAGTTTGAGTTTTCTTGGTCTTTAACATATTCTGCTCCACTCGGCCTTGTTATTATTAACAGTGAAATGAATGTCACATTTTGTTGCGGACCCTCTATGTTCATTGTAAAATCTTTCCTCAAAGGTGCTAAAGGATAAAGAAGGGTCAAGAGTTAAAAAGAATTTCAAGTAATAATGCATTTTGATTAGAAGATAACCATGTAGCTCTGAACCCAGGAGACAAAAATTCAACAATTCGAAAAAAAATCCATAATTTATTTTCATTAGGCATACTGTTTGATAGCTTAATTTCCAGGAATGAGACAAATTTACAGTGATAGGCACAGGCACAGTGATAAAAGATTATCAAAGACTAATGTGCTTAACCCTGAAGCTTGTATAAAGAGATCATTAATTTCACGATGTTGAAGCGATTTGTCAGTTGGGTGTCAATGAGGAAAGATGATTTTCAAAGGTCTAATGCATTTTCAATAAATAGCCAATTTAGCCAGATCCTGAAAGATAACGTGAAATGAATTTAGTTTGTTATATTCGTGCAAACAGTGTATCTGTTAGATTTCTATTAGTAAAAAAAGAGCCCTAAAGGACTGATAAATGCGTTTTTGAATTATGGCAAATTTAGTCCCTTCCTAAGGGCTGATACCTAGATCCAGGAGACACGATTTTGGCAGAAAGCCAGCTTAATCAGTTTTCCTGCTTGATGTTAATAAGGAAGGAAAAAATACTACAAAAAGATTATTATGCATTTTCCATAAATGTCGAACTTAGCTCCACCAAAAGTCATGAATTCCAAACAAATGGAAGGTGAACTGTTCATTTTGTTTTATTCTATTACACGCAAATGAAAAAAAATCGCAAAAAATGCACAAAAATACAGTTGAACCTCGGTCAATTTACTTTTAAACTTTCAAATTATATAATAGGCTTCTCCCGAACGAACCGATCTAATACTATATCAATTTAAAAATAACATAAATTATGTCTCATTTAGTAAAAAGATATTGGTGGTCTAAACAAGGTCATGCCTATTTAGGTATAGTAAATTGTCTCTTCTTAGTAGTGAAAAAGCAAATTTTCCAAAAATCCAAATGAAGAAGTTGGTCAATATATATATATATATATATATATATATATATATATATATATATATATATATATATATATATATATATATATATATATATGTTTTTCAATGTGTCTGAAATATTAGAATTATATAATTAAAAACACTGCTATGGTTACTTATTTCCTTTTTAAAATCATTAATGATGTATATAAATGTATCTCTATTATCCTTTGTTGTTTTTTTTTTAAATTATATGAACCCATCGCGTGATTCATCTGCCATGTGCTCAAGCTTCCGCTCAAAAATGACGTAACATTAAGACAGACCTCTAGATTGATAAAGATCAAACAACTATTGCAATGGATGAATTTGTTTACTACTACGACTACTATGATGGCAATCAGACGGGTAATAAAACACACATGCCATATGAATATCCCTATATTGTGAGTACATTTCATTTTATTTATAAATATTCCTCTTCATATATGAATATTTCTAAATTTAATTTTAGGTACTTGAAATATGCAGCAATGATAAGTTAAAAGGTAGAATTGATCAAGGGATAAATATAAGACGATATTTTGTACTCAACGACAATAACATCATTTGTAGTCAACTAAAGAGGAAAAAGGTATAGGTGTATGTATAATAGGACGTTTTAACTTTTAGATCGTCATTGTAGAGATATTTAGAATAAAAGAATGATTTCTTCAGTTCAATTAACGTTAGTAATTCTACAAGACCACATATATTCCTAATGAAACTGCATCATTAAAAAATACTTATGGTCTTTAACAGTGTAGATAACAATAAATTGTTGTCGTGTGTAAATCGTACAAATTCATTGTATATTAAAATAACCTGCTGCTCATTACAATAATTAAAACATTGCTTCAATTAAAAATGCTAGAAAATAGCTTAAAGTTAAGGCTCTAACTCTTGTCGAACCATAAGTGATCATTAGCGATAATTATGTGTTTTGTCTGCATATTTTCCTCCTCCAATTCAAGATTCTGTCTGCAAACATCAAGCTATGAGCATCACTTTAAGACAAAACAGGAAGCCATACGTCAAACATTTAATCCCGAGGGAATCCTTGTACATAGAATTAAAGCAATAAAAAGCTCGGAGAAAGCTTATTTTAAAGATTTTTAAATTCTTCATGTTGAAAATGCTTCTTTAAATATCTATTGATTCCAGATCTCAGAAAATACATCTGTTGTATTGCATGTCAATCTGATTTAAACAGGGAAAAACATCCCCCCCCCAAAAAAAAAGTTGTTTATAATGTGTCTAAAATTATTCACAGTATGAATAAATAGTAAATGGGTAGTGACATTGACATATACATATTTTTTTTTGTTCATGGTTTTACATCTGTACGTACCATCAGTTATGAAGAGTAAGTCTCGTTATATCCATCCGATATGAATGTCTGTCTGTATTAAATGCTATTTATGGAGGATTTAACATTTTTTCAAAGTCTCCACTTAATAAAGTATGTTACTATTATAAGCACAGAAATATTACAACTATACATGCAGTTATTTAAAACAATGCTCTGTTAAAAAAAATAAAAACAAATCAAATGCACTTGACACCAATCTGAAGACATTTAATTTGTATTTCCTTTACAATTTCATTAACCTGTGTTTATCTTTAATTAATTTGGAGGGAGATGGGTGAACAAGGCGTGCAGAATCTCTTTATCTTCAGATATATAAGAATCATATTCAGTTTGTTAATTTAGTATATAGGAAAAAATCTCATTATTGAAATTTATGAAATTATGATAAACAAAACTTTTCTGAGGAAAATTTTCTCGGCAAAAATTATTCTGTAATTCTGTGGTTTTCGTTGGGGTTCGAACCCTCGCAATAGAAATCCTGAGTAACATTTTTCTTTGAGACTAACACGCTAACCACTATACAGCTCCTGATGAATGGTGGCATTTAACAGGTTGGTGGAAACGCAAATTCCGTTATAATAGTGATATATCACTATAAAAGTGAGATTCCGCTATATTCTCAGCCGAATTTATCCTCGATTTCATCAAATATCATGCTTGCTGTTTAAAGCGCAAGTCATGGTGGGTATAAAAATGGAAACTAATTGGCACCCCTACATGTTTATTAAATTTTTATACGTTTAATAATGCGAACACACGTTTTAAAACGGAAGTTACATTTTAAACATAACAACCAGTGATTGCGGTAATATTCAAGAAAGGCTGAATCTCCATTTCTCTCACACATGTGCACAAATTAATGTTTGTAATAACTTTCAACCCTCATCGAAAGAGGTTTGTCAAATTTACAGAAGAAAAGATTATTTTTGTCTGCATGGTAACGAGTATGGAGGCCCGTTGCGACAAATGGAAAAAGCTCATTACATGCATACTTTATTCATGCACGTGGAACTTATTTGTATCGTCTAAACGCAGCAAATCGTAAACAATCTATAAAATGTCATTTATACAGGTAATGCCCAGTATAATGTGTCTTTAATTTTCTTGATGATAAAACCACAAATTCATACGATTAGTCTTATTAGGAAAAGACACATTTTTCTTGCATGAAATTACCTGTGAAAGTGACATGTTTAAATTTTGCACGATTCATTGATTGTTTATAAATTGCTTGAAATTTTATTTCTTACTACAGTCTGTACTGAAAAAGGCTATGAAATACAAAATTTATATTATTTCTGCAACAATCAATGAAATAGAAGGAAAAACATGATTGTAATTTGAGTAAGTATTGTCAATAAAATGTGAAGATATAAAGAACAACAATTAACTCAAAAGGCCATTGAAACAATATATATTTTGAAGAGAGCAAACACGTACCTCTGAAATCAGGAGTCATGGAGGAGTAGGCACCCCCTGTTGACCGGTCACACCCGCCTTGTGCTGTTATCATGATCGTATAAACGGAAAAAAAATCCATAGTCAATTCAAGATGAAAATAATGGGTTAATAATCTGCATGAAAGACGTACGTCAGTCAGCATTTGACCCAACACCAGATTGTATTTGCATACAAGGTCATAGTATTGACGATGACCATGGTGTTGACTTCAAGTGTGATTGTAGAATACCCTTAATTCATCAATTTGTTTGTCAGAAGTCTACTTTCTTTTAAACATTATTCGTACGAAGAACATGCTCATGCGAATTGAATCAACTGTAAGACATAAACCCAATATGCAGGTAATAATGGTATATCCTACATAAATAAGGGAAGTTGACGATAGAAAAATTGAAATCATGAGGTTAATCATTAAATTTAGTTGTTAGTTTGCCATCGATCTCTTTCTCCAATATCTAAACATGAAGTAGTTGTATCATACTCCGTGACCTGTCTTTTATCACTAATTCTAAAGTTAACGTACTTTTACTTTTGGAAATTGAAGTTATATTTCGTGTAATATTTGTTGAATGAAAATGCATCATAAGGATGCCAATTAGTGTCCATTTTTATACCTACCATGACTTGCGCTTTAAACAACAAGCATGATATTTTATGAAATCGAGGATAAATACGGCTGAAAATATAACGGAATATTACTATATTAGTGATATACTACTATTATAGCGGATTTTACGTTCCCCCTACCTGTTAAAATCATGTTAGTTATACGACCCTGGACTAAATGGACTACAAGTATTTCTCGGAAAGATGCGAATGTTTTGTCATAAAAGTGTATTTTTAAGTTATAGCGGGTTTTTACTCCATGTTTTTGTTAACCAAAAAAAAGTATATTTTCACACAAATTTTGAGGATAAACTTTCAAAAATATGGAGCAAAGACCCACTCATATCGAAAAATTGGGTTATATAGTATGAGAAAATGATCCTTTTTGCTCTTTTTTAGTGTGTATATGCTATTTCATAGGCAAATAGTTTCAATCTTTGTGAGAATTTTGCAAATTGTGGAGATTTTAAATGAAGTATACTTTTACATGAAATATCAGAGAAAATTTTGTTATAATTGAGATTTAGTTTTTCACCTTCATGTTTGTCGCACTACAGGCATTTGGTTCGCCTTGTTCGCCCATCTTCTTCATTGACTTAAATTTAGCATACGCTTACATTTTCATCATCTCAAATTTACGAACAAAGTGAACTTAACACTATTTGTGCCATCCATGTACATTCATTCTCTCTCTCTCTATCTCTCTCTCTCCATGTTTTAGTAATCTTTAGTTTAAAATGAAATTCTACTTCATTGTTTTTTAGATTGTGGTATTTGAAGTATCCCTACTGTTTTTTATCCTTGCCGGTAACATCACAGTTTTTGTAGTCATCGTCGTTGAAGGTCAAAGGTCAAGGATGCACTTCTTTATTAAGAATTTAGCTATTGCAGGTAATCGTAATTTGCTACTCATTGCTGCATTATAAAACTTGTCCTACATTAATTCTAAGCAATGATTTTGTCCTCCGTATCATTGGCGTCCCTTGCAATTTTTTACAGTGTCATATTTTATAGTCAATCGAATTTCCTGTTCAAAAAAATGAAAAATAAATACCAGCTGCTGGTCTGTTTGAATTTATCCGTATATTGTAATTTGCATTGAAATGGTTTAATCTCGAATGTTGTCCGATCACAAGCTTATGCAGTACTAGAAATGGAGTATGTGACAACCCAGTGCAATGATTTCTGTTAGTAAATCAAACTTTAAAAAATAGTGCCATATGTCAAATATAAGAAATTATTGTTGACGTTTAACATCAATAATTGTATAATTATTGTTTGATATGAACAACACTTTGATTGGGTCTAAAGATGCACTATTCAAGGAAATGTATTCTTAAAGTTCATTATCTGAACCTGAATATATAATGTTTGTTTATCAATATGTGTATCATTTAAGATATGTTATGTGGAGTGTTTTATTTGATTCCTCGTATCGTCCTACATTTCAATCATGGATTGTTTTATGGTGGAGATGCACTGTGTAAATTACAAGTGTTTCTTTCAGTAAGTCTAACAGTTTTGATAAATTATATTATTCCAGTCAGTGCATGAGTTAGTATTTTTGTCTTAATACAAGAAATCTTCGTACGGAAAAAAAATTAATCCTGAAATAAATCTGTAATGAGCTCTATATGTAACATCAGTCATTGCAGTTTCTCATCTGCCAAGAAAAGTCAGAGAAACCAATAAATTAGCTAATTTTGTTTTCGTTATATTAATTTGACATGTCTCAATTTTGAATGATCATCACTTCGTTTAATCGTATCATGATCGTATTTTATTTATTTTTTTCCCCAAAAACCTATATAATATAACACTGTGTTAATTTGAATTTCCTTCTTTGCTTTCCATAGAATATTGGAATTTATGGGTCCAATACGATCATGATCGCCCTGAGTATCGATCGTCTTTACATTCTCCTCAGACCGTTAGGAAGTCTGGAGAATAGAGGTAAGGTGCTTGAAACATTAAAGTTTAATAATTTACAACTCAGTTTTAGCCATATTGGAAGCAAACGACTTATACCAAACCAGTATGACACCATTCTTCAAAGTTTATGAAAAATTACATTGTTACTGTCAAGTATGCGAAGGAAACGTCTTTATTTCTAGAGATCAGAGTATGACTTCAATATCGATTCCGAGCGTATGCTTCGTCAATATGTCAGTGACCTCAAGCAACAGAGAATCGCAAATTCGGATGCGTCGCTCTCTGAAGTAGCTGTCATTTTCGATCATCAATCCCCATACACTTTGAATTTGCCCCTATATCAATACACAAGTTGATCTTCAAGCAGAAATTTTGGAGAAAGAATTCTTCATTGATCGAATTCGAACTTTTTGAGGGTCGATATAATTTTAAGTATTTTGGGTTACAGTGCAAAAAGTGTTGGCGTTGGTATCAATGGACATATAAGTTCCTTAACCAGTTCGAGTAGTAACCGATTTTTCTTAAACTCAACTTGCTTATTTTTTTTTATTTTTCAAAGACACGAAGCTTGCAGAGTATCTCCTCAAAATTAAAAAAAATATATTAAGGATCGAGAGTTTGAGAAAATCGGTTACTAGCTTGCACTGGTAATGGGACCTGTTTCTTCCATTATACAAAAATGGACTTGTGTGTGGTTTTGATGAAATAAACAAGGCGATGAAGAAGTTGCCTATTTCGTAAATAGATCTATACGAATACGTCCCTTGAAATATACCTCGATGATCTGCTGAAATAAAATACACAAGGGAAAAAGTTCAAAGATTTTTAAATAAAATTGTAGATGTTACATTTCATACATTGTACCTGCATTTTGTATCATCAGATCATGAACTTGGCGATGAAGTCCCTGGAAAAGCAGTAAGTCGAGACACCATAAATCAAACGTATAGTGACATGTATAATCACATGAACGTCATTGGTAATTTTTTTTAGGGAAACATCTTTTATTTATGTCTTTCAGCAAATTGCCAAATAACAAAATGTTAAGCGTTTAAGACGTGCTTCTACCCACACACATTGTTTTCCATGACATTTCAAAAAAACAATAGAAAAAGCCGTCGAGTTCTCAGAGCAGTAAAAGGATAGGATATAGTTCATTAAGCAGAGGCAGAATCCGTAGAATGTCCCCATTTCTATCACACGTTAAGAAAGCTTTAGCGGTCCTTGTAACAAGGGAAAAGGACTTAATTATGCTAAAGGTTTGAATACCATCATCACTTTTAATTAAAAATATCTCTAAATGAAAAAGATGCACACAAAGATGTTCACACTAAAATATACAGATTTTTTCTGACTGTCTCCGAGTTTTTAAATTATTTCTACTGTTGATGTTGAATTATTTTGAAGTATATATTTCTCACATGTAATTTATGTTGACAGAAAAGAGACCTGGTATGATTTGAACTTAGGGTTTTCATTGTTCTTATGAAATACTTCCTCTTAACACTGTAATCTGATTACGCAATTTAAGTTCAATTTAAGTTTGGCATTCTGTTTAGATTTATTTTTGTGTTTTCGAATTAAAAAATGTAGGTCATGTGGCTTTAAAATAGAACGCTATCGAACTGTGTATATATATATATATATATATATATATATATATATATATATATATATATATATATATATATATATATATATATATATATATTGAGAGTTAACAAGTGTTTCCATTTATTTTTAGAAAGAAGTCCGACGGTGATTTGTTGTCTTTGCTGGTTGATTGCAACCGTTGTATCTGTATCAGGGCCGATTGTTTTCGAATATGATGAGTATTTTCAAGCATGCGACCTTAAACTCACTTTGAGGGAAATACAGGTCCTTTACTTTTTCCACTTAGTTAACTATCTTTAACTCACAGTAAAAAAACTACTAATTCTGAGCTTTTTGAAAGAAGAGTTTTAAAATAATTATGTTGGTAGAATGGATTGATACATTTTTAAGCATATATATTTATATTGCTTTGCAAATAATAGATAGACATGCCTGTCTTGTTTTCCCAACAGATCTATTTTACCATCATCTTTATCTTTGTTTTCGTCATCCCCACTATCATCATCGTAGGATGTTACTCTACGATAGCTATAATTATATGGAGGGTGTCATCAAAAACAGAAGGTGCCAACAAACTTAAACACTTCAAGTTTTTTCAGTTTGCATTCCTGTACTCCACAATAAAACATAAATGATACAATACTATAAGAATTGTTGCTTTAGAAACATAAGGAAATGATACTTTTCTTTTCAATAAATATATTTTTACTTCATGTACATACTGTTTGTTGCTTGTAAGTCAATAAACTATTTATGTCATAGATGTTGAGTTACAAGGAATCTCATCTACAATCAAACATGAATCGGAATTATTGACCTCAAAACAGCACACAGATTCCTCGGGGATATCAAATGCCAAACTAAAGACCATTAAGATGACATTTGTCATTGCACTTGGTAAGATCTTCTTCCTTATTGTGCAATAGTTCTCATATTTCATCAAATCAAATGATTTTATACCTGTTTACAATGATGCTTTTAGATAAAAATCATGTCTACATTTATTCAGATCTAAGAGTCCAACATTTAAAATATTTCATATTTTGAAAATAAAGATAATTACTAGCTTGATATTTTCGTCAACTTACTATATATATGTTTAATATCTCATCAATAATCAATGAATCAAAAACTACTATAATCGACCCTGATCTTGCTCTTTCAGCCTTTGTGTGTTGTTGGGCGCCTTTCATGATTTTCAATTTACTGTCTGTATATGATAAAGTGCCAGCAATGGAACCAGGAAGTTTATTCATTCAGGGTCTACTGCCACTGAACTCGGTCGTCAATCCTCTCATCTATGGCGTCTTCAGCGTCCGAGTATTTCAAGATTGCTGGTAAAACGTTCATATTCCTTCTGACGTAGAAAGTAGATCAAATGCCTTACAAATGTAATAATTGTAAGGACATAGGATTTTTCTTGTGGTTACCAGTTCCAGAAAATATCGTAAGAATATGCTTTGTATTGAGTGTTCTTTTGACAATAATAGAAATGTAAGGAACGTGAAAAACCGTTAACTAAAACAGTGCATAGTCTGGAATTACGCAAAAAGACTCGTATATAGTATTTGATGTCAAGTGTCGTCCTCTCCTCTCTTGGTCATAAAATAGTAAATATATACATGTATGGGTTATATTTGTTATCAGCAATATCATCTTCAATATTTTTGCAATTTCTTTTGAAAACTTTTCTTAAACATAATTTCTCATGTACATGTATATATATTCTCATCGGAATAGTAAAGCTTTGCGGAGTATGTAAGTCTTTCAGTGTAGGTTTCTCTTGTCGTTGTTAGGATTCGAAAAAGGTAAGGATAACGAACAGTGATCGATCTAAAAAAAAATCCATAAACAATACAAATATGTGAAGAGGGCATAAAACACGGACTCTTGGAAATTCTAGAGGTTGGATCAGGTGCCTTGGAGGAGAAAGCATCCCCTGTTGACCGGTCACACCAACCATGAGCCCTATGTATTGATCAGGTAGACGGAACTATCCGTAATCAATTCAGTATTTTAAAAAAAGGCCAACAATTGATTTGAAAAAACTCCGGCAAAAAAAAAAAACCCGACCCAATGATAGGTTATATTTTCTAACAAGGTCATTATAAGGACGATATATTGACTTCGTCAATTGAGATGAAGGTTTATCACACATATCTCCTTTCTCGACTGACTACTGTAGCATTACTGATGCTGTTTTCTTTTTATCATGCACTTTTTTATGTGCTTAATGACCAGAATCCGGTTGCACGAATGTTACGTAAATTTAACTGTCCGTTAACTTTGCGTTAACCCGCCGTTAAATTTAACGGCGAGTTAAATCGGTTGCACAAAAGTTAACTATTAGTAAAAGCTTAATTAATTTTCTTGTTTAACCAACAGATTTAACTGAGGTTACCTAGGTACATTAAATATTTAATTAAACATTAAAATCAAACTTGCGGATTTGTTATCATTTCAAAACTTGTTTGCTTGGAAAGAAGAACTTATAGAGAGATAATAGAAATGTCTGACTTGAGGAACACACAAATTCAATCCCGATTTCGATTTAGGCAAGATTATATTATACATGTATACATTGCGGATATCTGCAAAGAACAACAAGACGAAATCATTCCATATGAGTGGAGATGTAGGTACTTTTTTTATCCGATAATGCATTCAGTAAACGTCATTATATATATTTTATCAAAAAGATTACCATTTTTAAAAAAAATGTTAACACAGACAAGTTACTGAAAAGTAGGTTAATCGTTCAATTCCCATATCATCAGGCAAGTAAAACGGGAAGGGGGTATTCCTCTCCCACTCTTTGAGAGATTTATATGGACCCGTATCGAAGATTCGGGGATATATAGTTTTTGCACTGTCCCTCCGTATGTCTGTCTAGCTGTCTGTCTGTTTGTCCGCAAAAACTTTAACCTTGCCCATAACTTTTGATTGGTTGGAGCTATAGCTTTCATATTTCACATGTGTATTCCTTGTGAACAGACCTTTCTTTGGGTACCACCATATTTGACCTTTTGACCTTGGAGTTTGACCCAGTTTTGCAAAATTTTACCAAACTTTAATCTTGGCCATAACTTTTGAACAGTTGGTGCTAGGGTTTTCATACTTCACATGTGTAATCCTTGTGACAAGATCTTCCTTTGAATACAAACAACTTTAACCTTTTGACCTTGACCTAGGGGTTTGACCTACTTTTGAAAAACTTTAACCTTGGCCATAACTTTTGAGCGGTTGGTGCTATTGCTTACATAATTCACATGTGTAATCTTTGTTACAAGACCTTCCTTTGGATACCAACAACTTTGACCCTTTGACCTTGACCTTGGAGTTTGACCTACTTTTGGAAAACATCAACCTTGGCCATAACTTTTGAACGGTTGGTGATAGGGCTTTCATACTTCACATATGTAATCCTTGTGACAAGACCTTCCTTTGGATAAAAACAACTTTGACCCTTTGACCTTGACCTAGGAGTTTGACCTACTTTTGGAAAACTTTAACCTTGGCCATAACTTTTGAACGGTTAATGCTACGGCTTTCATACTTCACATATGTAATCCCAAAAATCAATGCATCGTGCTCGAACTTAATACTGAAAACTACATGTACATACTTTGTAATTGCATTGTTTATACTGCATGTAAAATGACTATCTTTCAATGTAAAAATTCATATCTGAAGTAACTATCTTTAATAATATATTTAATATGTTTTCCCAATATAAGACTAACATTTAAGGGAGCCGACTGGGGTTTTATTGTGTGAAAACTACTATAGAGAAACTCTTTAATTTCATAACATATGTACCTTACACTTACTTAAGTATATATGCCAAGTTTAGTGAACATCTACCATCTGGTTATTTTTTAGGGACCATCTCAAAATACAGGTACATTTACTATAGGATTACATAAGAAAATACTATTTTTTCGCACTTCGGAGCAAATTATACAAATGCTACTATAGACTTTTTGCTCAAATTAAACTATTTGATGGGGAATACTTTATTGTACATTTTATGCAAGAAACACAAAATTCTACCGTCTGGTTTCCAGAGGGGGCATCTCAAAATGTCAAAAATAATGATATTTTCCTGTTTTTATGGAGTACAACAAAACATGATAGATACCACAGATTGACATAAGAAATAATAAAAATGATTGTGAGATTCTCAATTTCCTATGTTTAAAATTTCAAGAGCATCTATTTTATACTTTTTATTTTGTGATATAATTAATGACCCCACTTAAAGAACTTCGGTTATTCATAACGTCAAAAACACGCCATTACGACGTCTATCTACCCATCATTTGAAAAATCGTTTAAAAAATCAGTTATTTATAAACGTAATTAGATTTTTTATCCTTAGATTGACTAAATTTATTAATTTTTATAAATTAAGTAAAAATAGTTGCTTTAAAAGAGTAAATACGCTTTATTTTACTATGCTGCGCGAAGTATTGCGCAATGGAAACCCCAGTCGGTCCCCTTAAAGTAAATAACCTTAGCAAATTAACATTTATGAATTGACGTCAATTTAATTATGACGTCAGAAATATTTCACCATAGGTAAGGGAAATGCGCGTGTAGAACGATTTTAAGAGAGAGTTATCTATAAGACATCAATTAAATGTGAGTTAGCTTATTTATTTTTAACAGACTTTCGAACAACTATTTTTTAACTGACAATTACGTAACTCCTCGTTAAAAATTTAAACAGCTAGCTACGACACTAACTGGAAGTTAATTTAACTAACGTTCGTGCAACCAGATCCAGGGTAGTTCCTGGGTTTGATGACAGACTTAAGTACAGACACTCGATCCGTAGTCTGGTTGGAAAGTATCTGACCTTTTGATGTGCATGACACTAACGTTTTACGATAGTATGCTCTAACTGAGTCCTTAAAGAAGGTTGTTGTGTCTGCAGTTTATAAAATGTAGTTGACAAGAATTTCCTGTGTTGTGAAGGACTGAGTTCGAGGATTTGGTTAATTCGCCTGGTATTGTGTAGATTTACAAAATGTAGGAGATAAGGAAACAAATAATAACTCTCAAATAGCATTACTTTTATATCAGAATCCCTTCGGCAAAATAGTGAAATAAACAGAAAGATTGAAGTCATGTTTTGGTGCATATCTTGAAATGTGCTCTACTAAATCTTATTTTTGCTAATGAAACTCTAATCTTAAACAAGTTGTGTTTGTGCAAACACTGATGTCCCCGTATGGCAACCTGTGGTGAGGGTTAAAGTTTCTCAAATGGAAATCAAACTCAAAGGTCAAGAGATCAAAAAGGTTGGCACCCAAAGAAAGGTCTTGTCACAAGAAATATACCTGTGAAAGATAAAAGCCCTAGCACCAATAATTCAAAGGTTATGGCCAAGGTTAAAGTTTTTTTTTTTTTTTTTTTTTTTTAAAAAGTCAAACTCTAAGGTCAAGGTCAAAGTTAAAATTTATGATGCACACGGGAATCGAAGGTCTTGTCACAAGGAATATACATGTGAAATAAGAAAGCCCTAGTACCAACCATTCAAAAGTTATTGCCAAGGTTAAAATTTTTCAAAAGTAGGTCAAACTCTGAGATCAAGGACAAATGTTCAAAACTATTTGTACCTTAGGGAAGGACTTATCACAAGAAATAAATATTTGAAATATGAAAGCCCTAGCACCAACTGTTCAAAAGTTATGACCAAGGTTAAAGTTTTCTTAAAGTAGGTCACACTCCAAGGTCGAGGTCAAAAATTGTTGAACCTAAGGAAAGGTCTTATCACAAGAAATACGCATGCAAAGAATGAAAGCTCTAGTAACAACTGTTTAAAAGTTATGGTCAAGGTTAAAATTTTTGTAAAATTTTGAAAAAGTGGGTCAAACTCCAAAATCAAGTTCAAAAGGTTAAATATGTTGGTACCCAAAGAAAGGTCTTGTCACATGGAATGCACATGTGAAATATGAAGGCCATAGCTCCAACCAATCAAAAGTTATGAGCAAGGTTAAAGTTTTGGCGGACAAGACACAGACAGACGGAAGAACAGGACAAAAACTATTTGCCCAAGAATATTCGATTACGGGGGCATAAATATATTTTGAGTCTAATATTGAAACGTTTTATCAATTTTATGGTATCATTTGTATTGATTGTTATTTTTTCAAAGGGACAAAATTTGTTAGTTAAGTGCAATGAAATGTCTGTTAGAAATACATACCCGCATCGCCATCTGTGAAAAGAAATCGTTTTACAATTTAGAAATATGGTTTAAAATATTTCCTATTCCAAGCAATCACTGAATTATCTGTAACCATTTGACACAGCTTGAATTTTATCATTTAACACAGGGGAAAATTCACTAGCAGATTACAGAACGGGTGAAGAACTACTGAAATTGGATTAAATGACTGAAGAGTTAAAACATCTGTACAAGTGTGTCAGTTTATGTGTTTGTATCCATTGTGGCAGAGCTTTTATGTCGCTATATGAGACAATCTTCTCTATACACAGAGTTTAAAGATCATTAAGATGAATGTACATGTCTAAATGTAATATAACTATCTTGACTTAAGGTAATAATGATATCAGAACCAGATTTTAATTTGTTTTTTTTTTTGTACTTCATTGTTTTTAATAGCTATATATTCTTAATAAATATGTATTGTATATTATTTGAATGATATCTTTAGTTTTCACAAACTTGTACAGAGACCGAAACATGTAGCAGATAATCTGAGAGACTCTGTAGACATATTCAGGGCATAAGGTATAATATCCAGTAAAATTAATTTCGATATTAGATTTATATTTGTTCCATTTTGTCTCACTTTAGGCAAAAGTTTTAGGGAGCTGTTTGATCGAAGACTGTCTTTTTTGTCCTGTGTTGTCTGTAAATGTAAGTTAATGGAATTGAAAATCATAGAAATGACGTTTCCATCCCTTTTTAAAGAGATTAGATGAATAAACTGGGAAAGGTTATTTAATTTTTTTTCTAAAGAAACAATGGATTAAAAGAGACCAGACTGACATAAAAGTTTTCTTAATGAATGTTTGTTGAAGTTTTTTTTTTCAGCTAGATCATGACTCTCTTTTTAATAAAGCTATTATGGGATCAAAATAAAGGATTAAACTGATTCAGCTGAAAGAAAAATTAAAAATCACACTAAAATTCAGAACAGTGTTTTATTTTGTAGATTCAGTGTCTTCAAAGCGTGGCTCCTTTGTCTGTAGGGCCGTGCAATAGAGCCCAAGGTTTTCCTTCACATAGAAATATATATAAACAAGATGTGTTTGTGAAACACTGATGCCCCCGTATGGCAGCTTATGGCGAAGATTAAAGTTTCTCAAATGCAATTCACAATCCAGGCCAAAAGATAAAAAATGTTGGTACCCAAAGAAAGGTCTTGTTTCGAGGAATATACCTATGAAATTTGAAAGCCCTAGCTGCAACTGTTCAAAAGTTATGGCGAAGGATAAAGTTTTTTTAAAAGTAAGTAAAACGTATAGGTCAAGGTCAAAGTTGTTGGTATCCAAAGGAAGGTCTTGTCACAAGGATTACATATGTGAAGTATGAAAGCCCTAGCACCAACCATTCAAAAGTTATGACCAAGGTTAAAGTTTTTCGAAAGTAGGTCAAACTCCTATGTCAAGGTCAAAGGGTCAAAGTGGATAGTATCCAAAGGAAGGTATGGTCACAAGGATTACGTATGTGAGGTATGAAAGCCTAAGCACCAACCATTCAAAAGTTATGGCCAAGGTTAAAGTTTTTCAAAAGTAAGTCAAACACTTATGTCAAGGTCAAAGGGCAAAGTGGTTGGTATCCAAAGGAAGGTGATGTTACAAGAATTACATATGTGACTTATGAAAACCCTAGCATCAACCATTCAAAAGTTATGGTCAAGGTTAAAGTTTTTCAAAAGTAGGTCAAACTCCTAGGTCAAGGTAAAAAGGTCAAAGTTGTTGGTATCCAAAAAAAGGTCTTTTAACAAGAATTATATATATGAAGTTTGAAAACCCTAGCTCCAACCATTCAAAAGTTATGGCCAAGGTTTAAGTTTCTCAAAAGTAGGTCAAACTCCAAGGTCAAGGTCAAAGGGTCAATGAGGTTGATATCCAGAAGAAGATCTTGCCACAAGTAATACACATGTGAAGTTTGAAACTCCAAGCACCAACTGTTCCAAAATTATGGCCAAGGTTAAATTTTTTTCAAAAGTAGGTCAGACTCCAAGGTCAAAAGGTCAAAGTTGTTGGTATCCAAAGGAAGGCCTTGTCACAAAGAATACATATGTGAAGTTTGAAATCCCAAGCACCAACTGTTCAGAAGTTATGGCCAAGATTAAAGTCTCATAAAATTTTGCAAAAGTGGGTCAAACTCCAAGGTCAAGGTCAAAAGGTCAAATATGATGGTACCCAAAGAAAGGTCTTGTCACAAGAAATACACATGTGAAATATAAAAGTCATAACTCCAACCAATCAAAAGTTATGGGCAAGGTTAAAGTTGACAACAGACAGACAAACAGACAGACAGACAGGACAAAAACAATATACCCCCGGGATCTTTCGATCCGGGGGCATAAAAAGAATCTAAATCAAAATCGTTTTCTAAAGTAAAGTACGACTTTATTTTCAATTTAACATGCTTTCAGTCCCATGCGTGTAGATTCTGGCTCTCAAATCATTAACCCATAAGAATAAGACTACTACAGAGAAAGAACATCCAGTTGAATATCACTTCAAAAGTAAGGTTTTACATTGCTGTAGATTGAAATTAATGAAACCTTGGACTTAAAATCGATGCCTACAATAAGTGATTTCGTTAAACACGTAGAAGATAATAGAATGAGAAGTTGTGGCCAACTGGGGTCTTCTTTGTTTTTTTAGCTCAACTGAGGTGAAAGCTCTGTAAACTTTTCACATTTTCAACTTCTTCTCAAGAACCACTAACCCATTTTAACCAAACTTGGTACAAAGCATCCTTGGGTGAAGGGGAATTAAAATTGTTAAAATGAAGGGTCAAGCCCCCTTCAAAGGGGAGATAATCAAGAAAAGACAAAAATTGGGTTGGGTTATTAAAAAATCTTCTCAAGAAACACTAAGCCAGAAAAGCTGAAACTTATGTGAAAGCATCCTGGGGTTGTGTAGATTCTAAATTGTTCAAATCATGACCCCCGGGAGTAGGGCAGGGCCACAATAGGGAATCTAAGTTTTACATTGAAATATGTAGTAAAAATCTTTAAAAATCTTCTTCTCAAGAACCACTGGGCCAGACAGGATGAAACTTATGTGGAAGCATTCTGGGGTAGTGTAGATTCTAAATTGTTCAAATCATGACCCCCGGGGATAGGGCGGGACCACAATAGGGTATCCAAATTTTACATTAAAATATTCAGAAAAAATCTTCTTCTCAAGAACTACTGGGCCAGAAAGGATGAAACTTATGTGGAAGCATTCGGGGGTAGTGTAGATTCTAAATTGTTCAAATCATGACCCCCAGGGTTAGGGCGGGGCCACAATAGGGAATCCAAGTTTTACATTGAAATATGTAGTAAAAATCTTTAAAAATCTTCTTCTCAAGAAGCACTTGGCCAGAAAGACTGAAACCTAAGTGACAGCATCCTGGGGTTGTGTAGATTCTTAATTGTTCGAATCATGACCCCTGGGAGTAGGGCGGGGCCACAATAAGGAATCACATTTTCACATTGAAATATGTAGGAAAAATCTTCTCAAGAACCACTGGGTCAGAAAAACTGAAACTTAGGTGGAAGCATCCTGGGGTAGTGTAGATTCTAACTGTTCAAATCATGACCCTGGGGGTAGGGCGGGGCCACAATAAGTACTACTATGGGGGGATCAGGTGAAAAACAGCAAGGCCAAAGTTACTCATGTGAGCGTTGTGGCCCATGGGCCTCTTGTTATTGGCATACAATAAATTTCAAATGTAATATGGTTCCGGAAATTGCAGCAATTTATTAAATATTAAAAGAAAGGTAGAAAGGGAATATATAATGACTTTTTGATTATTACATCAATACTGACATTTATGGAGCTTTATGAGAAAAAAAATATATTGTTTATGCTTTAACCTTATTTAATGTTCTTTGTTTCTTTCATATGTGAGATACTAAAATAGTTTCTTGTTGACAACTTTGTAATGAACGGCAGGTTTCACACAAGCCTTCATTTTCATTTGGCCGTCACGGTAGATCAGTCGGTAGACCGCTCGCTCCGTGATCGGAAGGTCTTGTGTTCGAATCAAGGCCGCGATTGACCCAAGTCTATAAAAATAGGTAGCAACTGTTCATTCACCAAGCGCTCGGCACTTTGAAGTGAAAGTTGCGGGTCCTTTGTAAGGTAATGCGAAACATTTAATCCCTGAAAACTGAATTTGGTCGGTTTTAGTAGTTGAACTTGAGGCGCGTCCTTTCATAATAGATAGAGAGTTCTGAAAATTTTTTAAATGTTCTACCGATCCTCTATCTTTACTCCTCACAAAAATAGTAACTGTTAAAAGGAAGAAACTTCAGACGTACTGTGCTACAGCATATTCGAGAAGTGGTGTAAATGAAATATGGATTTTTAAAAAAAAACTTGTAGAAAAATTTAAATCACAAATTTTTTTTCAAAAGTCTGTAACATTAGGTCCTATGACTTTCTTACAGTTTATAGAATCATTACTCACGATAAATTAAAAACAAGGCTTTTTTGTATCACAAACAACTGCTTCTTTAATAAATATGGAACTCAGAAATTTTTCACATCTTGTGATTGGTCATCAAGAAGAAAACACTAGCTGTGGTCTTCAACTCGACAATCAGATATATCCACACCGTTTTATCAATTAACAATAGTTACTCCCATTCCTATGTCATCTCGATATATCCCAGTGAACTCGAAAGTAAAACCCCAGAGTTTGTCACATCTGTTTCATATTTGAATGTTTACTGACTATAGACGATAAGGGCCAACTAACAACTAAATTGTATGACAATGAGATAACTTCAGCTTTTCCATTGTCAACTTTTCTTATCTATGTAGAAATATCACCTGTATATAGTGTACATGTATATGTCTTCCAATTTATTCGCCACTCAAGAGCATGCTCGGAGTAAGATCAATTCTTAAACCAAGGCAAGCTACTGACAGATAAATTGATGATACAGGGATTTCAACAACCTCGTTTTAAGTCAGCTTAAATCCTATGGGCGTTATAATGACCTTGTTAGCAAATATAACATATCATTGCGCTGAATTAAATTAACTAAAATATTTCATACCAATTGTTAGGCCTTTGTTTTTATACATAAGAAGTGCGAACGATAGTATTGTTCTGCCGCCTACCTCCAAATCAAATTTCAAAATTAACATATTTGAATGATTTTTCATATTTATATAGATATTTCTGTGAATTTTCATAAAATATAACTTATTTGGGAAAACTAAGAGAGATAAATGTTTGATTTTGGTAAAAATTGCTTTTTTTACTATAGAAATCAATGGAAAACGGAAAATATTTTTAAAACACTCCCCCCCCCCCCCCTTAAACAAAAATTCCTTTTTATGGGTTTTATGAATTGTTATTTGACAAATTCATACCAAAGCTTTTGTTGTTTCACAAGGGGGGGGGGGGATACGTTAACAGTCAAAAAACTGCAAAAATGGTCATTTTATTATCATTTCAAATGAGATTACAAATAAAATAAGTGCTTTTATCAATCTTTTTTGTGGAATTTTACATAGGTTTTACATACGGAAAGTTTTAAGGGTCATTTTTCCATTTCCATGAGTTATTGAAATCTAGCAATTTTTAAAGCCTAATTTCAATGGATAAAATGTTCAACCCCCCTTTTGAAAAGAGTCGTAAATAGAAGAAATTAAGTTTTTGACACTGGTTTTTAAATTATTAATCAATTAATAATAAACTTTTTTTTTTAATTCAATCAAGTTTTAACAACCAATCTTCAATTTATATTGAATTAAATGGGAGTAAAATGTAAGCGGGAACTATTCGAGTTGTTGATCTGTCATTATTATTGCATTTTATAGTGTTACTTGTTTTCGTAAAATCGTGAAAATTATTCAGGTTCATTCAAGGAATTAACCTTTTTTGCTTGTAAACAATCTTCAGAGGGCCAGGTCGAAAATCAGTTCGTAATGCACAAGTATCATAAGTCTCGATACTTTAGAACATCTGGTGCAAATCGTTGAATTCAGTTCGCAATTTAAAGGGACCTGGACACAGTTGCATTGCTTACAATTTTAAATTTCTATTTTATTCAAAAATAACTTCAGTTCAATAAATTGAATTTTTGTGAAAAATCTTAGAATTCAATTACAACGACATTTTTCATAGCTTCAAACTTCTGTATTTGTAAACAGGGCTCAAGCTCTGTTATTGTTAATGTTTACGATTTACCGGGTGTGTTAAATTTGTTTACACACATCACTGAGCACGGGCCGTCCGGTGAGTTGGCTTTACTTTCTCATATGTCCACTCTGATTTTTTTCTGGATTATAGTTTTATTATTTTTCATCAAAACACAACAAAATTTCTACTTAAGTATCATGGATAATGTTAACTTCGTGAAAGTGCAAGGATTTGCGCCATCAAAAGCGTCCCGAAATTCGTAGTTTTTATTTCCAGATAATACTAGTTTCCAAACACGCTTTTATCATATTTCAGTGTGAAATGCTCTAGCATCATATAAGTCATGATATTATACTGAAAATTTTAGAAAATGTTAATTTCAAATCTGTGTCCAAGCCCTTAAGGAAAAAGAAAACATGCTGTGAAAGTTACTTTTCCTTTGAAAGGAATGGTGCAACTTATTTGCTCTTTCTAGGATCGGAATTATATACTTAAAAATCTTTCTCATCAACCAATCAAACAGCGTGAAAATATACCTTACTCCCTTTTTTTAAAGAATCTAAATGTCTATTTTTCCTTAAGAAGTGAAAGTTACAGATTTCGTTATAGTCTCTAAGAGATGAAACCATTTAAAAGGAGAGAAAAGAAAAATGCTTGTTAATTTTCTTTCTCTGTGCTTTATTTCGACATTTTATGCCCTTCTTTCCTATGAAGAGACGGATGTAGATTTTGATTAATTTTATTGAGAGATAGAAGAATACATGCACACATGAATTCTCCTCTATTACTTGAAACGTCGACTTTTAGCGGCCGTCAAATTCCAAAACTTCTTTATTTTTTTTATGATGAATTTAAAAAATGCTGTGCACAGCCTCATCCCCGGACCAATTCAATTTATCTGAGTGTCATCGTATGCTAATAGAAATTGCTTGCAAAGTGAAACATTGCCATTGAAACATCTTTATGATAAATATTCATAAAAATATTTATGTTAAAACCTTACTGGAAGTCCAAGGCAACATAGCAGCAATATTTATAACAGAAAACATGTTAAGTGTAAAAACCTTGTCATTTATTTAAATGACGAAAAATGTAATCCATAAAACAATTACAAAAGAATTTGGCTGGGAGACATACCAGCATCAAGGAAAGCTTGTTGACATATAAACTGTTTCTTGACTAGAAATACAAGTTACCAAAATATTACACAACAGTGGTCTCCCAGCCACAATATTGTTACAACACACAGATGCGATAATGCGATATTGATATAATACATCAAACTTTATTGGAAACAAAAGTGATGCATAAAAAAACGCCATCAACTCAACGGGTTAAAGCACCTTAATTTTTGTACTGCTTATTTTAAGAGCCATTCTCTGTAAAGACTTGAACTTTTATAAAAGAGCTTTGGCACGCATAGTCTCAGAATTTCTTCAAACTCTCTATGATGAAAGTCTTTGACATCATTAACTCAAATCAGGCAAATTTCGGTTGCTATGATCATGGTTACCATGGCAACATGTCCTGAACTTTGAAAATGGCATATGTTCAGAGTCCCATAGTTAATGGTTGCAGCGATGCAAATAAAGGATATTGTCTGTTTCCAAAAGTTGAATGCCTGATGTTTTAAATGGATGATAAATGTATTTGGGAAATTAACTATTACATATGTTACTATGGAAACAAAGTATTCAAAAGTAATAATTTTATTAACTATTTGATTTGGAAAAAGTCTTATTTCAAATGTAGAGTTATAAGAAGTTTTGGACCATTAACATAATTAGAATAAAAAATTATTCCTTGCTGGGGAAAACTGTGATACAGTCTTTGGCCTACTGGATAAGTATTATTTAGAGAACGAGACAGGTACTGTATCGTAGATACAAATTTGGGGTGGACGAGTGCGTAGCACGAGTCTCCACCCCAAAGAATGATTGCACTTAGTGTACAAAACGTGGCCCCCGGTAAATTGCGCAAAAATAAAGTATAGAAAATAGCTCCATGAGATGAATAATGCGATTCTTCTATGTCTAAATCGCAACTTTGCGAAATAACAGGAATTAAAAGTCCATAAAAATAAAGAACGAAGGTGAGTTTTGTAAGAGGGGTCACTGCAATTCATGAATTTCCATTGATATTCAAAGTTATTCCGATTTTTAAAGCTGTGATACATGGTGAGCGCATTGTTGCCCAAATTTCTCAAAAGGACAGAAGGTGTATAATTGTTGGAAATTCATCATATTTAAAGGAGAAATTTGGGCAAGCCTGCGCTCGGGTTAAACTCTTTGAAAAAAGGTACAAAACGCCGACCGTTTCCTTCACCATTCACGGCTATTTACATGTCATTGACCTCATTATGATCTGTTAAATATTCCAATTAATCACGTGATTTGTAGACTCTGGTAACTTTGTGAATACCAAAAAAATCAATAAAGCACGTGGCTTTAGCTCCGATTAGCAATTCAGACCGTTACATTTTCAATTGATCAACATCGAATTATTTTTTTCTGCCCAGTATTTTTAGTAGTGCCAAATTTTGCTAAAATATTCATTATTTTGTAAGTAAATTTTACATTTTTGAATATTTCCAAACCGGTATTTTTTCTGTAATTATGCTTATTTTTCTCTGTAATTTTGCTTACTAGTATTTCTTTTTTTTTTTTTTCTCCCCACCCCTTCTTTTTGGTACATTTCCTACATTTTTGCTTTGTTTATTTTATATAAATTATGTATTTACGTTGACCTTGATGTAGGGAGAGGGCTAAAATAGTCTGACCCTTCTACTAAATTCCGCTTACTTTTCTTAACAAAATATTCTTTAAATTAAAACATACATCTATATTGATTTCAAGAGTTCAATATATACAAAGGAGTTTTTTTTAGGTATGTATAAAATTCCTTTTTTTTGTAAAACCCATGCCCGTAGGAAGCAATTTCAGGTTTTGGGGCACAGCCATACATTTCAGTTGGGGGCATTATCAACTACCAAAAATTCCTTGACAAGCAAAAAAAAAGGGGGGTATCCGACGTAATTTTTAAGGGGACACAAGTGTATGGTAGCTATGTTTTCTATAGTGTTCTATATATCGACAAAAGTAGGGGGGGGGGCTCCGTGACCCCCCTACCCCCGGTTCCTACAGCCATGAACGATGATAATAGTGGCATCCAATGGATATTAATATTGTTCAGGTATTAGGTCCACGTTTGAAGACAGAAAAAATAATGATGCTACCATTCATAAGAAATATTTGACAAATGAGGGTAATGGAATTTTAAATCGGGCAAAATGTAATGATATTTTAGTTTTAGTCCTTGATTTAGGGATTCGCTTGGGGGCTCAATGAGTTTCCAAGGCATAGTCTACATCTTAGCAATAGCATCATTCCTCAAAATGTTTTTGATTGTAAAAATATAGATACACGGGGTAGAAGTACGTATAGATTGTTTAACACTGGAAAGCTTATTTGGACAAAAACAAAAAACAAAACAAAACAAACAAGCACACATACAATTAATAAAATTGTTTTAGTGATTAAATATCACTACAGCATCGCAAAAAAATGTTTTGTTTTGTTATTCCGTACACCAGTATTTACTGTACTTAAGTACGGAGAGGGAGAGAGAGAGAGAGAGAGAGAGAGAGTTTTACAAACTGTATATTATTTTAAAATTTCGATACGGCACTAATCTTTTTGAAAATACAAAAGTTGTTTTTTCTTTTATATTAGTATTTTTTTCATTAACATGTTTACATGTACAAGTAGGCCACGTATACCCATGTACCTTTCTTAAATTGCGATCGCAACTTACCCTATTTAAAATAAAAAATATTTTCGAAACAAAAGTAACCTGTCATTCACCTGTTGTTTTTTAAGTAAGCTGCTATATTTTGTTTATTTACTATACGACTTCAAGGATCTACCAGAACCTACCAAAAATTGGGAAAAATCTGGATTTAGGGAGAGAGTACATGTACATCTTCAAGATTCTCCCCCGTACCCTTCTTTCCAAAAAAAAAAACAAAAAACAAAAAACTGGTTTAATCCTTGAGAAGTTTAAACATGTTCTTTGTGTTTACTTTTGCGTATATTTTTTTATTATATCATGCTGAGTAGTTCCCAGAAGCCAGGCTATTACATGTTTTCAATCGATCGATGAAATGCCCCGCCTACTCCGAATATTAACGAGACACAATTAAAACCCAGCTCGGACAAGCGCAACATTCCGGAATTAACACCCACTAGTGGGCATTTTTAATTACCTTTAATAAAACTAAAGCGCCGTTTTCACTGTAAATTTTCGCAAGTAATGTACCACACAGATAACAAAATATGGGTTAGGTGTAAAATAATTAAGATTTGAGTTAATTAGATGATGTTAGAGGGGTCCGAAAAAGGGACCACGGCAATATGCTTAAGTGGAAACATTCTTTGTATCTACGATAAAGAACCTGTCGATTTGTGACACGATCAATCAAAAAAAAAAGCACCGCCCACTTCATACCCGTGCAGCATCCAAACTTCCGCCAGAGTTCGTTTGTTTTTTTCTGTAGATGAGGCCTCGACGGGGAGTATACATCCGCAGTATATATATATTTTCACGGACAACGTAAGATTTAGTCAGATTAGTTTTGACAACGGGGTAGACGTAACAGACTCGAAGTCAGTCTTAATTGATAAGGTGGACGATTTAACCTTGTTGTAAATAGAGATTGATCCGAATTTATTTCAGGGGTCTTAAAATCTCAGTTAACTATAGATACACATACAGGCGATACAGAGTTTTTCGATGGACTTTGATGTTACGGATTTTTCTTATTGAAATGCGACATTAAAAACGAAGTGAAAGAGATGTGCGGCAGTCGTCAGCGATAAGGATTTAAGATGGAATTTTAAAAAAAATCCTGAAAAATAGACTTGAGTTTACACGAGAAGAGTGGAAAATGGGCGGAGGGGGAGTGCGAATTTCACGTAGTGTATGCTGCATCCGCGAACCCATTGGCTTTACTATTTTGAAGGGGACACAAAAAGCAGGGAAAGCAAACAGGTTTTCAGGAATTTCTCCAACATAGGATGTTTTCCATAATTGCGACTTTTCCTTTTCGTTTGGATCGAAATAACGTGTAGATTCTGTGTGGAATAATTTTTTTAAAAGTGATTGAGAAATTTTGACATTTTACATTCCTAAGGAAATATTTCTTCAAATTTATAATAGGAAAAAATCAGCATTTACTATTGTATCATTGTTGCGGTGTTTTTCCTTTGATGTCCACTGTGTTTTTAATATATTCGATCAGTGCTTATTATCTATTCAAGATATATTACTAAAGTCAGACACTCTTCACACAATTGCTCCGAAGAAAATAGTTCCATTCATGATCAGTAGATAAAACATTACAACAAATATTAAGAATAATCATGTATATTTGATACGTTAAAGAAAACAAAATTAACGTTAAAAGATTTTAAGAAAATCACTTTTTCCCCAGAAAAGCAAATAAAAAGTTTTCATATTCCTACGCTCGCTGCCTCCTCAGTCTTTTTCACGAAAATATATAGGTCACACTTCGATTGATAATAATAAATCTTTTCACCAATTATATTACTGTCATGATTATTGTTCGTTAATTACCGTATATTTTCTTTTGAGTTAGAATGTTAATCATTAACTGTGTGTTTTTTCTCTCTTTTTTAAATAACGGAATGGTTATTATGGTTAAACACTTCTCGACAAAGCAACGTGATTTTCCGAGCTCGGAAAGATCTTCGCACGTGTGTAGACCTAGGCTATTTGGTCTTGCAAGAACAGGTGTGTGCACCGTTCCCTGGTGACGCTTAGATCAGTAGACTGGGTATCAGTACTTGCTACGGACATAAAGAAGTTTAGAACTATACACCAGTTTCATAACAAGTGCAGGTTTTTTACTCAAGGTGAAGCCGTAGACTGGGCTAGAGGGGCTGAGTTATGGTCATCGATCTAACACGAAAATGTACTATTTTTGTAAATAAAAACATTTCTAGAAACAAAAATGAAGTTTATCTTCAAAACGTCTGTATATTCAAAATCAGTATATGGTGGAGGAATATTCAGTGATGCTCCATAGCCGCAACCGATCTCGCGCTTTCCTTTGCGTTTAACAACGGCCGTGAATGCATCACTGGACGAGTTCATCGATTACTCTAAAAGGTGACAGGTTGGACCATCTTTAACATCTGCCTATACTTTGAGTGATAGTACTTTTTAATAGTACAAAATTAAAAGATAAATTAAAATCTATCCTTGATAGATCTATAGTTTTGCTATTTATGAAAATGGGCTATCTTTGATAATCCATAACGGCTTGGACTTGTTTTTTTTTTTATTTTTACAGAAGATTCTATCATTGGAAAGTTAGATGGTACACATGTACAGTACCGACCGGACACAACCTAACACCAGAGCGAACCCAAAGCGCACCCCGGGTTCGCTTCCTGGGTTCGCTCGGGGTCCGCTGCGGGTTCGCTTTAAGAAAATTTGGGACCGCTCTGGGTGCGCTTCGGGTTCGCTCTGCGTTCGCTCGGGGTCAGCTCTGGGTCCGCTAGAGCGAACCCGGTGTTCGCTTTCTGGGTTCGCTTTACGCACTCATGCGTGAAGCGGACCCCGCTTTAATCTTGCCGCCAGTAAGCCCCGCCCCTTGTATATTCCAAATATAGTAGTGAAATCGATCATTACTGTTTTTATGGCGATCGAAACATGTACATGTAAGTGACAATATGGAGAACGTTGATAATTTTTCAAGAATTCCACCGTACATTCGACGTAGAATTATCATTTTTATTTTTCTTAACTTACAAGCTAAGTATATCTCGAAAGAAAAAAAAGAAAATGTGTTAAATTTATTTTCGATGTATCGGATGGAGTGAAATTGATAAGAGTATCTTAATAATAAAAGCTTTCAAATTCATTTGTTTATATTATTCATGCGTTTTTAAATTAGTTGGAACTTCCAATTGTAATTGCAATTGCTAAATCGTAATTTAAATGTTTGAAAGACAAACAACTGAATTACGATCTTATCTATAAAATAGATGTGACATACTGTACACGTAAAATGCTAAGTTTTCATATTTAGCAGTTTATATTTAAGCTAGGTTGTCGTCCTTTACATGTATATGTAGGTCGTGATAATCACTAAAAATTCTCATACAGTGTAACTTGAGTTTCGTTTTACAGATCATATATAATTTACTTCCATGCTATAAAGCATTGTTTTATAAGGCGAGTTTAACTGAAGACTTATTAAAAAAAACAACAACAACAATCAAAAAAATCAAAACAAACAAACAAAAACTAATAACTGGTCCACTGATAAGAATATATTATTTTTTTCAGTTGTTTTCAAATACATGTAAATGATCACTTGAATAGTTTGTGTTCCTTACTGGTTCATGATCCCCCCCCCCCCCCGCCCACTACATACATGTACATACTGGAGCGGCATGTTAACAAACAAAATTCTAAATGTTTAAAAATAAAAAAATAAATAAATACAAGAAAGAAAACAAACAAAACAAGAATTCAATAACTGTAAACTCGCATGATTAAGTAGATGAAATTAAGATAATAACGCCCGATGTTTTGTTTTGTTTTTTTTAATTGTTTTATTTCGATGAGCCCCCCCCCCCCCCTCTCCGTACTTGAACTGTTTTCTATGGCACGGTTGTAGCGATTTTAATTTCAAATAATATACAGTGTTCTTTCTCTCTCTCTCTTAAAGCTATTTTACTGATTTTCAGCATTCACGTTGCATTAAGAGTACATGTTCAATGCATGTAATTTGCCGCCACCTACCAAAGAACTATGACGTTTCCAAATTCAAAAAAAAAATAAGAATAATAATTGAATTTCTCATTTATAACGTGCCCAGACGAGGTACATGTAACTTAAGGGGCATCGAATGTAGGGGGGAGTATATACTCAGGTATACCGTGACCATGGAGACAGTATACATCCAGCTAGCAAGTGTCAATTTAAAAAAACCCACCGCAATTGCTCTTAATACCCGCAATATTTTCGAAACAGGTGGATGATTACCGATACGTGATGACCTTGGCTTCACTTTGAAGCTACAATTATTAAAGTGTTGAAATTAGATAATTATGACAATTACACAGTTCAAATACAGGTACCTATGTAATGAAAAAATATTTCTACGTTTTCGTATTAAGGTATCTTTGCAAGTTCAATTTACTAATGTTGGAATTACTTGTACTTTTCATGCACAAGTACAAAACGTACCCGCCTAGTATATTTTTTGTGTTCATATAAAGTATTTCGAAAATTACATGTAGTACATGTAAGAGGTTCATGAATGTGTAAACCTGTAAAATTATAGAAATCGACACGAAGGAAAGTGATAGGCATTTTTGCGTTTTTTTTTTGTTGTTTTTTTTTGTTTTTTTTTTTTTGACTGACTTGCAAGTAGTTACAAAAATTCAAAAACATACAATGTAAGGTCTACATGTAGGATAATTAAAATTGACAAAATAATCTTTCCCTATATACATGTATTTAAATCAAGCTATTTATCAAATTTTGGTAAAATATTAATTAAAAAAAATATCATAGTAGTTAAATGAGATTTTCTTTCTCCAATTTACGTATTGACATAATGCACATTTATTCTGTACAATGTACATTTATTTTTTTTTTTTTTTCATGATCAATTATTAAGATCGATAATTTCGAAGTTGATCTGGATAAATTAAAATGTGCATGTAAATTGAAATAATTAATAAAAAATAATTAAATTAAAGCACGTACATGTTCTTATACTAACTGTTCCTATACTAATGTTCTTATACTGTATCTTGAGATAATAAAATTCTATAATTTATCGAAGACCATTTTTCTTCTTCTTTTTTTAAGTAACATATGTTATAACCATTATTATCTTCTTTTTTTCTATTATAAATTAAAGTACTTATTGTCTGATAAGTTTACGCAATGTATATTTCTATATTAATGGATTATAAAAATACAAAGAAAATAAATATTTAACTATACATGTAATATGCTACCTGGATAATAAAAATATATAATGTATCAATAGATTTTAAAAATAAAAAATATTAATAATATTTTTACACTGTACATTCACACGCTTTGCTTGTACAATGTTTAGATTATAAACTGGCATGTTGACTGGTAGATGCGCTGATGGTCAACGCATTTTATCACTTATCCTGATTGACAGACCTGTTCAGCATGTTAATTGGTCGAAGCGCTGATGAGTTAATCGATAATCCTGATTGACAGCTCTGTCACGCAATACCGAACGCGCGTTCGCTTTCTGGGACCGCTACTGAATTTGGGGTTCGCTTTCAGCGTTCGCTCTGGGTCCGCTCTGGGTTCGCTACGGGTGCGCTCCGGGTTCGCTCGGGGTCAGCACTAGCGGACCCCAAGCGAACCCAGAGAGCGAACCCGGGGTGCGCTCTGGGTTCGCTTTCTGTTAGGTTGTGTCTGGTCGGTACTGTAGCACAGGCCCATAGTACGCGGGATTTTTGGGAGCCCCCCCTCCCCCCTTTCACTTTGAAAACGTTGCTATAGGCCTGTAACATGCTATTTGGATTAAATATTCCTGAAAATGAGTGAGGCGTTAAATACATTTTTAAAATTATACGATTAATTATATTTAGTTTACGTTCTATGTGAAATTAAAACTATTTTTATGCATGTGCAACTTTGTGATAAAGTCACTACATGCATGTAACGTTATATATGTACATGCAGTTTGTTTCCTACTATATGCATATTTTATTCAACAAAAGATGTTGAAACTCAGTAGCCTAAATATTATGTCATTTTAGGATGTTTACATGTATGTATATGGCACTTTTATAGTTGACTTTCTACAGCTTGAGTGTCTCTGACGTTTTGTCAGTAAATACTTGTTTTTTTTTTATTAGAAATCATCTGAACACAATGAAAATTCGAATAAATTAAAAGTCGAATATCTTGGATATGGGGTAACCCATATCTATTCTTGTTATTTTTGATACACCATGACTAACTACCAACCATGCTCTATCAAGATAGAACACACCAGGGTAATGATGCAACAATTCCAATGACCCCTGACCTTACATTGATAAAGAAAAAGAATATAAACAAAGTACCTGACTTTATGAGCAAAATAAAGCACATATAAACATAGTGAAGGTATATCTTTCCTTAGGTCTACATAAAACATTCTAAATTTTGCACGTCAATTTTTTTAAATCCAAAACGAAATTCACACACGCACATTTTTATAAATGAATGTTTTCGTCTCTCATAAACTTGAAGCATAACAAACCACACACAATGTAGTACAGGGAGCGAGGTGGATATTCTTTGTTTTCTAATTCCAACACAAATCGCTGCATCCAGTAATTTAGAGAATCGCTGTTCATCTCGGTCAAAAGTGGACATTTTCTCGTGCCGCACGCCACTCCTTAGCTTGAACGTTACGAGGATATTTTTTGAGATTCTATCAAACGCTGAATTTCATAATGGGACACTTGTACAAACCTTTCATTTTTTGTCTTCGTATCGACCTCAAGACTGGTGAAATTAACGCCATCGTGTCTAAAATATCTCCTATATCGAAATCCATAATAGGTTCAATTTTTAGTTCCGGTAGATCAAACGTCATACTTCCCAAAGAATCTTCAACCTGCATCTGGTTTCCTAGATGATCTAAGGAATTTTCCTTCATAATTTCGGCTTCCGTGTCTATAAGAATTGCGAAAGCATAAAATCACAACCATCATCCATGGCGTTCAGAATATGAATGGACTAGGTAGAAAGTTCAAGGAATACAGCGCGCTATACTTTTCGAATCACGTGCTCTTTTTTCATTGGTTATATAAAATGGTATGATGAAATTTTGATAGATCATGGCTAGTTCAGTGCATGGGAATATGTAGTTGAATTAAGTGCTATTAACGTAAATTTGATAGATCATGGGTAGCTCAATACCTGAGAACAATGATACAAAACATATAGAGTACCTTTTAACTCGTGCATCTTCAGATATCAGACTCGGGGGACAAGCCCCCTCGTCTGATATCTGAAGATACACTCGTTAAAAGGTACTCTATATATTACTTTGAACGTGCTTTTGATAAATTGAATCAGATTTATTTTTAGACCGTGCTGTATTTTAGATACAGAACAGTTGGCTAATACAAGACAGTATACAGAGCTAATACAGAACGGAAAGTAGCTCCGCCCACTGCATTTCCGTTCTGTATTGCTAATACAGAACAGCAAACTTCAAAGAAAAACACCGCAATCGTGTCACAAATAGAGGATATCTATATTGTGTGTTTTGATATTTGCTTTATCCAACGAGTTGAATGGTGTATATTCGCGAGGCTTGCCGAGCGAATATACGCCATTTCAACGAGTTGGGTAAAGCAAATATCAAAACACACAATTATAGATGTTCTATTTATCTCATACATTTTTCGTTTTTAACAAACTTTGAGATAATCCCTGTGAAACTATGAATGATTTCAACCCAAATCGATGACGCGTAAATTGATGACATTGTACTGTTGACGTTGACATGCCAAAAGAAATTTATATTTGTAGATCTTGACTGTACAGAATATGAAATCTTGGAATCTTTTAAAAACATGTGTGACAATCTATGGGAGATATATTTCGTACAAATTTTTGACTGGAAGTTCTACAGTCTTCCAGTCTTGTACATAAAGACCAAGGAATCGTCATGATTCGTCCTCTGAAATCAATCTGTGTACGGCAGTACTTGTATATCTATGGTGAGTTATATAGTTTTTAGAGTTAGGCTAGTATAAAGTAAGAAAGCATTGTTGAAAGTAGCTAGACTTTCCTGCAAGGTCAAAGGAATAATTGATTTTATGAACAATATAAAATAAATCATGACAACAAGATTATATATAAGTTTAACTTTTTTATTGTATTTTTGTCATATTGTTTATTCAACTTAAGCATCTAGAGTTTACGCTTACTTAATAACCGGAAATAAAACATGACTCAATGCGAGTAAATTTAAGCTGTCAGCCGCAGTTAACTCTGCATCATTCTGCATACCTAGGAATGCGCACTTTCAATTGGTTTTTTGTAGATGTCGCCCTGGCGACCGTTTCACTAACAAATCGTAAACGTACGATTACGTTTACGATTATTTTACGTGAACGCATACGAGCGTTTCACAAAACATGTCGTAGACGTAGCACTTACGATAAGCGAGTTACGACCAAGTTATTGGAACTCTTCTGACTGAGGAGGTGTATTTGTTGAAGAGAAAGAAAAGAAAAAAAGAACGAAAGAAAGGAAAAGATCATTACTAAGTAAAAAAAAAATCTCCATGAATTTTTCTCAGTCTTTAAAAAGAAATAAAAGGACAATCAATTCATGGAAAATCGTTTACTAAAACAAGTATATCTATATTTATAATATAAATTAAATTAAATAAAAGTTCCTTTTTAACCGGGATCAAATTATATATATCAATTATCTAAATTTATTCTTGCATTTTATGTCTTATAATTAACAAGTATAGTCCACGATGGTGTATAACGTTCCATTTTACTTCAAGCTAAAATTACAAATTTATGACACACTCGTATATCTAAACATTTGAAAACAAAGTTTATTTCCGAATGTTTAGACGATACTCGGCCTTGCTTCATGTTTCTGTTCAAAAACAAATCATTATAAAACTGGGTATGTTTATTTATTTTATTTTACTTTCATTATTTAATTTTTTGTTGTGTATTTTTTAATCCGATTCTGCAAAATAAATTTTCAATATTTAAATAACCAGCTAAATCCGACCCTTCGGACTCAAATCTGGACCCAGGAAACATAAGTTTTAAAATATTGGTAGCTGGCTAGCTGATTATTTTCTTCCTGAAAATGTCCACACGTGAAAAAAAGAATTTTAAAGATAAGACTAGTATCACCATCTTAGCCTACCCTGAGGCCTGAGTCGTGAATCAGGGGCCCGTTTCACAAAACTATCTTATGACTAAGATCTGTCTTAAGACCGAAAATTATCGTAAGATTGCACCATAGCTCTTTCACAAAACTCTCATTTCTTATGAAAATCTTAAGATCAATCTTAATCTTATGACAACTAAATACCTGTCTCAACACTAAAAGTGAACATGTTGAGAGTATATCTTTTAGCTGAAAACTGAATATTTAAAAAAAAAAAAAAAGAATGGTTTTCAGAAATCGAAAAATTCTTGGGATTAGATTAGGCCAGTCGGAACATTTAACCCCCCCCCCCCACCACCACCACCACCACCACCACTCCACCTACGTGCAATAATTTTGCCAGTAAATACTTGTACTATACGATAGAAAACAAAAAATGTACGGTTGTGTCCGATTATTCTTTTCGGGGAATTTTTGTTTAGTTGTGCCCCCCCCCCAAACCTGAAATAATCCCCCCTCCCTGGAATCTGCTTCTTACGGACATGTATGCAAGACCCAGATATTATTTATAAATTTATTCAAAATTATTTAATTTTGAATTCAATTCCCCGAAGAACAACACATTATCTATGACCATGCAATGCTAACATATGCAATTTTGAAATTGGCCAACGCAATTCGAGATACACGAAGTTGATTTATTGGTCAATTAAGTAAAAACATTTTAGATAAATAAAAGTACGAAATATATGATTTTTTTTATGGTTTGGACTATTCCCGTCCATAGAAGTAAAACCAAATCGAACTTTGTTGTAGCCACATTGCATTTTTAAAATGTTTTATGTTAGAGTATTTTGTTACATTGTGGTGATTTTTTTCTTGAAACTAAACATGTCTTTCAGTCTTACAAAATTAAACACTGCTGTAACATTTGATGCTAACTGTTTTCTTCAAATCATTTGAAACTGTTAAATTCTGCTTTCGTATTTCGTTGTAGTAGATCAGCGTTTCAGAGACACCTTCATAGAATTTTATGAATTAACCTGGGGACTTTGAACACGATTTGGTGTTTCAACTGAATTTAGTGGAAATTTATTCATTATTTGCAAAGGCACGCATGCAGTATTGAATTTAATCAAAAGTAGTTTCACATAAATTCTGTTAGCAACTACTATTTTCTGAGCAAAAAGACATTTAAGCAAATGTAAGCAATTTTTATTCAATAAATTAGTTGCCCTGAAATTTATTCAAATTTAGCTAATCTGACACCCCCCCCCCCCCAAGTACAATGAAGTTGATGCAATTTTTTTTCTCGATATTATACATGTAACTGCAAAAGAAATATTTGAGACGCACCATTATTTCAATATTCAAAAGGGAATTAATGAAAGATCATTAATATAAACTTTGAGCAAACATTTTTAAAAATTTAAATATTGAAAGCATAAAATTTGTCCGAAGACTTGTCTTAAGATTTCTTAGATTTAAGATAGTTTTGTGAAACGGCAGTGACATATCTTATGATTGCCATAAGTCAGATCTTAAGATGATATTAAGATCTGTCTTAAGACAAATCTTACGATAGTTTTGTGAAACCCGGCCCAGGGTCATAAGATTTACCATTTTAAAGGTTAAAGACATCATTTTAACCATACAAATAGTTTGCTCACAAAATTTCTATCAGAAAGATGGAATTAATTTTCAATAAAGACAAAAGGCCGAAAGAACATGTACGTGAATATTACAATTTTGGTAGAGAATTAAGTGATTATAAATTATTATAATTATGCAAACAGTTTGTATTTTCAATATAAGGCCACCTTCTCTAAACCTGAGTTCTGAACCATGGACGCAGAGGAAAAGAATATTTAGAGCTGCCAACATCATGGATATTAAGTAATTAGGGGTAGAGGGGCTGGGTAGATTTTTAGTTTAAAATGAATCATATCGCAAGTAGAAACGTTTAACGGACAATGACAATGCAAGCAAGCTCTATAAGGACTATGAATTTTTTTTTAATCATAATAATGAAAATAATACAACAGCTTTGAAAATTCTGTCGTATTATAGACGCAAAAAACCACCGAAGGACTAACGCCAAAGTCGTAAGATTTGGCAGCTCTGAATTTCACCATTTTGGTAGATGACTAAGAGCTTATCATAACGATACAAACATTTTGCCTGCTACAGTAGTATCAAAGAAAAAAGTCATTGAGGATCAATATGCTGTCAGTTACATATAGTATATAATTTATTAGAATCGTGGATTTTAAGTTGATGGTTACAAAAAAGAGTTTTGTTTATCGGGAGTAGGTATACAGACGTCTTGCTTTCACCTGAATTTCATAGTGGAATAAACATGGGTTTATAAAATAAATATAAATCATACGTTACCAATTTTGATGCACCAGATGCGTATTTCGACAAATTATGTCTCTTCAGTGATGTTCATACAGAAACGTTGAAAATCCAAAATATTTGAATAAACAAACTTTGAAGACCTGAAAAAGGGGTGCCAAAGACTGGAGCCAAAAATGTAAGATTCGGTAAAGAACTTGGCGTACAAATCAATATGGTCCAAATGAATTTCCTACGTAATTTAGTTTATTCAAAGGAATATATCAATGTGGTGATTTAAATCAATCAAATAAAAAAAAAATAATGAAATAAAATAACGCAACATCTTATGAATTTTAAAGAGTACTGAACAGCATTCGAATCATATGTCAATATTAGCGTAAAGAAGAATTAATTTATTGCATGTTGAAAAAAATTGTATTTTATCATATTTTATTTAAACAACAACAATGCTATTTATATAATTATTCTTTAACAAATAAAATTTTTCCATATCGAAACCGAATGCTATCTATGAGTAAAAACAACACGACTTCTTATTCAGTAGTCAGATACTTTTCTTAACTTTTATAAGGCTAGGTCGTGGGTTAAATATACTGAGTAGGTTTGCTACAAACATTAGTGTTAACCGTCACTTGAATAACCAGAACCATCGCACTAAATAAGAACTCAATGGTGGTTCTCTTCACATTATTTTTAAGTGCTATGCTTCTTTATGAGGGGGCTGGGGTTCCATTGCTTTGACTATTTGCTAATTTGGAGTTTGTGATTCTCTTGCCTTGACCATTTGCTTGTTTGGAGTTTGTGATTCTCTTGCCTTGACCATTTGCTTGTTTGGAGTTTGTGATTCCACTGGCTTGACTCTTCATTGTATTGTTGACTGATTTAAAAGTAGCAATTTATGGCTTTTTGTTGTGACTGAACTGAATGTTGGTGTACTGGATGGTGAAATCCTGCTAGGGAAGTTTAAAAAAAAAAATAAACCAGTTAATCTTTTTTCTTAATACCTGCTAAAGCATAAATATGGATAAAAATTTTAAAACATACATAATGTCATGCATATAAGTGACATTATTGCCACAGTTATGAATAATGTAGCCATGGTTTGGTTCATCTGAAATGATTAAACATGAGCAGATTTCGAGTATTTTATAACGTTCTGATGAATTTACAAAAAAATCTCCTTTTTTTTTGGTTGCTTTCTTAAGACTAAAGAAGAATATCTGTTAAAATCTGTTCATCATCACTCAAATATGCAATTTTAAAATAACATATATAGAAAATTTGTGATATTTCATTTGTGCACGTGAAATCGATAAAAAAAAATTATTATTATAAATGAATTATAGTTTACGAGCATTAAAAATATCTCTATAATGTAATGTTTAAAGATTATTCAAAAGTTACCTTGATAAAAAGAAGTTTGTGTTGTTTGTTTGTTGTTTAATGTCCCTCTAACGAATTTTTCACTCAAATGGAGACGCCACCACTTGCAAGTGGAGGGCTGCAAATTTTGACCTATACTAACTCAGAGACATTGAGCAGTGAGGGATCTTTTTCGTGCCAACACCTACTGCAACACGGGACCTCGGTTTATACGGTCTCATCCGAAGGACCAGTCTCTACGTCCTACAGTGGGATTCGAACCCGCGACGTCAGGATCAACTCCTTACTCCGCGAATCTTGAGCAAACGCTTTAACCGAAGCACCATCCGGGCGAATGAAAAGTATACAAATTAATAAACCTTAAAAGTTTAATGGTGAGGACCTTAAATCACTTATTATAAGAGGGCTTAAGTTAAAAAAACCCTGGTCTTTGAACTGGCGTCATAATTTCATGATTATTATGAATTCAGTAGAAGATTACGCGAGACGGGGCTAAACATGAAAAAGAAGACCTTAACACTTTGTCCGAATTGATTAAATGTATCAGATGGATGCTGAAATCGTGCATTAAAGCATAAGGGCAATATGAAAACCATTTATCCTTCTGTCTTCAACAATGTAGAAGTGAAACAAGAATTAGATAGATTAAACGATCAGTGTGTACTGGTCCCCACTGACTTTGTTTGTAAGGCCCATTATTTGAAATGTATTCCAGAGAATCTAGGATTTAATTTTGCAAGTGGTAATATAACTTATACCCATAGCGCCCTTTCTAAGAAGGAAATTCTTCAAATTTTTTTTTAAAGTACAGTTTTAAGTACTTTTAATATTCCCAATAATCAAAGTGAATTTGAATTACCATTTGAATTACTAGATTCCAAAACTCCATAAAAATCCTTACAAACAAAGATACATAGCAGGTTCAGTAAATGTTCTTCCAAGCCTCTTTATTCCTCACTAAAGTATTTACAACACTGAAGGGAAACGTCAGGAGTACTGCACAGCAATATATTCGGAAAGTGGTTTAATTCAGATGTGAACACTTAAAAACTCTCAAGAAACTAACTTTTCAAAAAGTTTGAAGTCGCAAAATTTGAACAAAATCAAAAACATCAAACCGTACGACTTTTCATAACTTTATACAACTATTCTTCACGATGAATTAAAATCCAGGCTTTTTGACATCATAGACAACTGCTTTTTTCCCAATAAAAATGGAACTCGTAAATATACTTACCTTGTCATTGGTCGTTTGCAAAATTATTTTGTTAGACAGCATTCTGATTGTACACACGAGTACTCTGAAGTTTATATTAAAATGATACTTGAGTTTCTGATTGACAATATCTATGTAGTTTTTGGAGATCTGTAACCCGTTTTACAAAAGAACTTACGCCTAAGACCAAAATCTTCAGTTGATTGTAAAATTTTGCAGAATTAACGATTCTGTTTAAAATTGCTAGAATAAAAGTATCTTTCTACGTTCCTTTTAAAAATATTAAAACCGCTTTCTCTTTCATGTAAATTGGAAAGTTATACCAGAATTAAATTTGGGTAATAGTGGTAAGTTCATTTGTAAAACGGGCCCCAGGTCTTTCAACAATCTGTTGGAATTCTCATGGAGTACCAATTGCGCCCCCTTGTAAGCAGACCTATTTTTGTATTCATATGAAGCAGAATTTATTGAAAAATTCTACATGAGAAGAAGAAAGCGCTTGCTGTGGCGTTCGACTCGAAATTTAGATATATCGACGTCGTATTTTTAATTTACAATAGTTACTTCCATTCACATGTCGACTCGATATATCCCAGTGAACTTGCAATAAAAGATACTACAAAGTCTGACACGTGTGTTTCATATTTGGATATTTTACTAGAAAAAGACGTTAATGGTAACCTAACAACAAAGCTTTATGATAAACGTGATGACTAACTTTTCAATCGTCAACTTCCTTTACTTATGTAGCAATATACCCTTATATATCATTATCTGTATAGTAAGCGATACTAAAGATATCAGAAAATGTCGATAGCCACTTTATTGTGACACATTTTATTTTTATAAAGCTTTGACTTGCTATAATCATGCTATAAATCTTGCTATAAAGGAAATAATAATGTTACTCAAAGCACTTTATTTCAAAGTTTATGGTATTTTAACCCTAGGCCGTGCACACCATCTGCGACATTTAAAGACCGCGATTTTCCATTCTTATGCCGACACGATATATCCCAGTGAACTTGCAATAAAAGATACTACAGAGTCTGACACGTGTGTTTCATATTTGGATATTTTACTTGAAAAAGACTTTAATGATAACCTAACAACAAAACTTTATGATAAACGTGAAGACTTCAACTTTTCAAACGTCAACTTTCCTTACTTATGAAGCAATATACATGTACCCTTATCACCTGCATATGGGGTTTTTGCCTCCCAGTTGATTCGATTCGCAAGAGCATGCTCTACGTATGAACAATTTCTAAAACGAGGACCTATTGATAAACAAGTTGATGAAATAAGTATATCAACAGCCTCGTTTGACGTCATCATTTTGCAAGTTTTATAGTCGATACAATGATCTTATCAGTAAATACAATCTATCATTAAGTCAAATGCTGATTGACGTTTTTCATACAAATTGTTAGGCCATAAATTACACACTGAATTGTCTACGGATTGTTCCGTTTTTCCGATCATGACAAGGAGCACACGGCTGATGTGGCCAGTCGGCACGGGATGCTCACTCCTCCATGGAACTTGATCCCACCTCTGATGTTTTTGGAGGTCCGTGTTTGCTCTGCTCCTGATTTGTATTGTCTAAATGGACTTTGAGTTTAAATACTGTTTATTATCTCCATATTTCATTCATATTGATACATTCTCTTCTCGCTGCCCCTAAATATTTAACCAAAGTATAGCTCGCACAATCTAGTTGGCAATTACGAAAACGGACCGATTAAAAAAAATTAAATTTTTGGATATGTATTTGTATGTATTATTCTAAGAAAAATTAAATTGAAATTTTGTTACATTGCCTTTATTATTGTGAAATGGGGACAATTTCGAAATACATGTATGGACCATTTTTCGTCGTTTTATACACAATTACATACTAAATCTACCTAGTTAACAAAGGAATTGACAAATTAAAAAAAAATAAATGGTGAAATATTTTGCTGTTCACATATATTACGCAATATCCCTTCCTCATTTAAAAAATGAAAAGAAAATTAGGGTAACCTTGAGGGGGCATATCAAAACACTAAAATAGGACATTTTATCTAACTACATATTTTATAAGTCGCAGTAGGTTTACATAACATCAACAAATGCATTTTACATATATATATATATATATATATATATAAAAGTTTCTCAAAATTGATTACTTCATGCATTATGAAAGAATTTACTTTCCATCCTTTATTTTGTTTAACACACAACGTTGTTTTACGTGGAAAAGAGGGGGAGGGAAGAAAAAGTCGACAAAATTTCGAAATTTAGTGAAATCATGTAATATATAGGAAACTTTTTTTTGGGGGGGGGGGGTTAGGTTGCATTTAAATGATTCACATAATTTTTTTTTTTTTTTTTTAAAAATCAAGTTAATGCATGCATATTTATAATAATAAGTCATTCATAAAAAGGGTAAGTAAATATTTCAAGGAGAAAGACGAAAATCGTTTACTTTTGGTTGCAGTGGTTTTAAAACTTAAAAATTGAAATGAAAAAAGATAAATCTGATGAATCTGAAATTGATACCTGGAAATAACTTATGTTACGAAGTTGTTTCTTAATTAAAACATTTATTTATTAAAACATGAAAATTAATAGAAATGCCAGAATGAGTTAGCTTTCAACATGCACAGTTAGACCTATATCAGGTATACAAGAATAGCGAAACATTTAGCACATATTGACATCATTTTAACTGTGACGTTATTGTATTTAATTGTGACGGTAATCTAGGGTACTGTGACGCGTCTGAAACGACGCTGCGTGAAAACATATGCGCAGATAAAATAGATTGGGCCTCGTTCAATAGCACTGTGTTGCAGATTTTACCCCCACTTTCTGTGTCTATCTCATTTGTTCAAAATAAAATTCTTGTATATGACTATTCCTCTGGTATCTCTTCTCATGAAGGATTTATTTCGATGCACATGACTTGTGTTTTTTGACTAAATCGTAGCAACGGGACAAATTTGAAGTTAAACATGACGTTAACACAATCTTTATATTTTGAATCAAATTTTGTGAGTTTTTGTATTTTATGATACTGTCTGTGATTATTTTATTTTTGTTTCAAGATAGGTGTGGCCAATTTGCCACGCGACGTCTAGGGTCAAGGTGAATATATTTATTTTGCGATCATTATTCAATTAAAAGTCGGCCACGGAGCTCTTTATTTTGTTTTGCAGCAAAAAATTAAATGAAAAGAAACACATCAGCAAAACTGAAAATCAACTTTTATTCGCGTGCGAGAAATATACGCGAGTTTTGCTACCTACTTCAATTGGCGAATATTAATCGCCACGAACCAATTATGTTGCTTTGTATTTGTAGAGTATGTTTCCTCTGTCGCAAAAATTAATTGACGCGGATTGATTTCAAACTGACGATTTGCGAATAAAAGATGACGCGAATAATAGTTGGTTTACAGTAATAGAATGATTTGGTTGCAATTTTCTTTAAAACAAATCGAGGGATCGAGACTCATAATCTTTCAATAATCATCAAAATTTAAAACACCAAATTATGGAACATTTACACTGCATCATACATACAGTCAGCAGATAACCAGTTTTGGAATTAAAGAAACCAAATACATTGTATTTACATATTTAAAAGATTGTAACGTTTTAATCAGATATTTTTGACAATTCCTTTACGGACCCATGTGTTTTATTTCCAAATGTTCTACTAAAAATTGTAAAACTTGTGATATTTTGATAACAAGTACTTCCTTTAAAAGCATCCTCACTGGACAAAGTGTTTTATAGTAAAACTGGTGAATATTTGCTTGTAAATTTTCAAACATTGCATGTGGAATTGAATGTAATTTATGCTGACTCTATATTTATATTTATATATCTATGTTTGGGAAACTAAGGGTTTACTCAATAAAAGATTGTCGGGCATAGATTTGAAATACATAATGGGGACCAGCAACATCTTTATAAACATTTCAATTTTCCTGACCTCTTTATCCTCTCAATGAGGGTTAGAAATTTGAAAAATAAAATAAATCATCCAACTAGTCCAACAATAAGTACTTTCTTCCGTAGACAACGTAAAGAATACTAGATTAGAAAAATAGGCACTGCATTTCCATATGGTTGTACATGTAACGACCACAAAAATAATGTTGGTAAGCTTTTAAGCCAACAATGTGCCAGTGTGAATGTGATTGGGCCATTATCATTTGCATACGGGGTTTATGCCTCCCAGTTGATTCGATACGCAAAAGCAAGCTCTTCGTGGGCACAATTTCTAAAAACAGCAAGATATTGACAAATACGTTGATGATATAAGGATATCACCAGTCCCGTTTAAAGACATTTAGCAAATTCTATGGATACAATGACCTTGTTACCAAATAAAATCTATCGTCAAGTCGAATGCAAATTGTAAGGGCATTATTTTTACACTGAATTATAAGCGGAATTTTCGTTTGCCAGATTATGACAAGATGCACACGTTGGGTGACCAGTCGACAGGGGATACTTACTCCTCCACTGCACCTGATCCCACCTCTGATGATTTTAGAGGTCCGTGTGGGATCTGCTCCAAATTTGTATCGTTCCAATAGACTTTTAAGCTTGATTACTATTCGTTATCTTCATATAAAAAAGAAACACAGGGTAAGATAATATGAGAAATATTGTTGGATGCGTGGTCGAAAATTATGAAAACTGGGCAGAGGTATATATTGGTTACTGTGCACTAAAATCGGTTTTAAAAATTACTCAACCGTCAAATGTATGAAATCACGTAGGGAAAGTGATAAAAGGCCAAAACTCGGGCATATTGATGATGACAAGTTTGTTAACACATTTTGTAGTACCATTTGATGCACTGGAAGTATATAAATTGTTTTTCCATATTTACAGTCAATATGAATTTCTAGCAATCGTGGCACGGCTGACAGAAGTTTCACTGGGTCAAGTGATTGAATTGCCTAATTGAAGAAAAGGGCAACAACACGTTGTTGTGCAGGTTGTAATTAAATTTTTCCATAATAAAACATTTTATCCGTTGTCAGAGAGGAACTTGAATGGTTTCCAAACAACTGTGACGATGACGTTGGCGCGTTATAACACTTCACGATGGGACTTTTCATCTTACCACTTGTGTAATCGTTTCGACATTACCACTGAAACAGATAAACATTCATTGATTGAATAAATGCTGTTTTACGAGAATTTTTAGAGACGTCACCATACCAGTATACCGGTGAATGGCTTCAAATTTAGACCTTAACTCGGCACTCAGGGCCATTGAGCAGTGAGGGTTCTTTATTTAGCCAACGCCTACAGTGACATGGGACTTCGGTTTTTAAGGTTTCATCCGAAAGACCCACAACTTTCACTTCAAAGTGCCGAGCGCTAGGTGATTCGAACACACGACCTTCCGATAACGGAGCGAGCGCTCTACCGACTGAGCTACCGTGACGGTGAAACCGATATTAATATAGTAGGCAATCATAATCGTTACATTCACTCTGAAACTGAAAGAAACCGACTGCTCTATTTTGGTTCGTGAGCTTGTCAACTTTATGTCGGTGTTACTCTCACTTGCGCACGTATGCGTCGTATGCCTAACTTTTCAGCATGTTCACCCTCGAAAAAATGTAGCCAGAGTCTGTCAAGACTTTCTTGCAAACATTCACATTTACCAAATCAACTGGCTTCCTTATATTCTATCTCTTTCCCCAAATCGAAAAATCTATGGGACTAACTGGACTGTAGGGTTAAAAGGCGTCGGAATATCCCAGCTACTTTCGTCCAACTAAGGGGCTGCCCTGTGGATGGGTAAATTAATATCCCTAAGATAAATGCACTTATGAACTTGCAGAGGAGAATCTAGGCTGTTAGAGATATGCATGGGAGATAATGACTATTTTTTTTTTATTGTTATTTTCACTTTTGGAGGATTCTGTCAAATAAATTCAATTACTCTTGAATTATCAGTCAAAATCGTCACCCGCGTGGCGCAGTGGTAGAGCGTCTGCTCTAGAGTCGCGGATTAAGGGGTTGATCCTTACGTCGCGGGTTCGAATCCCACTGTTGGACGTGGAGACTGGTCCTTCGGATGAGACCATATAAACCGAGGTCCCGTGTCGCAGTAGGTGATGGCACGAAAAAGATCCCTCACTGCTCAATGGCCGTGAGTGCCGAGCATAAGTCAAAATTTGCAGCTCTCCACCGCCTAGTGGTGGCGTCTCCATATGAAGGAAAAATTCCCGAGAGGGACGTTAAACAACAAAGCAAACGAACAAAAAACAAAATCTAATGAGATTTTGGCAACTTTTTTTTATTATTAAAGATGACTTTAAATTTTAGGTAACAATACTGGGAAATAATTTCGAAAAAATAGCAAAAATTCATCCCAAGAGTTTACCCTGTGTTTCTTTTTCCTTTCAGCATATTTCATTAAGAAAAGTTTCTTTGGGGGATATTTTTTTTTCTAATCTTTCAGCAATTTGCAAAAAAAATAAATAAATAAATAAATAAATAAATAAATGAGGTATCTTAACATGCTTAAGTCTTAAAGCCTTTTTCTGGCAACATATATTGATTTGCATGATACTTAATAATACAGTTATTGACTGAGTATGAGGGAAACATATAATTTAATGGACCTGAAGGTGAAAATGTTGCCCGAGGCCGCAAAAAATAGGCAAACGACGCACGCGTGAGCGAGTGAGAGGAACACCAACGTAAAGTTGACGAGCTCACAAACCAAAATCGCGCAATCGATTTTCTTTAATTTTTGGGTGAATGATTATGCTGTTTCAATAGTGGTTTTAGGGTAATGAGATGGTGATTACACAGGTGGCAGGATGAATAGTTTGATTTGACGTGGCGCTTTTACGCGTCAAAGTCATCGTCATGGTTGGTTGAAAACCTTTCTACGCCCTCTCGAACGATGGGTAAGACGTTCTATGGTGGAAAAATTCAAAACAAACTGCACAGCAACCTGTTGTTGCCTTGGCCTTACTTTGGCAGTGCAATAACCAGACCCCATATACTTTTTGTCAACCTTACTATGATTGCAAGATATTCACATCGTCTGAAATATAGAAAAACGATGTGTATACCTCTAGTGCAACAAGTGGTACTACGATATGTATTGAAAATCATGTCGTCATCAATATGCACGTGTTTTCGGCTTTTTACCACTTTCTCAACATGATGTCAAACATTTCACGGCTGAGTAATTCGGACCACTGATTTTCGTGCACAGTAACTAAGATATCCCTCTAACCAATTTTCATAATTTTCGCTTGTGCAGTCAAAAAAATTTCGCATATTATATTACCCTGCATTTCTTTTCCTTTAAGTTTAAATTTTTCATAATTTAGACTATATTAAGTTTCGATAAACTGTGTACTAAGATTTGAAACCTGCAGGTAATAAGATTTTTCTCTTTGGCTTATTATAATAATAATACTAACTAGATGCTATCTCGTTGCGAGCAACGAGTAGGTCTTCCGTATGAATTCAGATAATAGTTCAGGATTGATTCGGATTTTCTTATACATACAAAAAAGATAAAGTGATGAGTAACATAAGTACTGGTAACAATTGTAAAAAAGGAAGGAGAAAATTTATGGCTGGGTTAGGAATCAAACTCGGCGACAAAGAGTGACTCGTGTCCCCTACATGTCTAGTCACTGTACTCTAAATCTCTGATTTATCTTTATATCACGGTGAATATCGCCTAAACCTCTTTCGCATATTGCTCTCCTTAAATTGTATTCACCCTTGAAGAGATTTGATTCAAATTATTGAGCTCCTGAGATGATTTTTATTCGCAAGTCCAACGGTCCAAGGGGCGGTCAACTTCATCAAATGTAAGGGAAAAACTTACATGGCTGGACGGGGATCAAACACGGGCTTCCTGCATTATATTTCTCGTCAGGTGCGCTAGGCAGTAATCATACACGTAGAGTGTACAATCCATAACGTCCTAACCTGTACATAATCAATTCTTTGCAATGGTATCATTATATAGATATCAAGAAACATATCCTTATTAAGATATTTTAAATATATATTTCTTGCAGGAGTTATCTTTCAATTTTGTACAGTAACAATAAATTAATGGATTTGAGGGCTGTAGAAATTGTCCATTTTTTTTCTTTTGATGTGGTGGCAATGCCTTTTGTTAAAGTCGCTAGGACTATCACTCCTTTATATCTTATTATTACTCAACATAACAAATATAGATGACACGATCAATTGTCTTTAAAATAGACTTAGTTACTTTTTCATGATGGTATTTAAAAATCACAACCGGGTTTGACATACGAAGGGTGATCAAAAAGTTAACGAACTAATTGAATTACTTCCATAAAAGAAATAAAATTAGGTTTGAGTGTTCATTATTTTTGAAAATAGTCCTCGACGATTTTAATGCACATCTGCCACCGTTCTGCCCATGCGCAAATCACGTGATCCAGGCGGTCACGTGACATGCTCCGTACCGTTCTGTGCAATAAAGCTAAAAAAAATTTCCTAGTCTTATATTTCTTACCATGCCAGTTATTTTTTATAACAAGAACGGTTCATTTGTCAGAAATGGCCAAATCTCGGCAATAGGATGGGTTGAAAAGGATATCCTTTCCCAGGATAAACATAGTGACCTTCACAACCCGACTACTCTCTCTTTAGAGAGTCGTTTATTCAATGTGTATAAATATGGGCGTCTTCTTTTTATAATATCTGATATGTTTAAAGTCTAAAGTAAACGATATTTTAGGGATTTGATAATTATATTGTTAAAATATTCAATTATTTTCTAACTGTAACTTGGCAATTTTTCATAACATATTGCTCAACTAAGAACACATCTCTTCCCCAGCTTGCTTTCACCGGGCAACAGAACAAAAATCATGCTATGTGTCAGAATAACCAGAAATGCCAAGCAAAAATGAATCACACAGTTTAAGCTTAACAACAATTTATTTACAGTAATATATGAAATATATGGAGATAACGAGCAGTATTCAAGCTCAAAGTCCATCAAATAATTCAAAATAGGAGCAGAGCAAACACGGACCTCCAAAACATCAGAGGTGGGATCAGGTGTTATGGAGGAGTGAGCATCCCCTGCCGACCGGTCACACCTGCCGTGTGCTCCTTGTCATGATCTGGAAGTAACGGAAAAATCCGTCGACAATTCAGTGTGTAAATAATGGCCTAACAATTAGTATGAAAAACGTCAGTCAGCATTTGACTCAATGATAAATTGTATTTGCTGACAAGGTCATTGTATCGACCATTGAACTTACAAAATGATGACTTTAAACGAGACTGCTGATATTCTTGTTTCATCAACTTGTTTGTCAATAAATTACCTCGTTTTAGAAATTATACATACGTAGAGCATGCTCTTGCGTATCGAATCGACTGAAAGATATAAACTCCGTATGCAGGTGATGAAGGTATATTGCTGCATAAGTAAGGGAAGTTGACGATTGAAAAGTCAAAGTCATCACGTTTATCATAAAGCTTGGTTGTTAGATTACCATTAACGTCTTTTTCAAGTAAAATATCCAAATATGAAACAGATATATCAGACTCTGTGGCATCTTTTATCTCAAGCTCACTGGGATATATCGTATAGACATAAGAAAGGAAATAACCATTGTTAATTGACAATACGTCGTCGATATATCTAAATGTCGAGTTGAAGGTCATAGCAAGTATTTTCTTATTTTCTCGTATAAGATTCTGGACAAATTCTGCTTATATGAATACAAAAAAGGTCTGCTAATAACGGGGCGCAATTGGTACCCATGCGAATTCCAGTAGATTGTTGGAAGACCAGGTCTCCAAAAACCTCATAGACATTGTCAATCAGAAACTCAAGCATCTTTTAAATATATATAAATCAAAAGGTACAAACTTACAGCAAGAATCCAAAAATACATACAACAGAGTGTCCGTTACTACACACAATGTCCCAGTATCCTATCCCAGTCTCTTTTTACTCCGTACGCCAGTCTTCTTGTACGCCAGTCAATTGACAGTGTATTTATACCTTAACTTAAATCTAGAAAATTCTAGAAGTTGTAAATACAAGATGTTACTGGAACATTTTGGACATATGCGAAATTCAAGAATGTTCTAGAAAAAAAATGACCATACATGTTGACCACTCTGGAATGTTCCAAAAGTTTCTTTCTGTTACTTAATATATACATGATGAAACAATACAAAACAACACACCTCACAACAATCATTTTTAACCATCTCCCTTCCTTCACTAAAACAAGCAATCCAATTAATGAGTGAACTTGCAAGTCTTTTTTTTCCCCATAAACCTCTAAATTTTGTACGGAAGCGTATTAGTGCCATTTTGACACTTTTTATTTTTTAATTTCTACACTTTAATGTGTAAATTTTACACTTTAATCTGTAAAATTTACACTTTAATTTGTAAAATTTACACTTTAATCTGTAAATTTTACACATTAATCTGTAAAATTTACACTTTAAAGTGTACATTTTACACTTTGAAGTGTAAATTTTACACTTTAATCTGTAAATTTTACACTTTAATCTGTAAAATTTACACTTTAAAGTGTAAAATTTACATTTTAATGTGTAAATTTTACACTTTAATCTGTAAATTTTACACTTTAATCTGTAAATTTTACACATTAAAGTGTAAATTTTACACATTAATCTGTAAATTTTACACTTTAATGTAATATCGGGAATCTGCTTTCAATCCAGTATATTTCTTTAGTACTTTAGTAAAGAGCGACGAAACAGTTAAAATATATATCTCAGATTTTTTAGTCTTCTCTTTTGCAGTTCGGATTGCTATTGCAAATTTATGGGTCTATGATCATGATGTAAATACAACAGTTAAAATTACGGTGATTTTAGAACGTAACAATAAAGAAACACCATTGAATCAAAGGATATTAATTTCTATGCTGCTCCAAAATTAATACAAAATCATATACTTTAATTATTTACATGTATATACTTTAATAATTAATATATTAATTGGTTATTTAAAAATTTTCAATTAAGTAAGTCATTTAATTGGTGCCCATAATAAATGTTGAATGTAATTCAATTAATGCTACAAGTATCAATAATTGAACTGCCGAGCGCATCAAATGAATTTGCGTAAAATGATGTCAGTATCATATTCATTGAGATATATGTGTTTGCTTTGCTCTTCACTTTCACTGAATTCATTATTCTTTCAAATATTCTATGAAAGTCTCACTTTTATCAGTGGTACTAGATTGCTTATTATTTGTATTATATCAATACAGGTATGAGATCTGATAAGTAATTATTTGCCACGTTTATTATTAAATAAGAAATCAAAATTGAATTTTGTCATGCAGTATTCATGGTCTTTTGGCTTTATAGCGCGTTACTTAAGATGTATGAGGTTGCCAAATTGATTATGTGAATTAAACAGATAAAAGTGTAAATTATACAGACTAAATTGTAAATTTTACACATTAATGTGTAAATTTTACAGATTAAAGTGTAAATTTTACACTTTAAAGTGTAAAATTTACACTTTAAATTGTAAAATTTACACATTAAAGTGTAAATTTTACACATTAAAGTGTAAAATTTACACTTTAAAGTGTAAAATTTACAGATTAAAGTGTAAATTTTACAGATTAAAGTGTAAATTATACAGATTAAAGTGTAAATTTTACACATTAATGTGTAAATTTTACAGATTAAAGTGTAAAGTGTAAAATTTACAGATTAAAGTGTAAAATTTACAGATTAATGTGTAAAATTTACAGATTAAAGTGTGGAAAATGAAAAATAAAAAAGTGTCCAAGTGGCACTAATACGCTTCCGTAATTTTGAGGTCCGTGTTTGCTCTGCTCCAATTTTGTATCGTTTCATTGGACTTCCGAGACTGAATACTCTTCGTTATCTTCATATTTCATTTTACAAATTATTATATGGTACTGCAAAGGAATTTCCAAGATAAACATTAAATTTTACAGCCGTTTGTTGCTTGAGTACGACTGATATTTTGTCACAAGTCATCTACATATTGACGTCATTTTCACATTGTGACGTCAAAAACATGGAGCAAAACATTACATAACACCTCTTATTTATAGAACATATGTATGACTATATGTGTGCCAAATTTCATTCTGAACTGAACTGTGGTTTTGTAAATATAGAGATAGTTTGCTAACTTTTAGATCACCCCTCGTATTAGGAAAGGAATTAAAGGCTTTCTATATCCTGAGTTATAGGGACCAAATCCTTTTACTTCCTATAGATTGAAAATTCTAAAAGAAAAAAAAAATTTGCTTCGGTAAATCAAGGGAAAATTGCACAATGAACTGACTATTTTAGAGCTTACTTGATTGATTTGGGTGACCTCTTTCACACCAATTGTTAGGCCTTTGTTTTTATACTGAATTGACTATGGAATGTTCCGTCTTCCTGACCAATACACAGGGCTCACGATCACGGTGTGACCGGTTAACAGGGGATGCATAGTCCTCCTAGGCATCTGATCCCACCTCTGGAAATTCTAGGGATCCGTGTTTTATGACCTCTTAACATATTTGTATTGTTTATAGATTTTATGAGATCGATCACTGTTTGTTATCTTCAACTTTTACACTTCTGAACTCGCTAATGAAAGGGAATCTGCATGCAACACAATCCTATGCCCAAGTGAAGTTAAAATATATTCATGCCTTTTTATCAACCTTGTTTTTATATAGTCTTTATAAATTATATTTTTTAAAAAAAATCATAATCATGAATGATTATAAGGAAAGGGCGGGGGCTAACTGGAGTATCAATTGATTTACATGCAGCTGGCTATCTTATACGGAAGCCGGTAGGTGCCAGGTAGAAAAATATTTTATCTGGCAGCCGCCAGATAATTATTTGGCGGCCGCCAGAAAGTTATCTGGCGGCCGCCAGATAAAATATTTTTTCTACCTGGCACCAACCGGCTTCCGTAATCTTATGCATTTCATTTATTAAGTTAGTTTGGAGGAATATAATCATAACTTAAAATTTTATTCTTTAAATAAACATGTATATACCTAACTTGAAGTGTTAAGTGGAGCAGATATATGGTTACTGAAGCATCTGAATCTACTTCTAGAAAGCATTTGGTTTACATATCAAAACTGAACAAAAGCATTGTGTTCCTCTACTCTCTCCCTACATTATTGCTAGATTTTGTGTTTTTCACCAATGTATTATGCACAATATTCATGAGGGTATCCTACACCAGAAGGTAGACAACATTTCTATTATTAGAAAGCATAAATTTTAACACTTACCCCACTACTGAGTCACTTATCGAATCTGAATTACATTTGACTGATTGTATATAAACAACTAAACTACTAGTATTCTATTTTATTCAAGCAACTTTGTATTTTCAATATAAATTTCCAAATATATATATTTTTATTTATTTATTTTTTTTTTTTTTTTTACATATTTTTCATTTTGAAATCAAAATACTCTTTGAATCAATATAACAAATAATTAATATTCTTTTTCACTCAATTTTCGAGCATTGCATGGTTCTTATTCAGTAAACTGACATACTTGCTATAACTTCACAGTTGCATGGTCTTCGGTTGAAAAAAGATTTGATTCAAGCAAAACTGAAAACCGCCACTTCAAGTATTACAATAAACACATAAAAAATGAACTCATTAGGGGTTCTTCTGGCCTTATTCCCAAGTGTTGAGTTTCCTTGTGGAGAAACTGTACTACTGCTGATATGACTGTTTGCATTTTTTAGATTTTGGGTGCCTCCACTGAAATTCATCGGCGTTTTAGTTTGGTTCGTTTGAGTAGGCAATGTAGTCGTAGGCGATTGATTTGTAGTATTTGCGTTTTGTGCACTGTTTGTGACTGAAGTGGGGTTTGCAGAATTTTTTGATGAAGGTTCTACTGTGGAAGCTTCAAAAATGGAAATGGATACAAACTTAATAATTTGCATAATACTTACTAAATAATAAATATCAATTCAAAGTTTAAAACTTACTTATTGTCAAACCGCTCAGTGACATTATTGTCACAATTATGAATAATATGTCCATGGATTGGTTCAACTGCAATGAAAGAGCAGTAGCAAGTTTGACTTTTTTCTTAAAATTAACGTTTCAATGAATTTACAAATAGTTTTTCTTTTATTATAAATAAAATATTTGATAAGATATGATTATGATAAATCAAAAGTTTCAATTTTATAATAGAATAAGTCGTTAGATTTTAATTGATAAATGTTTTGTATATTACTTCTCATTCTGTTAAATTGATATACTATTTTAGTTTACAAGCATTAATAGCTGAATTAGCTCTGTCCTGGTTTAACATTTAAACTTACATTGATGATAAGATTTTTTTTTTCAAACTTAAAACTCTGATATTTATACATACTGTTCTCGTTCTTCATACATGTGTAAATATCTCCCCGAAAGTAAAACTTGCACGTGGGCTCTGCTTAAATAGTCCATGTTTGCAGATTTTACCTCCACTTTGTGTCCTCTGTCTCATTTATTCAAAATGAAGTTCTTGAATATGACTATTCCTCTGGTATCTCTTCTCATGAAGGATTTGTTGCGATGCACATGGCTTGTGTATTTTGACTAAATCTTAGCAACGGGACAAATTTGAAGTTCAACAAAACGTTAACACTATCTTTATATTTAAATTTTGTGACAATTTTTGTATTCTACGATAGTGTTTGTGACGATCATATTTTAATGTCAAGATAGATGTAGCCGATACGCCACGAATGTCTCGTCCACAGTCAAGGTAAATATATCTATTTTGTGACCATGATTCAATTAAAAGTCTGTCACAGAATTTCTTAATTTACTCATCATTACACCAACAAAACAAAAATTGAATGAAAAGAAACACATCAGCAATCTTAATAATTGAATAATTTGGTTGCAATTTTCTTTTAAACAAATCGAAGGATCGAAAACTCATAATCTGTCAATCAACATGAAAATTTCAAACAACAAATGCATCTCTTTATCTTCATGAACATTTAAAAAACAATGCTTCTTTTTAAATCATTTTATTCTTAATTCAAGGATACTTCATCTGCTGATATAGGGACCTAAACATATATGTAACCTATCAAAATTTGTCTGTAATTTCAGCAAAATTGCCTCTGAAATATTATGCATCTCACCTATAATGATTCAGCGTATAGCGTTCCATCCATTGACAAATCGATCAATATAATTACAAAACATAAACATTTTCCATATACCAATGAAAAATCAATAAGAATATAAAGTGTAAGAACAAGATTATAAATTTTAGAAATTGGGGACGAGAATTTCAGTGATAGAATGAGAAAATTTTTGTACTTCAGGTAAAAAAAATCTTAATAACAAACTGTAATCTTCCTTTTTATTTCATAACATTGCATTGTATGTGAACAATAATTGCACCATTATCAGACATGAGCAGTAAAACATCGAATCTACGGATCAGGCATGGACACGATTACTGAGAAATATAATCGATTAATAATCGATTACTTAGAGGAATTTTGTGTAATCGATTACATTCATTTTTGTTCTGTAATCGATTGTAATCATTTACTTTGGAAGATGTAATCGATTAATAATCGATTATTTCCAAGTATTTATCCACTCAAATTAAATTGAAATAATAAAGTTATATAGTAATGTTATGATATCCACTAAGTTTGAATGTGTTCCTGCAGATTCAGTGCAGATTCCTGTAAGGTTTTACTCTCGTTTCATTTCATATTCTAGACCTAACATTTTCACTAAATGCCCAAATGAGGGATTCTCTACCATGGGCAGTGGAGAAATGGTTCCTGCTATAAAGTATAAGAGGAACAAATTATTACTTTCGATACTGGATCTGAATCTCCATATTCATTGACTTGGGTTGAAGAAATAATTCAATATTTTATTGTGTTTTGGAGGATTTGGACTGCCCGCATGTTGGAAGTACACATAAAACATTCCTATGTCTTCTCTCAAAAAAAAAAAAAGTTTAGAACTCTTAATTAATAAACATGTAAATTAAATGTGCCTTTAAGTAAAACTAATAGCACAATTTCATTCTGTGTTGAAATATTTAGTGTTTTGAGAGCTATTAATTGTTATAATAATATTGTTTGTCTTCAAAGAAACTATCAATTATAAAAGTTAAACAATAGGTAGGTCAAAGCTCACACCTCATTATCTGCATGTCAAGGATGTCCCAGACAATTAGCCAAGATAAACAAACACAGTGACTCTTACCCCCTGTCTTTAAAAATACAGATACTTACAACCTTTCATTGACAAAACAAGTAACCTTACAATTTTGAATGAAAACATGAGAATGATTTTAAGATTTTAAAGTTACTAAAAACACAACAATACAGAAATGAATATTAAGTATTTTCATCTTCTTTTTTTTTCCAAATATAATGTAGTTTATTAACCATATTATTTATATTTAATACAGCACTTTAAATCTGTTTTTGCTATTTAAGGTATGTCACTCGTCAGCCTTTTAGAAAATTTCAATCAGAACCTTTTACTTAAAAACTATTTATTACAATTCAGTCTTTATAACATATTTAAATTAAACAATGTAAAATGTTCAACATTCAATTAAAAAACTGCTCAAAAATTCACAAAGAAGCAAGATTTATAAGGGACTATTTCTTGTGGCTGAAGGATATTTAGCAGAAAATTCTGCAAATCTACACATTTATTAAATTTAATATCTTGGAACTTTAGCCTCACATACTTTTACTCAGAGAATATTTTCCGTTATGATATGCCTGGAATATTAAATATAGGTCTCAATTTATATTTTTATAACAAAATTTACACCTTCGCTCAACAAACATTGCCAAGAAATGAAAATATATTAAGGAAGTCGAGATAAAATTTACACAGTTTTTTGCCTGAAAATCGCATATTTTGACCAATGTTTCAAAATTTACATCACTGACCCCAACTTTTTCTTTCGTTAGTTTAAACTACTCGATACTTTTGACCGATCAGCACGTAAGTCATAAAAAGTTTGATACAAGAAAATATTCTATTGCCTATTTAAATTTTTAATACCCCAAATATGAGACTTTTTAGTGCAAAAAGGTCACACAATAATTTACAATTAATTTGCATGATTTGTTCAATGATAAATATTATTCAAACTATTTTACGTAAAATAAGATTATGTTTATTGCCATGGTTACATCTTATAAAATATGATAACGGTTAAAGTGATGAACAAAAGAGATACAATTTAAGTGCAAAAAGGTCAACTTAATTGTACCGTAGCTCAGTTAGATGCACACTGACCCCCCATTTTCTCTGCGATTTTGAGTCATACTATATGAGTACTTATCCAAAATATACTTCTCAAAAAATCCTTGATATAACAAATTTCACGAGTGACATACCTAATATATTTTTATGACAAGACAAAGTTTTTCAACATTAACAGGAGAATAAGTCAAATGTAAAATACACACAAAAAATTCTGTCTATTTTATAAATAAGTGATTGAAGTACACTTCTGAATTTAATACTATACCAGTAGCCCTGTAATGCAAATTTTATTGTGAACATTATCAAACTTTTGATCATCATAATAAAAGTTAGGAAATCAACACATATCACTGGGTAATTTTTTTAAATATATTTATGTGTGACTAACTAGAAATGATTCTCCAAAATAACATTCATTCATGTATAAAGTAATCGAAGTAATCGAAAAAGTAATTATAATTACATTGAAAATTATAGTTGTAATCGATTAAATTACGATTACAAGTAATCGAAAATCTCTTCGATTACAGATTACTGCCGATTACTTGAAAAATAGTAATCATTACAATCGATTACGATTACCCCATGCCTGCTACGGATTCACTTTATAAGTCTCAAGGAATTGAAATGATCCAATCTCTTTACCAATTATTAACTTCTGCCTCAACATGCAAATACTTGCTAACACATCTCCGAAAATAACTGATCCACTCATGATTGTTCAGGATCTAATGAACTGGAATGAAATTTAAATATGAATTTATTTCATATTTCTTTAAAGACAATATGCCTTCAATTTTTTTTTTCTTAGACAGGAAGTCATGAAGGAGTTAGAAAGGCTACATGCACGTAATGAGTTCATGGACCAAGCTTAAAACAATATAATAATTGTTTTTAAGACTTATTATTATACCTATATTTTAGAAGAGCTTTGCTCTAATTCCATATCTGTTACATGTATGTATACTTACAGAATGAATTTTTCATAAACATATTTCAGTATTACTAGTAAATACATTCAACATCCACGTGAAAAGTAGTGAATATAAGTTAACTTAGCTATAATGGATTTCAAAATTTCATTAAAATCCCTACAGAGATACATTGCGGGGCCAGTAAATGTTCTTTTTACAATTAAATGTGTAAATTAACTGTTAAAAGAATAACTTCGAACATACTGTGCTACAACATATTTGAGAAGTGGTTCACATCAAATGTGGATTTTCAAAAGCTCCTAATACTTTTAGAAGATTTGAAATCACATTTTCCCAAAATCAATGGGATTAAAACGTATGATTTTCAAAACTTTATACAACCAGCCATCACGATAAATTAATGACAAGTACTTTTGACATCATGGACAACTGCTTGTATAAAAGCTCAGAAGCTTTCATAGCTTGTGATTAGTCATCTACAATATACATGTAGCTTTGTTAAAAATCATTCTGATTCTACGTACAAGTATTCTCAAGATGATCTTTGGAAGATGCTGGACTTCATCATTGACAATATATCTGTAGTGTTTGAAGACCAGTAGACCTTTTCACAAAAATTCTTACGATTTATCGTAAGATTTTGAGTTACGATTCTCTTAAGTTAATTCTTAAGTCAGTTTCACGAACGCATTCGTAAGATCGAAAAAAATCTTAAGATAAATCTTGCGATTTTCGTCTACGACGCACTTAAGATTTCACTTACCAGAAAAAGCTTCCCTGACAACGTACTTTCAATTTCATTTGCTCATGCGTATTGCATACTTCCGTGTTTACATCTGTCGTCTGAGAACTATCATTTACTATGTCAATTATGTCGAATTCTAAAAGAAAGCCAAATTGGAGTGGATCTGAAATTGAGGCTCAAAATCTTACGATAATTCATCTCTTTTATTTATTTAGGTATTTTTGCAAATTCTCTACCCTCTGCAGATGGAGCAGCTGCATACCCGTCCATACAGAATAAGAAAAAGAGAAAAAATCCTCAAAGTAAGTATGGATATTAATCTGATGATGAAGTTGGTATTTTTGTTTAAACACTGGTTTTTATACCAGTAGATTAAACTCATCTGAACAAGTTTAAGTGTGCAGTGCACTTTTCTGAAAGTTTTTCAAGATTGCTCAGGTGATGGACCATAGCTCAAACCATTGGATACACTGTATCAAGTTTGAGATAACAAGGCTTGATTGTACATGTGCTCTTTGTCATATACAGTTGAACTTTGGTATGTTGAACATTGATATTTCAAATACCTTGCATGGATATGCTGAAATCATTTGGAAGTCCAAACCATTTTTCTGTGATTTAATTAACCTTTAATATTTTGAAAGCTCAGATGTCTTGAAGTTTTTTTCTCAGTCCAATAGAGTTCAAGTTAACCAGATTTAACTGTAATTATTCAATTGCTTGAAGTTGTGTGGATTCTAGTTTTTCCACATTAAGGACTCTGACTCTAAGCTTAAATTGGGGATCATCTTAGTCACATTGAAACTGCATGAGTAAGTTGTATAGATTCAGTTTTGATTAATCATATCCATTGGGCTAATGTTAGGCCATAATATGAGGTTAAAATTTTCATGGCATTAAAGAGGGGAAAGAATCTCATTAAGTTATCTTTTTCACAGGTAATGATAGTTGCAAATATGACATCAGAAGAGAGTTTTTTGATGGGGAGAAAGAAAAGATTGCGGCCCTTGAAGAGTACAGGAAGAAGAAGATTGCCTTAAATGAGAAAATTATTGAGCAGCAAAGTGAGATGATTGCATTGCAGAAAAGGACAGCAACAGCTTTAGAAGTTATAGCCTTAAGATGTGAACATACAGTGCAACCATCATCACCATTTTCAGTTTCACCTATCATTCATTTTAATACATAGTTTGATGTCTTAAATGTCATATATTTTACAGTTATGGATCTTTTCCATGGTGAATATGGTTTGTTACATGTATTCATCAGAGAAATATAAATATTGACTGTATTATAACATAGCCTAGATTTTAATAACAAGGCAAAACAGAGTGTGTGACAATAGCATTTTTATTAACAAATTTCTGTTGCAGAAAGATTAAAAATGTCCAGATTACAAGTTGTAAATTCCATTTCTTATCTCTATAGATTTATATAGGAACTATAAATATACTGTGAAATAATATTTTTCACATTATGGTATTTTTTTTACAAGGACAAGTACACAATTTATGGATACATATATTTTCAATCTTTGATCACTGAGAATATTTACCATTTAGGATAATAGAATTGAATGCATAGAACTAATACTAATACTAAGGTAATTTGTATGAATCAAGTATCAATTTCAAACTGTACATGTAGGAATATTTTATGCCAAGAGAGATATTCACTGCAAAGGTAAATTTTCAAATCATATGTGTGATTATTTATAAGTATTCTGTTTTAATTTGGATAAGAGTGTTGTGTCTGATTTATGTTGTTGCTCTCCCTTTGCTGCAGTACAGTTCTCTCATATTTTCCTATTCCTTATATAAACGCATGGAAAATTATTATGTACATCATTGTATGTTAATTTTAAATACTGTCTATTTCAAGGGGAAATATCTTTTATCTTAATGTGCTTATTTTAACACTTCTACCTCAAATCCAATGCAAGTGTTCTAATTTAAAAAGTTATGCCCCTTATTAGCTCATCTGGGCTTTCTGAGGTAGTGTAGATTCTAATTGCTCAAACCATGGCCCTTAGGGATAGGGTGGGGTCACAATAGGGAATTCGAGTTTTTGCATTGAAATACATAGGAAAAATCTTCAAAGATCTTCTCAATAACTACTTGGCCAAAAAAGCTGAAACTTAAGTGGAAATATCCTGAGGTAGTGTAGATTCTAAATTGTTCAAATAATATGTCTCCCGGGGATAGGGTGGGGCTACAATAAGTATTACAAAAGGGAGACTCAGATGAAGAACAGCAGCAGGACCATAGTTACCCAGGTGAGCATTGTGGCCCATGGACCTCTTGTAGTTAATTAAACATTGTACATGTTACAAATTTTCTGAAATCCTATTTTTAAAAATGATAATTTTTTCACTTGTTTACCATTTTCATTGGTTGTTGAGGTTTAGAATTTAAAGAGGTGCTCAGGGTAGCTATTTCTTTGCAGTAAATGGTGAGAAATATTTTTAAAAATATATTGTTCTTTTACAAAATTGATTAAAACACTGTTTTAGGATAGTTCCATGTATGTGAGCTCTTTATTTGTAAATATATTGTTCTTTTACAAAATTGATTAAAACACTGTTTTAGGATAGTTCCATGTATGTGAGCTCTTTATTTGTAATAATCTTGAAAACAACACCAATCCATGCTCATCAATACATAGAGATACATGTAATAAAAGCTTTGGTAAATTTAAATACAAGTGTACATACATTGTACTTTTATTAAATCAATCTCATGTTGGAATATTTCATTGTAGTGTTCAGTACAATTTGTACATAGGTATTCCATTGCTGTATATATTTGATTAATTTGTGAGTGGAGAAGAATAAGTTTATGTTTTTGTGTTATTTAACTTTCTTTGTAGTGTTCATTGTTGTACATTTGTACATATGTTAAGGTATTCTAATGTTGTACATATTTGATTAATTTGCGATTAGAGAGGAATACCAAAATCTAAATTATTTTTGCAACTGTTGATGAGAAACTATATTTTAAAAAAGCACAGTGAAAATAGTTCACTCTAAGATATGAATTAATGTGCATTATAAATAGATAGAGAAAAAAATCTTAAATTTATACAAAAATACTTAATACCATTATTATTATATGTAGAATCGTGTTATACTTGTACATGTAATAAACAGTAGCAACACACACACACACTATTTTGAAATGTAGACCATCATACAGGGTTCATCATATTTATGGTTCATTCATATACATGTACAGATTTATTTCTTGCTATTGGATAAAATGATTTTCATATACACTAATGATTTATTAATTTATAAAAAGAGCTTAATTTTTATTTGATATTTATTGCTACTGATGTTCCACTAAAATAATTCCACAAAAACAGATTTTATTGACAATACAGTATATTAAAATAATTTACAATTTCATTAATTGACTTTGTATGTTATGTTTTCTCCCCTAAAATCTCTGTGAAACTGTTTGTCTCACCCCATAGCCATCATTGGCATTTCCTTGGTACACAGTGTTGTCATGGAGGATTGGGATTGGATCATCAGCAGCTTGGAGAGGGAGTCTTTCATTGATTGCTTTGTTATGGAGCCTGAGACAGCATTCTATAATTTTTATACTCTTAGATGCTGTAAACTGTAGACTCCCTCCTGTTTTGTGCAGGCATCTGTGAGAAGTAGTGAATTATTATCATAAAATAAGTAAATAGTCACTTGAAGTAGAGGAAAGTCAATGTCATAATTCCACAAACCTAAATCTGCACTTGAGCACTCCAAATGCTCTCTCTACTGTATTCCTGGTTGAGGCATGGAACGGTAAAAAGTTAATGAAAGTATAATAAATAAGCTGCTGCATAGTCTCTTAAGTATACATTAGCTTATAAGCTAAAATATTCATATAGGAATATAGAGCAAAATCACTGGGTGCGAAAAATAGACATAGTACAATATTAATAGGAACCGTTAGCTCTCTTGGATATAGAGATAAAAATACTGTGAAAACTTACTTGTATGTGAGCAGGAATTGCAGAAGACCGGGAGGTAGGGTGTTGTATGGCGTTTTTCGTTAAATTGGTTAGTTCTAAAATAATTTGTCTTGGGAAACGGTATCTGGCAATCAATTCGTCGTCAGTGAATTTTTCTAGTGGGTCTATTCGGTCGCGAAACACCCTCTCCCGACGAAATGCTCGATCATTTTGGAATAAGAAAATAAAAGCAGCCATTTTTGTTTATTTAAGACAAATCTTACGATAATATTTTGCTCTTACGAATTATTTATCGCACTTACGAGAGGGTTAAGGCTCTCGTAAAGTTACGACAGATTTTACACTTAAGAATCTCTTAAGAATTTTTGTGAAAAGGGACAAAATCGTAAGTGTTCTCTTACGATAGAAATTAATCGTAAGAATTTTTGTGAAAAGGTCTACTGGCTTGGATTTCTCGAAAAAATCTTAAGTTAAATCTCAGACTTAAGTCTGAGTTTTTACTCAAATTTCTGAGAAAAATCTTAAATTTGAGAAAACTCAAAATATTGCATTTCTCGAAAAAACTTGTTCTTTTTCTTACTCAAACTGAGAAAAAACTTAAGTTACCTTGTTAGTAAACTTTTAAAAGTCCTTAAAAAAATCTCAAACATGGCGGTGAACAACCGACGGCAGCGTCGTAGACGTTGACATAGACAGAGAGTTGCTTACAACAGGCTTGTTGACGTAAAAATCCTTTAGAATTAATGCCAGAGGAGGAGATTTTCAAAAGGTATCGTTTCCGCCCGGACACAATTTTGTTCGTGGTGAATTTATTAAGACGATTTCTCGAGAGAGACACTCTGCGAAGCTGTGCCCTCACCCCCCTTCTGCAGGTTATGGCCACACTGAGATTTCTCGCCACCGGAACTTTTTATTCCTTTGTAGCCGATACATTTGACAGCCTGTCCCCATCCACTGTGTGTAGGGCGGTTAAGGATGTGTGTCATGCTTTGTGTCAGATGTCACGGCAATTTATAAGGATGCCAGCAAGACATGCAGCTGATGGAGTGAAAAAGCATTTCTATTCCATCGCAGGTAAACAACAAAACAAGGGAAGTAATCACAGAACAAATGGATGCAGGTTACATCGTACCATAAATCATTCGAATCAATAAAACAATCAAGCCATTTTGTTTTCGCATACAGCAATAAAACTTTTTTTTTTAAATACAAAAAGAAAGAAAAGATATGGAACGATTTCTATTTATGCCATCATGTACACATAATTTGCAAAAAAAAATATATGGGAAAGGTGGGATTCACAGGTACCTGAAGTGTGGAACCCCCCCCCCCCCCACAATAATTTAAAAAATCGTAAGAACTTATACTTTCTCAAATATATAATATTTCCCCATCAATCACACTCAATTACGACCTATGCCGTTTCATGCAAGCAGATTGTACTTCTTACGTTTAGAGATTGGCCATGTACAGTATGTAATAAAGTTTATTATAACGTAAATGTATTATACATGCATGGCCATTCTCTAAACTTAGGAAAACGTACAGTCCTGCCTGTATGGAACGAAAAATGGGTGTGATTGACTGAGAAATCTCAGTCTTGAGAAGTTGAAGACTCTTACTTAATTTAAGAAGGGGGCATCCACCAGGTGTTGGGGGGAGGGGGGGGACTACCTCAATAATAAAATTGAATGCAAATTAAAGAAAATAATTGAGAATAACTTAAAGCCAAAATAGTGGATAATTTCAAGACTTTTGTAATAGAAGATGGTTATCATTTTCCCTTATTAGTTGCAACATGCTTGATGTTTTTTTTTTTTTGTGTGTGTGTTCACATAGTTACTTATTTCATGGTCCTAGGTTTTCCAAATGTCCTCGGGTGCATTGATGGTACGTACATCAAAATTCAGGCACCTTCAGAAAATGAACCAGATTTCTTGAATAGAAAAGGATACCATTCTCTAAATGTACAGGTAATTTGTTTTAATTATTTTGAATTATAATTATTTGCACTGGCCATCGTAAAATTAATATTTTTTAAAGATTTTTAAAAATTATAAAAATCTCTATCGAGTAATAATATTTAATTATTTGTATTATCAGATGATCTCCGATGGCAAATTTAGAATTTTGAACTGTGTCGCCAAGTGGCCTGGAAGTGTACATGACAGCAGGATTTACCGAGACAGTCATATAAGCATTGCCTTTGAAAATGGTAACTTCATTTGTAAAGTTTTGTTAAATTGAATAATTATTGAAATCAGTATATATACATGTATATGGAAAGAAATCCCATTTTTCGACAGCGGTAAATTCTACAAAATTCTTTAAAAGTGTGATGCTAATCATCGATATTTCCCTAAGAGTGGCAAATTGGAACAACTTTTGGAGTTTGGATTCAAATGTTTGAAGATGAAGATAACGAACTGCGATCGATCTCATAAAAACTAGGCATATACATGTACAAACAATACAATTCTGTGAACGATCGATCTCATAAAAACTAGGCATATACATGTACAAACAATACAATTCTGTAAACGATCATCTCATAAAAACTAGGCATATACATGTACAAACAATAAAATTCTGTGAACAGGGCTTAAACAAAGAGTTGTACATGTACCAACATCAAAGCACCTGACATTTGACCCAAATATTTGTAAATGTCATTGTAATTCAATATATACCACATACGTTTTCTATTTTATTATTGAGTGCATATATTAAGGACTCCCCCCCCCCTTTCCAAGGTTGAAAACCATTCTTTACTGCTATTGACAATTATTGCCTGGGTCACTACCGTGGAAAATCACCGATTAGCGCTTATTGCACTTTTACTGAGTTCACTCAAAAATTAGAATGCTATTTTTTTGCCACGGTTTGATTAAAAAAAAAGGGGGGGGCACAAATATGATACTTAATTTCAAGTAATCTTATACATTTCTTTATATTTAAGGACAATATCCAGGACTACTCTTGGGGGACTCTGGTTACCCTTGCAAACCCCACCTAATGACACCATACCCCGTCCCTTCAAATGATGCGGAAGCAAGATTTAACAATGCTCACGCTAGAACCAGAGTTGTCATCGAACAGACCTTTGGCATATTGAAGAAGAGATTTCCATGTCTCCACAGCGGCTTAAGAACAACCCCTGAAAAGGCGTGTGATATCACTCTGGCCTGTGCAGTTTTGCACAATATAGGAATAGATCATAATGACATACTGGATATTGATGATGGCGTATATATCAACCAAGGGGATGTAAATTTTAATGTTAGGGATCAGTGGGATGGCAAAGATGTTAGAAATTATATATGTAGGTCGTTTTTTCATAAAGTATTATGCCACAACTGTATCCCTGGTACAGTTGTCTATACATGTATGATATTTACATTTGAGTTTATATATAGTTTACAAATCATAATAGACTAGTATGGAAAAAGAATAACAGGGTTTGAACAACATGTGAATGCAGATATACAAAATTTTTTATGCCCCCGTAATTATAGATTCGAGGGTACATGTATTTAGTTTTTGCCCTGTCCGACCGTCTGTCTGTCTAGCTGTCTGTCTGTCTGTCTATCCGCAAAAACTTTAACCTTCTCCATAACTTTTGATTCGTTGAAGCTATAACTTTCATTTTTCAGGTGTATTCCTTGTGACAGGAACAATCTTTGGGTACCAACAAATTTGACATTTTGACCTTGATTTTGGAGTTTTACCCACTTTAAAAACAACTTTATCCTGGGCCATAACTTCCGAATGGTTGTTGTTTAGGCTTGCATATTCATTAAGACAAGTCCTTATCTTTTACAACACTTTTGATCTTTTGACCTAGACCTTGGACTTTGACCTTCGCCAAAAGCTGTCATACAGGGGGAAATCAGTGTTTTACAAACAAATCTTGATTTATATTATGCATGCTATACAACCTTTTGGGTTATAAGTGGTAAAAACAATTTATATGGCATTGAAATATAGATTTAAGTAAAAAAATTTCAGTACAACGATGAACACTTTGAAAATATTTTTGAACTTCTTAAAAATTACCAGTAATGATATATCAGATATCAAAAAAAGAAAATGCAAGTAACTAATTATGTAATTGTTTATTATATTAACGCTGTACTGCTACATGTATCACTTTACACACAGGATATTATAAATTAAATTTTATAGAGCATTAGTTAATTCAGTGAATTAAGAAAATAAAGTAAGAAAAAAACTAAAATTATGGGTACAGTATTTAGAACAGAGATATACACTGAGAATTTTTGAGAGAGTATCTGTATGATTTTTTTAGAACATTTATGAAATGATGAAAGATGAAACATTTCTCTTGCAAAATATACAAATGTAACACATTCTTTTGGTCAAATTCCATATAATTAACTTATGATGATTAAACAAAATAAAAACACTAATACCAGTACTACATGTATATTTACATAATACACAATTATTTTTAAAATCTTGACATGTAATAATCAAACAGTGATTTCTTAATCAATGTCCAATAAATTTGCACCAAAAAACTTGCTGAGAGTTTTTTTTTTCTTTATAAATGAACACAAGCATTTAGATAGCAGATTTAGTGATGGAATCATTAGTAAGGCAAGAGATTTTTTATTACAGGTATCTGGATATAAGGATGTCTGTCCCATAGGAAGGAACCATAACTCTTGAAAATATCATTTATTTGGATGTCTTAAAATTTTGCTTTATTTGAAATCAATTAATTGTGTGCACCAATTTTTAGTTCATGCTTTTAAAAATAATCAAAGATCCACGTAGTTTAAAAACTTTAAAACAGTCTTATAAATAATTGACAAGTGCTCCCTTTACAAGAACAAAAATTAACATTCTGTAAGATGTAATTTTCTGTAAAATTTGTTACAATTCTTTTGAAACCTTGCAGTATTTAATATCTCAGAAAGAAAATTTCTGTTCAAGAAGAGTTCATGAATAGATGCATTTTGCTAAAATGTGGCTAGAAAATGTTTATATACATGTGTATCTATCTTTACCACTAATACAACATATTTTTTATAATACTAGTAATGTTGTTTTAGTATTTAATAGTGGTAATCAAATATTTTATCATTTTAAAAAATTATTTTATTATTTAAAAAAAAAAGTTTCATGCAAATGAACAATAAAAAAAATCAATACATGTACCCGGTATCATCTTAAAGTGGAGAGTCTAAGAAAGGTGAAATAAATCATCATGTTAAAAATATAGCATCCATGTATTAAAAAATACATTTTTGTTCCTATATAAATGGAGATTAAAGTTTATGACAGAAGTACATGTACAGATGGCAAATTTAGAATAACTGATTCTCAGGCAGTGCAAAAAAATTGTCCCCTAATCTTTGACCTCAGGCATAATGTAAAGAAAATTCAACATTTGTAGTTGAATGAGGAATTTATTTCACTCATGACATAGGATTTTTGGAAAAAATATTTTTACTCTGCTAGTACTCATGAAAAAAAGTCCCATCAATGAAAATAAATTCCGTATTCAACTAGTAAACACTGAATATACTTTATATACTCATATATGTAGGCCTACAGTGAATTTCTTTCTTTATAAAACTTATTGTTCTGAATTTCTTTTTGATTGTGACGTTTCATTAATTTTCTTTTTTAAGAACAATGTTTTGATTCTATAATATTCATCTTCTTCCTTCAGCTTGATTGTCTCCTGAATATACTTCTCCCTCTCTGCCTTAAGGGTCTTAATCTCCTCATCCTCCATGGTTTTCCTCCTTTTGGATGTCTTAGTTGAGATAGTTGATGGCAACTGTAGATCAATAATTTGACCAAACTGGGTGCTGTCATTTATAGGAATTTCCATGTTTGTACATGAAATACCTAAAAAAAAAAATAAGCAAATGTAATATGCTCTTTTATTAGATAAAAATTTCAAAACATAAAAATTGCATTATTCATATTAATTTTCATACTTTAATGTAAATTACTAGAATCCGAATGGTCATTTAGATTTGGAGCCCTTGAGGGCATACAGGTAAATATTTATCTTTTCCTTGCATTGATGCTGACAGTTTAGTATAATTCTTTACACAAATATTGCATGAAGCTGAGGGTAACAATGGTTGACAATGATTTTTTCAACTATGTATGAATCTATTATCATTGCATCTAATTAAAACAAACAAATTAACATAACAAATATTAAGTTCTTACTGTTTCCTCATAAAGCAAGTATCTCCACTAGCTAGCACCTCTGAGAATGAATCACCAGCAGTACTTTGAAGACAACCAAGAACTACTGAAAAATAGTGATATGGATTATAAAAATGTAATACCTGTCCTTTCTTATACCCAATATGTAATTAACGGATATCTTATCAAACCTTAGGTATAAATATTTTTTTTTGCTACCGATACTCAAATAATAAAATACCTTCTTCTGTATCATGACCTGAAGACAGACCACAAAGAGTGGGTCTGTCTTCAAGATGATTTAGTATTTCTGTTTCCACTGGAGAAGGAGAGGGGGGTTTTGGACCTCCACCAGTGACAGGACGTCTAATTGCATCTGATTTTTCTTTAGCTGCATAAAAACAAAATATTAATATTGTCATCCATAATTTTGCCATTACTTATTGGAGAGATTTCCCAGAGAAACAAAATCATAAGATTTTTTTATATACCTGAAAATTCTCCATTCATATATTTAGGTTATCATAAAAGTGTCTCTTAAATTGAAGGCTATAAGTGATATATGGACACATTTTAAAAACAGGTGAAAAAATTAAATAAATAATTGATTAATAAAATTCTACATACTGTACCTCTTTGTTTGATGTTTGCATATTGCTTCCGGACTTCTTCAACAGTTCTTTCAACTGTATCGGACTGTCTGTAATCAATTTATAATATTTTATTTGTCAAGGTATTTCCACAACAAGCTTTCAAAAATGATATATACAAGGGTACCTATTTCCAGTATTTTAAAACAAATGCAAATGACACTGAGCTTGAAACGAGATTGAACTTTAAATAGGCAGTTTTTATTTCATTTCAAATGCGTTTATTCTATTAAAGAAAGAAAAAAATTATAGAAATTTTAACTTTACTAAGTCTATAATCTGAATTTAGTAAAATAAAGAGGGGTAACTCTCACTATAACTGTATAAATATATAATAGATGTACAAAATGTACGAGTACTTTCTGAATTTTGCTAGGGAAAAGACTTCTGTAGATTGATGCTCACGAATGTTAACTTTCATGTTAATAACCATTATGCCAATCTACATGTCTGGTCCCTGCCCTTTGCATTCGGTGGACAATCTAGTTGTCAACCCGCATCGCCTCCGTGTAGAGAAGTGTAGCCGCTGACTTGTCATATTAAATCATTGTGTATTTTTTTTAAAAATAATACAGAAAACAATGTAGGCCTATAATCATGCTACACATCCTCTCTGCCCAAGCATATACCTAGATATATAGCAATTTTAAAATGACTGAACTTTTTAAATGTCCGTTTGTTGTCTCAAGAACTTGGAATTCCCCTAGATACGTCTGAAAAACTTATTATGGCAAATAAGAGGAATAACTCTAATTCTTAAAACAAAACAACACACACACACACACACGAGGCACTCGTTTTCTATTAAAACAATAGTAATAATTATCAATTATGCATAATAAGGCATAATATATACGTGTTCATGATTATAAAATATACTGCAAATGGTACTTACGCATTCACCGCCTCTGCTACCTCCTCCCACGCCCCCTCTTTGAGTTTCACATTTTTGACACCCCCCGACCCTTTCATTTTTCCGAAGAGGCGGTCCTCGCGTTGTCGGACCGCCTCAACCAAAACCAGTTTTTCCTTCTCGGTCCAATTTGGCCGGCGAGGTGTCTTTGAAACTTTCACTTCCATAATATAGGCCTAGATTGCCGTAGCAGACGATTATTTACATTGGATACTATAACCGGAAGTAAGGAGTAAGGCCGCTTATGTAACGTTGAAAAAACTCAGTTGAGAAAAAAAAAATAAACTTAGCTGAGAATTGAGTGAGTTTGTTTCGAGAAACGCGATTTGAGAAAAATCTTAGCTGAGTTTTTTCTCAGGATTTGAGATTGAACTTGAGTAAAAACTTTTTTTTTTCGAGAAATCCAAGCCAGGCTTCAACCAAATTTCCCAAATATCCCCAGGTCATTAAATGCGCTTGCGCGCACATCCTTTCCGATTCATCAATTTTGAACACCCACCCACCCCCACCATCTTAGTTGTTATATTAGGCTACATCAACATTACATAGATCCCCACCTATCATTTAACACATTTAGATACATATACATCACATTAGTCGGATAAGTTTTATACATGTACATACATATAGTAGTATTTTTTTTTCTGTGTTTCTGCTGTTATCATTTTATGATTCCAGTGCCACATCGACCATCGTCATGGCTTTAGTGACCCTTCCAGCCTGCAATCCATGCCTGCGCACTGCAGAATTTTGCAACAAGCCATCGCTGGCAACTTCTGTTTACCCTCCAGGGTTGTCAGCACCATATGACTCCTCATTTCTGCAAACTGTATGCGCCAAATGCCAGATTGAGGATCGGCGCTTACTCATTGACACTTGCTATAATACTTGATTATTGTTCATTGTTTTGATACCATTGTTTTATTATGTAATTACCTTATAATGTTAAACAAGAATAAAGCCATGACAGATACTGCCATTCTGAATTGCTTATTCTTTCGAGATAATTAAGTTGATGTAACAGAGTTTTCAACAGTGTTGTTTCAGATCAATATTTTGCACCTATAAAGACCTTGTTTGCAAATTCTATAACGGCCTTGTTCGCATAAATAAGCTTTGTATAATCTTTATAAAAGATACCAAAGAGTCTGACACATCTGATTCATATCTGGATATTTTACTAGAAAAAAAAAAACGTTTATGATAACCTATAGCTACATACAAAACTTTATGATTAACATAAAATGATGAAAAACATGATGACTTCAAATTTCTATCATTCAAGATATAAACATTATTAGACAGTTCTTTTCTTTTCTTTTATTTATCTATTTATTTGAGTCAAGTTTTGACTGACATGTTTCATACCAAAACGTTAGCCTATTATTTATCATAATTCTGTGAAAAATTACGCCAGGTGATGGGCAAAACAAGAAAATGAAGACCTCGACACTTTATCCGCATGGATTAAAACTAACAGATGGATTTTGAAATCTTGCACAAAGCGACTGAGGGGCAAAATGAAAATCATCTATCCTTCTGTCTTCAATAATTCAGAAGTGAAAAAAATGAGATAGATTACACGATCAGTATAAACTGGTCACAGCTGACAAAGCAGGTAACAGCATTGTCTTTGTTTTTAAGGCCCATTATTTGAATTGTATTTTAGATCTAGAGGAACTGGGATTTAATTCTGCAAGTGGTTATCGAACCTATACCCATAAATCCGTTTCTAAAGAGGAAATTCTTCAAAACCACTTGTCAGTGTAAACTATTTGTAATATTCCCAACAGTCAAAATGAATTTGAATTATCATATCTATACTGGATTACTAAAATTTAAAAAAAAAATCTTTACAAACAAAGATACATAGTGGGTTCCGATTAATTTTCTACCAAGTCTCTTTCTTTATCCCTCACTAAAATATTAACAACAGTGAATGAAAACTTAAGGAGTACAGTACAACAATACATATTCAAGAAGTGCTGTAAATCAGATGTGGATACATACATATAAAAACTCAGAGGAACTTTTAGAAAATTTGAAATCACAAAACTTTACCAAAATCTGACAATAACATCAAAACGTACGACTTTCAACACTCTATACAACCATTCCTCACGATAAATTAAGTCCAGGCTTTTTAACATCATTGACAGCTGCTCTTTCAATAAAAATGGAACACGTTAATTAATTAACTTACCTTGTCATAGGTCATTTCCAACATTATTTTGTTTAAAACATTCGCATTGTGCACACAAGTACTGTAAAATAGATATTAAAAAGATGCTTGAGTTTCTGATTGACAATATGTGGTTTTTGCAGACCAGGTCTTCCAACAATCTGTCGAAATAACCATTAGTGATAAATGCTCAGAAATATTTTTGTGTTCATATGAAGCAGAATTTATACAAAACTTAATATTCAAAAATTTATACATAAGAAGACACATGCTATGACTTTCAACTCGACATTTAGATATATCGACGAAGTATTATCGATTAACAATAGTTACTTTCATTCACATATCTACTCGATATATCCCAGTGAACTTAAAATAAAAGATACCAAAGAGTCTGACACATCTGATTCATATCTGGATATTTTACTAGAAAAAAAAAAAAAACGTTTATGATAACCTATAGCTACATACAAAACTTTATGTTCAACATAAAATGATGAAAAACATGATGACTTCAAATTTTCTATCATTCAAGATATAAACATTATTAGACAGTTCTTTTCTTTTCTTTTATTTATTTATTTCTTTATTTTTGGTTTCAGCTTTTTGATGCTCAGGTGAAAGAATATTAGTAAGTACAGCTGAACTCCAAAATCATGTTCACAAATCCTAAATCCGTGCAAGGTTAGCGCATTCTGTCGACAAATCCTAAGTTCGTGCAGACTGGCACATCTAGTGGTTACTTCGTGAATGATTCATCTTATGCAGTCTTTGTCTGAACAGAATTTACACTCTGTTCATGTCCATCCAATCTTCTCAAAATCTTTGGGGTTTGAAATGCTTCATACTTTGAATGATTTAAAATATGTTTTGGCAAAATCTTCTCAAAATGTAATACAGATTTATAATGTATACAAGAGCACGGTTACGTAATAAGAGCTGCGCCGTCTTCTATCTTATAATTATCTACGAAAGCCCAGATGGCAGTTGAGATTCGAAATTATCCAGTCAAAATATAGGTCAGTACACATGCAATGTAAGTGGAAAACGAAATTTAAACTGCGAAATTCCGACATTTAAGTTTCAAAATGCAAAACTCAACATTCCAGAATAGAGAAATTGAAATTAAGAAAACCTCATCTAATTCTTAAATTACTTTCACATGGTTAAAACATTCACCAATCAGAACAGAAACATGGATGAGTAGTTCAAATTAAGGAGGAGAAGGACCTTGAGCTAAAAAATTACTTGTCATTAAAAATTTTTCATATTTTGTATATTTCTAATTAAGTATATCCCACATATCTTAAAGCAGTTATATCATTAGGTTTCTTACCTTATTTTGGAGATATTGATTGACAAATACTAGGCCCTAAAGTATATAAGTGGAGTTTTAATTATGCCCCCGGATCGAAAGATCCCGGGGGTATATTGTTTTTGTCCTGTCTGTCTGTTTGTCCGTTTGTCTGTTTGTCCGTTTGTCTGTCTGTCTGTTGTCAACTTTAACCTTGCCCATAACTTTTGATTGGTTGAAGCTATGACTTTCATATTTCACATGTGTATTCCTTATGACAAGACCTTTCTTTGGGTACCATCATATTTAACCTTTTGACCTTGACCTTGGAGTTTGACCTACTTTTGAAAAACTTTAACCTTGGCCATAACTTTTGAACAGTTGGTGCTTGGGGTTTCAAACTTCACATGTGTATTCCTTGTGACAAGACCTTCCTCTGAATATCAACCCCTTTGACCTTTTGACCTTGACCTAGGAGTTTGACCTTCTTTTGAAAAGCTTTAACCTTGGCCTTAACTTTTGAATGGTTGGAGCTAGGGCTTTCATACTTCACATATGTAATCCTTGTGACAAGACCTTTTTTTGGATACCAACCACTTTGACCCTTTGACCTTGACATAGGAGTTTGACCTACTTTTGAAAAACTTTAACCTTGGCCATAACTTTTTAATGGTTGGTGCTAGGGCTTTCATTCTTCACAAATGTAATCCTTGTGACAAGACCTTCCTTTGGATACCAACCACTTTGACCTTGACCTTGACAGTTGACTTTTATTTTAAAAAAGTTTAACCAACGCCATAACTTTTGAACAGTTGCAGCTAGGTCTTTCAAATTTCACAGGTATATTCTTATATAGAAAAGACCTTTCTTTGGGTATCAACATTTTTTATCTTTTGGCCTGGATTTTGACTTGCATTTGAGAAACTTTAACCTTCGCCATTAGCTGCCATACGGGGGCATCAGTGTTTCACAAACACATCTTGTTCTCCATGTTTCCGGGCTCATTACTCTGTCCATAATGGGATTTTTTAAGTACATATAAAAAATATTAAAGTGGACATTTATCTTTTAAAATATTTTAGAGTATGAATAGGGTTTAAAATTCGAAAAAGCAAATTTCTTCTATCACACTGCATCTGGTTAGGGAAAATGACGCACTTTTTAAGACAACTTAGCCAATAAAAAACATAATTTACAAAAAATTCCATCATTCAATATTTTTTTAATTTACGCTGAAGTGCAAATCATTTAATTATTGATTAACTGTAAAATTTTGGAATGATAAAGCTGACCTCAATATTTCACAGGTCATCGTTAAAGAGGACATAAGCATGACGAAAACGTGTCATGTTACATTTCTCGAGTACGGGAAAAGCCAACTAAGACGTCACACGTAAGCTAAATAAGCGAAATAAGATATACCTACATAAGATTTCCGTCATTAGCCATGCAAAAATAATTTTTGTGTTCCCCGTTTCTCAAAAAATTTCATCATATACTGATTATGACCTGTTTTTACATAATAATACCTCCCCTGTGTTCACCGAGTTTGATCTTGCTGTACTAACAGATCGTGTATGACGTCACCGACTTGTTGGACGCGCAGTTTAGGGAAACAGAGTAGTGGATCAATCTTTTTCATAATTTGTTAATGTTTACAAGAATGTTAAAACTTTTTTTATATATACAAGATGTTATTAAAGTTAAAAGAAATTGTCAAAATTTTATACAAGAACTGATGCTTTACACGTTTTGCACTTATATAAACGGAGATTATGACGTAGTTAAACAGAATCATGTGTCCATGTGTCATCCCCTTAAGAGATCATTAGAATTGTCTTTGATTTCTATAAACAGGTAGGTTAGGTTTTGCTCCAATTTCCTATATTGTCTGTAGGTCCCTTAAAGTTGAATTTTGAAAAGGAGGACTTTCTTAATTTAACATATTATGTATGAAAAATACTTTCATTCGATTCAAGGCTCACCGTGGTTTATGAGGTTTATTCGTCAATATTCCTTTTTGCAGGTCCTCCCAACCAATTTCCATGCACCCTATTTCTGTTGACATGGCTATCTATGGGCGTGGTAGCATGCAACAACTTACATACGCATGTAGCAAATAAAAATGTAATTCTTCCTTAAATGAACAGTAAATGTTGTTTATGACATATTGGAACAATGAAAATAAGACTAAAACTTATTTACTTGTTCGGACACTTTTGTGAGCTCCTAATCTGAATGGATCGAAATTAATCATGTAACCTGATTTTGATAAATAAAAACATTGGAAGGGTGAACATACTTTGTTCAGTTGTTTTGTCGAATGTAACAGATCTACAAATGTTTTGCACAATTAATGCACAGCTCCAGCACAAATAATTTAGGCAAAACTATCCTTCAACTTGTTGGAACTTTATAATGCTATTATTTTTGTTTCTCAAAAAAGTTATTTATATATGCCATATGGTTGAAAACTAGGCATAGAATATGCACTTTTTTATTAAAGATTATTTCTTAAATTCTATACAGGAAAGGGAAAATAAATGATTAAAAACATTAACACGAGCTTCATGATCAATTATATATAAATTATAAATACATGTACATGTATAACCAAAAGTCATAAGGCATACTCAAAAGGAAAAATACGAATTCTACAAAGATGTGTCATTAAAAAGAGTTTCTCGATAGTCGTCCTATAAACTTAATCACACATACTCCGGTCACAGATATGAAGAAGAGGGACAACTTGGAAAACATCGGTCTAGAACCCGCTCCTCCTTGACCGGTATTATTAGCACTTTGACTGGTAGGGGCAGACGATGGGGTTGCCCCGGTGTTTACGGTACTACTAGGACGTACTGTAGAAGTCGTTGTTGTAGATGTAGCGCTGGTAGTGTTGGATCCCTCGTACCTTTCTACATGAAAAAATATGAATTTGTCAAGTATAATAAGCACAGGGTCTTGAGACAAGACCCTATGGTAATAAGTACATGATCTAAAATGACTTCCTGCATAAAAATATTTTAAAACTTACTATCCTATTTCAAAATTCTGCAGCCTTTTGAAGTTTTTATGACCATTTCAGAATAATATTAAACATCATTATTATTAGTTACTTTGACTCTTCGACATTTAACTATGAAACTTTACTCTGGAACATTTTAGACAATATTTCCAGAGCTTGCTATCGATGAAGTTACATGTAATTTGGAATATATTTGTCCAGCATACAAATAATACAGGCCTATAGGAAAACATTTCATTTTTTAAAAGGGATGGGAGTACAACTAAACAGAAATTTCTTGATAAGCAAAATTAAATTAAATAGCAAGGGCACCGCAAAGCGGGGCATCTACTCGCAAAAGAGCACATTTCTAAGAAGCCTGTTTTGTATAGCACTCTCACCGCTCACATCAAAACAAAAGCAAAGGCTGTTTGTAAAGGGCAGTACCATACATTTTTATCGACTGCCATTGATTCCTAATTCAATCTACACAAGAACAGAATAAATCAAAAATCAGTTATTATCATATACACATGTAGTTTAACGTGAAGCGGTCACCAACGCAAGGGTTTTACAGGCTCGTCTTAGATAACTGTTAATACTTAAAAATTCCAAGATACTTTTGGAAAATTTGAAATCACAAGATTTTTCCAATATCAACAGCTTAAAAACTTACGACTTTCAAGCTTATACACAACCATTCCCCAGGATAAATTTAAGTCCAGCTGCTCTTTCAATAAAAATGGAACTCGTGGATTTCATTGGTCATTTGCAAAATTATTGTCTTAAAAACATTCCGATTGTACACACAAGTATTTTGAAGTTGACATTAAAAAGATGCTTGAGTTTTTGATTGACAATATCTATGTGGTTTTTGGAGACCAGGTCTTCCAACAATCTGTTGGAATTTCCATGGGTACCAATTGCGCCCCGTTATTAGCAGACCTATTTTTGTATTCATATGAAGCAGAATTTGTCCAAAATCTTGTACGTGAAAAGAAGAAAACACTTGCTGTGGCCTTCAACTCGACATTTACATATGTCGAAGACGTATTATCAATTAACAATGGTTATTTCCATTCTTATGTCGATACGATATATCCTGGTGAGCTTGAGATAAAAATACCACAGAGTATGACACATTTGTTTCATATTTGGATATTTTACTTGAAAAAGACGTTAATGGTAATCTAACAACCAAGCTTTATGATAAACGTAATGCCTTTTACTTTTCAATCGTCAACTTCCCTTACATATGCAGCAATATACCTTCATCACCTGCATACGGGGTTTATATCTCTCAGTTGATTCGATACACAAGAGCATGCTCTACGTATGTACAATTTCTAAAACGAGGTAAATTATTGACAAACAAGTTGTTGAAACAAGAATATCAGCAGTCTCGTTTAAAGTCATCATTTTGTAAGTTCTATGGCCGATACAATGACGTTGTAAGAAAATACAATTTATCATTGAGTCAAATGCTGACTGACGTTTTTCATACTAACTGTTCGGCCATTATTCACACACTGAATTGTCGACGGATTTTTCCGTTATTTCCCGATCATGACAAGGAGCACACGGCGGGTGTGACCGGTCGGCAGGGGATTCTCACTCCTCCATGGCACCTGATCCCACCTCTGATGTTTTGGAGGTCCGTGTTTGCTCTGCTCCTATTTTGTAATGTTTTATGGACTTCTGAGCTTGAATACTGTTCGTTAACTCCATATATTTCATTGGCTAAAAATTTGAGGGAGACCCTACCGTATCATTACAAAAGCTAGCTCAGCTAAGAGTTGCAGTATAAAATCCCTATATACTGTCTGCTACAAAAGCAATGATTTCACAAAACACGTCTTATTCACAAAAATACAATATTTTTTTTTTTTTTAAATGATCCCGGTGTCAATTATCACTTCCGTTACGCACGCACGCACTTACTCACCCATTACCCACACATTCACAAGTGCGTTACTATATCCTCTTCCTTCATTGCGAAGGGATAAAATAATAACTTATAATGAATAGTTAAAATAAAAAAGGTAAGATTGTCAGCCGTTATTGATGGGGTATAATGGTAAATGGGACATAAATACTATTAATTCATATGGTGTTAAATTACCTTTGCATTGATACATTGTCATAAAACAATTGAATTTCCTAAATTTGAAATACTTTACCTAATACGCAAGATATTATCACCAAGAGAACAAGGAGTAGTCCACTGTGGCGCGAATCCATCTGAAAAGATGTTTCATCTTTTTAAAAAAAAAATGATCAAGTTCATAATACCGATGTGACTGGGCCGTACATTTTTTTTTTAGGAAACTAGCAAAATTAGGATAACAAACAAAAGCACGATGCCAGGTTTAAAATATGCATAGATTAATTTAATTGGTGAGACTTTTATGTCCTTTCATCAGTTAATCTCATCTATACATGTATTTCAATGAAATTGAATCACCTTCTCACCTCCAAAAGAAGCTAAGGGGACTGCTTAAATCATAGTAAAGTAAAACCAGGCAAAAATTATATTAGTATACTCTCACCTTTATCTGATTTCTTCGAAGTAAAACGTTGGAATACTCCGTGTCTTATATATACCAGCTACGTTCATAATAATATATATCGAATAAATATTGCTAACTGATTTGTAGTTAAACAACCAGAATATGTATAACACCTCTTACATTACGTTTAAGGACTTGCAAATAAATAAATTCATGCTACTAAAGAAATATGCTTTGGAATTTTTTTTTCAAATTGGATATTGAATTTATAGTTTGTTTGGTTTTCTTTGGTAACAAGAGAAAATATGGTTACTCCTTAAAGTCAAGCGAGAGTCACTACCTGCGTTTTTAAATCTTTTTACTAAGATAAGAAACGCAGCACTGAAAGTGAAGTCTTTATCTAAATCTTGAGAAGATTAATATTGCTTAAAAAAAGGCATAAAATATATCTGAATCAAAGAAAAGCATCATTTTTCAAGCTTGCAAAAAACAGACCAGTCTACACAAATGTTTGCACAAACTCAGATGGTTTTGATGTCAAGATCTTAGTAACAGATCTGAACTGCCTACAGAACATTGCTGTAAAGAAGTACGTATTTTCTTGTGTCCTGCTATCTAAAATCCCAGTCATATTTCCAAAACTGACCAACGGCCGACGGTTTTTGAAGCAAAATAAGATTCTTCGGGCGACAGTCGGCAGTTCATCGGCCGTTGTTTTGCCTGATTTTGCCCTTTTTCGTATAAGTAAACTTTAAATATTTATACCTAAAACCCCAGTCACATTTCCAAAAACGATCGACGACCGGCGTTTTTTAAGGCAAAAATAGGATTCTTCGGGCGACAGTCAACAGTTCGTCGGCCGTTGTCTTGCCCGGATTTTTACCTCTTTTTTCGTCGGCCGACCAATTTTATGTCAGTCGGGCCAAGTTATAATTTTTTCTGCGTCGGTGGCCGATTCCTTCAATTAAAGCAGTCGTTGAATAGTCCGTTGACCAAACTTCGATCATCGTCCGACCATCGGCATACAGTTTTTAAAGTCGGTCGTTGGACGGTCGACTTTAGGAATTGGATTTTCGTAAATGTCGGTCGACGGTGAAAAACAAACTGCGGCCCAGCGAACGATGATCGGGAGACGATTTGCCAGCTTATAAATATTTTTACTTTTATAGGTATCTGTGTTCTTAGGAATTAATGTGACTACCCTGCGTCGCCCGATACTAGTGTCGGCCGACCATGTTTTTTTTAATATATTCGATCAGTGCTTATTATCTATTCAAGATATATTACTAAAGTCAGATACTCTTCACACAATTGCTCCGAAGAAAATAGTTCCATTCATGATCAGTAGATAAAACATTACAACAAATATTAAGAATAATCATGTATATTTGATACGTTAAAGAAAACAAAATTAACGTTAAAAGATTTTAAGAAAATCACTTTTTCCCCAGAAAAGCAAATAAAAAGTTTTCATATTCCTACGCTCGCTGCCTCCTCAGTCTTTTTCACGAAAATATATAGGTCACACTTCGATTGATAATAATAAATCTTTTCACCAATTATATTACTGTCATGATTATTGTTCGTTAATTGCCGTATATTTTCTTTTGAGTTAGAATGTTAATCATTAACTGTGTGTTTTTTCTCTCTTTTTTAAATAACGGAATGGTTATTATGGTTAAACACTTCTCGACAAAGCAACGTGATTTTCCGAGCTCGGAAAGATCTTCGCACGTGTGTAGACCTAGGCTATTTGGTCTTGCAAGAACAGGTGTGTGCACCGTTCCCTGGTGACGCTTAGATCAGTAGACTGGGTATCAGTACTTGCTACGGACATAAAGAAGTTTAGAACTATACACCAGTTTCATAACAAGTGCAGGTTTTTTACTCAAGGTGAAGCCGTAGACTGGGCTAGAGGGGCTGAGTTATGGTCATCGATCTAACACGAAAATGTACTATTTTTGTAAATAAAAACATTTCTAGAAACAAAAATGAAGTTTATCTTCAAAACGTCTGTATATTCAAAATCAGTATATGGTGGAGGAATATTCAGTGATGCTCCATAGCCGCAACCGATCTCGCGCTTTCCTTTGCGTTTAACAACGGCCGTGAATGCATCACTGGACGAGTTCATCGATTACTCTAAAAGGTGACAGGTTGGACCATCTTTAACATCTGCCTATACTTTGAGTGATAGTACTTTTTAATAGTACAAAATTAAAAGATAAATTAAAATCTATCCTTGATAGATCTATAGTTTTGCTATTTATGAAAATGGGCTATCTTTGATAATCCATAACGGCTTGGACTTGTTTTTTTTTTTATTTTTACAGAAGATTCTATCATTGGAAAGTTTGATGGTACACATGTAGCACAGGCCCATAGTACGCGGGATTTTTTGGGAGCCCCCCCCCCTTTCACTTTGAAAACGTTGCTATAGGCCTGTAACATGCTATTTGGATTAAATATTCCTGAAAATGAGTGAGGCGTTAAATACATTTTTAAAATTATACGATTAATTATATTTAGTTTACGTTCTATGTGAAATTAAAACTATTTTTATGCATGTGCAACTTTGTGATAAAGTCACTACATGCATGTAACGTTATATATGTACATGCAGTTTGTTTCCTACTATATGCATATTTTATTCAACAAAAGATGTTGAAACTCAGTAGCCTAAATATTATGTCATTTTAGGATGTTTACATGTATGTATATGGCACTTATATAGTTGACTTTCTACAGCTTGAGTGTCTCTGACGTTTTGTCAGTAAATACTTGTTTTCTTTTTATTAGAAATCATCTGAACACAATGAAAATTCGAATAAATTAAAAGTCGAATATCTTGGATATGGGGTAACCCATATCTATTCTTGTTTAGCTGATGAAACGAGAAAAATTTGGTCGCCCAACCATCGGCTTAAATGTGACCTAGGCATAAGTCACATTTAAGAGGATGGTCGAACGACCAAGTTTTTCTCGTATCGTCGGCTGAAAAATCATGATCGGCAGACACTAGTATCGGGTCATATTGATTCCTAGGAATACCGATGACTATAAAAGTTCCATTGTTTTGGTCCTAATTGATAGAAAACATGTAGCTGATATTTAACTGTTTAATTAAGAAATCAAATAATTAAATAAGACTAACTGCATGTGTATATAATGTTGCATACTGGTCGTATATTATCATAATTGTGATAAATTTTAAATATGTCGCTTTTTTTTTCAATGCATACAATTTCAAGACCCTTGAAACATAATTCTTGTGAAAGGTTGCATCCAATAATTTAACTCTTTATATTAATAATAATCAACTGCAATGAGGAATACCTGTACCATTGTAGTAACCAAAAACAATAATTTTCCACTAATATACGTATATCATCAGTGGAATTATTTGCTTCCACTAACTATATCTTATATATATATATATATAGAGAGAGAGAGAGAGAGATTTTGATAGAAAAGAACATCGTTAGTTTGTCTAGCATTACTAAACGTATAGAGAAGGACTTGTTTTGTACATGAAATTTTTTATCTTATTTTATCCGACGACACTTCTTGTGGGAACTGCTGACGATCTTCAAAAAGCTTTAAATGAATTTTTCTAACATTGTAAAAATTGAAAGTTATGTATGAATATAAAAAAAGAACAAAGTATCGATAGTGTGTACTGCTTAACTAGTACTTCCCTGAACAGTGAGTTACTTGAGGTAAATGAAGAGTCTTTAACTTGCCTACAATCTAAAAGGGAATGAGCATTATCCGAGTAAGTTCAAATAACTTGTCTTTTGTAAAACAGTTATAGAAAAAGATAATATATTGCTTACTCTTAAGAACTTAAAGCATATATTTTTGTTGTTTTTGGTATTACAAACATGTATTTTATTTGTTGTTAAAGTACAGGTTGAAAACACTTTAATTCACAAACCTAAAGGTTTGTTTTTATCATTATTATTTTTATAAAAAGATCCAATGTCTGATTTGGTCATTCTGATCAATGCACATTTTTTTTTTTAAATTTAGTTGTTATCAGGTCTTATACTTAAATCAAGAATATAACTTTCATTCTTGTTGAATTCCTTTGATCATAGGTGTTTAAGTTTGGATAACTTGTCCCTCTTTCAATATCTTCAAATAAAACTTTCAGATCTTTTATTCAAATTTTATAAATTACTACATTCACAATCTTAAAGTTGTCATTTAAAGAACATATTAAATTTGTTTTGTAGTAAAGGATCAACACCTTCCATGTTAAAAATATTTAGTATACCTCAATTTCTTCCTGTTGTCGCTGATTTATAGGTACATTATTACATTAGTTACCTCTAACATAGACACTTTCTGGCGAGTTTTTTAATAAGAAGTTTTTTCCTCAAATCACTGACGATATTACGTGGATTTGTAGTAGGATCCATTTTTTTTATTATTCGCATTAAAGTTTAGCTACTCGAAGATTAAAAGAGTTACTGTAACGTCGGAGTTTTAGATCCCATCTCTGCGGAAGCTCTGGAGGGACATTGACTTCTTAGGTGTTTTGATTTAGTTCTTATGACTTATTTGTTAATTCTTGTTTTTTAAAATTTAACACACGTTTACTTAACCCCAAAACGTGGCCTGAAAGGTGGAGGTTACGTGTTGTTTTAGAAAAGAAGAAAGTAATACTTTGCCTTTGAATTTATTACTGTTGACAAGATAAAACAGTAGATATGTTCACGTATTCAATCATTATGCACACTGGAAGTTACAAATAAGAATTACGTAAAAACTATTAAGTATCAAGAAATAACAAATAAGAATTAACAAATAAAAATTAAGTTATAACAACAAAGTTACAAGATATTAACAGATATGAATTAAGTAGTCACAACTGTACTGGACGTTAAACGGTTAAACTAGGACTAAACATTTAATTTTAATAATAAATGTAAGGCAAGCCAGACGTTCTCCGTAGCTACGTTAGATTAAGTTATAACGAGCCAAAAAAAATCATAAAAATAACTCGCAACAAATAAGTTATAACAAATAAGTCATAACAAGTAAGTCAATGTCCTTCCAGGGCTTCCGTACATCTCAGATTTTATCAGCTTTCTGACAGTTGCTTCTTTTTTTTTTTTTTTTTTTTTTTTTTTTTTTTTTTTTGCGAAGCATATGTTATCACAATGGGAATCAAAGAAATCTGAAATGACGATCATCTATATCATCTTGTTTTGTATAGATCTTGAGGAGGATAAATCTTACCATATCGTTAGTGGTAATAATACCTTTTAGATATGTACATGTAAAGATTGCGTGGCTATGTTGTTGTAACCAAGATTTGAAAGCTGGCTAAGTTCCAAATAAATTTATCCGTATTATATCTTTCTTTATACTATATAGACACTAGTTTCGAATCATCGAAAGTTCACATGTTTGTAATTATAAATGTTCGATTATATGTACTGTAATCTGTTATTAAAGATCTATGTTGTTTGCTTGATGTGGAGGTATTAAATTTTGTTCTATAGCTTTCAGATTGTGTCTGATATACATGTACATTTGTGATACAATTAAAGCAACCAAGCATTATTGTCTCCCTTGAGGAATTTCAATATATCGTGGAAATGGTTAAAGGCGTCACAGGATCAGTGTGCAAAATGTCGATGAGTATCTTAAATAATAAAAATGTGAAAAAAATCGAGTTCAAAAATTTTAATAAACTTCACAAAATTACAGAGCAGGCACGTACCTCTGGAAGCATCAGCCGTACATGTTGGCTTAATTGTCATTGAGTAGAAAGCATCCCTTGTCGATCGGTCCCTTCCGCTGCGAGCCCTGTGTCTTAATCGAGTAAATAGAATAATATGTTGTACAAATCGTAATAAAAACATCAGTCAACATTCAACCTAACAACAGGTTGTTTTGCAAAAAAGGTCATTGTGTAGTTAAGAGAAGGAAATTCATACCATTGATGATAAAAATGAATTGATCGAACTTGGGACAAAATCACCATAATATAATATATCACCCTCTGGTTTCTATCACCGTCTTGATTATTTGGGGAATTAGCTGTGTCTGATGTGAGAAACTCACAATCACAGTACAGATCTAAAAGGAAGAATCAAATCTGTAGAATTACAATGAAGTTTATTGCTTCAGACCAGACCAAACACTGATTTTTCAATACAAATCAAGATCAATCAATCATGTTAAATCTTACAAACAGTAGTACAACATCCAAAGTATGAAAAGGTAAACAAGGTAATAAAAGATAACTTTAAACTTTAGATTTAAACTTTTAATATAACATTTACATGTACATATATATACATAATATATATGGTGTATTGCTACATAAATAGGGGAAGATGGCAATGGAAGAGTTGAAGACTTCAGGTTTATAATATAGTTTAGTTGTTAGTTTGTCATCAGTATTCTACTCTAGCAATTTAATTAAAACATCCAAATATAAAACACGAATTGTGAAAAGGACAAAAACATACGCCACCTGGAAACACCTGCAGAGGTGGGATCAGGTGCCTCGGAGGAGTAAGAATCCACTTAGACCAGTCACACTCGCTGTGACCTTCTGTACAGGTCAGGTAAACGGAGTAATCCTAGTCAAAATTGGTTTTAAAAAAAAAAAAAAAAAAAAAAAAAAAAAAAAAAAAAACACCCCCCTCATAAAAAAACAAAAACAAATAAGACTGCATTTGCGGCGAAGGTCTTTTTTATTATAAGAGTCATAGAATTTTCGAAATAATGACCTTAACGATATTTTGTTGAAAGCCTTCTAATATCAATTTATTTGCCTGTAGCCCGCGTAATTGATCATACTCAGAATATGTTCTTCCGTGTCAGTTGGAATCAATATCTAGGAAGACAGAAACACCATGTACAGATAATACTGCAATATTTCTACATAAAGAGAGAAAGTTGTTGCCGTTTGTAATACAGACTAAGTTTAGTTGTTAGTTGGCCATATTAGTCAGTAAAACATGCAAATATGAAACAGGTATAGCAGATTCAGTCACTGGGGTTCTTTTATATTGAATATAAGATATATATATATATATATATATATATATATATATATATATATATATATATATATATATATATATATATATATATATATATATATATATATATATATATATATATATATATATTATAATATGGGATAAATCGAGTGACTGAATATAATAATTGTTAATTAATTAAACGTCTCCCATGTATCTAAAATGTCGAATTGAAGGCCACATCAAGATTTTCCTTCTTATGAAGAAGTTTTTGAATGTTGAATTGGAGGCCACAGCAAGAAACATCTTTTTCATGTTAAAAGTTTTTGAATAAATTCTTCTTCATAAAGATACAAAAACACGTCGGCTAATGAAGGCGCACAATTAATTTCCCTGAGACTTCCAACAGATTGTTGGAAGACCAGACTACATAGATATTGCATTTGAAAAACTAGAGCAATTAACTTTTTGATGGAACTTTAAAGTACTTGTATGTATAGAGAGACTGATTTTCAACAAAGTAATTTTGTGGATGACCAATTACAGGATATGAAAATTTCCGAGTGTCATTTTTATTGAAGAAGCAGTCGTCTATGATGACAAAAAGCCTGGTCTTTAATGTATAGTGAGAAATTGTATAAAATGTTGAAACATTACACATTTAATTGATTTGGAAAAAAAGTTCCGATATCAAATTTTCTAAAAGTACTTTGGAGTTTATTATCTTTTCATAATATACGACAAATTAATCATTATTAACATTATCTTGTGATTTTAAACTGTTTTCAAAGTGTCTAAGTAGAAAAAGCCACCCAAAATTGTGATTGTGATTTTTTTTTAAGATACCTTAATTTTTTGTGAGTTTTTGTGGAATCAATATCTAGGAAGACAGAATCACTTGCACGAATGCCTGGTAAGGTACCTTAATTTTTTCTGTGAGGAAACTTTTTAAGTAGCAATATTTCAATGACAGATTCTTGGAAAAAAATATATATATTATTGAGGAGCGTGTCGTCTGACCTTTATATGTTGTTGTACAGTAGTGCTGAAGTTTTTCCTTCACTAGTTTTATTAATTTCGTGATGAGTAAAGAAGGTAGAGCATTTATTGGATCCCGCTTTCAATCTTTGTTTTTGAGGATTCTTTAATTGGAAGTTTTGGAATCCAGTTTTTGATGTAGCAATTCAAATTCAATACCTATACTCAATCGAATATATGTTCCAAGAAGCATAACTCTTGCGGAATATAAATATAGTGATTTTTTTTTTTTCAGAATGAAAATCCGAGAGAATTTTACTGTGAGAATGATGTATTTTGTGCTCCAGCATTTTAGTTTATAAGTAAATGCTCAATATCTTTATGATGAAGAATAGGATCATATAACAAGAATTTTATTAGGAGAGTGGTCACAAGATTTTGATCAAAACGAAAACGTGGCGCAATTGGCACCAATGGGAATTCCGACAGATTGTTGAAAGACCTAGTCTCCAAAAACTATATCTATTGTCAATCAGAAACTCAAGCATCTGTTTAATGCCACTTCAGAGTACTTGTGTGTACAATCAGAATTTTTTTTTAACAAAATAGTGTTGCATTAATGACCATTCACAAGGTAAGTTAATTTACGAGTTCCATTTTTATTGTAAAAGCAGCTGTCAATGATGTCAAAAAACCTGGTCTTAATTTATCGTGGGGAATGGTACTGTTGTATAAAGTGGTTAAAAGTCGTACGTTTTGATGTTATTGGTTTTGGTAAAAGTTTGTGATTTCTAATTTTCTAAAAGTCTCCTTGGAATTTTAAGTATCCACAACTGATTTACACCACCTCTCGAATATATTGTTGTACAATTCTTTTGAAGTTTCTCCTTCAATGCTGTTAATATCTTCAATGCTGTTAATATCTTCGTGAGGAGTAAAGAAAGAGGCTTGGTAGAATATTTACTGAAAGCCGCTACGTATCTCTGTTTGTAAGGATTTTTATGACGTCAAGGAATCCTGTTCTTAAAATTCACTTTGATTATTGGAGACATGTGTATTAAAGATATTTAAAACTGACATATGATTTTGAAGAATTTCCTCCTTAGAAGGGAGGTATGGGGTTAAGTTGGATGACCACTTGCATAATTAAATCCCAGTTCCTCTAAAATACAATTAAAATAATGAGCGTTTACAAATAATGACAATTCGATGTTACCTGCTTTGTCAAATGGGACCAGTACAAACTGATTGTGTAATCTATCTAATTCTTCTTCACTTCTGAAACTGAATATGTGTACTACTATCTGGCTATGATAAATGTATATTCATGAAAAAATTCTCAGGTTTTCAATGATTTTTTTTTTCAGTATTCATTTATAAAAACTTAGCTCGGAGCCTCCTCCCTTGGACCTTAACCAAGACACCTGTTTCTGTAATAATTTTTTTTCAACTCATTATATAAAAAATACAATGGGTTAAAAAAAATCCTACTGAAACAAGTGTCTGTGCTGACCTCTGACAGATATTGACATGCTAACATAAGATTAAAAAACTAACGTTAATCTTTAAAAATATACTTGCAGTTTGCTGTGATGATAAAGATTAAAAACACACGCACAAAACCCTTTTCCTTGGCGTTAGATTTTAATTTAAGAGGATCAAATTAATTGAGACATAATGGCAACCACTGCAGAATTAATCGAATGACTGAATGTACGAGTTAACAAGTCATAATTAAAGCGCAAAGTTGACACCGATTTGACTGGCGTGCTTGGAAACAAATAATATCTAGATCTTCAAGGATGAATGAATCTCTTTGTAAACGAAAATTAGTTGTTTTTTCCTTGCTTTTCTGGGTGTGAGGAATTGCTTCATGAAAGTGGAAAGGTCGTCTTTCCGCGTGTGACACTCCACAGTCCATAAACCAGGTAACGGAGCAAATCAAGGCTATTTTGGCATAGTTCGAATTTTCTCATTTGACCACAGGTATTTATACGGTACCCTACTTCAATCTGAATTAAAATGAAAACAAACAAATCACCAATATATGTGTTTATATGATTTTTGAAAATTGTATGATAAGGCTAAAACAAATCTATGTCCCTCCTCTTCAACACTGATGATGTCAAGTATTTGAAAACTCCATTAACATATTAGCAATATTGTGAAATTTTACGAATATTTTTGACTGGTTGACTTATCTCTTGAACAGGTGAATATTTGTAATAGTATTTCCCAGCAATAATGAAAAACACTGCTTGATGAGATTTTCACTTATTATTTTAATGTAATTGATGAAGGAATGAATTAATTAATCTAGAATTTTCCTTTGTAAAGGAATATGTCCTGTAATGTATGAATTAAAAAATAAGAAAATATATATATATAGTAGCTCATATATAATTTTAAAAAAGATAACAAAATATATATATCCCTTTTAAATTAATCAATATTTATTTGTGTCACTTTATCAGTCCAACTGATAAAGTTGGAAATGTTATGATGTCTGAATTTATCATTAACTTAAAGTGATATGTATTGTGATATAAATAATAATTTTTCAAATTTTAGTCCACCTCATGACTCAACATAAAGGCATGTCTGACCGACTCAGACTAGCAATGAAATAATTTATTTTGTGTCGAGCTTGTGAAGGCACATATAGTCCGACTGTTATGTAAAGTATCTGTGAGTTAAAATGATGCAAAAGAATTATTCAAAGATTTCTAGTTAGTTGGCTCAATCATGTTTGCTTTCTTGTGTTATCAATGTGATTTCACTTTCTTTTTTTAAAATCCTGTGAAAAATAATCGTGAAAAGATTTGTTTTGGAAAACCCTACATGTTACTATATTAGTATACAAATCAATATTTTGCAAACCTTACCACCTTTGAATTTTTTTGTCATAAAGGCTTAACTCTACCTAAACTTATCCTTCCTGCTAGGTCATTTTCCTTACAGCATCTGTTGAGCAGTGTATATTTCAATATAAAACAAGCTGAAGTACAGTGCTCTCAATTTCTGATATTTCTCTTGACTTCAATAGAAAGACATTTATTCAATAATATATTTATAATTTTTTTGCAACTCAAAAAATAAAATAATTGATAATGTCATTATTTGATTATGATATTTTCATGTCAATTATTTTAGTAATATTTTAAACTGAATCATATAGTGATCCACAGAAATTAGGTCAGGACTAGTGAAGATGATGTCAGGTTGAGTAAAATTTTCAGGTACTAGTCTGTCTGGTCTAGTCAGTCAAAAATTAATGTTGAGCCTGCATCTTATAAAGGTAAAAATATAGTTTATATTTGTTAAGGATCATGATGTTTGAAAACAAAGATTTCTGCTGAATGATCACACTTTTGTGTTGCATGAAACCTGTTTTAAATCAAATGTACTCCTGTAAATGGAGATTTGCTTATGTTCACACATTATTTTGGTCAGTATATGTATAAGGTTGTTAAGATCACCAAACTGAATTTTATTTGACTGAATATGTATTTTCCTATGATCGAAATCTGGGGGGGTTTAAATTTGGTAACTATTAGAATCATTATATTTTTTGCCAAAAGAAAAAATACAACTATGTTCTAAGTATTTTTTAAAATTATATTTTAAAATATACACTGTACAGATGGTGATACCATATCTCTTTAAGAGATATTCTCTATTCTGATAAACAATATTTAAAAAAAATAAATGATATTTTTTAAGCAGTGTCATTTGTCCATGTGCAATGAATTTCAATACGTTTTCAAATTTTTTGCATCTAAAGAATTGTGTATTTTCAGAATGAGTGCAGACATTCTTAATTATGCCAACCAGGGGGTAGTGAGCAGCACTCTCTTTGCCATACCTGGATTGCCTCCCCCATCTGCTGTCAGTTCTAGTCATTCATCCAGGACCAGGAGGCCAAAGTGAGTTCATAATCTCTAGATGTTTTTAAGATTGCATTCATAATGAAAACAATTCTTAAAAAAAGGTTGACCAGTTTCATTTATAAATGAAGCACAACTAATACTGTAATGTAGAGAAGCTATCAGGAATGGTGGTACTAATACCTGCACTCTCCTGTTTGACTTTATGTTGATGGCATTTAAAATTTAGAAAACAAATAACTTATGTTGTTTAGACCAACTAATGAATCTATTTCAGAAATTGTTATGTGCTTGCTCAACTGGGAAAAAAGTTATATAAGTACATATATGTAGCATCTTCAGTATTATTTCTGATATATCAGGGTTTGCCCCTAAGACTCAGGAGCCAAGGAATTTCCCTGCCTATAATGACATAATCCCCCAGTTATTCTGGTATTCCTCCTCCCCCTATCAGGGGAGGAGCACCAGACCCCTTTCTACTTTTTTAATGTCCCTTTTAATTTAAATCTTAGGGACAACCCTGGATATATGCATCCCATATGTAACATTTTTGCAAGATTGGTCAGTCTATTCAGAATTTAAAGATATTCCAGTTAATGTTCAATCCAAGGTAAATTGTTTATTGTAACTTCATTGACATAAAACTGATAAAAGATTGAAATCTGGTCATTTATCCAGAATGTCCAAATTTGCAGATTGAATCTCAGTAAGTCATTATGAATATGCCAGAATTTGGCATTATCAAGCTTTATCATATTTGGAATATATCCTTCACTTTAGAGCAGTTATTACTATGCATTGCCATCCTCTCTGAATGACAGAACTAAGCAATGACCTATGGAATAAAATGTTGTTTTTTGTTTGTTTGTTTGTTTGTTTGTTTTTCTTTTTGTTTTGAAAATGTGACCTTATATATAATTTCAATTTATATGAGAGGGTATATGTAATCAGAAAATTTGAGTACATTGTAAACTTTGTGAATATTTGAAACATTAATATAAATGAGATCCGATGAAAATTCTAAAAAAAAAAAAAAAAAAAAAAAAAAAAAAAAAAATCTTTAGTGAGGCAGATAAAGTACTACAGTGGTAGAGGACTAGAGGGAGACAGACATACATAAATATATATACATGTGACTTACTCAGAAGACTGAAAAGATGATTCCATAGAAGTGAAGGTCTTAGAAAATTTGATATTCATAAAATAAAATAATTCTAAATGTATGTTTGCTGAATAATCACGTGCAGTAACCGTCCGGTATGTACGGGGATAGTGTTTGAATAAGTTTTATTTAAAGTGCATTTTTCACCCTTAAAAATTCTAAATTAGTCTGCAAACTGTCTAAAAATGTAAAATAGCACCAAATTGTAGATTGTTTTTAGATAAACTCATATGAAAAGAGTTATATACAAACTTCACGAAAGGTTTCAACAGTGTGTTTAAACGATATCGTGTTACTATGGAGCAACCAGCAAGTGCATGTTGAAAAATAAATTACACCAATATTTAATGTCAGTGTCAAATGAAAGAACAACAGGCACCGCAGGAGTCACAAAATACATAAGACCAGTAAAAATTTTCAGTGTTGTTGCAAATCAAAGTAAAATCTGGCGTTAGACACAGCCAGTGTTAAAAGCTTTCACCCGACTTTCCCCTTATTGTAGGTTCAAACAAAATCAATACAATGTAGATGTTCAATTTTTCCTATTTTCATCGATTTTCTAAATCGGGAGTCAATGTTCGGATTTACCTCCCTAGAAATGAAAAACTGTATCCGGGAACATGTACTTCTATTCACCAAGGTAACATGAATGTTTTTAGAAAATAGTGTTAACATTTTATGCTACGATGCTCTAAATTGTAAAAACATATTTGCTAGTCTCTAATTTCCTTTTTTTAACTTGTTTGATACAATGTCTCCTTTTATTTATTTATTTTTTTAATTTCATTGATATTTAATCAAGGCAGAAATTGTGTAGAAAATCAATGTTTCATACATGTATATTTTATGAGTCGATATTGTGAATATCCAGTCCCCTTTCCTTATGATGCATGCAGAACTCAAAGTTTAAAAGATACTTCTTTAATAACGTACATATAATTTGTCGCTGTAGCATAAACACTTTTCAGATAGTTTTTTGTTGTGTTTAATATCTGAAAACTGTCTTTGTAGAATGTCATGATTCTCGCTAGTTTCCTCTTACGATGCAACAGTCTATAGACTTTCTGCATAAAGGCGTTACTGGTATAGGATCAGATAAAATGCTTTTACAGCATTGTGTACTACTACGAAAGTTTGGATTTTAAAATAATTCTAATGTGACATTTTAAACGTTTTGGGGAATTTTTTTTAATTCTTTACTCAGGCAGAATATTATTTATTCACATCCAGCATCCTAAATACCCTTTTCAGTTTAAAACTTATTTTGAAATTTTGTCATTCTGATATTAAACAACAAGTATAAAGGTAGTTTTTATTACCGGTATCTGCAAAAATGGATAACAAGCGGTAGTTCTTAAGTTATCTTGCTAAAGGTTTTCTTTAAAACAAAATAATTGATTTTTTTTCGGCCTTAAGCTTTTAAAGGAAAATCTATATATTTTGATAGCAACACTTATTCCTGCATATACAAATGTATTGAAACAGGCCACCTTTGCATTGGGATTTAAAATGGTTTTACACCATTGTACAAGTTCTCTCTGCTTGGTAAACAGAAATTAAGGTTCTGGTTTATTGAAACTTTAAAATGCTTAATTGTGTGGCGTACATTCTTGAAAAAATTAAATGATGCATTTAAATTGAATTTGTTTTCTTCGTATCACATGAAATAATGGTTTAAACGTCGGGAATCGTGTAAAGACTGAAGTTATTCATACAAACATGCCCATAAAGTTTCATGATCAAAACCAGACGATTTAATTGTTTTCCTTCTTTGATGAGGCATGTTTAAGGAAACAAGAACCTATGATTAAGACCTCAATCTGCTGATATCACGTTACATATTGCAAGAAAGATTCCATTCATTTACACTAATCTATTGGTATCAATGTAAAAAATAATGAATCACAAAGCTGATCTTGATAGATTTAATCTTGATTGATTAAAACGTCCAAGATTGTTTGTTTACGTGCTTGCATGATGGAAGTAGCAAATCATTACTCCACTCTAAGGTCAGGTTTATTTACTATTAGTATAAAACTAATTTAAAAAATATAATAAACCAAAATATTCTTTATGATTTGCATAATATTTTTTTTTAACATTAAGAAAAATACATTACTATTGTAAATGTTGGACATACATGTAGATCCTAACGTCGTCTTCAGCAAAACTTCTAATACAAAAGAGCAGCCAACACTGTCACCTTTTTTGGGAAAGGGTTTCTTTTTCAAGTATCTTTAGTAGTGGTGATTTTCGTGTATTTTGTCAAAAACTAAGGGCGTAAATGGGTTCTTTTTTCAGTATATGGAACAGTGTATGGAACATTGCTTAGTTACTTCGAAGAATAATACGAATTGTTACTTTTATACATTTCCTTTATGAAAATTCTTGAGAAATTTTTTTCATGGAAAAATACATTTCTTACCAATTTGAAAGTCCATAATGAACGGATCTGCTCTCCAGAATCGCGGATTTCATTGACATTTTCTTCATATGCGTGTTGCTGCAGTCGCATATACCTTATAATGGGATCTTATGATCAATATAGAAAATCTGTCTTATTAGTCTTCCTACAGGATTATACATGTATTTAAAAATGAAAGATCTGTAGAGTATATACAAATATACCAAAAATAAGTTTATAGTATTCTAATTCGGGGTTTTACTTCAATTGAATTGAATAGTAATCTTTTCTAACTGGCTTTTGTTTTCAATATTTTCTTCTTGGCAGTAATATTAAAAAAAGTAATAATTCGCTGAAATTACTTGAGGAACTTGAAACGAGACTAATCAGAGAGCAATAACGAAATAAATTGTCTATAAACGAACTCAGAATACGGATATTCATTTACCTAAAACTTTAATTGCTGTCAAACAACTAATTAAAGTTATCAAATTTGAAAAGTTTTTGCCCTTTATGTTAAAATTATCCTGTGATATATTTATAGGGGAATCTCTAAATGCAAATTTACTTCAAAGAAAATTATTTTCGGTACTCTGGTACAATGTATATGAATAAGTAAAATAACAAAAGGTTAAGGAAAATATAATCGTCAATAATCAGATGATGCGGGCTTTTGTAATAAATTAAGTGGAAAATACGCTTTATTAATATAATCCAACAAAGATATATTATAGGAGTTTAAAAAAACACTGGAGACTCATTGGGCTGGCTGCAACGATCACCTAAGTCACCAGACCTTTCCGGAAAATGAATATGTAAATACTACAATGTATTTAAACTTACTGTTGCCATCTACTAAATTCCATGACCTCATTAATTTTAATTGTAGGTTATCGAGGCTTTGTCGAGATATTAATTTTTACCATGCTGCTCCTGTAGACTTTACATTATACAGTTATTGACAGGGTATGAGGGCAACATATGATTTGTTGTACCTGAAAGTGAAAAATGTTGCACGAGGCCGCCGGCAACATTTCACCTTCAGGTCCAACAAAATATCATATGTTGCCCGAATCCCAGTCTATAACTGTTTTGTTATACCCTTCACTTAAGTTAGAACACTAAAATAAAAACCTCTAAATAGATTTACTTAATATATAAACAATTTTTTATATGTAATATTTTGGCTCTATCAATAAAAATAAAACAATAAAAAATGGGAAAAAATCATTATATCACAGAAATTATTTATCATAAAACATAATTTTCCCATGTTTCCAAATAGTGTACGGTAACTCTTGAAACCTCGGCTATTTCCGTGTTGCCGATATTGAACGACGACTATAGAATCAATTGTGACGTAGCAGTGATGTTGCGGTCTAGCAATTCTTATGTTGGACTCACACCAGTCAACAATGAAATCGTTAGACTGATGCAAAAACATTTACTTTGTTGGACTTTTTAGTTGTAATAAATATATAGAAAGATATTTATAAGGACATAACAAAGTTCTGTATAAAACTCCGTACCCTCATTGCAACCCCATCCTATCCCGGGGATGATTTATACACTACATCGGGATATATGCATAGCCACATTCCTTCTGTTTTTGAGGAAATAAAATAAAAATCCCCTTAGATTTCCAATGTCATATTGTGGGCCCCACCTTAACCACAGGGGTCACGATGTGATCAGGTGTGAATTTACGCTACTTGAGAATGCTTATTAGTATTTTAAACATGAATATTTACATTTGCAGATGTTTCCTATTATATAACACTATTTAAAGTTTTTTTTCACGTATCTAACTTTATTAAAAATGAAACTTTTAATTTCATAACACATGTGTTTTGCTTATAAAGTGTTTGGAAAGCTACGGCATTCAAAACACCGTAACACAGACAGGGGGTCAAGAGGTTATAGTATGCGTTTTATTTTGACGTCACAAACAATGAAAAATGTGGAAGTGCAACGTCATATAAGCGAAAATCACGCTCTCATAAAACAGGAGCTGTTGCAATGGCTCTTCGATTAATTGTAACTTACCCGAAGGATAATACAGGGATTTTGAGATATAAATCACATTTGCGTTCAAGGCAAGGAGTTAAAAAGTGTAAATATAAGCATTGAATGATTATTTTTGAAATATATTTACACACTAAATTGTCGACGGATTTTCCCGTTATTTCCCAACATGACACTGTTATCTCATTCTTTCATTTAATATTAAATAGATATTGTGGGCTTATTCTGAGATCCTTGTATCATTTTGAACTGCTTACCTGCCATTGCATTTTATTCTGCAATCATCACCTTTTAATGTGGAAAGTGGTGTATTTCTAACAATACTTACCATTTTTTGCAGTATAATTTGAAGCTACACTAAAGAAAAAGTACCCAAAGATTTTAATCAGGGAAGTTCATGTGATACAATGCAAAGAGCATCAGTATTGATGTACACATATTAGTATCAATTTAACTTTCTTATTGTCATCTTTTTTAACCCCATCTTTTGGATACTCTATCGTTTTTAATTCATTGTCATTGGATTTTTAACGTTTATTCTGTATTTTAATCGAGGGTATCTATTGTTACCTATTTTTTCTGACATTATCGCAGGATTTACTTGTATACAAATCTTGTTAAAGGAATTTTTTTCTCATATCCGAATTTCCTAGTAAGTGAAGACCTCATAAATTAAAACACCTATTTATACCTTTTCCAGCTATTTTATATATGAGTGTTAATTTTCACCTTGAATGGCCGAACATCAAGTCTTGCATTCATGTACATGTATGCATACAAAGATATTAAATTAAAGCACATATCGTTTATTTGAACAAGAAATTTACTTCTAATACAGCATATGACCTTTGAAGTTCACTCGACAATTCCTGTATAGGTCAGTGCAAGTGTTTATTCCTCTCCTTTCTGTGTCAGCCAAATCCAATACACAAATGAATTGTTCGAAAAATTTAAAGGGTCTAAACATTCACGTATACTTGAGCACATGAATATGCTTTTAGAACATAACAGGGATTCAAAATTGATCTTCCAGATATGTATTTTCCGACAATGATATGAAAGTTTGGGTTACTGCAAGAAACGGTGGATTTTATTTTCCTCTACCAACGTCAACTTTTGATTATATATGTACATTGGCTGATTTACACTAATCTCAGTGATGAACTATTCAAATGACTGAATATAAGTTCTTTAACATATTGAAATTTTATCACCGGGGTTCATGACGTAAATGGACTGAGTTTAAGTGAATTTTTCATTTATACTGGATTTGTTAATGTTTCTCATCTTCACTTGTTTAAAAAATGGAATCTTGCTGAAATGAAATATTAGCGGTGTACAACTTGTAACGCTCTCGAGACTATTTTTAATGATTTTTTTAAACAATTCCACAAATGCACTTTGATGAAACTTCCCTCACAACTGGATACCAGCTGACGACCACTTTTACCAGAAGTCAGGGATTTCCTTGCACGGTTTACCCGGATTAAGGTGCACAGGTTTGATCCCCGTCTACTGTTTACTTTTGGATCTAAGTCGACAGCCTTTTTCAATGACAACAAAGCCAAATGAATACCTAGGGACGTAATGAAAAAAAACAATACTCAGTTTTGCTGTCCAAATGGAATATCTATATTTTTACCATTCTATCTGTTGACCTCCCGGAGGAAGTAAACGTCTGTGATGACTGACGTGCTACCACAGCTCGCTAACCAGCCCAAGTTCTTCACTAACCAGCCCAAGTTCTTCACTAACCAGCCTAAATCTCTGTCCTTTGATGAGAGGAAGCTGACTACATACCCAAAGTCATTCCTTACTGAGACCGAAGTTCCTTCCATTGGTTTACAGCCAACTTTTACAACTTTCTTACCCAATCTACAGTCTGAAGGATACACGCTGACCTCATATGCTTCCTATATCGACGACCCTAGAAAACTCGTGGTACATTATGTGTAAGTTTAGGTACTCTCTTTCTCTCTCTCAAAAATCCATATGGGAAAAGGATTTACACAAATTCTCTCTCTCTCTCTCTCTCTCTCTCTCTCTTAAAAATCAATATGAGAAAAGGATTTACACAAATTCAGCATTATACGCTACACTACTGGTCATTTTTCATCATTCAAGTCTGAAAAAATTTTTTTTACAACTTTGACTTTCTTATCCAATTTCAGTGTGAGGATTTTGTATAACCTTTGTTTGCATATAAGGGTACAGTATTTTGAAGAGCACCTGTTTTACAATTTATGAAAACATATATACATTGTAAACATAAATCTATTATCTAGAAACAGCCAGGTCTACATTGTGAAGCGAAACTTCTCTGAATTGTGTTTTAAATATTTGTAACTTTTTATCCGATGCAATAAAAATCAATGCACATTTTTTTTTTATTGACAACTTGACGTCAGGTTTTCCATACAGGTGTAAACTATAGAGAACTTGTGTCAATAAAGTCATGAGTAAATCTGAAAGATTGAGAGCTGTTCAATCGCCGGAGATTTTACGTAAAGTGGTGTTTCAGAAGAACCAAGGTTGCGTTAAGTTCCCAATAGTGTTTTTAAATATTATCATTTTAGTGAAGCATATTCTGATAAACTATTAAATTATTGATCAAATAATATTTTACACTTCATATGCGATCGACTTCGTAATATTTCAGAAATTTGAAGTAGAAATTGATCTCTTGTCGCATTAAACTATGGTCTGGATATTTATTTTGAATGCAGATAAATCAAACAGGGAGGATTGAATGTGCATAATGAGGGGAAATCACGAGGAGATATTATCTCTACTATTCACTGAACGTTTTATCACCCTCACAACTTAATCAAGAGAAGGTTTTCAGAGGAACCAAAATAAGTATTTAAATCTTGATTGAGCTGTGACAATCGACCTTTGGGTTTGCACAGAGTTGCATCAATTTGTTCTTACACCTTTTATATTGATATTGGAACAAGTACTCGTACATGCATGTATCAGGTAGAAAGCGATATTTGCCAACTGTACAGTACAGGAATGCTATGTTTAAAGTTTCTAATTATTTTCATTTTCATTCATTTTCCATTTCAGTGTTAACGTTACATTTTCTAATTTTTTCTGAAACTTATCAAGAAAGATTTCAGACTGTTTCGAAGAATGTACCATGTGTATACTGTATTTGATTGACAAGTAAAAACACGTCTATTTCTGGTGAAGGATTGAAATTTATTATGGATCACTTTTTATCAGCGATAACCTCTTTCCCTATTGGCTTTTTGTCACTGGAAATACACTTAAAGATAAGATGGGGAATTGAGTTGTAAATAAGGAATACCTTTAGCAACGTGTCGTGGTTAATTTCCTTTTGACCACGTGAATTTTGTTATTGACCTCTTGCTGCAATAGTTGTTGGTTTATTGGATAAAATATATCCAGGTTGTATTTAAGATGTTGATATATGACGATTTTCTAAAAAGCATTTACAGTAATCAGGGTTTGACAAAATACATAATATTACATTAATACATACATGTATAAAGAAGAGATAAAAAGGATATTATAAGACTTTCAAACTAACCAAGTTTTCATTTTTTTTCCAGATCAACTCCAGCTTCTATTCGAGTTTCACTTAATGCCAATACGAATCTCACCAATGCAACGTCAGTGGCTCCCTCTAAGATAAACAGACCTCGTACAGCTGCTGCAGTTTTATCTGCCAAATCAGAGTAAGTGACGAAATGTTTGTTAAACAACAAAATCACGTGGTAGAATCAGTTTGCATTGATTATTACCGTGTAAGCAGAATTTTTAGCGAGGGTTTTGAGATCGCTAAAATTGCTTACAATTTATTCCTTATCGGCTATTATAGCTATCTTTCTTGACATTATAAAATCGCTAAAATTACTTCTCGCTAAAATATATATACCAATGGGGGGGGGGGGGGGGAATCGCTACAAATTCCACGTATACGGTATATCTGACTTAGCAAAAAAGAAAGAAAAATGATTTCGTATTTCCTTTCAATCGAAATTTTTAAAGTAGGTATTCTTTTTTTTTCTTTTGGAAATATGTGGGTTTCATTCAAAGACTCTCTATTCATGTCAAAACTTAAGATTTCATTAAAGTTTGTCATCTCTATTTAGCTGCATGCAGCTTATGTATTTCAACAGAACATAAACATGTAAACAGCTTTTAGCAAATCAATTTACTTTTTTGCAAATACTACATGTATATCAGAGTTGCTTTATCTAGTGCATTGCATCGAATTTGATTTGTTTCATTGAACTAAAGTTTACTGACACCAACCTGTAAGCGGATTTTATCATTGCTGAAGACTGAATTCTAAAGAAATTATTTTGATTAATATCAAACTACTGTCATTCTCTGTGCATGGTACACAAAAAATTGGATAATAATTTATGTATTTAAAGTCCACCTACAATTAAAATCTACTGAAAGGCTTAAAGTTTAAGTCATTTATAAATTCTTAATTCATTGATGCTAGCTCTATCATCTAGAAATTTACTCTAAATCATACAAAATTTATATTAATGGAGCATGTAAGTAACTGTTTATTGAATAAAGAAGTTTCTTCCGAATGGTACTAGAAAAGACTGATAAACATTTTTAAAAATACATTTAGTGCGAATTATTCATTGTCTCGTAAAAATATGAGAAATGTAGAAACGATGTCTGTAAATTGGTACATTTTGTTTCATATAAATGAACATATATTGAAAATGAACTGTATAGATATTAATTGAAGTTTTGCTTAACAAACATGGGATTGTGCAGGATACATAGAAACCTACAAGAGTTTCTCCATATATATACAGAAAAGTCAATATATTCATGTATAGCAGTATCATAATTAAAAGGTCTGATAAAAGACGATTAATGGAAAAAATGATTACAGTTTTATGAATTTTTATAATTTACATTTTGTACATTCTATGTCAATTTACCGTAATAAATAGTATTTCATAGACATTAAGTATTACATGTAATGACAATTAATATCTAATTGAGTTGAGTTTGGAACTCATTTTTATGATAGAAAACTTTTAACGCTGAAAAAAACTAGTTATGTGCTCCACGCTGAATTACACATGTCTTCACGTACATATTCGCAGAAACTACTTTAAAGATGATTTTCAGTGAAAAATCAATTGTGAGAACAAAATCGACTAAGAAACTTCTTGAGTGTTGAGAGTTTAAATAAAGATAGCTTAAAAATACAAAACAGAATTGCATAATGTTATGAACAGAGAGCTTATCCTTGTATGAAAAAATAATAAGATATTGTTCAAAACATCAATAATGTTTATGAATTACTTAACTTACATGGTGTGTATTTTATTTAAGTCTGTTAAGTCAACTACACTCTTGTTGGCCCACTTTTTCTAAAAAGGAAATAGGTTTTGCTAGTTTTATGTGATAAATTTTCAAAGGCGTTGACGCCCCAATCACTAATTCTTTGAATAAATATTTAACTTATTTTCAATTAAGTTTTCCACCCTGATATGTTTGTCAGGTGTATCGCTGGTTTTGATAGGCTGGGTTCGGACACCCGCTCTTATCACCTAGAGGTTTGGAAATATATGACCTTATGCATGCCACTCTTTTCATGTTCAACATTACGAGAAAAAATGTTTACTTAATTACAGAAGCCAATTAGTTTTCTATTAATAAATTTAACATACATAACATACAGGTTTTTTGTCATTTCGAAAGTGATTTTAATACTGTATATCAAAAGATTTCTTTGACACTCAAACAATTTGTTAAAACATTGTTACCAGATTCAGAATGACCGAACCAAAACATTTAAGTATGTACCGGTAATTAAACTTACCCCCATTTTAGGTCCAGCTGTGATCGTGTGTCCCAGGTAGAGCATGAACCCACAAGACGACACAATTTAGAAAACCACATGCCTGCTAAGCGTAACAAACCACCTCCATGGCAAAAGAATCTAGACGTAAGTATTTTCTGGCTTATTCTAGTTTGTCGTTGTTGTTGACCTGTATCCTATGACAATTTTGGTACTTGCAGACTCCTCTCGTGCCCTTTGTCACGGGCCCTGGCTATATCCTGTCCAGGAGCAAATCGAAGTTCGCTGTTACCATCAAAGAAGAATTCTTTGAGCCTGTAGCAGAGGAATCTCAAAAGTCAGTCATTATGCAAAATAAAAAGTAGATTATAACCAAAAGAAAAACCCAGAAACAAATAAACAAACAAAAGTGAATTTTTCTTTTAAAAAAGGACTAAAAACAATTGATTTGTTTGGGGTTTTTTTCTTTGCATGAATACATGTAACTTTTTTATTACAGGAGGAAACAAGTACCCACAGAAAGGTAAATATTTTTGGTTAACACTAAAAATATTGCTTAGAATAGTGGTATTTTTTTTTTCTTCAAAACACACCTCATTAAAAAAAGGAAAATAGGAGACAACTTTATACAGAAAAGATTTTTATGCAGTATTACACTGGTTAAGAGAATTGTTGAACTTTGAACATCTATTGTCTGGTACTTAATCTCTTCTTTACAATACAAAGTATAAAAGCCATTTACTAATATTTCAGTTCATTAAGCATCTATAAAAAGTTACGTCATGTTATCCATTTATTTCTAGAAATTCTTTCTCTTCCATAAGCCATGTAAAACAAATTAGCAGAGAATTCGTTTATAAATTGCGTTTTTTTTTCTATGAATTACAGACCATCATCTCGACAGTCTAAGTAATGTTTGTTCTTTTATGAGTTATGTTCAATTAACTTTAATGATGATGGATTAATGTGTTTCCAAAGATAGAAATTAATTTTGTTTTAACATTTGAAGTTCTGTGTGCCAAACATTTAACATTTTAAGAGAAATCAATATGTTTATTCAATAAAAGAAAAATAAACCCTATATCAAAGATGGAACTGATTTTTATGTACTGTTAAATTGTAAAGCATTGATTAGTTCCTCTAAAACCGTGATTAATTTAAACATTTACTATAGAGTGGAGAAAGAGACACCGAAGGTGTCTGGAAAGGATAATAGATTCCTAGAACAAATTATGGAGAGGTATTAAGATAAACCATTTCCCTTGCATTCGAGTCCAGCACTATATTAATGTTTCTTTTCCTTTATTCAAGAATGAACACCGAAGTATTTTGTGACTGCTTTGTATAATCAAGAGTTTTATGATGATTTGCTCTCTAACTTTGATTTCATGGTTCACAATTTCGTTTAAATTCAATAAACGATGTGTTGCAAAATTTCAACAAGAGAGAAGCATGTATGTATGAAGTCTTGTGTGACAATAACAAATGTGTGTTGTGTATTCATTAATTCTCTTAGTCTCAATGTTCAAAATTATATAATGCTTTTTTTTCTATAGTGTTTGATTTTTAACCAAATGTTATTTTTTAAAGGTTATCTTAATGATAAGTTTTATTTTCAAATTAGGCCATAAGGTAGATCGGCATTTGAAACAATTAATTAAATCGTTGAGTGATGTAGGAAAGAATTTCAAACATATTTTATTGTCTGATCTTGAAATAGGGATACAATCATTGAGCAATTACAGCAGCAAATCTCCGACCTTACATTATACTTAGAGGAAGAACGAGTTAACCATAGACAGACCAAACAGAAGGTTTGTGGAAATCATATCATTTCTTTTTGTCTTCTTAATCATTCTGACGTCCAATTGATATTTTCATTCCAATTTCTATAATGTTCTTATTTAATATTAAAGAATATCAAATATTTAATGTAATGTTTGATACTTAAAAAGCTCATTTAATGTGTACTTTTAGAATTTCTTTGAAGAAATATGTTTATGTATGTGATTATGTATATGTACTGAATTATTTTTTTAGGCAGAGGAATTTCTAAAAGACAAAATTGATGAACTGAACAATCAACATAGGGATGCCATCAGGTTTACTGTTTACTATTATTATTCAGCCAGATATTTACCTACCAGTTCATCTTCAGTCTGGAACTGTTAATGAATATTTCTAAAATTTGAAATGCAGTACTCTATTTATCTGATATACGTTTATTTGTTTCCTTCCAATGTGGTTAAATGTTTCAACAGAGATTTGCAAGAGGATCATAGAGATGACATGGAGAAACTCCGCCTCAGTATCGAAGCAGATCACCAGGCTTACAAAACTGCAGCAGAGGGACAAATCTGTAAGTACATGTAAAATAGTCCCAATATTCTGTCATCTCCTCAGTGTTATAAGTGAGGAAAATCTGTTAGTACATGTATCACAGTCCTGGTCCAAATATTCTGGCCATCTTCTCAGTGTTTTGAGTAAGTACATGTAAAATAGTCCCAGGCTTAATATTCTGGTCATCTCCTCAGTGTTTTGAGTGAGGACAAATCTTTTAGTACATGTAACATAATTCCATCATTTTGTTAATCTCTTTAGCATTTTGGGTGAGGACAAATTGGTTAGTACATGTTACATAGTCCCAATATTCTGTTTATCTCTTTCGTGTTTTGAGCGAGGACAAATCTGTTAGTACATGTACATATACATTTAGCTTAGTGCCAATATTTAGTCATCTCATTATTTTGTGTTATTCTTTCTATAACAGCTGGTTCAACAGTCCACCATTTGATAACTTCGTTAATGCTTCAGTCACTATATCTAGAGATGTCTTTTAAATTAGTTTATATTAGAGATTTGTCATATCCTAAAATTGGAATTCAAGGCTTTCTGTTAGTTTTATATTTATTACATTTCATGTATGAGCCATGGTTGGTTAGAAGTTTTGTCAACGTTTCAATAGAGTGCGACTATAAAAAGGAAAATATAAGCAACATATGTCAACAATAAGTGTTAAATAAAAAAATTTAACAATTATAATACCCAAACTATGATTGCATTCAACAGTTTGACCAGCTAAATTGTTTGTTAAGGAAATAAATGGTTTAGATTTGAAAAGAAGTATAGCTTATGCCTCTGGAACTTTAATTGATGTTTTCTTTCAGTAAAAATGAAGAAAGAAATAGAATTTCTACAAGGTGCATTTGAGTCCTATAAAAGTTCACTCCACCAAGATATGGACGACAAGTGGAACAACAGAGAAAATGATCTGAAACTCCAACTTCAAGAAGAAAAACAGGCTGCCGTTCATGAAATGAGTAGGATTTTTAATAATATATAATGTTATAAATTCCTTTTGAGTTTACAGACACACTAATTTATTATGTATTTTAATTATGCATCCATATTTCTTAACAGAAATGAAAGTAATACAGGAGAGGAATGTAGAAAGGATAGCAATGCAGAAAGATCATCAGAAAACTATTGAAAATCTACGCAAGGAACACAAAAAAGAACTGGATGTAAGTGCCATCTAAAGAACAAACTATTTTTACATTTAAAAAGAAAGAATGAAAATAATATTGCTGTGCTGTATGTTGAAAAAAAGTCATGTTTAAAAGTTAAAGATCATAACATGCTTTTTTCTGTAGGCATTAGTAAGGAAATTTTCCAATGCAGCTGCTGATTTGGAAAGGTTAAAGAAAACAACAGCGGAATTAAAGGTAAAATTAAATAAAAGTAAATTGTGTTTAAGAGATTTTTTTTATTCTTTAATATTTTTAACTTGTTATGCCTGGCAATGCAGATCATTTCTTATTCTATTAAAACTATAATGAATGATTATTTCCACACTGAACTGACTGTGGATTTATCCGTTTACCCAAATCAAGACAAAGGGCACATGGTGGTTGTTACCAGGCGACAAGGGATGCTCACTTCTTCATGGCATCTGATCCAATCTCTCAAGTTTCAGGGGTCCATGACTACTTCACTTTCAATTTGATTTATTTTGGACTTTTCAGCATGATTACTGTCCATTAATCCGTATTTTATTATAGGAAACAAAACGTGATCTAGAGACCATAACCACTGCTTATAATGAAACATGTCAACAGCTGGCCAATACGTCCAGAGAACTTGCCGACACAGTATGTTTTAAATCTTTCAATTAATTATAAAGTATTAATCATGTTCGAATTTATCATAATCAGAACTAGTTTATTTTACTTTGATAAAATTGAAAATATTCAGCGAAAGGGAAATTTAAATTTGGTATAATCTGGCAACAATTATCCATAATGGTAAACATTTTGATATTGCAGAAAGTAAAACTGATGTCCTTTGAAGAGCAGTTTGATGAGAAAGTTCAACAAGTGGATTCTAAGTATCAACAAAAGATTAACGATCTCATAACACAAAATATTGAATTGAGGTTAGTCTTGTATATTTTATAAGATTTTAATATAATTAATTTTGTACACTGTAGTAAATACAAGGGTTAAAAATTAATACGTTTAATTCATTTAAGACGACTCTATGTGAAGAAATGTGGACAGCTGTATGAAGAAAAAGTGAATGTGGAATTGGACAGAGTTAAAAGGGTTCAATCTGCTAAAGAGGTCATGCAGGTGAGATGGCTTGTTTTTGATGAATTCAGACTTTTAAATTTTTTTAATGAAAATATGATACATTTCCATACATCTAGTAGATAATACTTTGTTCACTTTTATAGTCCATGCTACATTCTAAACAAAGATCCGATGTGAGTTTTGCTCCTGGGGACCCTGAATATGAAGAAGTGATCCATAAACCAAAAACTAGACCAGGTAGTGCTCCATTGACAAAACGTGAAATGGAAACAGCCCATTCATCTGTAGGAAATACTGAACACTTGTTAGAAAAAGAGGACATTCCAGAATTCCCAGACACTGTCCTGCCGGAAGTTAGTAAGGAGATTGAAGAACTCAAGAAACAAATTATGTCTGACATTAAAGTGCCTACAAAGGAAGAGATGTTACAAGCGCTGGACAGTGCTAGATAGGAAATTAAAACCAAAATGATGAAATTCAGAGAGGGAATGTGTTTATGTATTCCTAGTACTTAATATTTAAAACAGAAACCACCAATCTTTTGGGTTTGAATAAATATGTTTTTTAAGAGAAATTTCTATTCATTCTAATAATTATTATTTTCATTTTTATGAATAGATTTATTTTTGTTTATTAGGAATAATCTACACATTCATTGTCTGTGTAATTAAATTTGTATTTAATTTATTTACAACTTTTTACATTATTACATACATGTGTATAACAATATTAAGTGAGAGTTCCAGTCTATTTTGACTCCTAATTTTTATGTATCTTGTACTTTGACTGTGATAAGTTGAGATGTATGATATTTGTTAGGTATTATCATATTAGGTATAATTTTGTATTGTTTGGGCTAGTTCATTTCAAAGTTACTTTTACCATTAAAAAAAATTGAGATAGTATATATCACCAACAATGAATTATTTATGAAGAAAAGGGGAATTAAAATATCAGAAATAGATCTGGGTTGTTTTATCTATCCCATTTTTTAAAAATAAAATATAAAATTAATTATGACTTGTGTGTTTGATCTATGAAATATGTTAAAACTTTAAGCCCCTAATCGATATAATGTACAGTATATGGTCATAAGTGAGTCATAATTGCATTTTTACACTTTATACTTCATTGAAAAACCAATATTAATTTTTATAAAAACGTATTGTGAGGTCAATTTAGTTCAGTTTTCTTGATTTTCTCATTGAATCATGCAGAATTGTTCAAATTTTCTTGCTTTAAAATGCTAAATAAAATGATACACTAGTCATTGAAAATAATTTATGAAATCGTCAAGACTAAAAATTCTAACCTCAAAGTACTGTGATTTAGAGTCGTAATTTTTTTATTTTACATTTGACCATGTTGACCTGTGATATCACTGCAATGCCTTCAGATAAAATTGAAATGTGAGGAAACTGCAAAGAATTCTACATTTTATGTTTAAGTCACAAAAAAATGAGCAACAAATAACACTGAAATCATATTTCAGAAAAATGTATTTTTCAAAGAAATATATAGTGGAAAAAATTATGACTCACTAAATTATGGGCAGGTACTATGTACATTTTACATTCACAACAAACCAAGATTCTTTTTGACAGTTTATTACAGCACACCAATTGCAAGTAAATCAAGTAACAAGTAAAATTTAATTATTATAGTAATTACACCGGCGTGAATTTTTTTTTTTAAGGTAAGCTTCTTAAGTACAATCTACGTGTCTAAAAGACTATACGACTTGAATAAAGTAAACCCATATTTAATATTTTTATATCCGCTACAATATATTATAATATATTGATGTATTTGTGTTATAAAATTTCGCTCCCTTAATAAACATGATATTGTATGTAAATCATAGCTTATAATAGGAAGAAAAATTGAATAAGAAAAGAAAATTAAATGAGATTAAGAAATCAAATAAGAATCCTATTCTCTTTCCATGTTTTCGACCAAAAATTATTTCATAAATTTATAATGACAGTGCTATTATTTTCTTTTCTTGTTCAGACCTCATGTTAAAGTAATAAATTATGCACTCATAATTTATTTTTTCAATTAACTGTCTTATATCCTCAATTGAATCTTGTAACGAATGAAAACAACGGAACAATTGTACCGAAGAGAAATGTTGTCATACTGAATTTTCTTCAAGAAGAGATAAGACCGTGATATTTGATAAAGCCATATATACACACACTCATACTTGGTGTATATCAATCCACATACATTTGTACTAGTGTGCATAATGGTGTCTCTGTGGACATTGGCTATTCTCGTCCTGGTTCCTCACGTCACGAAAGCAGCATTCTGTCACGGATCAGTAAGTTAATGAAATGGACTAAAGCACCAGAATTTGAATTCTATGTATTTGATGAAGACATATAAAAGTTTCAGATATGATTCCACAAAAAATTATATAAGTGAAAAGTAAACTTTGTAGCATTCTTTTCACAATTATGAGCTCTATTCTTGGCAATCGGTAGAAGAAAAAGTTGTCAACATATTTTTCTTTGTGTTTACAGCCAAGTAAAAATGCCAAACAAAACTTAAACCAAATTTATACGGAACCTCCAAGATATGTTAAGTCTGTAGTGAATGGCAAGCTCTTTACTGTTGGGTCTGGTGAAGACGCCTTCGACATTGTACATGTCTGGGGTTAGTCCTTCTCATTTATTAGTCTCTGAAACATCACAAGTAATCCTTTAAAACACTTTTAACTAATTAATATGCATTCGAGTATCAGATGCATCTCGTTTGAATACTTTCTTCATTGAATTGATTCTAAACATTCTAAATCGCTTACTATAACAGAAATTGTTACTGGTATTTGGTCATCATGTGTTCCGCTTAAACACTTTCAATAAATAAAACATTTTGGAGATAGAATTGGAACACTACAAAGTCTTCAGTTACATGTAACAGAATAAAGAGATCTACAAACTCTGTAACTTGCACTTAGCTTACCTATATTTTCAGGCAAGCCTTATGACTGGGGTAAGGCCCAGGGACAGTTACTTGGTGATAAGGCAGTTAAAATGATGGACGCCGTTTGGGAGTATCTCGAAGATCAAGTGGTATACAGCTGTTTTATGTTGTAGTAGCTTGACATAAAAAGTTGTATAAGAATAAGCATAGTTTCGGAGATTTTCCACATCATTATATATTTTCTCGTATATATTTTGTTTGGTCATCAAGTATGAAGAAATATCTCTCAGTGTATGTACTGTGTTTCAGATAGAAGCAATCAATGGAACTGTCCACATTTTCAAACCATGGTTCTTGAAAGACATTGCAGATTTTGGGTAGGATTTACCTAAATTGATGATTAATAATAATTTTTCTCACATTGTATATGGATATAATGATATACCGGTAATACTCATTAAACAATTAATTACAGCTTGGAAAAAGCACTGGATTTAGAACTTGACATAACAAGAAAATATTCTGGATCTTACTTCTTTGAAGAAGCTCAGGGGATCGCCGATGGATGTGGCATTGACTTACAAGTAAAGGATATTTCTTTATAATAATTGCATTAACTTGATGATTTGAAAGGCGATTATCTATCATGGTATTAAGTTATCTTTATATTTTCCTTTCGTTTTCAGAAACTTCTTCGCATTCACATGATAGGGGAACTAACGTAAGAATATGTAACAGTTAAGGGGTCACATTGTGAATGAAAGATGGAAGAAAGGGGTATGGGAGAGGAATGGAGAAGAAATGGAGAGAAATGTAAAGTGGAAGAAGGGGGAAGAAGAAAAGAATCCACTATCCACCTAAACAATTGATTTAATTCTTTCAACTTAATTGAATCTTTGTTCATAACATTTCAATCATCTTTACTAGTTACTGGAGTACTTAATAAAAGCTAGTGCATTAATTTACATTTTATGATTATGTTTTAATAAATCTAACAATTATTTTCTTCTACCAGAAAAGGAAGCTGTTCAATGTTTGGTGCCTGGGGTAGTGCTGTGCCAGTAAAAGGTTCTCTCCTTCAACTCAGGGCTCTGGACTGGAGTGTTGATGGTAACGTCTTCTACTCGCATTGTTTATATGCTTATCAATTCTCAATCTGTTATAATAAGGAATGTATTGACCATCTGTTTCATTTGAAGGGCCCTTTAAGGATTACCCACAGGTGACTGTATACCATCCCGCTTACCCAAAGGACGGACATGCTTTTGCTAATTTCGGGTGGACCGGTTGGTTTGGATCAATTACAGGTTATTCGTTTATGGATATAATTATATCTGCTGATTATTTATAAATATGTGTTTACCAAATCATGGAGTGTGCATTTTAACCATATAAATTTTCTACAACGTGCATTTGAATTTACATTTTTAAAACCTCACTTACAGAGTATCAATGAAATGATTGATGATTTTATCAAATTATGAATTATTAAGTATTTAAAATGGAACGTCTTAAAATCAGGAATGAGTTCACAGAAGATGGCAATATCAGAGATTGGTGTATCTTTTCCGGACTCGACGTTTGGCTCTGAATCAAGATTTGGAACTCCATTTACAGTTAAGTTTATACACTGTATCAGTCAGTTTTATTATATAGTAAATTTTAAACAGTTTTCGATAAATAGAACAAATGTTGCCATTTAGATTTTCAGTAAAACTGAAAAAAAATCATGTGAATAAAGAGCTGAGTTCACATTTATGTTTTATGTAATGATTCGTTCAATTTCACTAAATGATTTTGTACTTTCAGTTCCTTCTTCGAGATATTCTTCAGTTTGATAAAACACTAGACGACTCTATTAACCGCATAGCCAACTCCCCGAGAACTTGTAATCTAATTCTTGGAGTAGGAGACGCAAAGGTTTAACATCAAATTGCACTCTATTTCAATTTTTTCACTGCAAACTCTTGCCTTTTCGACAGATTTTCTTGAAGTCTAATTGATACTGTTTCATTACTGTTATCTAATGTTCGTGGCAGATCGGACAATTTCGGGGTATTGAATATTCGGCCTCTGTAGCAGACCTCTTCGATGATCTCAATATGAGACCAGCAGAAAAATGGCATCCAAAAATACAAAATGTCGTCTACTGGGGTATGTGACAGTACATAGATCTTTAAAATTTAAAATTATTTCTTTGATTTTTTAAAAATTTTAGATCATGTTATTTTTTCAAGTGTAATCCTCTGTCATCTTAACTCTATCACGGGTGTATAGTTTTTACACGGTTAATTGCAAGTTTTGGATGCATGATACTAATATAATGAAATGTAGGAATGGACTGGGACTGTCCCGCATTTAATGAAGTTCTTGGAAATCAGCTCCAAAAGTACCACGGCAACATCACTGTTGAGAACACTATCAGGGACGTTGTCTCCATTGTCCAATCCGGGGATCTGCAAGTCGCCATTTATGACCTAACTAAGAATTTGGCTTATTTATCGAATGCCAAAGCTTCTTATGAAAGTGGTCCAGCGTATGCCTATGAAAGGTAGAATCTACAATATGATAATAGATTTGTCTTTCACTATGATCTTTTTATTGAATTTCATTTTCAATTCAGATTTAAAAAGGAAAATTTTCAAATTTTGTGGATATTTTCTTTGTAGGCAATTTGTCCGACTAAATATGACGGAGCTTTTTACTGAAATTCCTCCCGAACTTCATTAAAAACTGTAAAATGCATGTATTATATGTCTTTAAAACTTCTTTGTGTATTTTAAACTGTCAATGTTTAATCCAGCTTAATGTCAATGTGCATTTTTGTCACATACATTGAAAAATAAGAAATTAAAAATTGACTCGTAAACATAATAAAGAAAGGATGTGCAATTTGTGTAACAGCTGATGAGAACGACCTTGCATCTCCGACGTGTTGGTTGCTGTTTTAAGTAAATTGATTCGTCCAATGTGCCACCGTATTCTACACGTGTACCAGATCGATTTATCAATGATTTCTCTTACTCTGTGTAGTACGTTTAAGACATAACAAGATAGACAAGTAGAAATGGGTTTTATATCACGTTGGTGTTTCTTTTCATTATTTTTCTTTTGTAAATTAATTTCCACCAATTCTGGATTATTTACTTCCGTATGTCAAATAAACGTGCTAAGAGAAGAAGAAAGAAGGTTGATAAAAGGACTAAACAGATATATAGATGCCACAGAAGCAACTGCTGGTTTTGTACCTAAAGACATTATAAGGTAAATCATTTTATTATTTAATGCTTGCGGTAGAAGTCAAGAATTAGTATTTGTTTCTAGTACAAAAGTGGGAAAAATATGGCAAGAATGGCAAATGATTTACTAGCATATTGTTTTAAACAAAAGCAAAAGAAAAACATGTATGTTAGATAAGGTGACAATACAAATGAAATACATTTATCTTTGTAGAATTATATAGCTATATACAAGTGTACAAGTTGTTTCGAAAACTGACAGGATGTACTCGATGAGCGTTTTATTCAAACAATTAAAAATCATGTACGAGATAAATTTAATCTATTTTATGGTTTAGGTGACGCTAATTTGTATTCGATGCAATGATTCTTTTGTTAAACAAGTTTAAGAAACAGATTAGTCGTTAATATTGACGTGAAAATAGAAAACGAGGGATTTGAAAGAAAGGGTAAGAAACATGCGCCGATGTTCTGTTTTGTTAAACCGACTCTTGCTACAATTTGCAACTTTTATTCGTGATGCATTAGTATGAAATCTATCCGCGACGACTTATATACATAAATACACTGTAAAATAAATAGTTCACAGCGAGAAATATTCCCGAGCAAATCAAAATTGCGAAACTCGCGGATATTTCTCGAACGCGAATAAAAGTTGGTTTACAGTACATAGTTTACTCCAAACTTGTTTGTTTGGAGTATTTATCTGTCTTAATGTGTTTAGCGCAACATCTCTTAATCTTATGGACTTTTCATTTATAAAAATCCTCAATCAGTACTTTATTCTCCAAATGTTGACATCATATACTACCTGTGGTCACATGGTACATTTTTACAGTCTTCTTACGAAAGCAGAGGATGAACAGCAGTTACTAAGTGATAAGTTCTCGGAGAACCCTTTGAATACTTTCCACATTTTGTATAGAATTTACCATGACTGGAATAAGATATTTCGTCTAATTTGGTGTGACGATTGTGAAACAACGCCTGCATCTCAAGGTCAGTCGAGAAAAAGGATATCTGAAAAGTTCATTGAAGTAAAGTTTTGTGTCTTTGAAAAAAGTACGTTCTTCTGACTATCTCAGAATTATAATATATAAAATATACCTTAACTATATCCATCTCCAGATTTCAACATTACACTCGGAATCGTGGAAAGAAAGGTGGGTGGTTGGGTCAATGAAAGGGATCTACAGAGTTCAGCTATTAATATTCTAAAGCTTTATGACATGTTTGACCTAGACACAAAAGACTTATTTGATGGGAAAATGAACGGCTACACAACGGTTCCTCTTTCTGTCGAAGAACTTTATTTTATTGCTTCAATGGCGGACAAGGAAGACATGATGCGTGCTGCTTTAGCATGGTTTGAAGAACTTTACCGTAGGTTTTCAGAGAACAAATATCCCGATTCTAGCATCAATGAGATTACAGTAGGCAGAGGACTAGCGGGTGTATACAACAAGGTATACTTGAATCTTATGAATAGGGATATTTCTTCCGTCATTGTCTTTGGTTTCTGAAATATCTATATCTTACACAGAATTTAACAAATTCTGTAACAACTGTATCTGTATGTATTTTGCCAGATTGGAATGCCCCAAAAAGCGATTGAAGTTTTAAAACAGCTAATGACAAAAGGTAATTATCTTTTTTTTTTAAAAAAAATCTTGCTGATTTTATGCTGAAAATCAACATCTTGGGAATGTAATTAATACTTTATGACTCGCTTTATCTTTTTTTGTTTCATGTTACAGAAGAAAATAATCGACTTCTAAAAAGAGACTTTGAATTCTACGCAATGCGACTAAATGGGATACCATTGGAAGATTGGAGTTCTACACTCGACACCAAGGGCAAAAAGTCAAAATTTGTACAGCTATGTCGAAATTCCCTGAAGGTAAGAAACCCGAAGTTCAGACTTTTTCCAAGCACGGTGATTTTTTGGTTATACTTAGCATATCAATAATTGTAAGCAATGTTTGTATTTTCAGTCGGCTAAAGAAGAGGCAAAGTTAAGATGTATCTTGAAAGCATCAGATATTCCCTATTTATTTTCAAAGGAGGAAATTTTTCATATCAGACCTAGGATTTCCGTATTATACGACGTTCTGGCTGAAAATGAAATCAAAATGATTAGAAATAGCACAGCATTAAGGGTAAAAATAGCTGGATTTAATTTTTAATTTTAAGAAACTATATAGGTAATTTATTATGACTTTTTGTACCATGTTCATATCAAAATAAACTTTAGTTAAATGGAGTATACGTAACTATTGAGTAGATCTCCCATCGTTTATTCTAAATTTAAAGAAAGTAATTTCTTTTGTTTTTAGCAGGCAACAATTAAGTATAAACGAAATTCCGTCAAAATAACAGCAATAAATAGCTATAGGTAAGTAAGACTTTACAGTTATTATATTAAAAGATTACATAATTCAACAACTTTAATTTGCATGTGTAAATTTTACTCAATTTCCGTACTCGACAAGCACTGATAAATATAATTACTGTTCATGTATAAAGCAAATATGTTTTGTTTCTATTTCATCAGATATACCACAAACGACATTGATCAATACTTAAGGAGGACGCTAAGGAAAAGAATGCGTTTGATAACTCGGTTACCAATACAGTCAGAAGAGGTTTGTATCACTGATATATGAAATTTGAAATATTAAATAATTCCACTTTTCTTATTTCCCTTTTATTGTATAAAAGTTCCACTTCATATATGAAAGCATAAAATTTATCTACTTTCTCCTTTCAGACAATGTACAACATCGATAGTAGAAGAATTGCCACATGGAACTTTGTCGTACGTATTCCTAACCAAAATAAAACAAATACTGTACACAATTCTATAATAGTTTGACGTAATGATGGCCATGTTTTATTTCCTTCTCTTAGCTAAGTGAACCAAAATACGGCGGATCTATGGTTTTTACTTCAAAGAAGACGCGAGTCCCTTTCATCAAGGTAATCAGGAATTATTGTCTTTTCACAGCTTACGCAAAAAAAACTTTTCGAGTAATTTGAATTCTGTTTCTCGCAATTAGTGCCACATATGTAATTGGTTCCTTCCTTTTCACTGTACCGCATATCATACTCACGACTTGAAATTGACACTTCATGAGAACGACAGCAAGATTTTTTAAAAAAATTAAAAAAATAAAGCTGATTTACTTAAAATAAAGAAGAAATAAAAATGAAAAATCTTTTAATTGAACTGGGAAAGAATTTCATGCCTCATCTTGTTCAACAGATTTGATAACATTGAATATTGTGTAGGTCAGCTAAACATGGTAGGCCTATATAATATATATATTTAGAATCCGTTCGACCTTCTGAACTTTAAATAACTTGGAGAAATTGCTTTTTAGGGAAGCGTCACACTTTGGTATAATCAAAAATATGATGGAAGAATGGATGAGAACATGACACCAACAGAATGCCACGTTCTTCTTGGATCTCAGACAGGTATTTTGAATACTTTCATTATCTTTTTTTATTGTTAAATAAAATTTTGACCCAGCTACAAGTATTTTATTTTTGTTTCTGTTTAACAGTATTAGAAGACCACTTGGATGAAGATGGAACTATTTCAACAATGAAATGTTTTAATAAGAAATGAGTATTTCTTTAAAATAGATAGAATATAAAATTTGTCAGTGAGCTACAGAATAAGATTGTTTTGATAAATTGACATAAAAGTTGTCTGTGTGTGGTCATAAAAGTGTAACAAGAGGTTAAACTGATGCGTTATGATGACCAAATATTCAGAGAGGTACATCTAATAAAATGCTATCAAACCATATGATTCAATTTTAATTTTTTCTCGGGGATATTCATTGCACCAGTGTACTGTGACTTCATGGAGCATTAGTTTCTCATGTGTTTTCAATAGCTTTATGTAATGAATATAAAAAATTATAATAACATCAATATAAAGTTGCAATCAATTGAAATCGTGATAAGAGTAGTTTGTCTTTAAAACGAGTCTTTCAGCCTTAAAATAAGCAATGACATTTGAATTATATTGTCGAGATTTTCATAAGAAATTCTATGAGGAACATAAAAAATTTAGAAACATTGAGCATTTTATTTTTGTAAATTTAAGGGGGAAAATAGAAAATGAATGCATTTTCAAGACCTTTCAATATGTCTTCTTTGTTTTGTTTTGTCTTTTTTTAGGTCACCTGAGTCACTCAGGTGACCTATTACTATCTCTTTTCGTCCGTCGTCGTGCGTCGTCCGTCGGTCGTAAACTTTTGAACATTTTCAGCTTCTTCTCTGGAACCAGCAAACCAATTTCAACCAATTTTGGCATATAGCATCTATGGGTGAAGGGGAACACAAATTGTGAAATTTGTGGCCCCTGCCCCCCTGGGGCCTGAGGGGTGGGGCCAAAACCTTCAAAATTAATGCAATCTTTAAAAATCTTCTTCTTTACTCCCGGACATCAAGCAGTCAAACTGTTGGCATGATTGTAATGAGCATTGAGCCCTCCACCAAAATTGTGAAATTCATGGCCCCAGGGTCAGGGGTTCTGGTGCTAGGATGGGGCTATATAGATCACACAGTGAAAGTGCATTATTTCTTTGAAAATCTTCTTCTCTACTACTGGGTATTATTGAAACAAATTGAATACATAGTTATGATAAGCAAGGATGACTCTACCAAAATTATGAAATTCATGGCCCCAGGGTCAGGGGTTCTTGTGCTAGGGCGGGGCTATATAGATCATACAGTGAAAGTGCATTATTTCTTTGAAAATCTTCTTCTCTACTACTGGGTATTATTTAAACAAATTGAATACATAGTTATGATAAGCAAGAGTGACTCTACAAAAATTGTGAAATTCATAGTCCCAGGGTCAGGGGTTCTTGTGCTAGGGCGGGTCTATATAGATCATATAATGAAAGTTCATTATTTCTTTGAAAATCTTCTTCTCTACTCCTGGGTATTATTTAAACAAATGCATAGTTATGATAAGCAAGGATGCCTCTTCCAAAATTGTGAATTTCATGATCCCTGGATCAGAGGTTCTGAAGTTAGGGCGGGGCTCTATTTATTATAGAGTGAAAATGCATTAATGCTTTAAAAATTTCGCTGCACCTGGGCATATCAGAGGCAAAAAGAGTAAAAGTTTTAATAAGGAAGGGTATTTTTAGCAGATTTTTGAACATCAGGACCATTTGGTGAAGTGTTCTGGTCCAGGCCAGGGCTCTATTTATTTGTATTCTACTGAGAGGAGTTATTCCCCTTTGCCATTTACTTGTGATAATTAATCACTGTAAATAATGTACTTGGAAGGTTAATAGAATAAGAGAATTATGCAAGAATTTTTATTGTATAATACAAAAAGTACTTTCATAGTTTCAATGATCAGGTAGACTTGTAAATAATAGATAAATAAAAATGAGACAAAAATAACTTTCTTATTAAATGTTCATCAAAGACCAAGAGAGGCCAATGTAAGAGATTTCAACAAGGAATTAAAAGAGTGCAGAAGAACTGAAAGTTTGTTTACATACTGTCTGGTGAGAGTGATAAATGGGGAACAGATCAGAACTTAATTTATGAACTGTTAATGAATACTAGACTAATAATATTGTTGATTCTGATCACCCTATTTTTCTTGCTTTTGGGCAACAAAGCTTCACCTTTCAGTTCATTTTATACTCTGTGGATCCTCTAAATTGTTGTATTATACTCAGGTGACCATTAAGGCCCTAGGGCCTCTTGTTTTTGTTGTTGTTTTTTTTTTTTTACAGAAATTGGTAGTTCAATAAATTTTCTATTAGATTTTTGGTTTACCAATAGCTTGATAGTCACTCTTTTTCTGTAGAATTTCGTACCATGCCACTTCACAATTTAAAAATGCACTCATGTCCTTCAAATCAATAAAAACGAGATTCATTGACTTCTTGTCTTCATTTTAATTAAAATATTGACTTTTTCGTTAGAATATACCAGTGGATTCATGGAACATTCAGGAGTTTCTCATATGTCGTCAAAGCCTTTAAATAAATTTGAAATTATGAATAATTGATAGAAAATGTTAATCAACATCAATTAAAAGAAATGTTTTAAGAGTCTTATTCAGTCTTAAGTAAAATATGTACAGGCTAGTTCAGAGAATTTGTGTCCAACGCTTAAGGAGAAAAAAGAAGAGGGTGAAAGAAGTGGGAAAATTTTGCAGATGGAGAAAGAAAAAAACTCTGGCCTTTCAGCTTTTGGCCTAAAAGTCAATAGGAGTCTTTTTAAACTTAAAAGAAATTCATGACCAAAAGTTTCATTGCAAAAGCTTACAGAAAAAAAATCATTATCTGTAAACTATATATATGAAATATACATGTCTGACCTTGGCCTATGAACCCTTGACCTTTAAAATCAATATGGTCTTTTTAAGGCCACGGGGAGCTGTGATAAAAAAATCATTGCAGAATTCCAAAGGCTTTTTAAGTTTTATAATTTGGAAAAAAAATGTGTTATACAGACAGAATGTACAAATTTATGACCTTGACCTCTGACCTTTACACCTCAAAATTGATAGTTCTTTTTTAGGCCACAGGGAGTTGTGTTATTAAATGTTATTGAAGAAAGCTAAAAGAAAACTAAAGTTATCATCTGGAAAAATATCAGTTGTAATGTATGAATTTTACCTTGACCTTTGACCTCTAAATCAGCAGGGGTCTTTTTTTAGGCCATAGGGAGTTGTACAAAATTCCATTGCAAAAGGTTAAAGGCTTCTTGAGATGACGTCTGGAAACGAAAGTATTATACACAAACAGAATGTATGAATTTATGACCTTGACCTTTGACACTTTGACCTCAAAATTATTGGGGGGGGGGGTCTTTTTTTTGGCCGTAAGGAGTTGTGGTGTAAGATTTGATTGCAAAAGGTCAAAGGCTTCTTGAGATATCGTCCGGAAACGAAAGTGTTACATACAGAATGGCATACAGCTAGAAGGACGGGCGAACAGACTCAAATTAATATCCCCCACTTTCAGTGAAAGCGGGGAACAATTAATATCTGCTTTAATTCAACGAAGCTTATTCTTGCGTGACATGCCATGTTGACCAAAAAAAATTGAGAATCCAGTTATTGCTTTTAAATTTAAGGGGAAAAACTCAGAAGTAGGTCTCATTTTTGCATTTGTTTTCTTCAAAGTAAATATAAATACATAGTTCTTACCGGAATTTTGATAACTAAATATAAAAATCCGTAAAAGGTTCGGGGTTTTCCAACAGCCTTATAGCCGTTTTTCTCATAAAACTTCATACCGTCTGTGTTTGTTGAGAAAACAAGACAATATATCTTCTAAAACAAAAGGAAAGTAAATTATTTAGATAACTCTCTAACCAGAAAAATCATTCGAATTTTTTATTCATATATTTTTCATATATAAGAAGTCCACAATTAAGTTTTGGCTAGCTTTATAATTTGCTAACAATTTTGTTTCTTCTATGCTAAGAGCTGAACATGATTCGTAAAAGACAGAGATCTATGTTTGTCAGCCATATTACTATGCATTTTGTTAGCTGTACAGCCTTATATGAGTCGTTCACTTGGTCTCGATTCAGTGTAATCAGTTTTCACCGGTGTGGACGGACGTATTCTACATAGCTATTTTAAATCTCTCGGTGGCGACAAAAGTAACTGTGTGCTTCTTCTACGACAGAAGAGAAAGTTACAAAGAAACATACTTTAGTTACACAGGTCAGGGCAGTTCAAACACAAATACACGTATACTTAATAAAATGTAAAGAAAGGTAATGTAAGATTACCAACACGAAAAACGTGTCGTCCATTCCACGCAGGCACCCGTAACAAGAAAGCAGTCGGGTGTAACGAATGCGAATACCCCAGGTCTGATATCAGGGATAGGTAAACTAATATGGCGTATGCCCATTTTCGAGTCATGTTCAGCTCTAAGTTGACTCAAAAGTTCTAGGTTACTTTTAACCTCCATTTTGGTTCTCATTTTAAATATAAAAGGGGGAATTCAATTTACATTACACCGTCTAGCCACGGCCTCCTCCTCAGCCCTCTTCAAAAGCGCCCTTCCATATCCTTGACCTCTGAATTTTGCCTCTACTGCCAAGTTGTCGATATAAGCAGTAGACGGTACAATCGGAAATACGAAGAACAGTCTACTCAAAAGGTACCTTTTGTAAATAAAAATTAACAGTGATCAAATTTTCAAAATATGATGTCATAACGATAAAACAAAACAAAGCAAAAGAAATCGATATTAAAGTAATTTTTTTTTTCCTTTTATGATTTTTTTCCATATTCAACAATATTTTGCCATGTATGGTATATTAAATTTCCTTGAATTTTGCTTCAGTTTCACTCAAATCTTAATCTTCTGTTAGCTCGAAATTGAACAGAACATTCCATTAAAATTATAAGAGGTCGTTCTTCTGGTAAGAAAACAAATATTGATAATTATTTCACTGATTGGAAACATAAATCACTTTTTACCTACAACTGTCTCTCACTCCAAATGTCCTTATAAGATCCATTTTTGACCTAAGACAAAAGCAACAGAAGCCATATATATATATATATATATATATATATATATATATATATATATATATATATATATATATATATATATATGCATAAAAATTTTCTGTAATTTATATATATACAATATATATGCATAAAAATTTTCTGTAATTAAATAAAAGACATGGTATACGATTTGAATCATCAGTGGAGAGTAAAATTTATTTCAAAATTTAGACAAAGTGTAGTTTTGAATGGATGTCTCATAGTAAAACGGCTGAGATTTAAAAGTAAGCTTCATCATTTTGTTGAATTAGATGAAATACGTCAAAATCACATTTCAGTGTGTAATACTTTTAAAATTCTAGTCAACCAAGGTGAATTCGATCTACCCTACCTATACTGGATTCCGAAATTTCATAAAAATCCTTACAAAGATACATTGACGGGTCCAGCAAATGCTCAACCAAGCCACTATCTTTACTTCTACAAAAGTATTAGTTGCTGTAATGGAGAAACTTTAGACGTACTGTGCTACAGTATATTCTGAAGTGGCGTAAATCAGATGTTGATTTCCAAGAACTTCAAAGAACTTTTAGAAAGATTTAAAATCGCCAATTTTTTCAAAAATCAGTGACATCAAAACACAACATTTCTACAGTTATACAACCAGTTCTCGCGATAAATTAAAAACTAGGTATTTTGATATCATAGACAATAGCTTCTTCAATAGCAATGGAATTTTCGTATCTTGTGATTGGTCATCAACAAACTTTGTTAAAAAACACTGTGATTCTACACACAAGTATTCTGAAGTTGATATTAAAAGGATGCAGGAGTTCCTCATTGACAACATTTACATAGTCTTCGGAGACCAGGTCTTCCAACAAACTGTTGGAATTTCGATGGGCACTAACTGTGCTCCTTTATTAGCCCACCTGTTTTTATATTCCTATGAAGCAGAATTTATTCAAAAACTTCTACATAAGAAGAAGAAAACACTTGCTGTGGCCTTCAACTCAACATTTAGATATATCGGCGACATATTATCAATTAACAATAGTTACTTCCATTCATATGTCAACTCGATATATCCCAGTAAACTTGAAATAAAAGACACTACAGAGTATGCCACTTTTTTTTCATATTTGGATGTTTTACTAGCAATAGACGATAAGGGCCAACTAACAACTAAATTGATAAACTTGATGACCAGCTTTTCCATCGTCAACTTTCGTCACAACTATACAGCAGAAATTCCTTGACAAGCAAAACAAAATTAAAAAAAGTAAAATTTTATGGAATTGGATTAAAGGGAGAGAATATTGAATAACCCCCCCTACAAGGAGTTTACAAAAAAAGTCTTGATCATTCAGTTGGTTTAAACACTGCATACACTTTATGCAAGGGCACTCTTTGGGTGAAGTTTGAGCCAAATGGGGTAAAAAAAATGCCCACGAAAAGAATTTTAGAAAGAACTGCCATAACTCTGATCAATCTGACTCACCTAGAAATTTGATTCAAGGACGCTGCATGCCCTTTACCACCGTGCACTCTATGAGTGAGGTTAGAGCCTAACTTTACAAGGGGGAAAGAAAATATGCTCCGGACAAGGATTTTACACATAGAGGTTTTCGACCGTGACCATAAATCCTGAAATTTGGTTGAAGGTCACTGCACCCCTTCTAACGAAGGGCACTGTATGAATGAAGTTTGAGGCCGACTTGGCCAAGAGGTAATAGTAATTATGCGCTGGAAAAATGAAATGGATGGACAGACGGACAGGCCCCCCTAATAAGCATGAATTTGCTATACCATGATACCCCCCTCCCCCCCCCCTCGATTCTCCTAGTTCCTACGGACTTGATTGATGGATGTGGAGTAAACTGCAAAGTCAACTGTTTACCCGTTTGCTTTCTTACCACTGTGCAATTAGATATTCTTTGATACGAGATATTTATGATAACGCACATTTGGTTTTTCACCGTGTCATGAAAAGCCATTTCTACGAATCCAATCTTCTCTTTCTCAGAGCTCAGAAGAAAAACATTCTTATAAAATTCTTTGGGTTGATGTGTATAACACTTTGTTGCAAACTGTAGAATTGTCTTTAAACTGTTAAAATAAAAGAAAATCTTATTCAAACTATCGTATGTTACAAGAAAATATATTAAGACTGTCAAATGCTTGCTAACTTAAGATGAGAGACCTTTTTTTCGAATGTTACCATTTCTATTTAAGTGTATATGCTTTCAAATAAATTTGGTTAGCCATGTAAGTATTTTTGTATATAATGATCAATGCCTCAATTTGCAGACAATTCCAGTTCTTATAAATTAACCTGCTTCCAGGGAAAAGCGTGTCAAACTCTCCAGTAACAGCTTCGTACAACATTCGTCCCACAAATTCACAGTCATCCGGGTCATCCTTCATGTTTCTTATATTGTAGTCCATGTTTTTATTTGTATTCAACAATTGATATGAGATAACTCATTAAATATCTGCGGACGTAAATGAAATAATTAGGAAGTGCTTGCTCTAAGGATTCCCTATGCCTAATATGCATGATTTCGAATACTGCTAAACCACGTATACATATATACATGTAGAAAGAATGATATTTCTTAATAAAAAAAATATCGTTGATATATTTTTGCGGGAAATATTAGCTTAAATCTTCACGACATTGTTAAGATCACCTTCGAATATTTACTTTATACCTTTTAAACATGTTTGCAGTCCTTTAAAACTTTCAATATTTAACTTAAAATTACAGTTTTATCATTCTAAAAAAAAATTCAAAGTAAAACTTTAAAACATTATTGAGGACAAGCCTGGTAATTTCACACCATTGTTATGATCATATTCAAACTTTCACTTTCAAACTTTACAAAACTATCTTTCCTTTCACTTTGTAACATTACAACACTGTTAAGGCAATATCCCAAATTACGGTTATATCTAAAGATTGTTTACGATATTATCACCTATGATGTAATTACTTTCCACCTACCTTTGAGGAAGTGCATAACTCTATCAACTCGATCTACACCTTTTCTTCAAAATTATATATATCGCTTACCTTCACTGCACACGTAATACAGAATACAGTCAAATAAGACATAGACCGGACCCGATCACTGTTTCGATATAGTGATTATTGGAGTAAGATTATGTTTTCCTCACGTGCGCCACTATCGAAATTCAAATTTAGAAGGACAAACGCATGTAAAAATACTTAGGCTTATTTTTCAATAAACCATTTTTTTAATGTCTAAACTTTATTAGACGCCAAAGGCAGAACTCAGTAGCTGAGAGAGCAGAGGATAAAAAGAGCTAGGCCAGTCTGACTTTTTCTTTTTGTCACAAGTAATTTACGTATTCTGATTTCTTCCTCGTAATTGCAGATGTTCTAGTGTAAGCTATTCTGATTTAGGAAAGAAATCAGAAAATGAAAGAAAAATTATGAAATAAAGATATTTTACCGGACTTACTATAAAACATCTGAATTATCTCTTGCCCAAACTATTCTACATCTTCTCTTAAGAATTCATTTAGTCTGTTCACTATATTACATACTGGTGAAAGAGTACGTAACTATTCGTGCATGTACATAAATTTAAATGCCCTGGATCAACTAGTGGAAGAAACACGTAAACGCAATCTAAACGATAATTTGCTTCTAATTAAAAGATATATACATGTCTAGTTTATCTGTTTTCAGAACGAAAATTTGCCATTTAGGATACAATCTCCTTTCAAACCCTTTCTTCAAGAATTTGAAATACGTCCTGACTTAGTATACTCGCACCAGAGAAGTTAAAGGAAAATAAGTTTTCAGTCTTGTCCCTCAAAGGACGTGGACAAATTTCAATTAGAAAAATGTGTACCCTGGGAAAATACAAAGAAAAGTTCTGTAACTGGTCAAGATTCTGTAACTTCCTGCAATCAAAATGGAAATTTGATAAGTTTCAGTCAAAAATCGGATTGTCGGTACCCTTAAGTCTCGTGGTTGTATTTCGAAAGTAATTTTTTTTTAATTTACATATATACTAACCAATACACTTACAAAAAACATAGACATGTATATTACTAAAGAAGTTTGAATGAGTACTCCGTAATATGAAACATTATTCTGAGAATAAGTGACTTATTGTGATAAATTCTTATTGTCAGCAGATTATATTTCATTTTTTTTCCTATTCAAGAAATTTCTTTTCGCTGCTTTGCCTTACTGTAAAATGGATTTATAAAAACAAGCTTTCTTATAAAATCAGTTCTTCAATATTTTATATATATTTAATTTACTGAATTGCTGTTCAAAATAAAATTTACAATAAGACATAAAGTAAACTTTTATTTGTTTTTCACAATGTTAAGAGACATTTACAGAGTTAATTTTATGTTTCTATATATATAGAAAGCACTAAAAACCCAACTATATATATATATATATATATATATATATATATATATATATATATATATATATATATATATATATATATATACATGCATACTTATTTTATTCATTTTGCTTTATTGTTGAACAATTTCAGACTATACTTCCATAACACATTAGTCAAAAAAAACATACAAAGATACACATTCAATTAAATACATATTTTTATCTTAAATGGTACTATTATGTAATATACATTTATATTATGTAATATATATATATATATATATATATATATATATATATATATATATATATATATATATATATATATATATATATATATATATATATATAATGGCCAGGTAAAATGTTCCAACATTTTACCTACCGTACACTATACTTATTTGTTGGTAAGTATTAAGGCATCAAAAAAACATGAACATATATGTTTATGCTTTAGACAGCAGGTAGGTAATATGTAGTCACTGCAATGACAACTGCTTCTCATATCGAATTACGGCCTGAAAATAATGTAGTAATCGTCATGTCAACGTACAAGGTAACACGAACATCAACTCACCCACCCAACCCCCAATATAAGCCAGTAAATAAATACATGTATTAAAACCGCCTTATTTAAATAAATAAGACAAAAATATGATGATTTCTTAACTGACATTAGTTGTGGCAGGTAAGGGTGAGGGGACAAAATGATGGGAAAGGGCTACAGGATGTGGGAGGGAATAGAAAGGGCACCAAATGAGAGGACAGAAAGAGAACAGGAGGGGAGAGAGGCTCCTCAGCGCTACTCTACAGCCTTGCTACTAGGATGAACCTCAGAACTGATTCACATATTTGCCGTATTTGCTGCTGTTCTAAGCTTGCTTTTTTATTTTCAAAGAACTTATGTAACACGGTTCAGTTTAAAGGTGAAGTTGACAATAAGATTTATACTTACCGGTGTGTTAGTAAGGAGGGGCAACAAACCGTACCCTGTACGGGGCTTTCCAACAGCTCTGTATCCGTGTCGCTCGTAAAATTTTATCGCCCGTGTATTTGATGGATACGTCAGTAAAAATATTTTCTAAATACAATAAAGTATTTTCTAAATACAATAAGATATTGAGAAAAAAGAAACTTTTTAACAAGAATGAAATATGGAGATAACGATCATCAAGCTCAAAAGTTCATTGAACCAGTACAAATCGGGAGCAGAGCAAACACGGGCCCATAAAACATCAGAAGTGGGATCAGGTGAACAGTACAAATCGGGAGCATAGCAAACACGGGCCCATAAAACATCAGAGGTGGGATCAGGTGCCATGGAGGAGTAATCATCGCTTGCCGACCGGTCACAACCGCCGTGTGCTCCTTGTCATGACCCGGAAAACGGACAAATCCACTAACAATTCAATGTGTAAATAGTGGCCTTACAATAAGTATGAAAAACGCCAGTCAGCATTCGACATAATGATAGATTGTATTTGCTGCCAAGATGATCTTTAGCTATGTTTCTATGTCTGCATTTTTGCACTTAAGTATACTAGATTCTTAGAGAGAGACAAGGTTAAATACCGATAAATAAAATCTTTATTAGCTCGTAGATATCTACTTCAAGATTATATCCACATAAAACCTTGTTAACTATAAGCCTTATCAATAAATATCATCCATCTATAAATATTATCTACTTACATTACATTGTCTTGATACAGCTTCTTTCTCAACCTTTTTTAGCAGAGTTGTGCCATAACCTTGACCTTTGTACTTTTCTTCTACGGCTAAGTAATGTAGATACGCTTCAGAACGAGGTATTGAAAAGAAAATTACTCTTTTAAGCAGCAGAAGCCTTTAATGAAAGAATAAAATAACGGAATAAATATTATTATTATAGAAATATTATCCACATAGCCTTCATCAACTATTTATATCACAAAAACACTACAAATAAAATGTCTGGCTATATCACCTGACAGAAAGATGTCCAATCTATAATTGATCAGAATAAGAGAATAATAAAATATACATTACTTGCAGATATCTTTTATTCCAAATGTCTTTACAAAATCTTTCACATCCCTAAAATTTAAAAAAAAAATTATATGATATATTACGTATATACACAAGATTAAAGAATTTAACAAACACTATTGTCTTTTCTTTGCAACTGCATTAGATATATGTCCATGTATTTTTATTTATAAATCAATACATTTTGGCAGAAATACATAAATTAATGTTCCTGTAATCGAACCTTGACTCATATGATAAATTAAGCCTTTGATTGTAAGGTAACACGACTGACATTCATATCGTTATCTTTCTTGTCCAATAAAGATATTTAATTACTTACGGCATCTTTTTCACACTGTCTTCAAAATCAACTTCAGCAAATCCAACCTTTTCATTTCCCACAGTTAGTACAAATGTGTTCTGTCTAAAGTTGTTTGACTGACATTTGTATACGCCAGTGTAGAAGTCAAGGATGGTCTTTAAACTATGATAAAAAACATTTTTTTTTTGTATTTTAATTTTGCTGTAGGGTAGTGTGCTCAATTTCAAATAGGCTGTGAACGCTTAGTTCAAAGCATGCCCGATTGCATTAAGGCAGTTTTTCAAGCAGAAGGGAGAGCAAATAATAACTACAGAAAGAAAGATCAATTATGAATATATAAACTTTCATAAAATTGCAAAATTCATCATATCTTTTATTGGCGCCTTTGTTTATTAATTATATATATATATATATATATATATATATATATATATATATATATATATATATATATATATATATATATATGTTTAAGATGTACACTGTAAATTTAATCACTTAGTAGTTCACAAAAGCATGTTAGGTTAAAAATGTTTATGAGCTGTACACATGTATGCTCTTTATTGGCTTACGAAATGACTTTGGTTTAGAGGATAGAATTTACCTGCTACTAGAAAATAACGCTTCATAAAATCCATAAGCAGCTCTTATCATCATTCTACTTGCAAATTTGGAATCCTCCTCGTCATTTGACAGGTGTCTTATAGTGTAATCCATCATTAAGAACGGGAGTGACACGATAAATCGCTGCAACAATATTAGTCTAACTATCAGTTTAGGCACGTAAGACATAAATCTATTTACATTTCTATTTTTTTTCTCTGTAATAACTCTGAGAAAGTTAGGTGAGTTGATTTCTTGATAATTACATCTGAATGTAAATTTCGCCAAGTGGAAGGTCAGGAGCCTTAATATGCATGTCAATCTAGTGCGGTTGTCTTTGTGTCTGACGTCAGTGGACGGGGACTATTGAAATTAACAATGGGTGTATTTTAAATCTATTAGACAGCATTTTTTTAAATTTATAATTTTATTTCATATATAAATGTAAATATAATGAATCACTGTCTAGTTTGTTGTGTATGCCAGGGATATCAACGACAGTTGGAAACGTGGGATAATTTATGCATAACGGACTTCGCCTGTTATGCAAATTATATTACGTTTCCAACTATCGTTGATGCCCTGGCATACCCAACAAACTAGATAGTGATTCCTTCAGTAATTCTATTTTTTAAGGGGGCAACCGAACAAAAATTCCTTGACAATCAAACAAAAATAGGTCATCATACAACATTTATGAGGGCGAGCATCCGTAAAACAGATAATTTATGTTTGCTTTTCATTGCATAGTATTTCTGAAAATTATCCCCAACCAAGTTCTTAGGACCTGTTAGCAGTAAAATTTGATTAATAAAACATACTGATGATTTTTCTTTCATAATAATTCTTGGTAAATATTTTTTTTAAATGAATGACAAAACGGCGTCTCGTAAGATAAATGCCTTTGCGTCAAGTTTTATGTAGAACGTTTGTCTATTAGTATAATGCACACATAATTACAATGTAGATAGCAATACTTTTTACTTATTTGATATCTTACATCAATTGTCGTTCAAAATCAAGCAAATGTACGTAGTTAATTTTCTGTTTATGCCATTTTACACATCGAGCCGATCTATTCTAGCTTACCTTGTATGGGACACAGATCGCGTCAAAAGAATTACACAGTTTTTAAACAAAACTCACTTTAAAGTGACAGTGCGGCGCATCTCATCAAAAAACTGACTTGATAAAATTTTCATGGTAAGAGAGGAAAGCCCAGTAGGCCTGCTACATTGATAAAGTCGACCAAAAAGAAAGAGAAACTGAAAATAGAGCTTGAAAAAGCAACTTTCCTGACTAAAATTTAGTTTTGGGATTAATATAATCGTTGGATAAGGAAGAAACGGGAACTCGGCAACACTCACGCAGGGCTCGCGAAGGTTCTACTCGACAGGTTTGTTAATGCTTGTTATCATTTCTCATTTTTCCATCGCTTTCAATTAAAGAAAAAAAATTAGTGTAAACTCAACATAAAAATACACCTATGACTTATAAACATTGTTGCCATTTGAAGTGCTAATTTTTTTAACTGTGCAGAAAAATGTTTTGTTTGACATTTGCCGCGTTAACGTATGATTTGGTGGTTTTTCCTTTCTCGGACCCCAATACACAAAACGTCAACATTTGTACTTTTAATTCTGTTAAATTCGCCTGAAAGCAGACTAAAATCTTTACGATTATTATTTTAGATTATTTTATCAGAAAGATATGATAATTTGCTTTTGAAAATTGCTTTTACCTCATATTCATTATAATTGTAAACGCTATAGTGTAGGCACGTGTCGTTTTAGAATTCACGTGGTACAAATAAACAAATCTAAGATTGCTCCAGTTCGTACGACCCTTGATTTTCCGGCAGATTCTAATTACGTTAATTTTGTATGAGGAGGGAATATTTCTGTTTCTCAAACTGCTTAAATCAACTTTATACCTTATTTCTTAATGATATTTTGGGTAAATTTGAATGAAAAAGCACACGTTTTGCAGCCGTACTGTCGCTTTAACTGAGAAAAAAATGGGGATGGGGTCAATTACATACCAAAGTAATTAAATTGCTTTGCTGGTTCTCAATGAAATACTGAGTGAATAAATGCGATTAATTAAATAAAAGTTGTCTTTATAAAGTAATTAATAAAATTTCAAATGACATTTTATTACTTTTTCAAAATTTGATCAACAATGGTATATACAGAAAAACCCAGGTGTGTTTGTATATGGTGATATCAATAATATTTCACACTCGATTCTAAAGAATTTTTCCATTGCATTTAATCATAAAAATTTTTTTTTTTTTTAATTGTAAGATCATTTATATGGCTACGAGGGAGTGTAGGGTTTTTAGGGATTTAATATGCACCTTGCTTTAAAATTTTCTGACTCAAATTTTGAAAGAACACCAAAATGCTTTAAAAATACATGTACCTGCCTAATTTTGAAGTCTGTTTACTATACCACTTCATACTTAGTACATAACTATTCATGCATATATATAAATTTGATTGGATAAAATTGAGGAAGAAATATGTCTATGAATTTGTTTCTGATTAGAAAGCGAATAATTTATCTATTTTTAGAACTAATTTGCCGCTTCCACAATTTTTTCACAATTTTTTGCCACATAGTATTCATGTATTTTGTTTTTACAAGAATTTTCAAAATTACTGTGAACTAACTTTTTATAGGTATTTGTCGCATAAAAGTCCTGTGCCGATAAATTTGTAAATTGTACATCAAAAACTTACAAAGCTCAATATCTTACATTTGAGAAAAATAAAACACATCAAAGGAGTTAAAAGAGAAATGTTTTCAGTCGTGTCCCTTTGTCTCAAAAATGTCTGAATAGACCCAAAGATCACGATACAGACTTAAACTTAGGTCAAACTTTCATCGCCTGTAAGATGTTGATTGTTAACTTAACCTGTGTATTGCTGATAATAGCACTTTAGTGGTGCACTATTGAAGAATATTTTTATTTTAGATTACCTTGACTTCTAAAGCTTTTCAGTACAATATAATTATTTTGATTTAAATTGGTACCATATATGATTTAAACTTAAGCTTAAGCTTAAACTTAAGATGTTTCAATGATAATGTTGACATATCCTGGGAGGAGACAATAAGATTGTGATGTAGACTCGATAGAAGGTGAGGATGATGTAACTTTGTGATATATGTATCAATATGGAAAAGTTGGAAAAGTACGAGTAAAAGAATCGGATCGGATTGGTGGTGCTTACGCTCAATTTAAGGTTTTCTTTTAGAATATGATAATGCAATTCAATTTTCTGAGTGTCCTTAGCATTGGGAATGCATTTAAATTTGAGAAAAGTTAAACATACACTGCCAATACATTTACCGATGAATGAAAATGTATTACGTATGGAGTTTGAATAAAGATAATCCAAACAGTGACAAATATCCTGTGAATAATTGGCCTCTCGTTGGAAATACTGAGTGTCAGCAGATAATTTTTTCCTTTTTTTTTTTATTCAAAAAGAATTGTTCGTTGTTTTGCCTTATTGTAGGGATGGCAATTGGTAACCGGTAAACCGATTACTCGGTCGGAACGATGGTAATCGGTTAGAAAATCTGTAATTGGTTAGTCGAACATGGAGGCTAATTACGGCTCTCCGGATTGAGATTATAGGATAACCGGTCATTTTGTTTAGTGATAATTACTTTTAAAAACCACGTAGTTACCCCGACTGTCTAGTGATTCTTTAATGATATTAAATCACCGTTCAGTACTGTGTGAACTGGTATGTTCATCTTTTGCAGTTATGTATGTAAATCTTATACGGTACAAATTTTAATGCACCAGATGTGCATTTTGACAAATTATGTCTCTTCAGTGATGCTCTATCAAAGTATACTATGAAACAAATATTGTAAATTATGTGATAGTTCAGACTTAGTTTTGATTAAAGTGACAATGCAGAAGAAACTATTGTGACTTCTGCTGTGGAAAAATCACCAATGTCTGATTTCTCAGGCATATGTCATAGTTTTCTTAATTTTTACTTGTCAATTGAAATTGAAATAAAATATATATGTAGTTTTCTGATCAGGATAAACAAAATGTTTTTATCTTCTAACGTATATTTTAGTCTTCTTGTGTATATGAATAGAGCTACTTGAAAAAAATATGTCTGACAAGAAAAAGTGTTTTTGTACGATTAACCGGACCGGTTAAGCGGTCGGAACGTGTTGCGGTTAACTGAATAGCAATCCAGTGTTTGATTGCCATCCTTACCTTATTGTAATACATAAATTTATACATGTATAAATGTAAGTCAAGCTTCCTTGTAAAATCGGTCAAGCAGATTGTAATTTCCGTTAAGTTACTGGAAAAGAGTTCAAATTAAATGTACTGTTAGACAAAGTAAGGGACAAGGTATGGTTATTGCCTTGAAATTGTGACTGCAATATTAAGAACATTGTTTGTTTGGAAACCAGTATTATTTTTATTGAAAGTGAACAAGGAGTCACCAAGAAAGCGACAAATAAGAAATTTACCGATTTCTCAATTTTAATTTTTTTATAACATTTTGGCTACTTTTCATTTTTTGGAAACACAGGGCGCAAGCTTGTCTATCTGATATTTATATACACAAGATATATCTGATTCAATTGCATGAAATATGCAAATTTGCTAGATAGCTAGCTAACTTACTGTGTTATCAAATTGTGCTGTAAAATTGAGGACAATCTGAATACTAGTAATAAAATTGAAAAAAAAAATCAGAAAATGACAAATTACGTGACCTTTCTTTGACATCAGTGTATGCTATCACTTAAAATCAATACTCATTTTGAAACAGGGATGACAAAATGTGTTACTCTCTCTCTCTCTCTCTCTCTCTCTCTCTTTAGTAATGATTTCTTGCAAAGTTCTAAGGGACTCCCTAACACAGGGTCAAAAAAGGAGACTAAACTTATCTTTTCCAAATTTGTATTTCTGTTCTAATTTTACATTCAAAATATTAACTTAATTTTACAGGATTATATTCCTGATGTACATACATCCTTATTTTATACATTTTCTGTCATTGTTAAACAATTTCAGACTACGTCATGTACACTTTCATAACATGAAATATATGGAGATAACGAACAGTATTCAAGCTCAAAAGTCCATTATACAATACAAAATAGGAGCAGAGCAAACACGGACCTCCAAACATCAGAGGTGGGATCAGGCGCCATGGAGGAGTGAGCATCCCCTGCCGACCGGTCACACCCGCCGTGTGCTCCTTGTAATGATCGGGAAATAACGAAAAAATCCGTCGACAATTCAGTGTGTAAATAATGGCCTAACAATTAGTATGAAAAACGTCAGTCAGCATTTGACTCAATGATAAATTGTATTTGCTGACAAGGTCATTGTATCGACCAAAGAACTTACGAAATGATGACTTTAAACGAGACAGCTGATATTCTTGTTTCATCAACTTATTTGTCAATAATTTACCTCGTTTTAGAAATTGTACATACGTAGAGCATGCTCTTGCGTATCGAATCAACTGAGAGATATATACCCCGTATGCAGGTGATGAAGGTATATTGCTGCATAAGTAAGGGAAGTTGACGATTGAAAAGTTAAAGTCATCACATTTATCATAAAGCTTGGTTGTTAGATTACCATTAACGTCTTTTTCAAGTAAAATATCCAAATATGAAACAGATGTATCAGACTCTGTGGTATCTTTTATCTCAAGTTCACCAGGACATATCGTATCGACATAAGAATGAAAATAGCCATTGTTGATTGACAATACGTCGTCGATATATCTAAATGTCGAGTTGAACGCCACAGCAAGTGTTTTCTTCTTTTCACGTACAAGATTTTGGACAAATTCTGCTTCATATGAATACAAAAAAGGTCTGCTAATAGCGGGGCGCAATTGGTACCCATTGGAATTCCAATAGATTGTTGGAAGACCTGGTCTCCAAAAACCACATAGATATTGTCAATCAGAAACTCAAGCATCTTTTTAATGTCAACTTCAGAGTACTTGTGTGTACAATCAGAATGTTTTTTAACAAAATAATTTTGCAAATGACCAATGACAAGGTAAGTATATTTACGAGTTCCATTTTTATTGAAAAAGCAGCTGTCAATGATATCAAAAAGCCTGGACTTTAATTTATCGTGGGGAATAGTTGTGTATAAAGTTGAAAAGTCGTAAGTTTTTAAGCTGTTGAAAGGGATGAGAGAGGGTAACAAGGGAGAAAGAATAGATAAGAGGGAAATGAGGGGGAAATTATGGGAAGACAGAGTCGGAGAAATTAAGGGTGCATGAGGGGAGAAGGTTACACTACTCAGCTCTACAGTTTTACTTCTTAAATGAGCCTTAGTATTAAATTTTAAAATTTACTGTACCTGCAGTAAACATATAAATCAAAACTCATACATAGATTTTCATTTATTGAAATTAACATTTACATCTGAAATTGGGTGCCATTCCCGCTAGAGTGTCTTCCACTCGTAAAATATGCATTGAGGAATTAGGAAATCATGTGCATTTGTACCTCTGACAGCGGGTTGGTAAACTGTTGTCACCGCAATGACAACTGCTTCTCATATCGAATTACAGCCTGAAAAAATGTAGGGATTGTCATCTTAAATCGAATAACATGAACACACACCTCTAATATTAGCATAAAAGTAAATATATTATAAAACCATTCATATCATTTGAATTTTCGACTAGCATAAGTTAGGGTAGGGTAAGGGGGAGGGGTGAAGGGATGAGAGAGGGTAACAAGGGAGAAAGAATAGGTAAGAGGGAAATGAGGGGGAAATTATGGGAAGACAGAGTCGGAGAAATTAAGGGTGCATGAGGGGAGAAGGTTACACTACTCAGCTCTACAGTTTTACTTCTTAAATGAGTCTTAGTATTAAATTTTAAAATTTACTCTACCTGCAGTTTTAAAGTTTTCTTTCTTTTTTTATTGTTACACAGTTTTGATTAAAGTTGACAGACATACCTGTTCGAATAGAACTTACCGGTTTGTTTGCTGAGATGGGTATCAAACCGTAACCTGTTTGGGGCTTTCCAACAGCTTTGTATCCGTGTCGCTCATAAAACTTTATCGCTCGAGTATTTGACGAAAACGTCAGTAGAAATATTTTCTAAATACAAAATATTGTGGAAATTTAACAGCTTTGTAACAAACGATGAATTTAATTTTTTTCCCCGATATTCAGTTTGCTTTACTGGACTCTTAGTCAAAGACAGGATTAAATACAAAAAATACATTTTTATTAACATGACACCATAGTATTCTTATCAACATACCAAACATTACTGTAGAAATCGCAAAAGAATGTGATTAAGTACGAGGGGTGATCAAAAAGTTCGCGAATAATATCTTTATCTACATAACCAGATCAGAATGAAACTTGGTATACATATAGTCATAAACATTTGCTATAGATGGCATCAGTTGTTGTGATATCTTGTTTCATGTTCATGAGCCATTGCGGTAGCTCAGTCGGTAGAGCGCTCGCTCCATGATCGGAAGGTCGTGTGTTTGAAACACGGCCGCGACAGACCGAAGTCGATATAAAATAGGTAGCAACTGTTCCTTCGCCAAGCTCTCGACTCGGAAGTGAAAGTTGCGGGTCCTTCAGATGAGACCCCGTTTCACGGTTGGCGTTGGCACGATAAAGAACCCTCATTGCTTAATGGCCCTGAGTGCCGAATAAAGGTCTAAATTTGAAGCCCTTCAACAGTATATGGTGACGTCTCTATATGAGTGAAAAATTCTCGAATGGGACGTAAAACAACATACAATCAATCAATCATGTTCATGACGTCACGGTGTGAAAATGACAGCAATATGTAGATGACTTCTGCCAAAAATCGTTGATTCAGTCGTACTGCAGCAAAGAACGGCTGTAAAGTTTTACGTAAATTTTAGAAAATCCTTTACAATAATATACATACAATATTTTGTTTTTGTCTTTTTAATTGTATTTTTTTTTTCATTTTATTACACAGTCCTTAATCCCCAAATAGTAAGACCGTTAGAATTCCATTTTCCATATGAAATCTGGCAACCAAAATGAAATATGATTCCCTTATTCTCACAGCTAAAGAAAATGATGAAATTAAAATTATTATAATTATTAAACTATTAGACATAATTATTTGTCATTTTATAACAATTATCCTCCAAAAAAGATTTCGGTCTTTCTTTACTTCACTTGTCAGACTACAACAATCCTTTTGGTTTACCGATTCTGATGTATTTTCATAGTATTTATATTTTGGTATGTGTATATTTGTTTGTTTGTTTGTATGTTGTATAACGTCCATCTCGAGAATTTTTCACTCATATGGAGACGCAACTACTTGCCGGTGGAGAGCTGCAAATTTTGTCCTATACTCTGCACTTCCGGCCATTGAGCAGTGAGGGATCTTTTTCGTGCCAGCACCTACTGCGACACGGGACCTCGGTTTATACGGTCTCATCCGAAGGACCGGTCTCCACGTCCCACAGTGGGATTCGAACCCGCGACGTAAGAATCAACCGCGACTTTAGAGCAGACGCTCTAACCACTGCGCCACGCGGGCAGGGTATGTGTATAGATACAGTTTCAAAGTACAATGTCTTGAGCTCATAAACATGTGATATAAATGCTAATTATAAAAACATTGCCTCTTAAAATCAAAAGGACTTGTCAAGTTAAATCAACTATCCGAGAAGATCAAAGGTCAAGTGGTCTTTAAGGAATAATGACCTTCTCCTCTAAATTTCACAATTTTTTTTAAATTTCCCAACATTGATTTTCATCAAGAGCTGTAGCATCAGATTTAGATTAAAAAAATAGTATGAGGTATGAAGCGCTGCTTATTTTTTTTTTTTTAAGAAAGGAAATTTAAGACAGATCATAATATGAAGAAATTTTAACACTGAGAATAAAAAGAGTAATAATTTATTATTACAACATAAAATTAAAAATATGAGGTGTATTTAAAAATAATAGTAAGTGCCATACCTATCAAATTCATGTTAGAAAACGTACTAAAGCGCTTCTTCCTAAATCAGAATATCTCAATGTAATACTAGTATGTGGTTGTAAGAAAAAAAAATTCGACTGTGTTAGCAAGAGTTATCTTTCTTATAAGTAATTTTTTTTTCATTGGATAAAAATGTAATACTGATAAAAATTCTACATTTGGTACTTGATGCAATAAATCATTTTTAAAGAAGTCCTTAAAAAGATAGAACTTCAATTTGTAAGGGTTTTACATCTGGATTTATTTATTTTTTTTTTTTTTTTTTTTTTTTTTTGGTCAAATATAATTATACAATTTGAAAAGTATAGGCAAATTAAGGAAATAGAAAGTTATGTTTTCAAAATATCTTATGTTTGATTGAATTTACTACACAGGGGTCTTGCTAATGAAACTGATAAAGTAATCTATGAGTAATAATAGTATTTCTTACTTGGAAAGTTATCTCTTTCATCAGATGGTCGGTCCCCCTTAACGCTGTTATTTTTCATGTTTTATTGGCAAACAATGCACATGCTAATTATCATACACATGTACTTACATGTAAGTCTTTTAATGTCAAATATATGCTATACATCGGCACAATATACTATTTTGAAAAGTAAGTCAAAGGTCAACCATGGTATTTTACGAAAGCCAGACAGACAGATACCAGGTAAAGTGATCTCTAAGTGTCGCTCTGCTCTGCAGAAAAGAAATATTAGACCCGGTAAAATCTTTTATCTGCTATGAACAATACGTTACGGAGCATGTCACGTGACTGCCTATACCACGTATTTCGTGTATGAGCAGAGCTGTAGCAGATGTGTTTCAAAACCTACTTTAGAAAAAAAATAAACACTGAAAACCAATTCAAATTCTCTTTGATCACCCTTCGTACATCTAAAAAAACTTTAACATAACATGCCTTTGTGAACAAATGAAAAGCGCATTTTGGAAAGACATGTATTCTACTAAACATAGATTTAAAATAAAAATACGATGCAGTTTGCAATTTTATGGTATTTTTATATTCATAATTGATCAATATTTCACGTTCTAGTTGATCCTATTTCTGCAGGAATAATACATATAGCTATAATGGGAATAGGCATGCTGTAAATAAAGTTTTCAGAACATTTTCAGCTGGAGTTCCTCCCATATATCTATTTAGTCTTTGGTATTATTTGAGAAAGGGTCTTCTTTATTGGACCAAAAATGTTTTCGGTTGGGTTTAAATCAGAACTGTTTCCCGGCCATGGAAGTGTAGCAACAGCATTACGCTACTGAGAAACTCTTTTGTGCTTTTTGATTTGTTGCAAAGGTGCTAATACAAATCACAGAATCAAATTTGTTAATACATGTACAATAAATACAAATAGATTTTAGGAAATACTACTACTGTAATTTTCAAAAGCATTATCGGTTAAGAAGTTTTTTGAGCTGTGTATTTGTCAATGGATAATGTTAAGCTCAGTAATTGGTACACATTTCCCATGGGTACCAATTGCGCCACGTTATTAGCAGACCTTTTTTTATATTCATATGAAGCAGAATTTGTCTAAAATCTTATACGTGAAAAGAAGAAAACACTTGCTGTGGCATTCAACTCGACATTTAGATATATCGACGACGTATTGTCAATTAACAATGGTTATTTCCATTCTTATGTCGATACGATATATCCTGGCGAGCTTGAGATAAAAGATACCAAAGAGTCTGATACATCTGTTTCATATTTGGATATTTTACTTGAAAAAGACGTTAATGGTAATCTAACAACCAAGCTTTATGATAAACGTGATGACTAACATTTCAATCGTCAACTTCCCTTACTTATGCAGCAATATACCTTCATCAACTGCATACGGGGTTTACATCTCTCAGTTGATTCGATACGCAAGAGGGGTTCCGCAAGAGAATGGTCTACCTATGTGCAATTTCTAAAACGAGGTAAATTGACAAACAAGTTGATGAAACAAGAATATAAGCAGTCTCGTTTAAAGTCATCATTTCGTAAGTTCTATGGTCGATACAATGACCTTGTTAGCAAATACAATATATCATTGAGTCAAATGCTGACTGACGTTTTTCATACTAATTGTTAGGCCATTATTTACACACTGAATTGTCGACGGATTTTTCCGTTATTTCCCGATCATGACAAGGAGCACACGGCGGGTGTGAATGGTCGGCAGTGTATGCTCACTCCTCCATGGCACCTGATCCCGCCTCTGATGTTTTGGAGGTCCGTGTTTGCTCTGCTCCTATTTTGTATTGTTTAATGGACTTTTGAGCTTGAATACTGTTCGTTATCTCCATATATTTCATTTAATGAGGGAAAATTACGATTTATTTAGTTTCAATGGGAATATCTACGTCGAGTTTATCCACACAAATTCTTGTTAACTATTAACCTAAATATAATCTTCATTGAATAATTCCAGATCCATTCACAACTTACATTACATTGCCTTGATAAAGCTTCCTCCTCAACTTTTTTAAGCAGAGTTGTGCCATAACCTTGACCTTTGAACTTTTCATCTATGGCTAAGTAATGAAATGCTTCAGAACGAGGAATTGAAAAGAAAAATACTCTTTTAAGCAGCAGAAGCCTTTAGTGAAAGAACAAAAGACATGGAATAAATGTTAGTTTATGGCAATGTTACCTAACTACATGAATAAACTATGTATAACTAAAAATATTACAAAATGCGCTACAAATCAAATGTCTGGCTATATCACCTGACAGAAAGATGCCCAGTCAATAATTGACCAGAATAAGAGATTAATAAAATATGCATTACTTGCACATATCTTTTATTCCAAATGTCTTTACAAAATCTTTCACATTACTTAAATAAAAAAAAAATCATAGAATTTATTAACAATACAAATTAATACATCTATTATAAATTAAACATGATTGAAGAAGTAAACATATACGATTTTTTTTTTTTTTTTTTTGCATTATATATATATATATATATATATATATATATATATATATATATATATATATGGGGGGTGGGGGGATGTCCCTGTATTCTTGTTTTGTAAATCAATACGTTTTGGCAGAAATACAAAAAATTCATTTAACTGCAATCGAACCTTGACTCATATGATAAATTAAGCCTTTTATTATAGGGTAAAAGGACTGACATTCATATCGTTGTCTTTCTTGTCCAATAAAGATATTTAATTACTTACGGCATCTATTTCACGCTGTCTTCAAAATCAACTTCTGCAAATCCAACCTTTTCATTTCCCACAGTTAGCACAAACGTGTTCTTTCGAAAGTTGTTTGACTGACATTTGTATACGCCAGTTTAGAAGTCAAGGATAGTCTTTAAACTATGATAAAAAAATTAGTTATTATTTTTGCTGTAGGGTACTGTGCTATTTCCAAAAAGGCTGCGAAAGCTTAGCTCAAAACATGCCCAATTACATTTAGGCTGTTTTTCAAGCAAAAGGGAGAGCAAATAGTTACTACAGAAAGAATGTTCAATTATATATGAATATATTAACTTTCATAACATTGCAAAATTCATCATATCTTTTGTTGGCACCTTTGTTATATATAAATATATATATATATATATATATATATATATATATATATATATATATATATATATATATATATATATATATATATATATATATATATATATATTAGGGATGGCAATCGAATACAGAATTGCTAATCGGTTAACCGCGAGACGTTCCGACCGATTAACCGGTTAACCGTATCAAAATACGCATTTTCTTGATGTACATACTTTTTTCCTAAGTAGCTCTTTTCATATATACAAGAAGACTGATAGAGTCTAGATGTTAAATCATTTTATTTGTCTTGATTCTTGATTTTAAAAAAAACCTACATGCTTCTATATTTTATTTTAATTTTAATGTAGACTGGAAAAAATTAAGAAAACACTAATCATGACTGAAAAATCATTGATATTTTTCCAAAGCAGATTTCACATAGATTCATTCAACATTGTCACCATAATTAAAACTAAATCTGAAATACATCACTTAATTTACAAAGTTTGTATAGTATATTTATTCGATAGATAACTGCAAAAAACAAACATACTAATTCGCAGTTCTCAACGGTGATTTAATAATTATCATTAAAGAAATACAAGGACGGTCAGGGTAACGACATTGTGTTTTAACAGTAATTAACACTTCAAACACAAAATGACCAATTACCCAACACTCTCAATCCAGTGAACCATAATTACAGCCAGCCAAGTCAGCTTGGATATGTGAAAACGCTGAATTATCAACGTTTATGCAAATATCTCTTTTTTTTCAACATGAATTCTAACAAAATTAGGTTAAAACTTACATATTTTTTTATTTTTTCCGACTAACCGATTACAGATTTTCTAACCGATTCCCATTGTTCCGACCGAGTAATCGGTTAACCGGTTACAAAAATTGCCATCCCTAATATATATATATATATATATATATATATATATATATATATATATATATATATATATATATATATATATATATATATATACTGTATATTCTGTACATTTAATTACTTAATAGTTCACAAAACTATGTTAGGTTAAAATGTTTTGAGCTGTATATATTTACAAAAAGATTTTTTTTTTTTTTTGAGGCCAAGTGTTAAAACATCCCTTCATGTATTTGATCATACAATAAAACCCATTTTGCTTTATCTATGTAAATCATATACGGTACCAATTTTGATGCACCAGATGCGCATTTCGACAAATTATGTCTCTTCAGTGATGCTCAAGCCGAAACGTTGGAAATCCAAAATATTTAAATAAAAAAGATTTGAAAGAGCTGGAAAAAATGCCAAATAATGGAGCCAAATACCTCGAAGGATCAGAGCTATGCATGAGGGAGATGTGAAGTATGTTGGAACATCAATCGACCTAGTATTTTCCTTGAAACCTGCAAACTCTCGGCGTATGACATTTTTAATAAGTTAAAGTGTGAGAATCTACACTTAAAATTTTGTAAGAATATACTAGGATATGCACAGAAAAAATGCAAACTTCACCTCATTATCTGAGCTTGGTAGACTGCCACTTCACTTTGATATTATAAAAAGTATTTTGTCACAGTCAGTAAGTCACAGAAAGAGAGAATATGATGAATATTATACAAACACACTGTATCAGTTTTGCTCATTTAAATAATGAAAGTAAGTTATTGAGGGTTCTAAACTGTGAAAATATTGAAGTGCTTTCTGCAGTATGTGAACTGGCTAGACATGTCATTTAAAATATTATGCATATAAAGTCACATTACAACATTTCTTTAAATATTAAGTACATGTAAATATGTGTATGTAATTTTTAAAAAACACATACAAAAAAATTGACACTTCATGTATTGTAATAGTTAGTACTTTTGCATCCCCACGTGATATCTTTTGCAATGCGAGGATTGTAGAATCTCCCCACTTTGCAATAGGGTACACGGAAGTACTATTTCATTTATCAATATTACTTACATATACAGTGTCAAATTGTACTACTAGTACATACAAAGACATGTACTGTAGACTATTTTGTATACATATAATTTGTCTGTGCTGTTTGTAGAAATCATGCAAATTGATTGTGATGCCTGAAAGGGCCATGATTTGGAAATAAAGAATCTAACTATCTATATGTTGTTTATTGCCTTTCGAAATGACATCGGTTTACCCGATTGAAACTTACCTGCTACTAGAAAATAACGCTTCATGATATCCATAAGCAGCTTTTATCATCATTCTACTTGCATATTTGGAATCCCCCTCGTCATTTGACAGGTGTCTTATATTGTAATCCATTATTGAGAACGGGAGTGACACGATAAATCGCTGCAACAGTCAAACTATAAGTTCAGACACGTAAGACATACGTTAATTTAAGTTTTTAAGCTGGCAACTGAACAGAAATTCCTTGACAATCAAATGAAAATATGTCATCGTACAATATTTTTGAAGGCGTGCAACCGTAAAATAGGTGATTTTATATTGATGGTTTTCTACAGGATAGTATTTCTGAAAATTATCCCCAGCCAATTCTCGGGGCCTTTAATTAGTAAAATTTGATTTATAAAAACATGCTGCTGATTTTTCTTTCATGATAATTGTAGGTAAATATTTTTAAAGATGAATACCAAAACAGCGTCTCTAAGATTAATGCATTTTATCTCAAGTTTTATTTAAAACGCTTGTCTATTAGTAAAATGAACACATGATTACAATTTAGATAGCAATACTTTTTACTTACTTGTAAACTTAGATCACTTGTCGTTCAAAATCAAGCTAATGAACGTAGTTTTCTGTTGATGCCATTTTACACACAGAGCAGATCTATTCTATGTAAAGTTGACCTTGTATGGGACGCAGATTGCGTCAAAAGAATTACACAATTTTTAAACAAAACTTTTCAAAAGATCAGACATCTCCTTCAACAGTGATCAAGTTCGCTATAGAACACGTGCCCGCCATACTAAGACTGCGTGTATTTTATTAACTGAATCAATACTATGACTTCGCTGGATTAACTTTTGAACTTAATATGTCTACGCAATTTTTCTGATTAGAAAATGTATATTTTTTTGTTTTCAGAACGCATTTCCACCACCTTTATGCCATAGAAAATTCAAAATTCACAAGAATAATTGCAGCACAATTTTGAAATACTGTGTAGAATAAACTTGTAAAATGTACACTACTCAGTACTCAAAAAGGAAATATACATCCTGTTTGATTAAAATGTAAACGCAAAAAAGAATTTGAAGGAGAATATGCTTTTCAGTGTTCTAAAAGGTCTGAACAGATTTAAATTGTAATAAAAACGTCTACCATGGGAAATTACAGACAATAAGGCTATGAGGTAGATTTAACAGAAGATGAGGATTTTCTTGTTTTTTTTCCTTATGTATGTATCAAAATGTAAATGTTGACAAGTTAGGAGTAAAAGAATAGGGTTGTTGCATGATGCTTACACCGAAAGTTGTTTTAAAAAATATATTAAAATGCATCCGAGTTTCCTGAGTGCTCTTAGTTTAAGGGATGCATTCATTTGGATAAAATGCTAACATTTAGTAGTAAAAAATATTGATAAGTATACTTGTATTTCTTATGTAGAGTGAATGTATAATCCGTAACAATGATTTCTGATAAGTATACTTGTATTTCTTATGTAGAATGAATGTATAATCCGTACCAATGATTACTGATAAGTATACTTGTATTTCTTATGTAGAATGAATGTATAATCAATAACAATGACAGTCATACTCTGTGAATAATTGGCTTCTAGTAGTAGAAATACTGAGTGTCAGTAGATAATACGTATTTCATATATATATATATATATATATATATATATATATATATATATATATATATATATATATATATATATATATATATATATATATATATATATATATATTCTGTCCTATTGTAAAATTATTTATTGAAAGTCAATGTAAATTGCAAACTTTGACCTTTATTACTCAGCAAAGTACAGTTTCACAAATTAAAGCAATTTCTGTTTCACAAACAACTTTCTCGTAATAATCCAGTTAACTGAGAACACACATTTTGAAACAGGGATGACAAAAGGGTTTTGTAATGAATGTTTTAAGAGAACCCCCAAAGTTGGGGTAAAAAAAAAAAGGGACAATCTATCCTGGCCCGTCTTTTAAAAAAAACTGTTTGCTTTCTCCCGACCGACTGACTGAAAACAGCCCGACTCAAATCTTTTTAAACCGTCAGGAAACAGTTTTATTTTTACTCATTTAGAAATTTTCTCATAATATTTAATACTATATTAACTTCATATTTGCAAGTATTTGATAAAACAAATTTCCAACTACCTACCTACCATTTTTGTTATCCTAAGTAGGGATAGGGCAAGCAAACATTTTTTTAAAGATGGTCTTGCCCAAATTTATATTACTATACTAATTTTACACCCTAAATGTTAACATAAAGAGCCAGGTACGTTAGTAGTGAAAATCGGCCCTTCTTTGAAAATTTAAAATAATTATAAAGAAATGAGTTGAGGATGTAAATTTTATAAATGTATCAATAATTTTTATCTACCTTTCATAGTTTAGTTGTAATAGCCCTCTAAAAATGGAATGTATTTTATTGCATTTAAACGCTTTGAGCACTATGACGTCATTATTGTTGTCAATTTAGTACATTTAAATAACAACTTAATATAATGTATCAATGTATGTTATACGTAAAAAAATCTTACAATAAAATGTTTACATTGCATAGTTTATTTACTTTAAAAAAAATATTACACAAAAAGAATGTTTTAAAGAATAAATGACCTCCATAGTATCGATATACCTGAATATCATAACTGCAGTCAAAATTGTTTGCATAATGTGTAGTCTGTTTTTCTCCACAAATAAATTTATTTTTTCGGGAATGTTTAAAAAAAAGATAGAGAATGCAAAAAGAAATGAAGCTTTTATTAACAAACAAGAACAGTTAACGAGGAAATATAACTAACTTTAGCATTAATTTTGACCTATTTGCACTAAGGTTCAAATTATAATTTTATATTACCGAAAATCGCCCTTTTTGAGATAAATCAATACAATTTTTAAAAATTATTAAATTATTCATGCAAAAGAGATCAATGGGAAGCAAAATAATAAGGAATTATATCACCAGGATGTAATAATAACTCAGGCTCGAAGTATTGGGGGGGGGGGGGCTGTCCCCCTTTTTTTCGAACATTACATTTTCTATCGAAAATGTCCATTGAAGGGCTAGTAGCTCCCTTCCCCCACTTTTTCTTGCAGGGTTATGTGGTGATGTATGAAAAAAATTGATGTGGAAGAAGTTGAGAAGTTGGACCTTCCTCCCACGAAATGGGATTTTCAAGTTTGATCCCCCCCCCCCCCCGCCTCCGCATTTCAAAACCGATACTACGTGCCTGCAACTTAAGAAATATCTAGTAAAATTCATTGACTTCAGAATCCTGAAATTCTGAGTCACTTCAAGGTTTTGTTTAAAGTAAAAACATATTTTAGGTCGCTATACTGCGCTGAGAAAGGGAGGAAGGGGGGGGGTTGAAAGTAAGCTACTGGTATATCAAATAATAAAAAAAAAAATCAAAGTTGACCCTAAGGTTCCTTGTGAACTATACGTCAAAGTTAACTTTTTTTATTTGTCAAAATTCATACATATAGTATAGACTGGATCTAAATTACATATCTTTGAGTCAGAGTCGGGCTTTAGGTGACATGCTTCCATCATTTCCACCAGCATTTTCTTTAAGTTTACGATGACCTTGCAAATTGATCTTTGAATTTGGACCACAGACAAAGGTGTCAACTAACAAAGAATAAATTAAAATCATTTTCCTAATTTACCAACAGGAGACTTGCAAAGTCATACAAAACAGCTGATGTAAATTCTAATAATGGTAGTAATAAAATTTAATTTAATCTGTCTAATGGGGAATTCAGACAATACTTTTCTTCTAAAACTTTGTGAAATATATGATGAATTGCTTTGTCAAATGAGTTAAAGAATATTTTGATTATTCCCAGTAATTTTAACAATCATTAATTATGTCTCTGACGCCGTTTTTACCATATCAACACATAACTTTATGATTGGACGTTGTTTGTTTTCTGAACATATCCATCATCCCTCCAATAATCGATATTAAAAATATCAGAAAATTAAGATGGTCGACTCATCTCCTACATGACATATTTAATCTTTATTAAGCTTTGACTTGGTTTATAATAGATAGGTATATTTTTTCAACCCTTCATAAAAAGGTTGTAATATTTCAACCCTGGGCAATACGCACTTATCTGCGACCATAAAGATGTCGATTTATTTTTTTACAAAAAAAGTTATTACGTTGGGTTGTCTTAAGTTGGATACAAAGTACAGCGATAAGGTTACCAGTGTCTCGAAACGCGGGGTTTTTCAAAATGACTGTAAGCATAAGGTGAAACAGACATGACTTTTAATAACGCATCAACCAGCGTCATGTTGAATTCATTCCTCTCGTGGTTTCAGCTTTAGAACCTGACTGTTGATCGTCTGGGGACAAACAACAACAAGAAACAAGAAAACATTGATGTAACCATCAATTGTCGCCCGGGAAATAAATAAAGTAAACAATGGAAATGAGTCTTGATCATCAAACCGCTTCGATATGTGTGAAAAAGGCATGCGTCTAAATGATGGAGACGATAGTCGAGAATATTTTGAAAACTTATAGTCGGATGAAAATCGAACAAAAACGACACCCTTTTGAACTTTATCAATTCCTCAAGTAAATGTTGGCTGCATAAAATATAATTTGAAACCAGACACATGCATCACCTATTTTCAAAAATGTCTTTCACTTAAAGAATATAAAACACGAACTGTGTAAATTACTTTTTTACGTTTTTATGCGATAAGTAAAATTCGATGTTCTAAAAAAAGGGACCTGTCGTTTTTTCGATAGTAAATGATAAGCAACTTTATATATTAAATATGAAAAACATATATATTTTTACAGATTCACTTTATGGAAGTAAATGTATTGTGTATCTCGTAATTTATAAAGGGAAAGAACATTCTGATTAACGATCTTTTTAATGTTTAGAAAACCTTTAATTCTGAATAACTTCTCCCACCTCAATCCCCATATACCAACACTTAAACTTATATGTATAGAGCAGCCCGGTCCTCCGGGCTGCAATTAAGATCTGAAAATAATTCTCCTGAGTCTTTATATTGTAACGCTAAAATGTTCTATATCCAAAATACAATACTAGTATCTACCTGGTACGTATGTCACCTGAGTTGGTGAAGGGGGATTTCAGAGGCAAGGGTCGGGGGGGGGGGGTTACCTTGAGACACCTGGCCAAGTAGTTCAACTTTCCGATTTTCGAGATTTTAAGTATGATATATAAGCTTGTAAAAAGCCTAAGTGGGATTCTCCCCCTACACATACATCTTATTTTTATACCTCATTATAATTATTCTATACAACGCGTTATCTGATTGGTTCTAAATTGTCACGTAACGGGGCCATAAGACTTCATATTTCCCTGTCGTCGTCATGCTTTTCATCATATTTAACCTCCTAGGAAAACCAAGTGCATTTTCTCGCGATACTTATAAATCGTTCGTTGACGAAACTCCCGACAACAGCAGACATCACAAAATTTAAAATAAAGGCATTGAATGCAATGACAAAATTGGCGGTCTTCTTCAATTAAAAAAAAAAAAAAAAAAAAAAAAAAAGAAAGAAAGAAAGAAATCTAAATACGAAGTGTCCAAGGGACTTCGGTTAAGTGTTCCAGTAACTTTTTGAAAGTTTGTGTTTATTTTTAAAGGCCTTGCTTGTTTCGGTATAATAAGAATCTATTGCATGAATATTACGGAAAAATGAAGATTTATTCAACCAAAAAAATTCGTATAATTTTTCTTTGCTGAATAAATCTACATATTTTCCTCACGTCATGCAATAATTGTATAGTATCAAATTGTATACATATGTATCTCATAGGAAGATATTTTAATTATTAATATCATTTGATTTAGTAAGAATCAATGAATTTGCAAATATTTTGGAGAGTTTTTCCTGTCACAAAAGGGAGGGTGTAAAATAAATGACTTAGAAAAAAATTATAGATATATAAAATAAATTTTAAAAAATATTTTCAGTATCTTAGAATTTCACAAAATTATATGAAGCTGCTGTCCCATTCATAAGTTTTTATTATAATGAGAATCATGTTAGTCGAATATTATTTTATTAATATTCTCATCTTAACTTCTCTGAAGGAAAACTTAATAGTTATATGTAATTTCCCCATTCTTCTTTCCCCCCCCCCCTGAATTTAACCGCATTGTTTCTCTGTTTTCAGGGACATAAATAACATATACTTATGTCTCTACTGTTCTCAATTATCATTTCAATTATTTTTGAGAAGACATAAAAACATTAAATTGTGTATGGTTTCTTTTTTCGTTTCTATGTGATGGTATATAAATTTAATTCATTGAAAGATTATCATACGTTAAATATAAGTATAAGTATGTACTAATTAAGCTTTTGGAGAAAGGGTGTAAGTGCTATAATATTAAAATAATTCATCTGTGCATTGAAACATGTAAACTTTCCAGCATTTTTACGGATAATAAAAAGTCGTTAATTTGAGATTTTTTTTATATCTACAATGAATCATCTGAATACAGTTTTCTCTTACTATGAGAAATTCTCAATTATTTTTTATCAAAATGTTTGATAAAACAACGTATTGTTTACAGTAAAATATTCGAACGAAAGACTGAAAAATGAGAAAAACTTTTGGCGCGTCACTGTACGTTGTCAATGTAAACAACGAGGACGTCTATATTTAGAGTTCGATGTACAACCTGGAGATGTTAGGGTTTTGCCTTAAAATAAACATAAGATGCCTTTTTATAAACTTAACAACCCCAAAACATCTCAGATAAACCTTTTTACAACAGACCTTCAGAAATTTAGACGTTTTATGTGTACATTTGCCTGAGTTTTGCTTGTTCCCGAAATGTTGCCTGGAATGAAAACGAAAGTTAAAAAGGTGGTCGCGGATACGAAATTTTTACAAATGAGTTATTAAAGTAATGCATTTTATCATTTAGATTTCTATAAAATAAACATGTATTCAATTGTTATTTATTTTCTACGAATATAATCAAATTACCAAGCTAATATTCCATTCCCCTCACGTCAAGATCCGTATAGCAGACGACTGATAATATCAGAATTTGTAAAAATTCAATGTGGCCACAGCCCACGGCCAGAACGAAACCTGTATAAATCAATCCCTTTTATGTAATAGTATTTCTGGTTAAAATATCTACGTGGCCGATGCGTGTGGCCACATCGAATTTTCCCAAAAACCGGGTGAAAAGTGAAGAAAATTGCTTGTTTTCCGGAAACGGCATAGGTTTGGATATTACATAGCAGCATAAGAGGCTTGGATCCGCCCAAACATTTACATATACAAGGACTTAGGATCATAAACTTTATAAATATACATTGTCAGTGAGGATACGCAAACTTTATTTTTTAAGCATTTTGCAGGGCCTGTTGACATTAGCTAACGTACCTAGCTCTTTACAGCATTATGTTCCTGATGTGTATACACTTCCTTTTCTTTATGCATTTTATGTCACTGTCAAAAAATTTCAGACTACATGTACGTCATGTACACTTTTATAACATAAATCAAAACTCATACATGGATTTTTATTTATTGAAATTAATATTTACATCTGAAATTGGGTGCCATTCCCGCTAGAGTGTCTTCACTTGTAAAGTATGCATTGTGGAACCAGGAAATCATGTGCATTTGTACCTCTGACAACGGGTTGGTAAAATGTTGTCACCGCAATGACAACTGCTTTTCATATCGAACTACAGCCTGAAAAAAAATGTAGGGATTGTCATCTTAAATCAGATAACACGAGTACACACCCTCTCTAATATTAGCATATATAAGTAAATAAATCATAAAACCATTCCTGATATGAATTTATGTGGATTTCTCAACTAGCATAAGTTGGAGGTAGGGTACGAAGGAGGGGTGAATGGATGAGAGAGGGTAACAAGAGAGGGAGAGATTGGATAAAAAGGAAATGAGAGGGAAAATAAAGGAAGACAGTTGGAGAAATTAAGGGAGGAGTAGGGGAGAAAGGTTATCATACTCAGCTCTACAGTGTAACCTCTTATGAGCCTTAGTATTGAATTTTAAAATTTACTGTACCTGCATTTTTAAACGTTTTCTTTTCTTTTTTTTAATTGTTTTACAGTTATGATTAAAGGCGAAGTTGACAGACATATCTGTTCGAATAGAACTTACCGGTTTGTCTGCTAGGATGGGTATCAAACCGTAACCTGCTCGGGGCTTTCCAACAGCTTTGTATCCGTGTCGCTCATAAAACCTTATCGCTCGAGTATTTGACGAAAACGTCAGTAGAAAAATTTTCTGAATGCAAAGTATTGTGGAAATATAACAGCTTTGTAACAAGACGATGAATTTAATTTTTTCTCGATATTCAATTCGCTTTACTGGACTCTTAGTCACAGACAAGGTTCAATACAATAAAAGACATTTTTTTATCAACATAACACCATATATAGTATTCTAACCAATACATCAAACATTACTGTAGCAAAAGGATGTGATCAGTACGAGGGCGGATCAAAAAGTTCACGAACTATCTCTTTATCTATATAACCACAGTCCAGATCAGAATGAAATTTGGCATACATGTTGTCATAAATGATATAAATAGCATGTGTTATATGATATCTTGTTCATGTTTAGGACTTGTGCCAAAAATGGTTGATTCAGTCGTACTGCAGGAAAGAACTGCTGTAAAGTTTAACATAAATTTTAGAAAATCCTTTACAGTAATATATAATGATTCCCACAAGGTTGATAGGGACAAAAGACGTGCCAAAAGTTTAGTTAGTACATGTAATTGGATGGATTTTTTAGTGGAAGAAGGTGAAAATGAGGTTCGCCCAGTGAAAGTGAGGACGGAAAGAGATGTGTCCTTGGCTGAGTAATTTGTAATGAAAGATCGCAAAGTCATAGTTACAGAAATACTGAAGACCCAACTGACAAAACAATTCTTAATACCCTAAAATTTCACTTACTTTAGACTGTTAACAGATCAGATACATGTATGATGAAGAGAAAGCGTCCTTTCTTGATCTACATTGGATTCACAACGCACCTAAGACAGAAGAGTAGGGCTATGAAGGACACCATTCTAAATCCTTATCCACCCATCCTATTGTCAAGATTTTGCAATTTGTGATATTTGATATATGGTCTTGCTATAAAAAATAACCTCTGTGGAAAGAAATATGAGACCTTGGAAAACATTTGGACTGCTGTAAACAGTACTTTACGGAGCATGCCACATGTCACAAAAAAGAATAAACCCCAATTTAAATTCTTGTATGGAAATTTTTTAACTAGTTCGCGAACTTTTTGGTCACCCTTCGTACAGCTAAAAAACGTTTTCACGTAACACGCTTTTGTGAACAAATGAAATGCACATTTTGGAAAGACATGTACTCTACTAAATAAAGATATGATGCAATTTACAATTTTATGGTATTTTTAATATCAATGATTGATACTTTACGTTGTAGTACTTAGTTGCTCCTCTTATTTGCAGGAATAACAGCTAAATTGGGATAATAGAATTAAGTTTTCAGAACATTTTTCTGAATTGAGCAGCATTCCAGCTGGAGTTCCTCCCATAGATCTATACAGTAAAACTTGTCTAATCTGGACACCACTTGTCCCAAAGAAATTGGCCGGATAAGGTAACATTCCTCATTAGACAATATGTAAAACAATTGAATTTACTGCAAGGGACCTTAAAGTTTACACCGTATTAGACAAGATTTCAGATTGCACAACATTAGACAAGTTTCACTGTATGTATTTAGTTGTTGGCATTATTTGAGAAAGGGTCTTCTTTATGTTTTTAGTTGGATTTAAATCAGAACTGTTTTCCGGCCATGGAAGTGTAGCAACGGAATTACGCTATTAAAAACTCTTTTGTATTTTTTGATTTGTAGCAAATGTGCTATTACAAACACAAAATCAAATCTGCTAATACAATAAATACAAATAGATTTTTGGAAAATACTTTACAACTTTCAGTATCTCTAAACAAAGATGCTTTTTTTAACCTCAATGCAGTTTCTACATTTTTGTATTTGGGAAGTACTACCGATTTAAACCAAGTTGTAAACATTTTGGGTCGAATATAGAAGATAATTGGAAAAGGAAACACTTTAGCGGGCATGGTACTGAATTCTAAAAAAAAAAAATATGTAAAAATTAACTTATTAGCATACGTTATTACATTGAGGACGTTAATCTTGCAAAACTTGGAGCAGTCAAATAGTAGAAAGTAAAATATTAATCATATATGTAAAAACTATTATAAAATTGCAAAAGTAATCATATCTTCTTCTTTTTTGCACCTTTATTTAATAGCAATGTATTTCTTTCCAAAATGTATATATAATTTGTTCACAAAAGCACGTTAAGTAAAAAAAGTTTTCTGAGTTGTATAACGTTAAGCACATTAATTGATACACATTTTTAATGAGGAAAAATTACGATTTATTTAGTTTTGAACAGTGGGAATATCTGCTTCGAAATTATCCATACAACCCTTAACTATTAATCTAAATATAATCTTCATTGAATAATTCCAGGTCCATTCTCGACTTACATTACATTGCCTTGATAAAGCTTCCTCCTCAACTTTTTTAAGCAGAGCTGTGCCATAACCTTGACCTTTGAACTTTTCTTCTATGGCTGTACAACGTAGATATGCTTCATAACGAGGAATTGAAAAGAAATATAGTCTTTTAAGCAGCAGAAACCTTTAATGAAAGAATAAAAGAGCAAATAAATGTTAATAAGATTAAATAATCAATATCACAAAAATCGCTCAAATCATGTCTGGCTATATCAACTTACAGAAGAAAATTAAAAAAAAAAACAAATATACTATTTGCACACATCTTTTACTCCAAATGTCCTGACAAAATCTTTCAGATCCCTAAAATCATGAAAATATTCAATATTGATGAACAGAACAGTTCATCTTTTACACTTTATACACAAAAAGTAACGAAACACACTTTTATCTTTTCTTTGCAGCTGCATTCAATTGTATGTTCAATGTGTTTTGTTAATTATTACAACAAAATAATTAATACGATAAAGGGAAATAATGACCAGGCCTAAAACTGAATCTTGACCCCATATGATTAATTAATTCTTTTATTATACAATAATAAAGCTGACATTCATATCGTCGTCTTTCTTATCCAAATGAAAAACATAATTAGGTACTTACGGCATCTTCAAAACCAAGTTCTGCGAAACCAGCGCTTTCATTTCCCACAGTTAGTACGAACACATTCTTTTGAAAGTTGTCTTTCTGACATTTGTACACACTAGTGTGAAAGTCAAGGATGGTATTTAAACTATCAAGAAGGAAAATAATATTTTACAGAAGCTTTAACACACAAACCCTCACATACACACACTCACACACACCCTCCCTTACACCCTCTCACACACATGCAATGATTATAATGTGTATCTTACCCTCTATCTATTGCAGTTATCTATCAAATTATATTATGAAACAAACATTGCATATTAAGTAAAAGTTCAGACTTAGTTCTGAGTATGGTAACTATACAGAATGGTACTGTGTGACAACTGGTTCGAAAATTATTAATGTCTCTGATATCTCTTGGTTTTATTAATTTTTCTTGCCTATTGAAATTGAAAATATGAATATTGTTCTGATCAAACATAAACAGCTTATTACAAATGTCTTTATAAGTGTTCGTGTATATATTAGTAGAGCTTTCTTGAACTATATGTCAAGATAATGTGTATTGTGACATGATTAACCGGTTAATCGGTCGGAACGTTCTTGATTGCCACCTTTTTCCTAATATTTTCTTTGTGTATTACTTTTGCTTACACAATACATGTATATATTTACCTGTTACTAGAGAACAACGTTTCATAAAATCCATGAGCAGATTTTACCAGCATTCTACTTGCAAATTCGAAATCCCTCTCGTCATTTGACAAATGCCTTATGTTGTAATCCATCATTGAAAATTCAGCAGTGACACCATAAATCGCTGTAACAATATAAGTAATTTTTTTTTTCAATTAAGAGTCTTTTCAATGAGGAAGGAGCGCAACCTTACAGAAATTCATTGACAGACAAAAAGAACAAAAGATTATCAGATATTATTATTGAGGATCACAATAGTGTTGGTTTTCTATTATATCATAAAACTAGATCCTGGAGATTATCCCCTCGACTTCGGACATCCCTTGTACTCCAGCTTAGGAAATCATAAAAAAATGATTGCTTCTGGCGATACTTACAATATATGAATGGCTGTGTATAATCAGATTCAATTTCATCAGCTATTAGCCCACGAGTTCGATTGGCAACGACGAGCACAATGGGATTATATAAATAAAATCCTTTAAAAACTTTTACATGAGAAGAAAAAATGCCTGTAGTAGCCTTCAATTCTAATTTTAGATATATCAGTTAACAAATTTATTTTCATTCTTCTGTCTTCTCGATATGTCGTTGTGAACTTGAAATAAAAGACACCACAGAGTCTACCACATCTGTTTGATATTTGGATGTTTTATTGACTGTAAAAGTGAATGGCCAACCCAATACTAAACTGCTGGTATATGACAAACAGTACGACTTTCAAAATGCTTTTCCATCGTCGACTTTATTTATTTATGTAGTAAAATTCAACTATCACCTGCAAATCGTGTTACCCAGCTGATTTGGTACGCAAGAGTAAGATCAATGTTCAAGCCGAGACAGGCTACTGACAAATAAATTGATGTTACAGGGCTTTAAAGTCAGCATTTCACAAATTCTATAGTAGTTATAATGGCCTGTTTTGCAAATGCAACCTATCTCGTGTTTTGACTTTCATGTTTCACACCAGTTGTTAGGATATTGTTTTCTTATTGCTGTTGACAACAAATTACTCCTTATACATGTACCTGATAAACACTCCCATGATCCTGGTCCCACTTCTGGTGTTTCTAGGGGTCCGTGTTTTATGTCATGTTTGCCATTTGTATTTTTAAAAGAATTTCATATCGACAACTTTGATGTTTCTTCGCCTTTCTCATAAAAACCCGACACCATTTTGGAACTATTCAAAATTATTTAAAGGACAATGTGGGCATTTCTTCTCTTAAAAGCAAAGGAGAGTTTACTGAGAGACTATTGTTGGTAATTCGAGAGCAGAAATCCTGTTATCATCAGCTTATAGTCCCACTTTAAGTACTCCATTCCTAGAGAATACTGGATCAAGAAATTTAGGCACAGCATTTCCGTATGGCTGTAGAAATAATGCAGGGAATCGTTTAAGCCCACAATGTGCCAGTGTGAATATGATGAGACTTTTTCACAATACATCTAGACGTAAGTGTACAAATGAATATCGATCATACCATAGACCAAATATACATAATGCCTCTTTTGATTCACTTTTACCTTACGGCAATAAACGATTAGGTCGGTTCCCTTGAAATTTTTGAATGTCAATTCTTGGATTCCCCAACTGCAGAAAACAAGCTAGTGTTTGTGATTTTGGATGTTGTCCGGCACAGGCTTTTTCAGCCGCCACGGGTATCGGAAGATTTTAATTTTGATCCAAACCATCGGCTTCTTAAACTTAAATTTTCCAATAAGATGATAGATGCTGTGAACATTAGTAACATTCTTAATCATAAAAAAAGTTCAGATTTGCATTCCATTATATTTCAAGAGGAAGTCCGTAGCCTGCATTTTCCAACAGATATTCCCAAACTGTTGCTTCCAAACTTTTCACTTATAAACCCTTACAGTACCTATATATTGAATATCAAAAACGAAAAAAGTGAAGACAACGAAAGTGATCGATCTCAAAATCCACAAACAATACAAATCCACGAACAGGACACAAAACACGCCCCCGGGATTTCCAGAAGTGGGATCAGAAGTAAGCATCCCCTCTTGACCAGTCCCACCCGCCATGAGCCCTATGTACTGATCAAGTAGACTGGGCATTTCATAGTCAAATTTAGTAACAAACGCCTAAAAAAAAACTTAGTATGAAGAACTTTAGCCAAAATACGACCTAGTGATAGCTAGGTCATTATTTGTTTACAAGGTCATTATAACGATCATAGAATTTACGAAATGCTGACTTTGCACGAGGTTGTTGAAATCCCTGTAACACCAACTTATCTGTCAGTAGCCTGACTCGCTTTCAGAGTTGATCGTACTCAGAGCATGCAGTTGAGTATCGAATAAGTTGGGAGACATACAATGAAATTCTATGGTCGTTACAATGACCTTGTTAGCAAATATACCCTATCATTGTGTCGTATTTTGGCTGAAATATTTGATAGGCCTTTGCTTTTATACTAAAGACTTCGGAATATTCCGTCTACCTGATCGATACATAGGGCTCAAGGCAGGCATGACCCATCGACAGGAGATGCTTATTCCTCCTAGACACCTGATCCCCTCTCTGGAATTTCCTGTATTACGTGTTTTATACCCTGTTCACAGATTTGTATTGTTTGTATTTTTTTAGATTACCTTTTTTAATTGCAACACGTTCAGCTATGTTTTAACCGTGATAATTTTATTTGTTTACCCAGTTATCAACTTGGATTGACCAGGGAATTAAAGATTTGCATCTAGGAGGATAAAGTAGTAAAACTGCTCCAGAATCTGAACAAAAACAAATCATCAGGTCCGGACGCTTAATCAAACTAGAATCTGAATGAATGTTCAGAATATTTTCGCCAACAGTAATAACTATATTCCAGTCTTAGATAGACTCCCCAATGACTGGAAAGAGGCAAATATAGCTTTCTTATTCAAAAAAAAGGGGATCAACATCTCCTGGAAAACTTTAGAACCGTTTCATTGACTTTCGTCAAATCCAAACTTCTCGAGCATATTGTTTGCTGACACAGTCATTTGGGCTCATTTGGAAAAATTCAAAATGCTCATCTCACTTAACAGTTGCTTCCGTTTGGTAGATTCTTGTGAAACGCAATAAACAAAATCCTTACAGTGGAGGACTTCTTGAATCGGTATGATGCGTTCATACAGATGGTGTACTAGTATTATTACTATTGGATTTTTCAAAGCGTTCGATACCGTTCCCCTCAGCAAGCTGTTACATAAGCTGGAAGCATTCGGAATTCGGCGTTGAGCATTTTAGTGGATTGACAGGACATTTTAAGGAAAATGGACTTTTTGCAGAAATGTTTTGAACATTAGAGGAAAATTACATATACGAATTTAGACTTGCCTCTGTGATAGGAAAATACGAGTAGTTAGGGATAGGGAAACATTAAGTGAGGCTAGAGGGATCTCGGGGTGCCCCAGGGGACGATCCTTAGGTCCCGCTTCCTCCTATGACATAACAATGACTGACCGGAAAGGGTCAAATCTAAGATTCGATCATTCGCTTTTTACATACATACACAAAGGGATCTGATCATCACACTATGTTCCAAAACGGCCTCCATAAATTAGAAATATGGATTTCAGAATGGGGCATGACATTCATTGCGAGATAATCATTAGAAAAAAAATCAACATATTACTATCAATTGGACAATATGATCCTCAAAGAAGTATTAATATAACAATATTACTGAATTTGATATACTGTTAATCACTTTTAATTTGCGAGACTGTCTGATCACGAAAATTTCATTCTCGCGTATATTAATATTATTAAAGATTATATATTTAGAGCAATGATTGAAATTTGTTTCACTTATTAATACCAAATAACAATCTCGCAAAAATAAGGTGTCGCGAAAAATAACTGATTCAAAGTACATGTACCTGTATTTATGATCGCGAAGGCGATAAATAAATAAAAAAAAATTACATCTTGGAAATAAGTATTCAGTCTCCTAAAGTCGTATGAAAATAAATACTATTATGACTCGACAGAATTTGTCACAATTTGTTTATAAGATTTTTGAGATAATTGTACGTTATCTTCACCTTTTTTCACAACCCCTACCCCCCATCCCTACCCCACCCTGCCAGGGATCAAATGGCTGTACACTTGGGTCTAGTCTTCTCCAATGATCCCCTGCACTTCGTTATTACGAATAATAACGAAGTGCAGGGGATCATGGGACAAGACTAACTTAGGTCTTTAGAATTCAATGTCAGCCACGCCTACTGACGTCATGAGATATCATTATAAGTGCTTACTATGAATTTCAGAATTTTTATGACAGTAGAGCTCCGTTCTATGGAAACATGATCAGAATGCAGAGTACCACAATGCTTGCGTGTGCGAGGCCTTATAATAAGGATCCAGTTTTATCTGAAGTGTCCTTTTATTTGTTGGCATCTTCAAGAAACTATGATGTGACTTTCTGCATGTGGATGTACATGTAATGATGTCATTTAATTGTTATTTACTAGGGCTAGTACTTCCTTTATTGTTCAAACATGCAGAAGTTGGCACTTGTTGGCATGCTGGCGCTTCTACATATCTAAGCAAACTTAATGAGAAAGGTGAAAATTACGAACAGTGGTCAATCTCACAAACCCTGTGAAGAATACAAATCGTGAACAAGGAAAAACATGGACCCTGGAAAACCGGAGGTGTAAGCATCCCCTGTCGACCGGTCACATCCGCCGTTAGCCCTCTATATTGATCAGGTAGATGGAGAAATCCCTAGTCAAAATTGGTTTAGAAAAATTGCCAAAGAATTGGTAGAAAACATTGTTAGGTTGTATGTACAAAGAAGAGTTATAGTAACCATTTATTTTCCCTAAGACTATGCAGAAAACGTGACAGTCAAAATACAACCTAACGTTTGGTTGTATTTGCAATGCAAGGAAGGGTAAAAGCAACCATTTATTTTGAAAAAAATCTAATTTTGAACGAGCTTGTCCGAAGCCCTGAAACATCAAGTTATTTGGCAATAGCAAGTCTCTGTTTGATATTTTGTACCCAGAACAGACTTTTGCGTACTGAATCAGTTGGACGACATAAACACTATATGCAGATGACGGACAAGCTAAGTCACCGTTTACTATAGCTTATTTGTTAGTGGGCCATTAACGTCTATATTCAATAAAACAGCATGAATTATGAAACAGGAGTGTAAGAATCTGAAATGTCTTTTCCTTAATTCGAGTTCATTGGGATATATCGAGTTGATATATGAATGAAATAACTAGTGTTTATTGATAAAATGTCGTCTATTTATGAAAGCCTCAGTTATTTGTTCCCTAAGGAACTAAGGGGTGGCAATTTTCTTCTCACGTAGTTGTTTTTTTTTTTTTAATAAATTCTGCTTAATAAAAAATTCAATTTAAAAAAAGGTTAGCTAATAGCTAATAATGGAGCACAATAAGTGTCCATCGAAATTCCAACAGATTGTTGGAAGACCTAATCTCCAAACACTACATTTTTATGGGGTAAAATCTTACAGTATAACTGAAATTTTGCAGAATATCTATTGAAAAGTCACTGAGGGGAATTCCTCATATGAATTTTACTCTTTATATCCTCCGGTGGGCGCCCCTTTATACACATGGAGATTGTTGAGAGACCTTTGGGCAATGTACAACTTGTTCCATCTCTTTGCAATCTCTGAAAGCCCCGAAAAGTCGGTTGTTTTCAAATGTTACTGGAGGACAATAAAGCGTTTGTTGTGCGATGAAAAAAGGAAGATATTGTACCACATTTCCTGGTAATCTGTAGAGGTCACAGGAAGCACATTGAGAGAACCCTAAGACACTTTTAGTTACATATACGTTGCTTTCTGTAGAGGCCTCTGAGAGTTTGCTAAGCGATTTCTTTGCGACCAATAGAGATCATTGAGAGATCTGCAAAATTGCTGAGAGATCAAGTGCGACCAAGAGAGATCATTGTTAGACCGAAAGGAACCGCTCAAAGACCCTAATTCAAAACATTTTGCGATCTTTGACAAACCTCTGAGAGATCAGTGGAATATATAAGATTGTTGGGCGATCTTTCTGTGCACTTTCATCTTCGCTAGCCAAAGGTGACCATCCGCTCGTCTCCTCTTTTTTTTACCCAAGGGTGAAAAGAGACGAGCAGATCGTCACCCTCGGCTAGCGAAGATGGCGCGTTCCTTGAAATCTTTGAGGGATCTTTTTGGAGTAGTCAATACTTTGAGGAAACCACGAAGACTGTCGCAACCTGTGTGAGACCACTCTTGAATCAAGACGATGAATGGCGACCGTTGAAACATCGTAGAGGGACCTGGCCAGTTAAGAATCGCTCAGAAACCTCTCAACGGTGGCACATTATTTTTTGTGTAAAGGGAATAAAAGGTAAGCTATACAAATATTGCGTATAGAGAATAAGTAATCCAACATTTTTCTAACTAAAAATTTCATTTCCAATTTCCCCAAGTGTCTTTTGTATGCATATTTTTTTTTCAAAAAGTTTTAAAGCTTCTTTGTTTGTTTGATAATTACGTAAAACTTGCCATTTCTTGAATTTAAATAGTAAATTTACTAGAGCTGAAACGAATGTTCGAATATTCGCGAATGAACAAATATTCGAATGGAAATTTAGCATTCGAATATTCGGTATAATGATTTATATTTCAATGTTTACTTTGTTGATTAAATTATATTGGTACTCTAACGATAAAAACATACTTTTATAAGGATTTAGCTCTACTTTATCCTTTCGATGCTCCACATGAACTGTTGACTACCTCTCGGGATTTTATTAGTGTGAGAAAGTACCAGATATATGATTAGAAATTTTAACAAAGAAGGCCCAAAATATTTTTTCTCAGTGTAAATCCTTTTGAATATATGCTCAAGATATTTCATTTTCATATTGAGTGTAATTCACGTTTACCAGTTTCATCACCGACGTTTGCATGGCCCCAGCATTTCCGTGCGTTTTACTGTCACTAAATCACAAATTTGTTTTCTTTTAAAAAGAAATAATCCTAAAAACTAATTACTGACTTTAACTTTTTTGAAACACGTTTATTTACAGACTGACATCTTAAAATAGTATAAGCATGTTCAGTAATGCGTAATGTGAATACCCCGATAACGCTCATAGACTTTCGCACTTCCGACTTTTTCTTCAGCATATTTCATTCTTACTATCAAACTGTGACTTTTCTGTATTTTCCATGCATAGATTTTTATAAATTTTAGCATGTAAAGTTTCCTGTTTTCCCACCAACCTAACCTTGCGTGATAAAATAATCAATATGCCACAGTCACTTAAGAATATTAAAATCATAAAAAGTTCAAGATCATTTAAGACCCCCCCCCCCCCCCGGACTCCAATGACAGTTTGACAACGTCTTCCCATGGACGCAACTGAGCGTCTAAAACAAGTCTAGGAATGTTACAGTATCTTACTCTGACTGTAGAAGGTGGATCAGTTGTTGCCAAGTGTGGGGTTGCGGTTGTCTTTGGCGAATGTGTCTATTCAATTCGGCCTATGCATGCTCAATGGAGCGAAAAAAAATGTCAAAGCAAGGCAGAACTGGATGTATATTTTCTGAATACTTAGCGAATGGATTACTAAGCAGATATTTGCTAGCGTTTCCATTCTCATTTGCATATGTTTGATGCATTTCTACAGCAAGGCAGTTTGCATGTAAAATGGTGCAATATTTGTCAGTTTGGTTAAATATGTATGAACAAGAGTGCTAAAAGTCTCACAAGTATTACGTATTAGTAAGAAATGCATGTCTATTCTGTCTCAAAAATAACCATTTATAAAATATTCAGTTATATTGTGGTCATGACTGAGTAAGGTAGCGAGAGAAGCTTCGTTCTATTTTGTTTGGTAACTTTTTGTTACTATTCATGAATTAAAGTGCTTGACATGTCCACTTTTCCTTTTCATTGCAAGTATGACCAGCTGTAAATGGCTACATACAAGTACTTCACAACACTAGAGGAAATACAGCTGAACTTTGTTATCTCGAACACCTCGAATACCAGAGATATGTCGAAGTGAGTTGGTAGTCCCAGCCACTTTCCTTTATGTTTTTACTTTGATTATCACGAATCATTAGATATCTCAGTTTTATCTTTGTCCGGTCAAGTTCGAGAGAACGGTGTTTGACGGTACTATTAATGTGTCATTTACACAAACCAGCAACATGAAACAAAACCACTTCTGATAAAGTCAATAAATTAACATGAACTTTCCTACAAGGAAAAAACACCAACAGTTCATAAAATGACAAGTGCTCAAGAAGCTGAGTAAAAACGGCAATAATTTGGGTACACAATTAATCCATGGTCTGAATAAGAAAAAAAAGTGTCTTGTTTTTTGTAGTTTTATTTACATACAATACAAACTACTCCTTTAACAAATGCATTCTTTTACATCGCACATAAAAGATTTAATAACAATGACGACAGCTCCGAATGGAATGACAAAAATGAAATGCAATAGCGACCAAATTAGGGCAGTCATTAAAAATTAAACTGGTCACTGCTTTAAACTGGTGTCCTGTCTGCATAATGCTAAACAAAGTACTGACAGCTTATATTAACACAAAGTATACATTAGTAAAAGATAAAATATAAATAACAAAAACAAAAGTACTGATGAAGCATTACATAAATTAAAAAATACAGCACCATCTGCTATAAGTTGTGAAAACATGAATGACTGAAAAGTGATGAGAAAAATTCCTAAAAATAAACTGCTTCAAAAGTACTTGGGAAAAGTAATGCTTTTAAGAAATCATCAAAATGACAATTTTTACTCATTCATCAACTACAAACGGGTTAATTTTTTTAAAACAGAAAAAAATTCTAAGCTCTAAAATCAAGATGGCCGAGATGAAAACCAACAAATGGCTATAGCACACTGAGGAGGCATGGTGTGGCACTCCTTGCCAAATCATGCTGATACAAGGGACACACGGACAACACCTGTAGCCATATAAAAATAAAGCCCCACAAAGGTTTACTTTAGTTTCTAATGACGACAACATCACTAAGAAAGGGGCAATTTAATTCACAACCAAGATCGAATCTCTGCAAGATATTTCGTTCAACATTTAGGATATGTTGATAATAAAGTCTTGTCACTGAAAGTTCTAAATAATATTGAAGAATAAAATGTTGAAGAAAAAAATTGATGAGATGAAACTACATATGGCTTTTGCCATATCATAAGCAAAATTATTAAGCTATTTAAGACGATTGTCTGAAATTAATAAAAATGTGAAATATACATCTAATTTTAACAATATTACAAAGATGAATAATGCTTTTTGCGTAGCAAATTTAGTAAACTATTTTCTGGTAAAAACTGTAAAATACTGATTAAAAGGGGGGATAACTAGCCAATCAACACAGCTGTAATTCTTAAACTCTATGAAATTCAACATTTTATCACTCCATTTATATCATATTCATATGTATGAATGCAAAATTAACTTAAGATTTTGTAACATTGATTATAAATCTGAAAATTCAGTGATTAAAGCTGTAACCAGGTGCTTGGAAAAAGCTGTCTGAATTCAACATTGTAACTGATAAATTTGATGGCAAGATAAAGATGGATTTTATAATGAAGAATATTTACAATATGAGATACAAAATATTTTGTAGAAAGAGAGACTTTAACAAGATTATCATCACAAGTTCATAATAAAATATCTTAATATTCATAGGTAATTTAAAGAAGAAACTTTTTAGAAACAAGACTGGAGGGCATGAAAAGTTAACAGGTGCCCCTAGAGGAGGCTTTGTCCTGGTATTGGATGCAATCTTATACCTAGTGATGTAGGTTTGTACTGGATGCAATCTTATACCTAGTGATGTAGGTTTGTACTATCTATTTTGAATTGCCAATTTCAGAAAATAAACATATATCAATAAATCCCCAGAGAAAACAAAACATGTTTGAAAGTTTTTTTTGCAATTTGATGCAGTGCATCTACTAATAAAGTGGAGTACACTGTTATATAATATCAAGTTTCTATGGAAGATACATATACTTGGGAGACATCAGTAAATGTTACAATACTCAACACTGGGTGGTGTGTGTCTAGAGGTCATATGATGGCATTAGTGTTCTATTTACAACACTAACTCACTGAATAAGAAAGTGAAAATTAAAAAAAAATATGTATTCAGCATGGAATATATACTGATAAAGAATAAGATATAATTAATGGGTAAAAAAAAATGAAATCACAAATAATTTGTATGATGGTGACAATTTCAAAAATCATTGAAGATTCATTGCACATAATCTAGATTGTTGAAATCATTAAGATTGTGAAAAACAATCACAAAATATATGTATGTTAATAAACTAAAAGGATTTCATTCAGAGAATGTTTATCAAGTTCTGTGAGTTTAAATCATCACAATTTCTATGGCAACATATGTCACAACATTGTGGTAGCACCTGTTGTCTGATATAAGTGTTTGAAAATGTTCTTTGTGAAAGGAGAGGATCCAGAAATATGTGTGAGAATCAAGCATTCATTCCTGTAAATTTGTCCTTCCATGACTGATCACAATTACATGGAACTGGTGTGTATTAATCACTCTCCTAACACCATCACAAAGACATGGAATAAATTTCACCAGCATCATTTTTTTCTTCCATCATTAAAATGAATAAAACATGACTAGCATTCAACATAAAAGGACCTTTATCCTTCTGTGTCCTACACATCACAAGTTTAGCACTTAGAACTGTTAAGCACACAGTACAATGAGGATCCACTGAACATAACGGGGACTCTCCAGAACCAAGAGAACAAATCATTGTAACTGTCTATAATTGCTATATAGTCAGCAAATGGGGACCTTGATTTGGTTCATTTTTTCATCCTTTGGATTGTATCCCATGTTCTTTCGTTGAAGAAACATGTGGACTTCACGGAATGTAGGTCGACATGCCTCATTTCTGTTCCAACACTCCACCATTAAGTCAAATATTTCCTTTGGACAGTTGGGAGGGAATGAAAGATACACCTCCTTATTGTCGTTGCGGTAATAATGTCCAGCATTTTCTATCACTTGTTCGTCAGTCAAAGAGTCAAACGGTTGGTCCTTGGCAAATGTCAGAATCTCCCACAGTGTCACAGCAAATGACCATACATCAGATTTCGTGGTGAATTTTCCCTGGAAAAAAAAATGAAATGAATGCTATATTTGATCTCTAAGCTAGATACAGACATTATCTTAAAACTAGATTTGAAAAAAAAAAAAAAAAAAAAAAAAAGACATGATAAATTCATATTCTCAGAATGGTTTTACAGTATTTTAATACTGTTTTTTTCAAGAGGTAAAATTAAACAACATGGCAAATTGCAAATAAAATCTACATTCTTGTGTATCCTCAAACATCAGAAAACCAGCATTGATCTTTACCAATAAGATGCTTTCCCAAGCCATCCATCGGATTGGTAGTACCGCTCTTCCCTCTATTCTGTAGTAATCTGCACTGTAAAGACTACGACTCATTCCAAAATCAGAAATCTTTATTGTGTAATTCGTTCCAACCAGACAATTCCTGGTGGCAAGATCTCGGTGAACCATATTTAACGACTCCAGGTATTTCATTCCTGATGCTATTTGAGATGCCATGTAGACTAAACAGCCATAACTGAAATTAGAGAAAATATGTTAACATTCATTATATTAAAAGTGCATGCTTCAGAAAAAGTATATAAGAAAAGTTTTTGTTTGAAATTAATATTACTAAATTACCACGGTATATTAAGTTTCTAATTTCTATATGATACGTTACTCTTTCCAACATCTTTTTTTTTTTACCTAAAGTTTCTACATCATGAGCAAAATCATGAAAAGAGTTAAGTCATCAAACTTTTTAATTCCTTAAATACATATGTACCTGAGTGTTTTGGCATTAGTGGCCTGAGCTACCGGACTTTCTGGGACATGGTCCAACAGGAATTGATTGAGGTCTCCATATTTCATGTACTCTACAATCATACAAAGAGGTTCCTCCCTAGTACACACCCCGAGAACTCGGACTATGTTTGGATCCTTCAGCTGGGACATTATCTTAATCTCCTTGTGAAAGTCCGCTCTGAAAAAATTTCGACTACAATAAATACTGAGGGCCATCAAAGCATAAATTATGATACAAGACTGAGAACTTGTGGATGACATTTCACTGATACACAGAAATTATAAATAAATTCCTCATGTACAGATTACATGCTATACTACAAGCTTATAAAAAAAAATGTTGATATTGTGCTTTTATCCTAAAACTGCAAGAGATCTAACAAGTGTGTTTTAGGCTATCATTTGCTTACCTTGCTCTATCATCAGCATTCCGTCGTAACATTTTGACTGCCACTAAGACATTGGGTGTATGTGTACTGGCTCTGTTCATAAAGTACTCATCACTTATATAACCATCAACATTCACTGCCTCACACAAATGTACCTAAGGATGGAAAAAAAAAACAAATGAAATTTTATGTGGATGAAAAAAAAGTGGATGACTGTATAGTTGTTTTCTTTTGATGAACAAGTAAGGGTTAATGACAAACTGAAATTATGTTTGAAATTTCTTACCTCACCAAATTGTCCCTCTCCAAGAACATCCACAAACTGCAGATTTTCCCGTGGGAATTGGACAACAGCATGTTCTAAGGTAAGCAGAAGTTCTGCATTAGGTACTGCGTATACATTGTTCCCACTTACTCCCTGTAGATTGGGAATGTTGGGTACATTTACATGAACTATGTCAGCAGCAGCGTACAGAGCATCGTAGGTAGGAGGCTTCTCTGAAAGGGAGTTTGTCATCATGATAGGGGTTCCATTGTTGGCAGGGGACACTCGTATTGGAGTCTGAGTGTGTGGGGGTAGGGCCACAATCAAGGCAGACTTTGTCACATCTGGAACAGCATAGTCTCTGGAATCTGTATAATGGTACAATAAATAAGCTTATCTAATGTATCTCCAATTCAAACCTCCCAAAAATGATTTTTTTGAGATTTATCAAAATGTATTATAAACTATTTTCATATGAAAGAACTGAAAGATGATTTTATACAATGAAGGTCTTGATTTTACAATGGCAGCCAGCAGAAATGGAAAGAGCTATGACTATGTTTTGAAGCAAATGCCATATTCACATTACTGTAGCCCGATAAATCTAGATGTACTACTGCTAACAATGAACATGCTTTTGTACAATGGCTTGATTCAATATTATAAAATACTTATCAATATAAATTAAAAAAGACAATTTCATTATTTTCTATTCCATAAGTCCCCTTCCCTTCCTAAGCCACATCACTCAATTAAAACACACCTATCTAGAAGTAGGTTTTTCACAATACATTGGGTTTAAATTCCTCTCTCTATATATACATATGTTAGGATCCTACAAGTATTATTAGTTTACATATCAATCCTTATAAGAAAACAAAGAGGATTTGTAGTAGAGAATACAAATCAATATAAAGGTACAAAATATATATCATTCAAGAGATCAAGCAAAGACCCAATTCCCAAGAGGTTATGACTAGAGGAATATAAAGGCTACAGAAAGGCATGCCACTGTAAAGATACCAGAACTCCCTGCCGCACACCCGGGCAAATCTGGTAGGTCCCGCCCCCCGACCAAAGAGTCCTGAGGCTCACAATACGATGGACTCTTACATAGTTTCTCTCCTCCATTACAGATTTCCCGATCAGATTCCAATTCATCTTGAGCAACACTGTTGTACATGTTGCCATTGGAGACCTTGCCATTCTGCATGTTTCGGATGCTGTTCATATTCAGTGCGATGTGCCGTTCCACAGGTTTAAGACAGTGGCGGTTGTTGTTCTGTTTACTTCTCTTGTGGCGAATCAGGATAATAACAATTACTGCTACGACCAGCAGAGTGACAATGAGAGCAGACAGCGTGCCCACGATGATGCCGATCATGTCGTTCTCCGTCGTGGCTTCCTTGGTCTGGACAGATCTATCCTCCACATGTTTTGACCCTGCTGGTATAAAGTATATTCTTTTCAACCTCTTTCTCAGTCATATGAAATACTAATTATCATTAAAATATCTGCAGAATAAGATTGCCATATATTGTCAAAGAAAGGGACCGATCATATTGTTGAGGTATGAAGTTTTCCTTACCCCCTCCCTCCTCACCCCTTCTTTTTTCAAAATGGCAAGAAAACTACACTGACTTGAGATTTTTGATTTTCAAAGCAATTTAATTTAATTCCAATCTCATAACAGTAAGATTCATTACCTTTGCCTATCTGAACATTGATACCATTGTCTACAGGTATATCATTGTGACTGGGAGGAATTCTGGTGGTCTTCATTGGATGGGTTACAGGTGGTAACTCCATGGTAACATTAGCCTTTGTAATTTCTGATAAAAAAAAAAAGAAAAAAAAAAAAAGAATCATTACCTGATGTATGTCATTTTTACAACTTAAGTTACAATAAAATGTGTAACTTTTACTGAATTTTTTTTTAACAATGTTTGGAATATTACCTGATATGAAAGAAACTTCACTGATGAGCATCCATTTGCTGTCAAAGAACAGCTGCACTTTCACATACTTTCCCACCCTGTTCTCCAGTGGTATGGGAACAGTGCGGGCATACTCCATCCAGGAATCCCTTTCAAACTTGAACTCAATGTAGTTAGGTTGATAGTAGATTCCTGACACACTGAAGTATACATGTGCCATTCTGAAGATTCGCACATCCTTATCATAAAAGTTATTACAGTGTATGTTAAGTCGGGTGAAGTTTCTTACAGCATCAAATTTGAAGACAATTTCAATGGGTGTGCTATCCTCAAATTTTTCTGTCTTCCATCCCACCCATTCATAACCCTTGATCCCTCGGGCCTGTATATCATTGCGAAAGTTGGCCTGCCCCTCTTCTCCATCCATCAGCTGACCAATACCATTATACAAGTGCTGGTCCTTGATGATTCCATCATAAGTAAAGTCCAGGAAAGCCAACTCATCTGAACTGTGTTTTCCCCGTCTGTGTCCTTGTGGCATAGAGTAGGACAAAACACCATCTTAAAGAAAAATAAACAATAAAATTATCATCTTTTTTGAGCAACTCTCTTGTCCATCTCGATGAATTAACAAAGAACTTTTTTGAGTTATCTCTCTTGACATAGCATTGCTTTCTCACAGAAAACTCGGGCAAAGATTTTTTTTTTTTAAAGTTTCTTATTTTATACGCTATTTTCCATAAAAATAACACTGTTTGATCATAAATTCAAATTTATGTCTAAAAAAAGAAAATCTAAGATTCAAATTTACATAACTTAGAACCTCTTATCAGATGAAGAAATTCTGCCAAAAAGTTATCAGAGAAGTTTGCAATAAATGTAGAGTAAAAAGATTACAAAAGACTTAAATCAACAAACAAGAGGAGAGATTGTTGACATCTGACAAAAAAGATTGCAAAAAAAAGGGGAACAAAATCGTAAAGTACATCATGAATTATTTCAGAATTTTTTCGACATCCTGCATTTGTGTCAGACAGAAACTGATGGGCAGAATCCATCGCCCTAGGTACTGACATAACAACAACAAAGTAGAAATTCTGGCCAATTATACATAACCATTTCTACTGATAAGCCCTGAATTCCAAATTACTTAAATCATCAGTTGATGCCAATCCATCATTTATTTTTTTTCTTTCATCATTCTTTATCAGCTAATTTCAGGATAGAATAACAACTGAAAGTTCTCAGTGTGACAGTGATTAGAGAGGGAATGGGTGAAAAACTACTGAAAAAATACCAGTTCCTGCAAAGAAATCACATCTTAATTAAAATAAACATGACTCCAAACAATGGAACACAGCAATTTATACACACTGCATAACAAAACACATGGGTTAACATCAGCAGTCAAAATGTAAACTTATAATCAAGCTAATCTTGTTCAAATATTTTAAATGACCATTAACCAATTGCATTTCATATTAAAGCTACAGTACTGATTTTAATCTTGAGTTATATTTAACTATAATTTCTTTATTGTGTAGTACACCGATATAGATCAAGCAATGCAATCCATCATAAAAAACCCAGAGCACAATGAATGTATATATACAATAGGTCCAACTAATTTACTCCTTATATGTTACACCGATGTGGACCTTTTATTTCTTAATTCTAATGATTGTTTTATAAAAGTGCAAACAGCCAGTATAATTTCAAGTGTTGGACTAAGGATATACCGGTATTCAAGTTTTTGTATGGGTGAATTGAAATAGAATGAGAAACAATTATCTAACATGGTTTTTATAAGTATATTCCTTGCTTGTATATTCAAATTTCATTGTAAAAAGAAATGAAATTCATCATCAATAACAGTAATGCCAGTTATACTGTACTAATCATTTTTTCCATTTTTTCTCACACCCTGGCAGAACAAATACAGAGGGAATTTTTGCTTCCTTTTTTCCCTTACCATTTCAAAGCAATACTACTACCGAGAGGAAAAAAGTTTAGAATATTTCTCTACAATTAAGTGAAAGAAAAAACCAATTAACTCAGGGAGAAGGAGGTTGAACACTGTGATCCTACTGTGGGCAATTTGTCTTACAACTAAACATTCCACTCACTTGCACAATTCATTCCAATGCTGAATAGGGAGCCAGAAAACATTAGGTAGATAAAAAAAAAAAAAAAGTAGAAAACAAAAAAAAAAATCTTGACCGCGATGACGGATACAACCATTGGCTCTGTATTAATTAAACTTGGACCTGATAACATCTCAGAATCAGAAAAAAAAAAAACTCCCAGAAAATGAGACTCTGAAGAGCTTTTACATGTGAAGGAATCTGAATCAGATGTTTGTTTGTCAAAATAAAGTTTCAATGATTGACACTGATGCGAGTTTGAAATAACATTTGTTTGTGAGAATTCAAATTTCTTTGGGTAGTGAATGAAAACATCTTCTCATAAGATTCATTGACCTTGGTTCTAGACAAAGAATACTTTGTAGTTTTAATTCAGCGTTGGTCAAAAGTCATGAAATCATAGAATTTGGAGATATACGTAAAAGCCGGTAATTAAGATAATTTTACAGACATGAAATGTTCCAGAGTTTAATGACATTTTTTGTTGGCCTCTTTCTACATTTTCACAAAAGCAGGGGATTTGGGTTCTTTGTTCTGTGCACAAGTGTAATATTCTCATAAAACATACTAACCATCCCATGTACAGCCGTAGAGTTCTACCCTCATACAGACAGTGCGCTGGGTCTGACTATAGGGTATAAAGCGCACCCGCTTGGCAATGATTGGAGGCGACACTTCATTCATCTCTGCTGTGTGGGTATTATAGTTGGCTTTAAAGTGCTGCAAAGACAAAAGACAAAATTATACAGTGGTTGTTTTACAAATATTCTCAGTGTTTTTCTATGTGTATTTGTTCATTAATTTATTCACTTTCATTAAATTAATCATTGCTCTAAATATTCATCAGGAAAGTACGATAAGAAAAAAAAGGTAGGAAGAAAAGAAAACAACAATGAGGTTAATTGCTTTCTCTCAGACATATTTTACATATGTTTTACAAACACTGAACAAAGACTTCCTATACTGATGAAGTTCATCTCAAAGTGCAAAAAATAAACTGCACTCTTAAACTGCAATAGCAATTAATTAGCAAAGTAGAATCTTTATCAATGTGACGGGAATATTATGGAGTCAATTAGACCTCATTTATGCTCTTGTTATCTCTTTGAAAGCATTCTGTACAAAATTTTATGTCCCATTATAGTCAACAAGGAGTAAAATTAGATTAGTTTAAAAACAACAGTGTTTTGTTGTGTGAACCAAAAGTTTTTAATATCTAGAGCTCAGATGGGGAACTATCTGCATGTTGCTTGATTGATGGTGGAAAACAGAAGCAGACTGGGTAAGGGGGCAGATGTGTGAAAATCGACGTGACCTTTTCACAATCAGCAGTTTCCCTGTTTCCCTTTTACAAAGATCACCCCTGGGGGCATCAATTTTGAGAGAGCACAGAGACAGAATCCCCCATGAATCAGAATTATCTAACTCAACATTCAAATTATCTAACTCCAACATTCATTCCAGAAATGCAATACTGATTTATCAACTGCTAATAAGCAAGACTTTTTTGCTTGAATATTTCATTGCTGATCTACTCCTGATAATGGCATCTTCAAAACTTCCTTTTCCTCTGAGAAGAATTAGTCCAAAAGTATCATTACATCGTACAGGTCTGATTTTTGATGGGATAAGATCCAAGCATTGTTAGATGAACCACAAAAAGAACCAGATTAAGTCACAATATAAATAATCCTCCAAAATTAATGGGATCTGCAAAAGAGATTCATTTTCAGAGATACTGTTTGTGATTTTTTAATGTCAAGGGATAACTTGGCGGGGAAGGGGATGTCTGCATCTTAATTCTTTGCTGAATTCAGTGATACCTCAGTCAGTTATCTACTCTTGTTTGTGTATTTTATGGCCATGTTTTGGGATACCTGATGGGAACATATGTTTTGCCCACACTTTAATCCTGCTGATAGACTACAGAGACAATAAGAACTCATTTCATTCCCCCATCACAAAGAGCTTGGTTAATCATCCCAAACAACAACTCACCCCAAAAACTCCCAGTGCAGGTTTCACTTTTTCTGACATAAAACCCACAGGACATTTTTCCTTTCTTGAGTTCCAAATGTCTGGCACAGGGCTACATTTTCAGGAGCGTAATTTTATTATGCCATAGATTTAAGAGACTTTTTGCCCTAATCTGCATACACAAACCGATACAAGACATGGCTGTTTGCATTCTGAGTAATTCAGATGTACCACAAAGGTTGCATACCTCTTCTGCTTTTCTGTTTCTGAAGCGGATCCATTCCCCATCATCCTCTCGCTGGTATTCCAGGAGGAACTCTTCTGTATATTCTTGTCCCTGGAGAAATAAAGACATAAAATAAGTTGATACAATTTGTTACACTTAATATCATTTCTCATGTCAGCTATTTCTACACTAATTACTTGAAAGATAGTCATTTTTACTACTAATTTTTGGGTGACGAGTTCGTGCAATAAACTTCTCTTTCTGTTATATGCTTTTATGGCTTCTCCTTCTTAATTTGATTTGAATGATCTAAAAATGTTACATTGAGAAAGTTGACAGAGTAATAAAAATGGTGCCATTACATTCTTTTCCAATGGGAGCAAAGAATTGTGTCTGCAATGTAGAGTATGTATATTTATCAATCTATGCTGTTCTTCTATAAATCAGAAAAAATTGTTATGGCTGCTTGCACAACTGTAATACCAGGACTGAATAACAGGGAAGGAAGAAATTTATGGGTACAAAAATTGGGAACAAGTCAAGCAGAATTTTGCTAGCAGCCACCTTACTAATTACAAGACAGAGAAGGCAATAAAATTTCATATAATAGAATTAACTGAATTCTAGTCTGACACAAAGCCCTCTGAAACCCAGCCTCTGACTGGTTCCCAATGACAGGGTAGCCTAATCCCATCAAAATGTCAACTCCCCAAAATAAACTGCAACTTCTATAATGAGATGGCTATACTATCAGTAGACAGTGGAAATTGGAGGTTCTAAGATACTTGGTTTATGACAGTCACTCTTTTTCAAAATTATTCTCCTTTCAGTGTCAGGGCATTTGGGTGATGATAATGTCTAGACTGTCTTTATAAAATATCAACATTTTAGCAACTTATGCCTGCAAGTTCATGGATAGAGAATGTTATCTGACTAGCTGCCATTAAATAAACATATGAATCAAAATTTATGTAGAGGACTATAAAATCCACATGCACATCCTTTTTCTGAGAATTTCCAGTTTCATTAACTTGCCACAGTAACTTACAGATTAAAATGCATATTTTATGGCTGCCATTATTCATGTGTCTCAATTTCTTGAAGTACATGTAACAATAAATTTCTGCTGCATTCTTTTACTAATGAACAATAGCTCGTGTTTGAAGTATGACAAAAAGACTATTTTCATAAGCTAACATTTCATCAATACAATCTTTTGCTGATAATAAAACATATCTGCCTCTTTATGAAACCATTGTGGGTTGTTTATGACCGACGGATGAACTTTGGAAAAAAAAATATTGAAAAATAATGAATCTATCACTCAGGGCTCTGTGATTTCTTTCACAGCTCTCTGCTGATCTGGTAGTCATGTAGGACCGCAGATTCCTTCAGTTTTCTGATGGGAGCCATACAAAAAACCATGGATTCTGCATGCTACATTTCAGAGATCACACAGAATCATGTCTACACACTATAGATCCAGGCTGAAAATCTAGTCTAATGAATTCTTTGAGAGATTTTATAGGATGCAACCACTGTAGCATTAAAGCCATGCAATAAAGCATGTTCCAGCCATTTCATTCTTGCTGCATCTTAAAAGAGACAGTATTTTTTTTTTTTAATAAAGACGACTTGTGTATGGATTTTATATCATGTAGGATGAAAATGAGGTAGTTTTCAGCACAATGAATGTGGAATTAATCAGAGAAATCCTTGTAAGCCTGATTATCAACTGTAGTAGAAGATGTTCATTGATGTGATACATGAATATCCATCAGATCGAATTCCCTCATATCCATGGTATTGACCAGCAATAATGTGTTCAAACTTGTTATTTCTTTTTTTAATATGTAGCAATAATTCCACGTTAAATTCATAGAATTCTGTACCAAATATGAAATATTTCTTTAAAATTCCAAAGGGCAGGTGACTGCTATCATGCATGGATGATATCAGTGACATCCAGGGTTGCCTCCCCTGTGATATCTCTATGATACCTGACCAGTGGTCGAGGGCAGAGGGGGAGCTCCATTAAAGCCTTATCAAAGAAAAACAACAGCAGCAATTAAAACTAATCTTTTGGGGGAAGGGAAACAGAGAAAGCAGATAAGGGAGAAATGATAGGGAGGGAATTTCTGACACAGGCTGCAATCAGTGATGATTATGGAACATGGGATCGTCCAGCCATATTGCCCTGCAGCCATGAAAACAATTGCCTTGTATCTTCCTCTACCTATATGCATTTCAAGCTAAAGAATTAAAAAAAGGCTTGGAAGAATAAATAAGCCAGAACAGAAATGTAAATTTCAGGTTTTCAAACAGGAAATAAAAAGCTACTTATTTGGAGAGAAGAAAATTTATAACTTTACCGAAAACCTGAATGAGGGAAGAATTGCCTTTCTGAATGAGCTGGGAAAAGTGGAGTGGTATTTGCAAGGTTTATATGGGGGATTTGTCCTGTAATCTTGCCTGCAATAAATCCCTGCTAAGTTTACCCTGTGTAACACTAGACACCTACCCAGAGTGACACACTCCCTTATGTCACCAATTACCGACAATACATTAACTACTTATCCCTTCTACCTGTCAGGGAAGATTCTCTCAACACTATGTCACATTCTTATTTATCGAGTCTCGATTTCAACTGTTTTTGTATTTATTCAATGCTCAGTAAAACAATTTGGGCAAGACTGATCAAAATGCAAAAAAAAGTTTGAGATATTTTGGGTGAGATTTTTTTTTATTGCCAAGTTTCATCCTTTTAAACCTCTTCCATGACATCAGAACTGGTTCTAAAGTCTGATGACATTTTTAAAAGTACTGATTTATGACTATGCACTTCTCTATTAATGCCTTTTTTATATTGTATCAGATCATTAAGAGCATTTAAAACTTGATATTTTTTATTGAAAATGGAAGAACTTTCACTATCGATTTCACCCAGTTACTGCTTTATGACCAGAGGTATCAACTGAATTAGAAGTATTCCCAGTTGCTTTTAGTACCAATCAGTTCTCCCATTTAATAAAGTTCTTTTGATCTAACATAGACAGAATAGAAGCTCCACAAAAATCTCCATCATTAAACAAAAAATCGATAGTGATGAAAAAAGCTTCAAGATTTAATTAACTCCTGGAAACTTGGCTTTCACTACCAAAGATTCTTGGTTTTTCTTCTTGAATGCAGACATTATTGGGTTTTCAGTCCCAAAGACAGATGAGAACCTTGTGTAATGAAATTAAGGGTATTCGATTTTTGTCTGGTGCTAAGACAGAATTGACAGGTGTCAGTCATGAAAATAACCTATATATAAATAATTTCCATTACCAGGCCTACCCAGCCAAAGTTTTTTCGGAAGTCTGAATTTTATTTGAACTTGCTTTCAAAACAAATATTTCAAATTTGCACCTTATTTTCTTTTTCAATAAAAGACGGATTGTATATTACAGCAGGCATGTGGCAGGAGAGAAGATTAATGAAAGAATGTTCAAAAGTTCCCAAAATATACCCATCCTTCACACTTTAATGATAAAATACATCAAACTCACTAAAAGAACTCTTTCTCCTGTGGTGAAACTTACCAAACCATTTCCAAATCGGCCTTGTGTTTCCACTTTGGTGATGACCATCAGCTTATCCAGATCTATCTGTAGATACTCATAAGAGAATTTATCAATCATCTCCTTGGGACACCATGCACCACCTTTTCTCTCCTTCCTAATTCTGTAAAAAAAAAAATTAAAATAAGATTGAGTTAAAAGTGACATTTTCCTGATAAATAATGCCATCATATATATTCTTTATCTCAGATTTAAAAAAAGAAGGGTATTATGCCATTATCATTCCTCATACAAAAGGTGCTAAAAAATATGAACGTGATGATAAAAATTTTACCAGTGAGAATTACTTTCCCTCATCAATATGACATAACACTTCATAATCCCACAGGAAATCATATTTTACACTAAAATTATTTATATTGTATGAAACAAAACAACTCAAATAAATGTTTATCAAACTAAAACTTAAAAATGGCTCTCTCTTTTTGAGGACTTTGAACATGCCGACATGGGTTTTCACTTAAATCAATCTATTTTCATATCTGATAGAATTTATGTTTTTTTTTTCTCAAAAATACAAAGGAAGGAGGGAAATATGGGAAACAGAAGCAGTTTTTCACAGAAACTGTGTTAACCATACTTGACAGACCAATTACCCACTGCTGAATATCAATTAAAGCTCTCAAAAAGAAAAAAAAGCAAGACTCGTTTTACTGTGGGAGCTGATGAGGCCTTAGTCATTAGGATGCTTGGTGTGATGGGGAACAGGAGGGGCCAAAGAGTGGGAAGTTTACTCTTCAAGTCCCTCCAAATCACTGCTTTACGTAAGAAATCTCTATCTTAGACAACATGCAGAATGCAATAAAGGTTAATGTATTGAGAAACAGAACCCTGGGTGATGTATCACATCCACATAGAGCCCTGCTAATGAAATACTAATTCCAAAAGTGTTATAAATCTAAATTTATTGGAAAGTAAACAAGAAATGTTGCCATGTGCCAGAAGAAAGGAGATTTTGGTTGATTGGTAAAAATAATGACATAAGACTCAGTGATGACTTCATTGGTGTAAAGAGAGAATCCCAGCCTTCCCTCTACTCCATCCACTGGAATTAAAAAAGAATAAAATAGTGAGGCAGAAAATTGATAAAATTTAGCCTTAATTTTCCTTAATATCTTGAATTAATGTTCATCAAGACATTGGGCAGCCATCTGGCTCTGACTCTGTTTATCAAATCACACACTTCTTTCTGAAACCCAACAACCCATAATCTGTCTCCATATACCAAATGGCCCTCATAAATATACCTACATTATAAACTTTCAATTCTACACAAAAACTAAAGGTTTTCACTGATGAGAGCTGGATAATATGATATTATCCAGTCCAATTCAATTAGTACATGAACAGGAAACTAAGAATGTTTGAGTCTTCAAGCAATTCGTGCAGCATTTCATTTCAGACCTGAATAAACCTTCATGAGGAAATTAAATGTAGCTGACTTTCTAATAAGTCTCACATTCCCTGATCCTGTGGTTAATGGACTGTATGGTTATAGCACATACATTTTATCAAGTAATCAGGCCACCCTCTGTCAGAGGGTTGCTGGGTGTTGAATTTTCAGGAAGAAGATGACCCTGGCTATATTTACCCACAATTCCAGACCCATCCATTAGGGGATGTATTGGATTGTGAAGGTCTGTCCAAGGGGAGCACACAACTATATTTACCGGTAATTACCATCATCTATCATTCAGTCCCCCTGTACACTTACAAATCACTATAGCACTCCAGCTAACAGCTTCTGGCGACAGCCAGACTGATGCTGAACTGTACTTGGGGGACTGCAGGGAACCTCTGGGATCAATGTATATACTGAAAGTACCAGGAGAGGTGTTATTGATGATGATATATCAACTGATGCTGCCATGGGTGACAAGTAAAGTGTGGAAAAAAGCTCTGGTTGATTCAAACTCCTGACACCATTGTTATTGCTGGATCAAAATATCACACCTTCTTGCCTTTTTTTTTAATATACACAAGGGAGATAATCATGTTCCCCAGAACTTAATAAAGCTTTTCTGAAAACATGGTGATCGATTTTCATTATCTACCTGATTGGAAGTTCAGCTAAGGGTGACATAAAGAGACAAAACCATTAGATGTGTATCTATTGTGTTTCCATGAAAACAGATTCTGAATTGACTGCCAGCATTGGTCCACAGCACATAAATAAACCATTTGGATCTACAGGGTATTAGCAAAACAAACACTCAAAGTAGTCTGTGTTCATCCAAAACCGTTATGATCAAATATCCAGTAAATACTTTGCTGACAGCAGAATTTTTTTCATAGAGAAAAAGATAATCATTCAGAAAATCAATTCCTCTTTTATTGCATACTTTAATGTGCATTAATACGAAACATACATAGTATCAATAAAAGCTCAAATCTCATAAAGATGCAAAAAGGAGACCATAAAATGTAACACAGAGAAATTAAAGGATGTGCCCGAAGCTGTGGCATCGTCAAGGATGGCAGATCATGAAGCAGCTGTAGATGTCATAAAGTGAAGCCAAAGCTATCATAAGCCACAGGACCCTCATCCAAGGTCAGCTCAGGTCACAGTCTGTACCCTGGCTGCTCCATCAAGTCTCATTTTAATTACAGTATAATCTGCATATGCTTCAGGGATATAATTACATCTGGAATATCAAAGATGACTGAGAGTTTTCACAGTTTTTCTGTCAAATTGGACATTGGTCACTGGTGAAGACTTCCAAGGAGGGGATTATCTAGGTTTCTTCATGTATTCTGTACATCAAGGGCTCCAGACATAATGGGTTTTTCTGCTGTAGGGATTCTTAAATTAGAAATCTCTTTGAAGCTGTCTCTTTAATTCTTACTTAATTCAGAATGTTTTGAAGCCAAATGAAAGAATGATGGGACTGAAATCCCATCTTCCTGACAAAGCACCTGCTCTTTACACTTACTAAGTAAAATGGAACCCTTCAATTATCATTGACAGTTTTGAACTACAAACCTCTGCCACCACATTTCTTGTGAATTGGATTTTATCTATTGTACCTTAATTTGACAGACAATCACTTTCATTCATTTTCAAAAACCCACTTCTGTACAAAGTACAGGCCTCCTAGGAGTAATAGATAATAAACAGGGATATTCCGAGTCTCTTTACCACCTGCAATCATTTCAAATAAAAACAAACTGACTTATACTGAGTGAAAACACAAAAGTTAACCATCTTCAAAGTACAAATGATTGATAAAGCCTTGAATCAGCATTAGAAGACAGATGATGGCCAGACAAGGACCTATACAATTCTGTACATTTTTCTAATCCCCAATCTCTGGAAGACTCGTCTGATGACAAGCATGAGCCAGCTTTAGGAGGATCAAGGCAATCCTAAGACATGTCAAAAATCTACAGTTCCGATTACCATCTGATGAACCCATGACAACCTTTGATCAACCAACATCAGCAACCTCTTTCTGAGTTTTTTCTCTATCTGCTACAGTAAACACCTGGAGCACTATCTGCTCTTAGTGACCCTTCATTTTTTGCCCATCTTGAATTTCTCTGCCCATAAATTTCTTCTAATAAGTGCACACATTTAGGGGCTGGTTTATACATTTTCAACTGGAATGGGATACTGCAGATCACCAAATTTTTGTGACACCTTATCTTAGCCAAATATGTATTTCGTATTTATAAGTTGGACAAAATTTTAACAAATCGTATATTATATAATCTATACCAATAAAAGTATACCCGAGAGTAGTCAGTCTCAGATTATTACACAAAAATAAAGTTCTCACAACTAAAAAGTGGTTTACAATAAAGAAAGATATACATGACACATTTTTTTTCATCAGACACATCAATTATGTTCTGCATTAGAAATCAATATCCCATTTGTGTGTTTCCCTTTCTTTCTGATATTCTCACTAGACTTAAATCTGGAAAGAAAAAAAAATGCCAGAGTGGACAAACTTCACATCAGTTGGTGACAAGGAGAACATCAGAAACATTATTGCATTTCCTACACTGACAGCCATTCAAGACTTCAACACGTTCACGCTGCAACTGGGAAAACTTTTACTTATATTTCCTATGTCCAATTCAATTACCAAACCAAGGACCTGAACCCAAAGATCTATAATTTGATTTTTCTTTTTCTATCATCTCTAGCAATTCAGAACTAAAGCTGACAGTCTCTTGATCTATCAGTCATCTTGTCCATTATTGGTGTGGATATTGACACAAGCTCTATTCTCTATACTTATTAAATCGGGAATAGGAATTCTAAACAAAATTACATCCTGGTGACAATTCATCCCAATGATCTGCAAAACTTTATTACATATTGAGGAAAGCAACAGGTTTGGCAATTTAATATATCAAAGGCTGAAGATTGAGTGTACATCACCTTAAAAATTACATCAGAATAGAATTCTCCCCCAAAGACCTCATAAGATAATGAGTTTTAAAAGAAGCTGTTCAATTCTTAATGATCATTAGAGATTACATAATGGAAACAGCAGTGTTGCTAGGCAGCTGATCATCCATTTGCCTTCATGCAAAGAACCTTCTCAAAAATTCCATTAGACAAAACCATTTTTATTTTCTTTTATAATATGATATTTTTCTGTAAATCTGTTTCAGGCAGTTCTAATTACAAAGATGTATTATTTTTACCTGTCTGAATTTAGCTGTAGATTATTACTAATGCACGGCTGATTTCATTTACTCCATAAACCCCTGCTAATACTGCATCAGATCAAAAGCTGCATCTGATTTTTTCCCTTTGTTTTTGTGACTTTTTTGTTGATAATGAGCATGCTTTATAAACATTTGTACTTTTTCTTTATCTATAAATTCAACTGTTCCTTACAAAAGTAAAATGGTTATTAATGTAGAGTCCCTTCTTGATTTACACAATAAATGTCTGCAAGACCTCAAATTGTTAAGTGCTACTTTTGCCTAATGTCATGGCAACCAAATGATGTTCCAGTCAGGATTTTGCCTAATTTCATTAATTATTCAAATTTTTGTGTGGATATGGAATACAATTTACTGCCATTTCTCACGAACTGAGTGATCTGGACTAATAAAAACAATAATGAACCCTGTGCCATTTCTATACAACCAAGAGATTTCATTTACGTAACTAAACAATATATCCATGGGATGTAATTGTTTGAAGGGAGAATACATGCAGACATTGCAATTACTCATAAATTTATCCAGTTTTCTGTAAAATCTACATACAGAACAAAGAATCAAAAAGAAACAAAATTTTTACCGACATTCACTTCAAAAATGGCTGGAAATAATTCCAAGCATGAGGACACCCACATTCCTCAAAGCAATCTTTTTCCAGGCCCCATTTACTTTTTTCAAACTTAATAAATCTGTCATCACAGTGATTCCTTTGAAGCCTCTCTTTCAGCTCCCTTCACACAAAGGGAAGGAGGATCTATGGGGAGAGGAGATGGGGGATAAGAAGGGGAGTGTGATGTACTGACTGAGGGTCCAAAGGTCTCCCAGCGTATCCATCAAGTCTCTGCAGGATCGTAAACATGCTACCCTTATCACTGTTGTATGCTCATAAAGCACTTTGATGTCTGTGAGTTATCATACAATATATTTTACATAACCGAATGCCGTCACTGCGCTAACATAGAGATGTTTTTTTTCTAGAAAAGATATTTTTTGAAACAGGGTAATTTAATCATGCTTGCAATGTTAAACTCATCCAGAATTAATTTCCTACATATGTATTTTACAGACATTCATTATCATGGCTAATTCATAATCCTCATTTTTTATACAGTTTTGGAGACACATTAGTTTGTATTCATTAAGTTTTATCATCTCTATAACAGAGCTAATCAAGATTCATTTTCTTTATTGCCATAAGATTTTTGTCATTATAAAACCAATATTAATTCAGCAAATAAAAAAATGAATTGTTGTACATTGCAAAATACATTAAGTTTTGTTTTTCTTTGGAACAGTAGAACAAATAGTAAGATAAATGTTTTGCTTGCTTTTGATTCTACTAGAAATTTTTATCCCTGATCTAATCCATCAAAGATTGACTTGTACAACATCAACTGGAGGATCCTGTTTCTTTTTTTCTTATTTGTATAAAGAAGATTGCATGCATCCATGCCAAAATTTGTATTTCAACGACTTGTTTTGGATTCTTTGATCAAAATGTTGTTTCCTGAGGATTGAGACTCCATTATGTAACAAAACAATCTAATGATAATCCCCTTCCACCTCAGGTTGTGCAGTCAAGGTTCCACTTTTCTTTTGCATGTCTGATGTCCGTGACACAATACTAACATCAAAAGACTGTAGCACAAAACACTATAGCTGTTAATGATTCAATTTCATGTATTAGTGGGGTAGAAAGTTTCACAAATTGCATGAATCCTTTTGATTTATTGGATTGTGGTTTTTTTTCTACATGATTTTGAGTTAGAAAAATGATCTTGATATGAATCTATTTCATCTACAAAGTTTCTCCATTTTCAATTCAACTCCTAGCTGTTAGAACCAGCAGGAGATATATGAAAGGGAGTTCCTTCTCATACTAACAGGTAAAAAAAAATTCAGCTTCCATCTACTAATGTGTAGAACTTTATCGGGTGAAAACACAGTTTGCCTGGTGTAGCATTTTTAGCACATCTTTTAAATCTGTCTCCCTGTAAACAGATGTGCAAATTATACACGGTGATCAAACAATAAGTGACAGTAATGTGGAGAATGCTCAAATGAAAGCAAGAGATGGCTTCATTAGTCAAAAACATAAGCAGCAGATGCTGAATCCATGGTTAATTTTCTCTGCGTGTTTATGACACAAATAGGTCCTGCATCATTTTTTTCTCATGCATGCATAGGATACTAGTGTAAGAATTCATATGATTTCTTTCTATGATTAAACATTATTTAGCCTGGTAATTTACAATATTCAGATGATGCATGCTTTTCAAAATATGCAATTTGATATTTTTGGGGTGACGAATACGTTGTAATTCATAAGTTTATCATGACTCATTTCTATACAAAATGTATCTCTACTGGGTGGAGTTCTCCTGTTATTCTTCTTCAAAATCTTACTCCTAAGACATTTGCTTCATTCTGAGCAAAGAAAAGGGTGAATCATCAGATCCATCTGCAGTTGACAATAAAAAAATATTTCAGGCAATGTCTTTGTTTTATGAGTAAAAAGGCAGTGCCCCCTAGAGGCTGTGGTGGTTGGTTGAAGGGAGACGATTGGAGGGAGACAAGTCTGAAGATAATTCAATTTCCCAGCCTGCATGTCAAGGCACACTTCTCCTTTAGAGCCATCTAAACAATTAGCACTTTTTTCGCAATATAGTTTCATCATTCAATTCTGTGTGTCATGGAACACTGATTTTTTTCCCGTGGAAATAATTGTTTCCTGTAATGGAAAAACTCAGAAACTACAGGAAAAATCAATTGGGGAAATATTTCAGGTGCAAGGCTTCAAAGGCCATCACTGCATTATTGCAGTCAAGAAACAACTAAAGCATTCAGCCATCCATACATCACCTAGCCATTATCAGAATTTAGTTGGCTTCAGAGTTGACATATTACATGTTACATCCTGGCATTCTGCGAGTTACATTTGATTTCTATTCCATCATTATCAACCTGTTCTGCAAGCATAAAATTACCAAGGGGGAAATCTTTTGATGGAGTGTAGAATATTTTTTCTTTGAAGACAGTTACTAACTAGTCTAATGAAAGCAACCATATGCATGACCTATATTTTAATAAAACTGCCTAAGAACATGACATTCAATTATTAGAAAGTGCAAACCAAAAATCAAACCAATTATCTGAAAAATGAGAATTTTATGTCATGTTTCTTAAATTCTTTTGTCTTCATTTTTTTTTCCTTTGTGCAGGGTTTTGAAATGCAACTTATATGTATAAAATATCTCCTACAAGTTCTAAACCACCCAATCAATAGCAGCAGCAGCTTGGAGACCTTGGTGTTATAAACAAGATGACAACTGAGATGCTGCTGCAAACATTTCCTGACACAATGTATTGTATGTGTCTAAGAGAGTTCCGAAATATCACTCTGTAATAAACGATTCCATCATTTATCGGAAACATTGGAGATTATCTCTGAAAAGGAAAGAGTCTAATGGGAAATACAATGAAATGCCACAATCTATCATTGTTTATATTCTCTAATTCCCACCAGCTTTCAAAAATCGAGAAGTTTATCATAAAAACTGATGATTTTTAAAGCAACATACTGCAGCAAAGTGAAAACTGCAGATGCAACACAACATTACAATTAAATAGAAAATGGTAGATAATCAGGAAGACAGATATGTTATGTGTCGTTCCTCTGACAGTTCTTATGGCTCTCCTAGATGATCCAGTAGATCATCAGTTCCCGTAGGTACTCTGTGGTTGTTTTTACAACTACTCAACAATAATAAACTGATTATTAGGATACATATATCATACAATCAGAGTCTCAAAGGAGCAATACTGACGAGATGAGTCTGAGCACACTAGTATACCCTCGAGTCAAAGTATATAGATCAGTACATCTAGTGCAGATATTGAGTAATGGGAGGATTAGCTGCTATGAGCACATATAAATGTGCAATTTGTAAAAATGTTCCTAATTCTTTAACTCCTAATGAAATGAGAGTATTCTTACTATATCTCCTCATGAGAGTGTTTGACTGACTCTTACAGATTGTGAAGCTCCTAAATGTGAGATGAGAGTGTTTGAATGGACTGTAGGTCCTCATGAGAGTGTTTGACCTGATTCTCAATTACTACAAAAGCTCCCTGTAAGATGAGTGTTTGAATGGACTGAGGTTTTCATGAGATGAGACTGTTTGAATGGACTATAGGCCCTTATGAGAGGAGAGTACATGTATTTGAATAACTTACCTGGCACTCTCTGGTCCTACAGAGCTCTCCTTGAAGGAGGAGCTGGCTGTGATGGCATGATCCGGTATCTCCCCACTCTCCATACCCAGGGCCTTCTGGCATTGTCCTGTCAATGAAAAAATACAATTCTGAAAAAAATTATAAAGATTTTCAATATCTTATATTCACTTAAAAAGTTGCCTGATCAGACAGACTGTACCACATAGTACAAAATGTTATTCCCCAAAACTGATTTTTTAATCATCAATACTTCAGATTCATTTTTCAAACTTTATACCCATAAGGTGTGTAATAAATGCTATGTTAATCACTTCATACAGATTTTTCCTGACTCATTTTCTGCTAAATGTTAACTTTACGCAGAAAAATCTGTACCAGAATGCTTGTTTACATGACAATCTATACAATTTACATATTTTGTGGTGTCTTATCCCTGAGGTAGTAAAGACAGGCTGTACACAGACATGACTTATTCCATAAAGGCCACTGAAGTTATTAGTTTTTCATATGGTTTACTGATTCTGAATATATCATCACAACAGGGGAGATGAATGTAAATATTTACTTTAAAGTGCTTTACTTATGAATGATGTTTATTCTAGGCCAATGCATGTTTATGAAGTCACAGATATGAATGATACATGCAGTGATCTCTTTTTTCCTTTGTTGATATTATTCAGAAATCTTATCTTAATTCAACAACAAAGTGCACCCCTTAAAGTGCATAATGTATTATACTGTGCAGCATATCTTAAAATTTAAATGACATTTGATTACTTTACATCCACGACATGACTTGATTACTTTTGTTCATTACAATAGAATAGTAATTAACAACACATTTATTTCTGCTGCACTTAAGAATTAAAAACAATATATTTTTACAAGTTTAACAGAAGAAAATAATTATGTGAAAAATGGGGAAAAATGTAATTTATGGTTGAGTCAAATTTGACTATTGAAAGATTCCTTGAAGTGTGCTAAACTGTGTCAAAAACATTAATTACACATCATGTGCCAGTGTTCAGACCACTTAGAAAGTGATGCTTTTATGAAGATGACCATACCATCATTGACAAAATGAGGGAGATTATCTGCATATTTACTGACAACCTGCAATATTAAACACCTGAAAAACACCATATCTGATTTTCAGCCAATCAGAATCCAGTCTGACACTTATTTCTGTTCTATCTGGATGTTATCAACCAATCAAATGTACATGTAGATGCCAAAAGTTAAAGTGCCTCTGCCCAATCCCTCTCCTCTGAGTGATGGGGGAGATATACCAAGTTCTTGTCTCCTTGTCAGATCTCAGAGTCAAAATTGCTTCAGACAGTGATAAGATACTCCTACTGAATAATTCCATGACCACTTAACCACCAAAAAAGCTAAGTGCTGTACTCAATAGCTAACCTTCTACCTTGGTAGTAACTTGGATGATGTGAAGCATACAGATACACTGAATCTATAATTGTTTAATGAGAACACATTTGGCCTGTAATTATCAGCATATCGAATGTGTCTTTTTATTAGTAATCAGTTGTAGAACCAATACAAAATCTTTTCATCTCTATTTGCTCTGGAATTCAGCGACTAAACAAACTACAAAAACACACCTTGTAAAATGATAATCAAACAAAGTAGGCAGTGGTCACAGATAACTCAGGCAGTTTACACTGGGTTGATTAGGAAAATCAATTGATAAATCCTTTAGAATATTGTTTAGTTATCATTAAGGCTATGTAGGAGAGCTCATTAATTAATATGAAGTAACTTAAAACACCAGTATCTCCTTCTTGATGTTTACTGGACATGAAGAAATTGTAGGAGAAAAAGAGGGGGAGATAATTCTCTTGGTGTCAGTGTACTGATATCATTGCCTCCCTTTTTTATTGTACCCTAATGGGAAAAAAGTATAATCAGAACTAGTGCTATGAAAAAGCTTTAATCTCTGCTGATAAAATCAGAATGTTATGTAACACAGTGCAACACAATCAAATAATGGAACTTCATATAAATGTTTCTCTCTGCTTGCATCATTAAACAGGCTGCAATCTATATTTTATTTCACCAGATCAGCTCTCTTGCTTCAATTTAGTGCAGCAGAATTGAAACACATCAGATGAAGGGGTGAAGTTAATATTATCAACATGTAATAAAAAATTTCATTACCATAACATATAAATTCATTACATCTTCTCGGGTTTTGTATGAAAATGTCCCATAATTCACACTCTGGTGCAGCAGCATTACAAAATTAGTTTATGCATTTTTTATAACTTAAAAATGTATACTAACATATCTTGTAAAATGAATATCTTGTCCAATGAATCCATATGAAGCTTAAGTTTATATACATGTGTATCAGAATTTATTTAAAATAAACAGGATGCTGAATGCCTTGAAATTTCATGTTCTGTCAATATCAATATAAAAATAGTCGACCGAGTGGCACAGTGGTTAGAGGTTTGCTCTAGAGATGCGGAGTAAGGAGTTGATCCTTACAACACAGGTGCGAATCCAATGTGTGACGCGGAAGCTGGTCCTTAGGATGAGACCATATAATCCAAAGTCCTGTGCTGGCATGAAAAAGATCTCTTACTGCTTAAAGGCAGTAACCACCGAGTACAGGTCTAAATTTGCAGTCCAGTGGCATCTCAATATGAGTGAAAAATTGTCAAACAAACAATCAATGTAAAAATACAAAATGAAAATAAAAGCTGCTAAAAGACAAGGGCTACAAAATTTTCAATTACAAGACAAATCACACAAATTCTGGTTATCTATAAAGAGGAATGTTTTTCACCCTCATCAGCTCTCTATCAGCTCGAGGTTACAAAGCTGGGTTGACTCAGTTTTCCCACAGGGCTGGTCAAGATATATTTGCCTTTCTTAAATATATAGTTACCCATACTATGAAAATACAATTGCAGGGTTGACAATACTTTAAGAATATTTCTTGACAAGCCCCTGTGATCTGCCTGCATTCAGTGCTAAAGACCACTCTAATAGCAAATTATGCAAAACTTCTATCATAGCATTGAATTATAATTAATATCTGAAAAAATATGGAAATTTGTTGCATATTTGGGATGTTTTCACAGGATATGTACAAACAGAGCAGTCTTCAGTATGTGTCAAATCTGGCAGGAAAATTAATGGGATAATAAAAGCATTAAAACTGTTCATTTTTTGCTTGTCCAATCAGAGGGAACCTTATGATGGATATGCTCATTGTGTCTTTATGGCAATTCAACAGTTCTTCTTTCAATCTCTACAGCACCCTGGGCATCTCCCTTCCCTTGTCAATCAGCTCCAATAGCCCACTTTCAAAAGCCAAATAGGCACCCCCAGTGTTTCATTTAAATGTCCCCATCCTGCTATCCACTGAGGTGTAATCAAACATGTAAATCGGGGATTCTGGGCACACAAGTCTCTGATTTCCAGGTAGAAGAAACCTGGCAAGGTGATCCAATAAATCAAACCTGTCACCCGGCTCTGCATGCCTGGCAACTAACACAGCAGCTTTACAAATCTCCTAAATGAATTCTTTATTCCTCTATGATTGGTATCTATAAATTTGATTTCTGTCTTTGTTGAGGACAAATTTAAAAACCCCTTGATAGAGATCACAGAGGTCTTTAGCCAATGTTCTAGTGTTAAAAACCAAAGGGGGTATAAATTGTCTGGTAATGACCCATTAGCATCATGGACCCTTTAATTAAGCTTTTCTAACAAAAACAACATACTATCTACTCTAACAATATCTTTACAAAAAAACTTTATTTATTTATAAAATTTGTGTCAGAGAGAGCTTGTTGTCGGATTATAACTGCCCTCAGGCTTTCACTTTATCAGAAGTTTATATTTTTATACATTTCAATTGATTTAAAATTAAATACATCAATATTGATTTATAAATCATGCAGAGAGTAGACCCATACTTAATTGATGATGCATTAGCTCATTGTTTTCAATTACTGATTACAGTATATGATTGACAGTTACCTGTAAATGTAATTAGCTAGCAGTCAATCACACTACCATAATTAATACTGTTCATTAAATGAGACCTTGAACAAAAATTTGCATCCAAGAATTTAGTTGTGTTTTATAGTGTATCATATCATGCCTTGAAACCAAGACTGTTTGTCAATAGCCTTGCTACATTTAGACTGTCAAAATAAATTAAAAATTCACAACAAAATGCAATTGGAAGCATTATTGATACAAAACATCATTTGCCTGAGCTGTGTGCATTATCCATACTCCAGCATTGATAATTATCATGGAGACAAGCAAGCACCAACATAGCCATTTTAGAATTTTACATTTCTTTATGATGCATTTCAATTATGTACACTCTGCATCATTTATTTAAAAGGTTCCATCCAACTACAAAACACAGCTTATGGGTTAGACTTGGCTTCCATTAATGGTGAATATAAAAATAGTATCGACACTCTGCTTGGTATGGTAATATTTCACATTCAAAAACGATCTCTTTATTCCCCCAAGTCCTATTACAATCCGTAAAACAGTGCTTTTCAAATTATTTATAATACATTTTCAGTTCATTAAACACAATTCTCCTAAAATGTAACACAATCAGTGGAAATAATATACTCAATAAATGAAATGTCAAAGGACATAATGTTTAAACAATAATTACAGACTGGAAATCTTATTTGCAGTAAAGTACTTTTTTCTGTCCAGTAAATGTGTTGAGGCTGATTGTACAGGTGAGAGTAATAATCATGTTAACTGAATTACCACAAAGTCTTGAACTTGAATTATACAATAATCAAATATTCAGATTTTCAATTCCCTACAAAATCCAGGCCCTATTTATGCTATCTTGTTAAAATTATAAGAGGCTTAGCTACATATCGTGAGGACTGTTTGAAGTTAGCAAACGCTTGTGATAAGTGACAATTGCATGTAGATTTGGAGGTGTTAAAAGATCTTAAAGTGAGTGTTTATTAGCAACATTTGAAGAGAAAAGGATTACTTCAAACAACTCTGAACATACAGTCTATAATTCACAGCTAGCAACAATCTAAAGTCCTCTCTAGTTTAAGGGGGGTCTCCATAAGCTTTTGAATGGACAACATTTCACTTAGGCCAACACAATGCATAAACTGCAATAAATCAATTGCAGAAAGTACAGTTTTATCGCTAAACAAGACATTCAGTAGTAAAAAGATAGATAGCAGTGGTGATATAAGATCCTCCACAGGTATTCAATCCAAAACATGTATGAAATCTAAGACAATGAGACTCAAAGGATGCAGGTGTGCAACACACTCAAAATTCACCCCCAACACTGGAGGAAAAGAAATCAAGCAGAACAATGAAGAGTAAAAAGTCAGTGCCAGATCTCAAAGACAGAGGTATGGGCGAAACTGAAAAAGTAAAAAAAATGTTAACAGGATTTCAGGACCCACATCTGAAATTGGCAAAATATTTGTTTTTCCGACAGAAATATTTACATCTGTGGATGTGTAAAAGAGCAGCTGATTTATGCAAGGTCCTGATAAAGAAGGATTACTGTAGGTGATATCAGTGAGTGGGACCTACATAAGATGATAATGGCACAGAGTTATCAGCTGACATTAATAACTGACCCGTCCTGGAGCCATCTAGGATAAAATGTCCTAGTCTCATTGTACAACTTGTGCTCTAAGCTTGAGAATGTTAACATGTGCCTGAGTAATAAGCATTAATTATCAATCATAGCACCTGCATGAACAATTTTCTTGCCCATTTCCTTCTTATTTGAGCTTGATCTATCTGTGAGATCACTGTGTATTTTTTCCCTCATTAAACAAAATACACAAAATTAGAAAAATCTGCTTTGTATACCAAACATTTACAATCCTGTGCAAACAAAGAATTCTCCCATGATCCATGGTATTTCAACACTGAACACTATGGGCCAGAGGAAGGTAATGATGGTCATGCTTTATGGCTGGTCATTTGTTTAGCCACACGTAGGTGATTTATGCAGCCCCTTCTCTTGTAGGCCTCACAAGAACTCACTGTTTCATGCCCAATTTATATTGATTGAATAATTAAGTGGGGGGCATCTGCAGAAAAGTAAAGGTCTGGTGACCTTAAGAAATTGGAGGAACCCCATCTATCATTGTACAGGGGGTCCTTTCCTGTGAGAGGGACCCATCATTTAAATGTGTTGTGTCCCTATGTGTCTCACATTAGAAAGTCATTTAGGGAGATAACAGTATTCAATTCCCAAATCCCAATCATTTCCCTTTAACACATGGATGCCACACGATTTTTATCTCAAAATTTTCAACCCACTGATCTCCATCCAATGCCTGTTTATTTTAAGAAAAAGTTTTAATTTACTTTTTAACGAAAAGAAAACAAACGATCCTTAATTGCCTAGAATCAAGATGAATGAGCATCTCTGGGTCATTTGTGAAGAATCTCTCATTTTTTGTGAAGTTCTTGCCAAAACTGAATTGAAATAGAGTTGATTATTCTGCCAAATGAAACAAGCCTGTCTGGAAATGACATGAATGAAAACATGACGCCAGGACAGAAGAAAGGAAAGGAGGGATTCTCTGTTTCCCTTATCACAATTCCATCTTCCAATCTTTCAACAAGCAGCAATTCAAGAGGTAAGCGGAATGTGCCACTATGCTAATGCAGGCCTCCAGACAGGTTCTAATAATGCTCTGATTTATTTGAGGCTGTGAAATTTATTCTTATCCCTCATTACCCCAATATTAGATCTAATGATTCCAAAGAGTTTGTTTAGATGTTTATGCAAGACTTCAAACACTGACATCTCTCTTTGCTAAAGAAACAGTTTCAACGTGTAACGAATCAACTACACAAACCCAGTTACACCTAACAGAATGACAGAAAGGAATGAAACAGCATCTTTTACAAAAACCATCTAGTAAACTTTCTTTGAGCTTCTTGGGAAAAAATACATTACACTAACTGGTGACATCTGTGTGTGTGTTATAGATTGGACCAACTCAGTGCTGTGATGATGAACAAAGAAAGCCCTTGAAAAATTGTCAATCCATGACAAATACAGGCTTGCAAACAAATTCAATTTTGGTCTCCATAGTCAAAGAAGGATTTTCACAACTCATGCAAATTAAGCCAATTTGGACAGCATCTTAAAATGACTTGCTTTGAGAGATGTGAATGACAATTAGAAAATAATAGTTTGACAGAGTGTCAATACTTGTCGCACCTGCTCCACAACTCCAGAGGGACCCTTTGGGGATGCATGCTTCCTGCAAAACTTCCCTCTAGAGTAATGAGTAATAAAAATAAGACCAACATTTAAAAAGTGTTTGTCTACCAAGTTTCTAAAATATGAGGGCTGAACATGTATGAATCCTGTAGTTCCATCAAGAGGATCTAAAGAGGACACATGGGAGTAATTTGGAGTAATAAACAATTTTCTTAAACCACCATTTCAAATGTAATGGTTCTTTGACCATTTTATTACACTATACTAAAATTTTCGAGGAGTCATTCAGTCTCCTCACCAGAGAACTTCAATATTGATATACAGCCATACTAAGGAAGTGTGCAGTAAACCTGACCAACACACCTCTCAATTTGTCCTTTTACCTCAGCTCGTTAACTTGTCACAATTGAGTTGCGGGGTTTTCAATAGGTCAATAATATTCTTTGTGTATCGGTTTCTATCTTTTCAGGTGCAACTGACTCAAGAAGGAGAGTAAACAAGTTTAAGCACCAACAAAGCGGTTGTATGCTTCTTACATCTAACAGCCAGACAATGAGTCGGGATCTCAAACACTGGAGATTACTTTAACACTGTGTGCCTTATAATTATTCAAAAGTATTCATATCCACCTTGCAAAATTGAATTAACATGTTAGCTAATCCTTTTTTTTCTTTCCCCCTTTATTTTCAAGAGATCTTGTAATCATAGCATTAATGAGCTATACATCTGATTTGTATTCAGATCACACAGACTGTTGTCATATACATCAGTGTCAAAGTCTAAAAGAATACAGTTAAAATTCTGTAAGACGTACTATCAAATTCTTGTGGTAATCAATAGTAACTTATCGGTGTTAATTAGCTGGAAAGAGCAGAAATGTGTTTCTTATATTGTTCTTTCTGCTTACCAGATATTTATCTACCAGTTTCTTTTAAGATACCATCAACAAAGCTTCCCCACCCTATCCCTGGGATATTTTTTACATGGGTCTGTGATGCCCTCAGATAATATCATCAAAGGCTGGGGGGACCTTCCCACCTTCTTAACTCTGCTGGATATGTCCTGCTTCATCCTGATGTCAAAGGCTCCCCCTCTGTTTCTGATACTGTCCATCACACATCCAATAGCCTCTGATTTATTGAGACATAATTACATGTTTTGTCTGTTTATTCCCTCAGACACAATAAAACACTTGCAACAACTGCAGAAGGAATAATGGCTATTGCAGAGAATTTTGGGTAATTACCCTGGGTCTCGATAGTACACAATTACTGCAGCCCTGTCATCTGCTGTTTTAGACCAGATGGAGAGAGAAAGAATTGAACATTTATATTTCAGCTTCAATGATTAATGAAATTAGAAAAATAAATTGCTTTCTTGAAATTCCCTCTATCCACATTTGCATTATCTTTGCAATTTTCATCACTTCCTTCCTACAACTTTCCCCTATTGATGAAGTAATTCTGTTGTTATGCCTCCATGCATGCTGATCATTTCTCCTAAATTAAGGCTGGTGATTTATCAGCTAATGGCAAATATAACAATAACCATATTGCTCCTCTAAGCACTACTCATGCATTGGTCATCCAGAGATTTTTCCAATCTCAGTATCAGGGGACAAGGCCTCTGTCCATCTTCATTAACTTTTGCTAATGGATGCCGCCAATTGGTGACAAGTGAAGTTTACCACAATAGTGGCACAACAGACTTCCCCACTTGGATACTAACTCTGTGACTCCATCTTGCCCCCCTACCCACTGTTTTTGTCAAATTAAGATGGACAGAGAACTTTTCTGTAAAATAACTAGAGGACTTGGACCCTGTTATTAGAGCTCGAGGTGCTGGGCAGGTCAAGTCAGGGTAGACTGAAATAATTATACAAAGTCATTTAGACCTTTCTCTGCAAGTCATCATTGCCCTGTAGGCCTTGAGTGATCTGCTGATTGGGAGAATGGATAAGGGCCGAACCTTGGCTTACTCCCCAATTACATTTCAAAAGTCCTTACTTGTCAGACAGGGGCACCACTTGCAGGTGATGTTTAAGTAATTTAGAATTTCTCAAGTGACAAGAATTTTTGCCTGCAGAAGTATCAAAACCTAAAACCCATAACCATCAGTCCACACAAAGAAATCAATGTTAATGGAGGAAATTAATACCAGATACTAAATTTTCATAATCATTAACACCTTCATGAGATGTCTGTCTAAAATTCCCACAATGATATCCTTATGCTAAAAAATCTGCATGGACTCTAATACTGTCATGAAGCAGTTTCATCATCTAATTCTTGTCACCATCTCACTTAAGCACCCAACCATCTCAGAATTTCCCTTGACAAATCAAATTCCCATCACAAAATGTGACAGGACAGCACTTTGAGCACTTCAGTACATTACATTCCTTGCCATACAGACTTTTCCAAATTTCTAGGTCAATTTTCATCAAATTACATAATTAGTTGTAACATAATCATCCATTATAAGCCCTTTCTTAGAGCCATAATGTCACAAGAGGATAGAAATTTAATCAGTGATCTTTACTAATGCTAGCTGCAAGAATCAAGGGCGTTAAAGCTCTGTATCTTCACCATATATATTGTGTATAATCAGGCTTTTTGCATTAACAAAAGATGATGAATATTAACACAGCAGGGTTTTTCACATTTTCTGTTTTCTTCACACAGAAAGCATTCATTTCTTGTTTTATCTAATTATAAAATGTGTCTTCCACTCATTAGGTGGGGTGTACCTGAATTGATAGATGATGAAAAACTATCAAACTTGCACTAATTAGCACTTGGAAGATTGCCTTTCATTTCAAACTGCTTTAGCAGGGACCTAACTACAAAGTATCTATAGGAAAAACAAAAATTCAGTCACCTAGAAAGATAAGGCACTGTAATGACTTCAGAAGCCATGTATTGTCCTAGTGATTTACATGTTGATTTTCATCGTCTCAATTAATTAGACAATGCTAACCACTAGCCTTATCACCTAGGTAAAAGGATAATAAGCACAGTTGAATTTACACAAGAAATCCTTGCAGCACTAATCTGTTACAGAATTGTTTATGATGGCATCTAATCTTTTCATTGTAAAGTTTTAGAGCTGACGGACATTTTTTTCATTATGAAATGGCTTTCCTCAGTTTTCAGTTCAGTATTGTGTTTCTTGCAACACACAAACAATAACCAATTTGTGTTTCTTTGATTGTGTTAGGTGAATTTATTGAGAAATAATGTACTTTACTCCACCTCCAAACCTCTCATTAGTTTAACCCTGTAATAAGGTGGTATTTCAATCGTTTTCTAAGTTTTTAAATGCCCTATCAGTTCAAACATCTCAAAAGACCTCAGTCAAAAAAAAAAAGGTGGGTAGTCAACATACACAGTACAACATTTTATTTTAATCTGACATTTTCTGGGTCAATGTTTCTTCACTGTGGTTCATTTCTGAAGTTTCTGTGGACCTGTGAAATTCCTTAATTCATATACAACAGCTAGGTGTTTGGTCTAATATCAAACTCTCTCTAATTGGCAGGATATGCATGTTGATGTGGCTTTCCAAAAATATTTGCATTTATTCTTCAAAGGTTACAAAATTAATTAGGAGAGAAGAAGCCACAAAGAGAAATAATGATGAGGGCACTTGCTCAAATTTTGTGAAATTCTTGGGAACTTTGTAGATAAACTTAGATACTGTGGGGTCTCTTTATTTCAGTCTTCTAAAAGACCACCAATGAGACCATCTGCACGGAAGAATCAAATGAATCTGTCAGGCATTCTTTGGGTGAACACAGATTGAAATTTTAAACCATAAAAACTTTGAATAAGTTACAATCCTTGTGTCAAGGCTCTTCAAATGTGCCACTTCACACTACCACTTAAAGTCTCCCTAAAATCTCAACAACTTAGAGGCAAGCAGTAACCAAAGTGAGAACAGCTAACTGAATGTGTGGGAATTTGGTCTTTGATGACTATAATAATGCCTCTTGGTTGAGGCTTTGCCAGAATTTTATTGTGATGGTCTACATTCTTAACACTGACCACGATAATTAAATGCTGAAAAAATCACTAGGTGATAGATTTTAAAGTACTTCAACTATTCTAAATATCTCCCTATAACAGAATTAGTATATATTGCCCGAATTCTGAAAAAAGGAAAATGTTTGCCATTGGCTCATGATTTACAGTGTAAAAGAGAGAACTGTTGCCAGCAGGTTGATTTAACCTGATCTCCAAGAGCATTAAGCATGCAAATGACATCTTCATCACCATGATTCATGGCAGCCCAAGCTTTATCACACATCAGTATGTATCAATTATGCAAATGTCAGATCCACCCAATCTCTACTGTCAGGCACTGATTGGAACTTTCCCAGACTCCCTGTAAATGACATGGTCAGTTGGTGTTAGGCATTTGGACTTACAATGTGGTATTTTCATTCTTGCTTCTATTTTAGCAGAAAAACAAGAATTGTGGTGAGCTTCTGACCCACGATACTGACAGATGTGTCTGAAACAGGCAAGAGAAAATTAATCCTGGCTTCGATCAGATCCATGGTCATCCATTATTCAACAACTGACCAGTGGATACATGGCAAATATAATCAAATGTCCAAGATACATGATAAAATCAGGGTCACTTTGACATCAGGGGCTAAATATCAATTCCACAATTCCAGAGTCTCCAATATCATTGCTATTTCATGTACTGCACAGACTCAAAGGAATGAATAAATTGAATAAGGTGCTAAGTTGTGTGAGGTTCACTATTTATTTTGCATTATAAAAGTGTTAGCTTTCAAAAACTTTGAATGGGTGGACAAACAAAGTTTTGAACTACGAAAAAACAGCATGTGTTCCCTTTCCATGCATTTGAATTTCAATTTGTACAAGCAAAACAAATATTTGTTGGGTTTCCTTCTATTTTTATCTGCTTCTACTTTGTTCTTGTGATAAAGTTGAAAATTTATAGTTTTATTGGGCATGTTAGGTAAAGTTTTCTCAGTAAGTTTAGGGAAAACAGGTTTTTTTCCAAACTTTGAAAAAGAAACTTTTATCATTTTTCTCACGTGAATTTGTCAGGTTTACAACATATTACACATTTAAGAGAAGAAAACAAATCCATTAATTATCATTTTAAAACTAATTAATAAGCAGTTACAAAATAGTTCATGTGGATCATGTATAATTTCATACCTAGGGCGATATCTACAGCATTACACGAAATCTTAAAATAATTGTTCCTCACGATTAATTCATGGACATACAAAAAGGCCCAACAAAAAATACAGGCTGCTAAATGCCAAAATTGAAGGTCTATTCATATGTACAATTCATCAATTAGCCCACCTAGAGTCACCCTGTAACAGTGCTTATGTGCAGGTAAACAAGTTCTTGTGATAATACTGGATAGAAACATGCTTTTTTCAGTTAATTATGTGTTATTTACATCGCCCTTGCTTGCTTAATGATCTTCATCAATCATACAATTTTCAACAGACTCTGCCCGTCAATAGGTGAACATCTCTTGAAATAGTTTTTTTTTTCATCAAGTGAAATGTGCAATTTATTTCAACACTTCCCTCTCTGCATGAAATCATATTCTTTATGGCTCTCTGCAATTCATGATGCTTGGTTTCTATTTTAAAATGTAAAAAAATAAATTTATCAACCCACAAATTGATTTAAATCATTTCAACAAAAAAAGAAACATATCCTTTAAATTTTTGTTACCGTATACAGTGTATACTTTAAGAATTTATAGTCAGAAATTCTTGTCTTTGTTAGAGAGGGCTTTTCATCCTATTACCATTCTGGTCGAGTAAACAGCAGCTATATAATTAAGTTGTCATTATCAAATACCACTATCAAATACTGCCACTGTGTTTTGGGAGGATTAGATAATGTGTCTCCTTCCCCTCCTCAGATACAGTTATATCCATTTCACTTTCCTCTCTGTAATTCAGTCTATGTATTTTTAGTTATAAAGTTTGAAATTAAATTGCTTGGGTTTCGCATGACATGATTACATAGCCTTAAATGATATCATAATGTGTACATTTTATCCCCTGCTGGCTTTGCTGCATTCATTTTTTTTTTATTGGGAAATCTCTTTAGGACTGTATGAAGGTTGTAGATCATGATAAATCAAGATCTTACTAAAGACATGTAAATGATCATTATAAAGATATGCCCTCCTGTAAAAAGAAACTTGCTACTGGAGCTTCACATTGAAATAGTCAAATTAAATTAAAGGATGACATTTCTTTTTTCAATGCATTTTTACAATTCTTGATCAGTGTGCTTTTAAATTCGGAAACTGTCAACTGAAAATCAAGGATAAGAGCTCACCCTATATGCTCTTTTACTCATATTGTGCTTAATTTATAATGCACAATTCATTTGTTTAAAAATTTGAAAATTAAAATTATATATCAATGGCCTCAAATAACATTTGAATATCATGACCATTCAAATAGAAAATAATGATCCTATATATAAATTTAAAATAAAATATTAAATGCATATGATGCTTTTGTTAACAAACATTTGTTTTCTCTAAACACTGCTACTAGATTTCAGCCACATTTTCCTCTAGGCTTTTGACAAAGATAAATGACCATTTTCAGAACCTATAGATGAGGCCATGACATACTTTCAACAGAAAAGCTAAGATTAATCATGTTCATAATTCATCTGGACAACTTCCAGTGGCTTGAAATCCTTAATAATATTTGCTGTGCATGCTGACCAAAATTGAATCAATTGTCCAACAAAGTGTCGAGAGCCTGCTAATATTTGTTCCCCATTCTCTAATCAATGATAATGTAAACATATGTATAAGCTTGGTCCACTTTTACATGGCCAGAACCTACTGAGACAAAAACAAGAACATGAAATGGACAAATATGTTTACACAATTTTAAATTTCTACTATCCAATTAACTACTTGAAAGAGACTGGTTGAGTCAACAGCACAGGTGCTGCATGTTACAGAACTCTAATCAATTGATAAAACACATCAGAATACTTCATGTGGCTAGAACATTGAGCAACAGTGACCAAATACATAAAAAATATCTTCCAATTTTCATATTCCAATTAATACCCAAAACAAAGAGACAGAACAATGTCATAAATCCTACAAGCCTCATTTTGACAGGTATATAAATGATGTTCCTTCAGAATCTCCTCGGTTATAAATTCAATGGTCATTTTTCGCGGCTGATATAAATTTCCATCTTGCGATCCTATATCTGTGTTTATTCATGTCACCACGGCATCACAGAGGCTGACAACACAAACATTTCCTTGACAGATCTACAATTCCTGATGACCATGATTGTTGTACCCTATTTAACCACCTACCATTTAGAAATATCACACAATCTGGCTTGAAAATTTATATTTGTCAAAAAAAGCTTTCATGTTTTTCAGTTTATAGCTTATATGTTTGGTTTGACACATTCTTGGTACAATCTACTTCTGATGAAAACTTTTCAATTAATATTGAAAAAAGGAATCTTCACTCACATGGTGATACTAATTAGAGATTCGATATTCCTACATTTGCAATGCAAGTCTAAGTTAAATATTTGCTTTGCAGATTTCTGATGATTTAAGGGATTTTCTGTGTAAATTAATACTCTAGCAAGAGAACATATGTTGGAATTGTATTACACTTTCTAAAAAATGCAAATGTTCTTGGGGACCATATTAATTCCAGGTATAAATTATTCAAATTTCTTATAGACAGTCTCCATAAAAAGCCCACAAAAAGTGCATAATTACCATATTTTCTTCTTTTTTTGTTGTTGATGATTTCATATTTAACACACTTCATAAAATTACTCCATATAATCTGCAGTTTTTTGAGAATAAGGACTAAATCATAAGGATAAAACATAATATGAAAACAGTATATCTCCACTAAAAAATCATTATAAAGATTTAAACAGCCTTTTGCAACATGAAGTATATTTTTGTTTCATATCACAGAGAAACAGATCAGACCATCTTAATATACTCAGGGTTAACCATGTGAAATTAATTCTTCCTATAAAGTTGAGTTTCAGTCTGGGTGTCTTATGCAATAAAGATTTATATTAATTTATTATAGTATCCCCCCTCCCCCCCCCCAAAAAAAAAAAAAAAAAACATGGTTTGAGTTCTAGTAGATTTCTTAAAATACTAAAATAGCTGTAAAGAGTCTGTGAAGAGACACCTGTAATTAATGTGTATAATGACACAAAACCTTAACAAGGTTTTTAATAACCATAGAATTAAGAAAGATGATATTCTGAACAAATATTAAGTGACCATATAACCTAATGGTGATTAAATATGCACTTGGTGTGAATGACCGTTTTATGCAATGGCCACCAGATTACAGGTAACTTTAAATAGGAGACAGGTGTGAAGACACAGACCCCAACCCTACTTTAAGTGTCCAGTTTATGATAGACCATCAATAAAAGATGTTCATTCATGCAGATTTACAGCACCACACACATGCAAGTCTTTGATATCAGAATTCAACAAATGGGCCTTAAACCACCAAATAGTTCAGCCACACTTTAGCATGTGTATACCAGTTATGGTTAATTTCCCAGCAGACTTTAAATTGACCCTGAAATTATTCTGTAATACCTGTTTGTTCATTAAAAATGCATCAAATTAAGCAATGAAACAAAAATATTCAATAAGTATGGAATTATCTTATTCCATCATCTTATAAGCAGACAATAAATTTTAATGACAGCTTGAGATGTCATTTATCCTGCTCCGTTGGACCACTCTGATCCACTTGGACATTCCAGGGTTGGTGGTAAGTGGGAAATAAAGGACACTCCTGTATCACATTCTGCCACTTCTATCTCTCACTATGGGGCTCTTCAGACAGGAGGAAGTTCCAGAGTTTAAGTGAGACTAAAATAATGTGCCACACTGAACTTAAGATATTTTTTTTCTTTCAATTCTATAAACTGTGTAATATATTTTTTCCTGTCTTGTCATCAGTGAATGAACATCAAATTTAGTTTAGAATATTTGGCACCGAGTGTGGTATTTGCTTATGTAATCATATCCTTGTCCTGATAGAAAGTTCTCCAGCATTGACTTTATATGTCAGAATATCATTTATAATATTTTGACACCAGAGTTACCCAGCTTTAATCTTGTTTTCTAGACCAAACTGAGAAATATTTGTGTATCAATGAAAAACCCTGACTTTGGCATGCATGGGATAAGAAGAAATTGACAAATGCCTCCAGGGTTCCACTTCTCCAAGGTACTAAATGTCCGTGCTCTGCGGGTCATGGGGGACCTCTGGCAGCCTCTAAATGTCGACCCATTATATCTAGAGGAAGTGATCAACAGTTTTCTAACCACACAAGAACTGAATAATCAATTCTGGCCCAAATTCTCACGACCATTTATATTAATGGCCTCCAAAAAATAACAGTATCAAAAAATGGGAGATGGTATTCAAACTTTCATATAGACATCCCTCCCTTTTTTTCCAGAGATTTAAAAAAAAATTCAAAAACGCTTAAGTATTTGTAAAGGATCCTCAATTCTGACAGGATAATCTTGACATGTCTACATTAATGATTGATGTGGCCTTGTGATCTTAAATATTTCTCCAGTTAAATGCCAGATTGTATAACTATTCACCACCTTTGTATGATTAAATGCATAATTCCTGATCAAATATATAGCTTATAAATTCACTAAAATTCCTTTGAACTTGTACTTAATTGGGGACTGGATGAAATAAATCAAAACGCTAATCTTTATCTGGGTACTTCTATAAGAGACAAGAACGCACTCCCCCTGCAGATACTTGTTAAAAAAAACTGATTTCAAGGGAATCTCTAACTACTTCCAGATGGTATTACCATGAATTCAGTCAACCCTGGTTGACTTCAAAGTTGGTGTCTTTTGATGCTAAATTTGACTTGCATCATCCAGCTATCATGGCCCCAAACCTCAGTACATAAAGATGAAAAGATCTGGTCTTCTTTTGTTACCAGTCTGCATGTATACATAATTTTGAAAATTTACAAACTTAACACATTAAACCCCATTTTTTATGGATAGATAAGTAATGTCATCCGAAATGGTATTATTATCATTAAGACTGGGGATTTCAAAGATAAAACTAGAATATTCAATTGGTTCCCAATATTTTGTGGCAAGAAATGACGTTATTTTAGCCGCCAAAAAAAAATCAATTATAGTTGCTTTGTTTTATCTTCTGTGCTTGGGGTCACGTTCACACTAGCTGTGGATAGAAATGGCCGATATATCTGAAGTCTTATTACCTACCAACATAGGTAGAGAAGATTGCAGAAAAATTAGCATCCTTTATTGATGAGAAAGAGGTGCCAAAATGATAATAGTCCACAATCAGGGGTAATTCATTATTGATTGAAGAAGAAAAAGCCAAATCACCAGAGATATAAACACATTAGGCAACGAAGGTTCTGAATCCCTTCACAGGTGCTGCAGAAATAGAATGATTGGCCATTAAAATGCAATCAAGACTGCTGTTTAGACAAGAAGCATTCCTTTCCTTTTCCTACTTTGAACATTTTGAGGGTAAATAAACAGCCCATGGTTCTTTTCCTCCCTGGGAAAGGGGGCTGAGCATTCTCCCACCAAAATAAGTGAGAAATGCATTCCAATATTTGTCAAGGTGCAATAGTAGGGGTTGGTAGACCCACATCATTGGTCAAAATGCTTCTGTTATGAAATGGTTGTTATAATATCAGGGAAAATCAATGTCTTACAAAACTGTTATTAATCTTTATTTTGTGGTTAATCTTACATAATTTGACAATATTGCTCTCTGATATCCTTTTTATTTGAGTCTAATAAATTTCCTTATTGAGAAAATTTCACAGAAACCAAGACCAACAAAGACTCTTGATAAACTGCACATAGCAACCAAATTCCTAGTCTGCTAGACTCTTACTTGACAATCAAAAACACATTGGAGAGTCCACTACCAACATTCATCAAGGCTTTTGACAGAACATTTGTAATTTATGCCCCATGAATGTCTTGGATCTTTGACAACACAATCAGAAAAGTTGTCACACTGGCCAGGAAAAGTGACACTGCATTATGTAACAGAGCCATCCCCAGTATCATGCCTTGATAATGGACAGACATTTACTTAATCCAATATTTGTGGTCTGATGGGTCATTGATAAGTGGGCAGTCATTTGTAGTCAACAGACCAAGGATTATTTATATCTGATTGTTGTAGATATCACAGCAGGTTTGCTCCAAACTGTACATGTAAATAAAAACTCTAACTTAATAACAGTAGGAGAAGGAGCAAGTGTCCAGTACAATGAACCCAAATAAAGCCATGGTGACAATTCAAACAGGTTGTTTGTTATTTTTCCCTGGCTGTGGGGGACAGGCTGATAACAGAGTCATTAATCACCACATCGTGGTCAGGATTTCCCCTCTGTCTGAAATGTCACATGGAGAGTAAACAGATGCCCCTCCTCACTAAGCAGGTACCCCTCTGTACCTGGAAAGGTTGTCTCTGTGCTCACCTTCAAAGCAATGCAACATGAAGCATTTGTGTCAGGAACAACAAAGACATATCCATCAACATTTCTGCAACTTAAAGAATGTATTAAAAGTACCCCTTCTAAAGAATTTATCAAACAAATTTTAAGAAATATATCAAAGCTAGCTTAATGGTACCCTTGTTCCATTATCTATCTATTTCACTATGATATCCCATAAACCCCCTTTGCTAATTCAATATGGGCAAGCACCAAATGCTGACAAATCTCTACTGTTTACATTATCGGTATTTCTATTTTCACTACCTTGCTAAATTCTAATAAATTCTAGTGATATGAAAATTCATATTCATGTAATTCATTAATAAATTCTAAATCTTAAGATTATAATGCAAATAGGGTCATCCAAAATTCATGGACATGCCAGAAGAAATCTCCACTGTTCAGAATCTATCTTCATACAGAACAGCAGGCCTGACATATCTATTAGGTTCAAGGATTGTTCTTCAGACATGATCATGCACAGCTCTTCAGCATTGGAGAGAAAAACAGCCCCAATATTATCATTGTCTATGTGTGACACATATCAACTGCCAGGGCCATCAATGTATCTGACTATAATAATTGTCCTTGTTATGCACTACACATCAGTTAATTATGTACACTTGTAAAAGCCGGGTCACCCCCATCTGTGCAACTCAATTCCCCTCTCCCCAGGGAATGGGGATAATATTCCCATCCCATCAGGGAAGCTGTAGATAACAAACAGACATTAATAACCTCAGAGATTCCTTTCAAAACTAATACCACTGCTGTAACTGTTTCATTTCCTACAACATTCAAAATATTTATCATCCAAATAAAAAATTCTGTAAATTGAGAGATAAAAAACTATTTCAATCAATATTGGGAGCTTTACTTCTACTCAAGAAATAACCAATAATCATGAGATTCTGTTTCAATGGTGTGTCAATGTCGGAATTGCTTGGCTCTCTGTGGATTTGTTCAACAATTGATTACACAGTTGGTGTATGTTGCAGACAAAGCTTAAAATAACCTCTCCCTTGAATATTTCCATCCTTCCTCAGGAAAAACTATTGTTATTTAAAACATAAAACAAATACACACATCCCTTTTTTTATTTTCTTTGGCCTGCTGGCACATTTCCTGGGCATTAGCTCTGAGTAAACATTATTCATTTCTGCTTCCCCCTTGTATGCAGTTACAATATGCTACTTTCTTCTCACAAAGAATCATCAACCTGAAGACAAATAAATATCAATTTCATTTTAAATGAAATGCAAATACGCCTTTCTTTGATCGAAGAAGAAAGCAACATTTGACTCTCAGGTGTACATCAATCAGTTTTTTTCTAAAAGAAAGTCATTTTTTTTATATCTTTAACATAAAATCTAGACAGCCGAAGACAATAGGCTTACATATTCTATGAGGACTTGGAACCTAAAAATGACTACAACCTTTCAAATATAAATGAATATTGAAACTTTAAACTGAATAATGATTAATTCATAGAGTACATGTTAGTCCTGTTCACTAAACACCTCAAACAAAGAGTCGAAGCAAAATGTATAATATGCAATGCCATGAAATGGCATTTGAAGACACTAACAAGTTATGAATAGTAAGTTGGCCAGTAATCAGCAACAATTAACTCTAAGCTTTATCTGCTTCCCCAGAATTGGCAAAAACTCCTGCAGGTGCCCTGATATCTCCTGTCATATCACCAGACAGGGCTCAGGGCCCTGTCACACCCCCCTGGGCTCAACATCCTCATCAAAATGAAGCTAGTCCAAAGATTAGTTTACAGGCTTCAGTTGGGATTATGCTACCTTTATTTATTGATACAATGCAAACAATTCTGATCTTTATCTTTCTCCATTAAAGTCCTGCTGTGGTAATTTCCCTTGCTGTTCTGCTTCATTATAGAGTTACATCACAAGTTGATGGGTTCTAGCTACTGTATCTGATGGGTTGTGGACACCAGCTCCTAGAATTTCACCACCAAGCATTCCAGAAAAATACTTCTCTTTTCTGTTTATTTGATCAAACTATAATCTTGCCTCACAACAGCTAGTTTTAGGTTAGGTTTTATGTTAACTACAGGTGCTTTAAAGACCATAAATACATATATTTATGTGCGAGTTATAATCAGACTTCCCAGATGTTCTCCTGAACTGGTGGTTAAAAAACTTCTGAAAAATCCCAGAATATCCCTGTTCCTTTCCACATTTAATTTTCCTTTATCAGATATGAATAAATGAAACATTAAGCTTATCAATAAGTATGCAAATCCCTAGCATTCTGTTTTGCACTGATAAACCCTATCTAACTGTTTCATTAAAAATCAGCAGAAATCGTGCAATGCCTGAGGGAATTTACGCAAAAACAATGCTGCAAATTATCGACTTCAAGATGAAAGGCTACCCCCCAAAAATCAATCATAAATTGGAACCAGAATGATTTAATGTTGATAATTTTGGATAAAGCATTATAGTTACTGTCTTCTTTTTTCAATTTCAACATGGTAAATCTGTATCATCATCTAGAAAAAAACCATGAATAATTGCAATAAAAAAGATAAGGGCCCTTAGTTTATAGCTAATTGATCAACTAATTGCCACTGTGTCCTTTTTCAAAGTCTCTCATCTCTGGCTGCTTAGGGGAAAAATATATCAGATGGCAGTCTTTGGAAAAACAGACTAACGATAGATAATTACTGGGACCGTATATTAAGGTAAAGTCACAGAACTCAATTTGTCTTTATATGCGGTAAAATTATTTCAACCCTGTGACTTCTTGTACAAAATTTTTCAAGTAAAAAGAAAATTAAACCAATTAACCCTTTAATGAACCCCTTTTTCTTCTTTTCCTCTTAGATTCACCCAAGTAATTATTGGAAAAAAAGAAAAGGATGGAAAAAATGAATAATGTATCACTGGCGATTAATTGTTAAGAGGATTGCAGTTTATAAAGGCCAAAACAATTGGATGCTGACTCACAGTACCAAGATGGCCATAAAGGCCAATTTAAAAACACACAGAAAAAAAACAGTTCTTCATTATTTATATGCTCCAATGACAGTAAATTAATTGCATCAGACATTATCATTGGAGGACACTAAAAGAGGACACGTACAGCCTCATGCAATATGAGAAATGCATGAATAAACCCAACAGAAAAAAATCTTAGAATTCAAGTACTTGGTATAAAAGAATTGTGTGTAAAAATACCTTTACATATTTCAAAAATATTTGAAAAAAACAATTGTTAATATAAATCTATTGTTTTTTTATGAGGTCACACCTTTGACATAACTCAAAATTACATGTATAACCTATTAAGAAACTATAAGGAGGGAAAAAAATGTTGTAAATAATCGCAAATAAGACTTTCATGACACCTATTACCATTACACTAATTCTGAAACCTGACCAGTGTAAAAAAATTATGGTCTTGATACAAAATGCTTGTCATATCACTGATTATATGAGGTATACAATCTTCTACACTCTGATATGCTTACAAGTTTAGTTATTTCAGTCCAACATTGTCAGACAGAAACCCCTTCTAGGATATCATCAACCCACTTCCTGCAATTTACCCTCTTGCAATGGCCTGACAGAAATCATCAATTCTCCAAACACAACTTCGTGTCAGACTACCCAAGTCTTTATAAACGTTCAACGCCAAAACACAATGCCAGAAAGTCAAGGGTCAGATATTTACATTATACACTCTGTCAATGGGCCATGGCCAAAAATGACAGATCTATAGAATCTGAGAGATTTATGGCTAGCTGCTCCATCATATACTTTTTCAAATAATCAATTAAAACCTCTCATTATTTACCCATTTATTACAATGAAACGGGCATTACTTTGTGTAGTATAACAAGTAAATGTGATTTTTCTGATAGTAACAATATTTTCAGTTACGAGCTCTTTCGAAATTTATGAAAATCAATAATTTATTTTTTCAAAAATATTGTACGATGAAATGCTTTAAAGCTCAGAAGGGTTGATTAAAATTTTTTATATACATATGTAACAGCAAAAGAAAAATGAAAAGAAAAAAAGAAAAGAAAGAAAAACAAAAAAATTCAGTTTAATTCAAACTTTCACTTTCAGCTGCAGAGAGTCCTTATCTTTCTACCAAATTAAACTTGCCTCATTCATCCAAGTAGTAAATGTTACAAAATCCAATAAATTGCACGCAAGCCCACCATCCAAAATAGGGATATGTCATTTGGATTAGAAGATCAGGGCAAAATTCATCAAACTAAGGAGTAAAAAATCCATTTCCTTTCGGCAAAACACATAAAAATATTTCGAGCAAATAATTTGATACAGAGACTCTCTTTCATGGTCTGGACCTTTTCCTTAATTCATACTTAATAATTTGAAAGTACATTAAAATTATGTGCATCTAATCATATTTAATGAAATTTAATGTCTAATAAATTTGGGATTTTTAGGTATTAAGGCTCCTCCTTAATAAACAGGTTCTTTGGATCACTTAGCGGCACCTGATGGGGGCAGAAAACTTTAGAGCCATATAATGGCTGCATTAACAGATTTACACCGATCATCTTTCACTTGTGGCTCCAGATTTCCTTGTTTACTCATACAACTATGACAGTCTGATAAAGGTTATGTTGTAACAGTTTTATACCAAATTTCATTCATCCCCTGTCTTCAATGTGATGCTATGAATCATAAAATATTTGTTCACTATCAAGTTGCACCCGTATAATGCATTCATAATCAAATGTATCATATACTTATATTTCAGACTTTAAAGTTTCTAAGTACATTCTTTTTGCTTTGTTTTCTTTTGCATTTTTTTTTCTCATGTGAAATTACCATCTGCTTTATATCAATTTATCGAGGGTAATTTTGGTATTTAATGAAAAACATAAATTCTGTGGCCATGAAATGGTTGGGCAGCTCTAGACACTTTGATCTTTCCTCTTTTAACTCATAGAATGAGTTGATCATCTTTCTCTCAACAAAGTCAAAATTTCCAATTTTCAGTGTCCAAAACCAAACAGACTCAAGATTGTGGGAAGTGCTTCAAATTCCAGACAAACATATGTAAACAATATGCATTTAGATCAAAATTCCAGCCAAAATTCATCAATTACATGGATAATCCAAAAAATATGGACCCTTCTCATGTTTCTGGTCATATCAAAAAAAGTACTCCATTGACAGAGTTTTTGCCACTACATGACAACTTAATTAAAATCCAATAGATGGAATCCATTTGCACTTGCAAGAGCTGGCAAAGACCTAGGGCCACAACAAGCATTGATTATCTGGAAAAGAATCTTTTTCTCCACACACCACTCTCAATAACAATTGACTTTTTTAGTCCATATGTGATGGAATTTACATTTCTGCCAAGACTAATCTGTGCAAAGGCTCAATGTTACAAAAGCTTTACCATCTAGATATATCCATCAGGTCGAGACAGAACCAATACAATTATACTTTGCATACAACAATTTCATCCCTTAATGGTGTGAGAGAAAAAAAATTGTAGTTATATGAAGCATAAGGTCCCCTTGGGTATAAAGTAGACATTAATAGATCTAGACTGAGACAGGGCTATTTGATTTCTGGTCAAAAATAAGACTAGCTGAGACATTTAGCAGAGAATGCAGAATTTTATAGATGTTTTTGCCACATCTGCTTGGCACAAGCTGGGAGCACTATGGGTCACAGCAATGTAAGTAGTGGCATGAGGTACCCTGAGTTGGCAAGAGTCACTTGGTGTTACAGTAGAAATCACTTCTTTATGATCAATTACCAGCTCCAATAAAACAATCAGACCAATCAGGGAAGACTGATGGGGCAGCAATTGGAGCTAAAAACACTGATCAAAAACATCTTCCCACCAAAAAAATACTCCAGTCATAAACAACCACATTCCTACATCCTTGCCTCTCAAAAAATCAATACGGTTTACTTATACATATAGACATAATGATTTGATACTTGATTTTTATTTGAAATATAAAAAGTTTTTGAGCCATGTAAGAAATCTATTTATATTTTCTTTATATATATATTTCCATTTTTTTTTTTCAGTTTATTTGTTTCCGTTTTGTTTGTTTGGTTTTTTTTTTCCTTTTGGCTTTAATGGTTTTTTTTTTTTTTTTTTTTTTTTTTTTTTTTTCTTTTTATATGTTGTTTTTTGTTTTTTGCAGTATTTTCTAAATGATAGTATGACCTTTGCATGAGACTGCTCTGAGAGTTGCACTGACATAAAAACCTGATCTGACTTCTCCCTTTGTCTACAGATTAATCAGTCCATGGATTGATCAGAAAATATATCTGGCTCACCATCGATCTATGTCTCCCCAGAGGATGAACCTCCATCAAGTTTAGAATCACTCCAAATTATATTTTCAACCTGTTTCTTTGTCTAATATGGGCAAAAAATTAGTTATGCTTGACATCACCAATAAATTGTTCATGAACTCTATCATTCTAATTATTTTGCTCGATTTTTATGAATATTTCATTCATAGGTAAAGAGTTACAGTACACAGAATTAAGGAAGAAAGCTGAAACAGTTATAAAATATTCCTCTTCATTTATATTATATACAGTACATAAATGTAAATGTATGCTCATGGATTGCTACTCATTATTACTCATCATAGACATGCCGACTCTATGACCAGAGGAAGTCTATACTAAGATATGCAGGGAATATATGCAGTGTCATTGTTCACCCTGCATAAGAACTGCAGAATGTAACGCAATCACCTACTATGAACCAAGGTCCTCAATTATCTAATTCTGTTACAATTTCATTTCTCAATAAATCAATAAGAGCTCAAATTTATCTCGGAGCATCTTCTAATTCAATTTGATCATGTTCAAAGAGTTGCCAGCTCTATAATTGGAATGGTGCTATAAAAAATATGCTGTTCATCTCTTTTTGTGCAAATGAAATACATTTTTTTTTATTCTCAAATATGGAGAAAGGATTTGAAACCAAACTATAGGTGGGAGATTATTAGCACAATTGGGAAAATTCTTGTAGGAGAGGATGAATTTTATTTTGAATAGTTAATTTGAAATAGCAGTACACTAATGTTTACTTGACAAGGGTCACTTCACACTGACAAAAGTGTTCTATTTACATAACTGCCCTTGTCCACCCTGCTCTGATTGGGTCAGGTTCACAGCTGGACAACAACTATTTGCTTGGTCCCAGAACAGAACCTGGTATGTTTGTAAACCTCAAAGGCTACAACTCCCACAAAGCATGTGTACCATGGACTTCCATTTCTTTCAATGTCTAACTAATATGCTTTTGCATTGCCTTCAATTTTGTATGTAATAATTTTACATATAAATCTTGGCAAATTTTAAACCTACTGCAAAATTTGCAAGTTCAATGTACTCGGAAAAGTCCTTTGATTGACAAGAGTCCACTTTGGGAGGTTTATAAATAAGATTTTCTCAAGTACATACAAAGTGAAAATCAAGAGCATACTGCAAAGTCCCATACTTCATTTAAGTCACCAAACTGTGATAAATCTTTGATAACATGAGTGATTAAAGACCAGAGATTTGTTTCCACTTTGACGAGCCATTAAACATCTCCCAGTTTTCTATGATGCATTGATTTTTTTACATACTTGACTGATCTAAAATGGGAGCCAAAAAAAGAGAAAATTCATCCAAAGAAGGAAAAAATCCTTCTACAAACACATCAGTAAAAGATAAAAGGTGACAAGGTAATACATACTTTATTTTGAGTGTAATCTAGCTGGCGACTAATTACACTTCAGCCTAGCACAAACTGTGTTCATTACAAGCCATTCCTGCACAAACATTTAACTGAATCAAGTTACCCATTTTTTTTTAAAAATGAGCACTATTTGTTGACTTTTAAAAACATTGATTATGACTTAAAAAAGAAGTGCCTGATACAAGTGCCACCCAAAAATGGGGCCGCGAACTTAGGACCAAAACTGAGCAAGAAGAAATGGCCAAATTTCACAGGTCAATTGCATTATCATGATGAAAGAATTTTTGTTTTTAAAATTTTTCAACTCTGAAATTAATTGAACACTTTTAAATAATCTTATCATGCAGTAGATGAACATGATACCTGTATCTTTAATTTAGCAAGCAAAGACAAAAGTCTGGGATTTTTAGCGATTAAGTGCCAACGACAACCATTTTTGTGAGGTTTTACAGCAATTATTCCTGGCACAAGAAAGGTTATTGATTTTCCTCAAAAAAAAAAGAAATTGTTTTGTTACCCTAAAAGAAAAAGGCAAGATCACAAGTTCACTTTAAACAAGTTGACACAGTGGCGACAAACGCGATAATAAATCTTTTAGCATGTCACATTTTGAACTTAATAATCAATACACGTCTCTCTGGTACTCCAATATTTCCGATTTCACAAATATTCCTAATGCTATCACACTTCTTCTAAAGAACGGGCTACACTCTGTCTTATAAATCTATAGCATTTCTGAGGCTGATAATTTCTGGAAGTGCAACTAAAACTTTTCTTTTCCACAATGATTACAAATTTCTGTGTTTACTCGACAATTGTATTCCTATCTACAGATAACTCCTTCTTTATTTTATATAAACATAACTGTTTACACTTTCTTCTGACACCCAATCTATCAATTGTTTTATTGCTTTAGAATGTACACCTGATCATCTTAAAATTTTGGTGGAAACAAGATCTAAACCAGATTCTGCAACCAGCAATGGCTGCTCCATGGAACCAATAAAACTTGTCTTACAAGAGATTCCAGAAAGGAATAAATATGCCATTTGATATATGAAGGCATAGTTTACAGAGGCAGACTAAAACAATCATTGCTTATTCTCTTCTATTTCAAAGACGACCCAAGAAATAAACAAGTACTTATGGAATAATCAGTAGAAATATTAATATGGGAGCCTGCATGAATGTAGCTGAAGTAGACTGCTATAAATGTGCCATTAAACCTGTACCTGTATCTTTAAATATATGTTATTGTATGTAGAAATAGCTTCGCTTTTTGATGTCCTTTGATAAATGGAAACTATAATCCTTCATATTTCCCCTATCTCCTTCTTTGTTTTGGACAGTGTCCTATAGCTTAGAAACAAATATGGACTACTCCCCAACACAAACACTGGCTCTAGAGACCAGTATACATGTCTCTGTTTAGCCATTATACAACTGCCTATCATGTTCTTGACCAAGATAGGTGTCTATTTGCCTCAAATCCAAGGATTATGGACCCGATAAAGAGATTTACCAGTATTACTCAGTATTTCAAATACAGCCGTTCTGATAACATTGTCATCACCTGAAAAATATTACACCTACCAGGAAAATTTATCAGGTGTTCATATCATTCAATTAAGGAATAATTATGATAATTAGAATCTTTGAGGTTAATTCATATGCATTCATTTGCATGTAAAGTTGTCTTTCATCTTCCATGAAGTAATGAATAAATCTGGAATAAAAACAGATTTTTATTTTCATGGGCCTGTATTTTAAGAGAAAGAAAGAAGGCAACAAGTCTTTACAGCACAGTAAATGACCGATTTTTAAGTCATGAAATAAAATATTATCAAGCCCACCTTTGACAAAATAAAAACATTTCCTCGACAGACCAAACAATGGCAGAGGGCCCGAGGTCAGAGTAGATATCTGATAAACTCAGTGGCCAAGACAAAAAAGTCTACACACAGCATCCCACCAAAAAATTTGTTTTGTCCTATTTTTTTAAACAGTTATAAATGTAAACTTAAATGCTATGGGCACTTGCGAGATACCAGTAATGGATATTAAATCAATTTTCCCACTTTAGAAATACCAGCAGTGGATTTATTTACATTTTATGTACATGGGGAGAATTTTTTTCTTTCAACGGAAATCTCTGTTTATTCCTCCATTTAAAAATATACATTCAATAATTAGTGTTCAGAGAAAACTAATTCCTCTTACACTGGGATAAATAAACATTGTGATTCCTGTTAAAGGTGTCATTTTCTAATCTTTTAAACATGGAATCAGACTATTTAGAATTTCTTATGCTCTTAAATGATAAGGTAAATTTATTTGCTCTGAGTGGTAAGAATCTTAATTTGATATAAATTCTCTGCCTTAGAAAGTGGAATTGGCTTTCTATTGACACAGAGGATCCCACACAATGGGACTGAACCAACAGAGACTATTTTTTCACTGATGTTATACCTTCATTAGGTAATCAGTGCTGTTCACCTGACTGATTGTGACAATAGAATTATGTAAGATCACAGCTAACCTGGCAATACAATGATTGATAATGCACAGGAATTTTAACCCCTAGCCTAAAGTCACCTTTGAACAAGTATCTACAAAAAGTTATTATAGATTCTGAATGCTGACCCACTAAACTTTATATTAAACATTCTTTAATAATTTTAATTTCTGTTAATGGCTTAATTTCAGTGTGTATTGATCTAGCACATATGAACCGGAATTTTTTGTTATTTTTTTTCAAATAGTTTGCGATGAGATCAATTATAGTTTTATAAGCCTCTGATCTTATCTGAGTGTTGGGAAATTGTCATTTCCACATAAATCTTCAATTTCACTAGGAATAAATATATATCAGATTGATTTTATGGGAGATAAAATTTAATCTTTGGAAAGAGTAATTATACTGGTCTACTGGTTCAATTCTAGAAGAACTGAATTATAGGGCCTGCATTCCATTACAGGGTAGTTTTTGACAGTTAGTATTAAATTGTATTGATCTTTCTGATCCTTCAGGGTTATGAAAATGTTTGTTGTCAATGAAAGAATTCATTCACTGATTATATCATAATTTTTTCTGTTTAGTTAAAGAAAGAGTTTTTTGTTGGATACAGGTAATCTTTTTACTGAAAAAGGATGAATTGGTAAACTTGAATTTTAAATGCGCTCCAAAAATTTCTCTGCTAATTTTTAACAAATATCAAAGAAAAAAAAAACTTCCCTGCAGGGTTAAAATAAAAAAATTCTAGTCAAAATAAAATTAATAATTTTCTTTATTTATTTTCTTTTCATCAATTTTTTTAATTAAGGGCCACTTTAAAAATAAAACTATAATAGTTAGATAATTTCCTGTTAAGTTCATTTAATTTAATTCTTTGGGTAAAACAGATGGAACGAATATTAGATCTTTTATCCTTTTCATTAATGAACTCAGTCTTAGACTTCACTCAAAAGATAAAAGGAATTTTTAATGCTGTTTTCGGAGAAATCAATACAATTATAGTATTGATTGGTCCCTTGTGCTGTCTAGTCCTCAATCTTCCAAATGTATGAACGCAAAAAACTATGACTAAAATGGCTGATCAAATCTTTCATTATCTCGACAGAAAGAAAACAATTTAAACTAAAGGCAAATTATGCTGAAGATGTAGCAATATTTAGGAATTGTCTCTATAAACACTTAAAATCACTGACTTTAACTATCACACTTCAAATTTATGAATTTTCAAAATTAAATTTACAGATGTTTTTTAAATTCTTATTTCTTTGGGGTCTTTTTTTTTTTTTTTTTGGTTGTTGTTGGTTTTCTTTTTTTGGGGGGGGGGGTTGTTTGTTTCTTTTCTTTCTTCTTATTTTTCCTTTTCTTTTTTGTTTTTGTTTGTTTGTTTTTTGGTTGGGTAGGGTTTTGTAAAGTACATTTTTCTCAACCTTTAATCTGAATCAATTTTGCTTGAAAAAAAATCCAAATATCTCATTTCAATTATTTAATCGGAATACTTCTATTAAATATATTATATATCTGTTCTTACATGCACTAAAAATTAAAGTGCACAATTGTTATTGTTCCCTGAATATTAAAATCTGATCTTACAACCCTGTGTTTATAAAATTTTACAATACTGTAGTCTTAGATGACAGTCACACCTCAAATATACACCACCAAACCACGCAAATTTTTGGCAGATTTATGATCAAGAATTTATTATTTAAACATTTCAGCCATATTTATTTAATTATATGCACTTTTTTCAAAATTATATACATTGTTATTTTAAGAAAGAAATTTTTTTCTCTTTATAAAATAGCAACTTTTTCAGATAATAGCCTATATTAATTAAATTAAACTGCAACCCGGACTATGTACATCATCAATAAAACAGAACTTACCGAGTTCTAGAGCATGAACTTGATAAAATCCCATCCACAACAGACAAATTATCCATTGTCCAGTCTCCCAACTCACTTTTAATTTCACCCAATTCTGAGAGTTCCCCATGGTTCAAGAATTTTTTTATGTTTTCATTAGGTTCCAGAAGATGTAAACACAAGTTTAGCACCCCATGTACTGGAATGTCAGACTGACTGCAAAAAAATCTCCCTCTTTATTTTATCAATGGTCCGCCTTTTTCTCTCCTCTCCAACTAAGATTAAAGTGTTTTGTTTACAAAACCATGTGGTCCACTCCTAATCCAACACCTTTAATCAGTCAGAAGCGCTTCCTCAAATACACTAAAATCAATATCCATTCAAAAACTGTGTCAGGATAGGTATTTAAGCATGGTTTGTCCTATACCCACATGGAAATTCTTAATATTCCTAAATTATTACAGTCCAGATCCTGTCATATCCCAATGGCTCCAGAGCCTGACAAAGCAGCATGCTTCCATTGCCCTTACTATCAACATACAGTGATATTTAGTTCATTATGAGAAATCGGGATCAATCCATTCACAGACAGAGGGGGTGGTAGGATGGTCCGTTAGCCTTGTGTACAGTGTTGAGGCCTCAGGTTAGGTTTGTTGTGGGGTAAGTTGTTATATCTGCCAATATCAATTACACATAATCATTGATGTCATTATAACTCTATTAGATATGATTGAATTATGGTAATAAAAATTCAAGAACATCAAAAGCAAGTTTCACACATTTCTGGACAGGTAATTTGTGAGGTAGCATAACAGCTGTTAAATGAACACTTCGATGAAATTAATACATATGTTCAGGTGTAAAACAACTTCAGACAGTCTTGTTTCTCTGTCTTTTATATTTTCACTGAAATTAAAAAAAAAAATATATTGATCATAAGAAAGATGAATGCACTCACATTATAATATACCCTATTTCAGCTACTAGCTGAGCTGATGCATTACCATAACAATATTTTCACCTGATGCTATAGATAAGAAGACAGTGAAAGCTGCTTTGTGCACATATGGCACACTTCAAAAAAAAAAAAAAAAATCAATGATATACTGGAAATACAGAGAAGGTATGGAGCAGCTTGCAATCTTCACAAGATCTCTAGACATTTAGAACTACTTCCCAATGGTTGACCTTTCCACCTGAACATGTAAATTGATTTGTAGAGGAGAAAATTAACTTTAATGCCCCAGTAAATAAACTGTCAACAGTGTCCTATGGAGAATGGCCCTTTTTCTTATATTCAAATAACAGTCAGTTTTTCAAGACTAAATAATTTATTATATTTTCCCAGAGGGTTCTGAAGCCTTTTCTGGAAATATATACCACATGCAAAAAGTAAAAATAAAATACATTCATTGAATCAGAACTATTTAGAATATCATTTGCCATATACATTTATCTTTCATTTTTTGCCTTTATCCAATTAAGTTACATAAAGTAAAATTTATGATTTTAAATATTTTTTTTAAGCTCAATCACTTCAGCTATTAATTACAATAAATAAAAATCACAATTTTGAAATAAAAAAAAAAAACAAACAAACAAACAAAACAAAGAAAAAACTTAGCTTATACTTTTGTATTATCCCCCTCCTCTGATTTATAATTAGAAATAAAAAAGTATAAAGTCTTTGTGACACAAAACCTTAATCTGTTAAAAATTGATGTGAATTGATCAGCCAATGAAATTTCTAAAATGACAGCCCCACCATCAACCTCCCATTCTACTTTGTCCTCATTAATGTTACAATTCACTATCAGGACTCAACTCCTCCATAAAAAAGAAAAATCTCCAGTACATCCAAATTTACAGATCAATGTAATATCTCTCTATGAAATAATATCTTGCAATATATCTTATTCTAAGCTATTTTAAAATGAAGTTCTTATCTTTTAGAAATCTGTATTTTAATTTTGACTATATTTTTCCTCTCTAAAGAATAAAGTAGTTAGATCTTGTTGTAAACAAACCATCAGCTTTAACTGTAAATAGACATATCAGCTGTAACTGACAGTGTGATTTTTGTCCTGGAGGGTGAAATTTATGGCCAGATTGCTTCACTTTCAGTGTGTATCCAGATCTGACATGTCATAATGCTCTCACTTTGCGACCCACTTACATATCTTCATGCCCTGGGGTTCAGCTCATCACAGGAATATCAACACCCAACCCAGGAGCTGCATGTGTAGATTGTAACCTGTGATTAAAATTGCAGTCCTAACCTTGAATTCATGTAACAGCAAGTGGAGAAACCAAAGGGGGAATAACTTTGTAATATGTTAAGAAGAAGGCCCATTTCATTGCATGTAATAAATATTCATGTTAAAAAGTCTGTAACATATCACACCAAAAATAGTGATATAAAGGGCAATAACTCTGTAGTATGATAAGTCATGAGAGGCCCTTTCACTACATGTAGATAAGAATGGATTCATGATGAAAGGGGGTACAACTCCGTAACATTATAATCCAGAAATGTGATTCGAAGGGCAATAATTCTCATTTCTGTAATAACTTTAGTATACATGTAATACATACATGTATTGATGTGTATAATATTTAGGGCTTTATCTCTGTACATGTAAGCTAAGAGATTGAATATGGTGGCAGAACAATGGCAAATTATCTGACTTACTCAACATAATGCTAAATAATGAGATGATATTGCCATGTTTTGTTTGTGTGCTTGTTGTTGTTCCAAAAAACTTTCCTCTTGTGTGGCCATCCTTGCACCTTCAATACTGTAATAAGAAGTTAATTATATGTGTCAGTCATAAGACAAAATTCCCTACCATCTCACCCCATATGCAAACTATTGATATTCCCTAGTAAGTAAATAAATACAGGAACAAATCATTGTTTCATGTTGAATAACTCCCATTTTTAAACAAAAGAAATAAACAAGAGGTTTTTTAAGGTCTCATCTGAATGACCTGTGACTTTCACTTCAAAGTGATGAGCACTTGGCGAAGGAATAATTGCTACCTATATTTAATCGACCTAGGTCAGTCGCGGCCGTGATTTGAACACACAACCTTCTGATCATGGAGCGAGTGCTCTACCGACTGAGCTGCCATGACGGTCATAAATTTAGAGTCATTTGCCTAGTGTTGTGGTCCTTAAATTTGGGACTTGCGTCACTGAAGGCCTTGGCTCAAATCATGAACAATCCTACCAACATTATACATTTATTGACTGGGTTAGAGAGCAACATGCATTTTGTTGGACCCAAAGCCTAACTGTCTGCCTGAGGCCATTAGGCTTGAATTTGGTTTTAGAGTAAGGCAAAACATATTCTGCCGTCAATAAATGTGTTGTTATACCTTAATTTTACTAACTTTTTATTTTGACATACACTGTATCTAGCACTGGCTTTCATGTTTGCAATAATTGATATAAATTTCATTTACCCACACTGCAGATTTAACTCAATTCCATATCTGTTGAACATCAATGTGTGCAAATAAAATACATGTATAGCTGATCCCATGCACCTACAGTGTGAAGTAAAAAACTTCACAGTGGTCCAATATCTCATCGACAGGTCCAACATCTCACTCAGCGATCTAACATTTTTTTTTCTGACCACTCAGTAAAACATTGGAAATGTTACACTTTTTTCAGTATGGATTCTTATAGGAAAAAATTTTGAAGGTATAACAATAAATTTTCATTAATGTCTAATACAAATTTATTTACATGAACCTAAATCTGACCAGAATCATAATCTCTCAATGTAGTTTGAATTAAGATACTGATTAAACCTTATATATTCAATCAAAGAGTTCACTGACATCACGGACCAACCACAGTTGAACTTCAGTATTTCAAACACTGAAATCCTGAATACCATGGATATGTCAAGGTGTGTTGGGAAGTCCTAGCCACTCTTTCTTTATGCATTTTAATTTCAATACTTTGAACCCTCAGGTTTTGCAGCTCTCGGTTTTTTTTCTTTTTTGCTATAAAGTTCAAGATTATAAAGTTTTACTTTATTTTACTGAATGTATTGCATATTGAGAATTATTGACAATATTTTTGTCTGCAAATGGTGGTTTTGTGCAAAGAATCATACATAGCCTCTCTTCATATCTATGTAGTCTCTGTCAAGTTTGAAGGGTGTATCCATGATACTGAAGGGGCAACATGGACACAGATACCTTGATCCACAGTCTCTAACAAACTAGGACTGAAATGTTCATATTTGTCTTTAAAATACTATAAAATGAAACTATGTGATACTTTTTCTCATATTTATGCTTTGATAATTGACATAAAATAATTTTCATAAAATTTGAATAGATTTAATATTGAAAAGAAAAATCTTATCAAATTAAAAAGCATAGGAAAATCTCTGTAGAACCATAAAGCTAATCTCCTTCAATCTTCAAATAAAAATTCTCCTCAATACATATGAACTGAAGTGATATTACAATAATCCATCCTGTATACAAAGAAAATAAAGAACCAAGATCAAAGGTAACTCTTCATAGAGAAACAAACTGTGAACAGCCATGTTATTCTGGAGGTTGAAGTCCATGACACAAACATCAGAAGACCCTAATAACTATGTAGAACAAACAAACCACTGGTCTTTAAGTTTTTGTCATTACTTTTTGAAGACTGCAGGCAACACAAGGCCTCTCATCAAAGGTCTTGTTTCTCTGTCAGAAAACAGATGACCTCATTTGACCCATGTGTGTACCTTTATACAGACATGGGCAGTCTCCCTAACTGTCGTCTACTGACTACCCCCAGAGGGGAGACTGTATATAACACTATCCGACCAATCTAAGAGAATCCGAGATGGACACTATTAATATCAGTAATAAAAAGGGCATTGACTCATTGACCAATTATGGATCAAATGAAATAAAAACAAAACCCCTGTGAACAATGTCACTTCATTATAACAGTCAGATATAACTAGTTTCTTCTCTATATACCTCACATTTGAAAAGGCAACAGCATTGGTTCTTTGACACAGCCTAAGACAAAAGATGACTTCCTGAAATTGGCTAAAGCATCCTGCAAACTAAAACTGATATCCTAGACTATTTTTTTTTTTACAAGCTAAGGAATATTTTTGAGAAAAAAAGTATTTGACCTTCTAAACAATGTTAAACAAATCCAAAAGCTTGCCCTGAATAAATTGTGAAAAACAGAAACAATCCAATAATATTCAATATTCCCTATACACTCTCCATCTCTGGAGGATGTATCCCTTGGACTGAGGTAAACTAGGCCTTACACATCCTTATTCTGCCATCACTGTTTGTGGACAAGTTTGTCACATTCTGTTCCCACTACAAACATTCACTTTTTACCACACATTTGAAGATAAAAAATCACTTACACTTAATTCTTGTTTGGACCAACAGGAGTCTTAGTCTCAGATAAAGTGCAAAGAGAGGTCTCCGCAGCATACCCCCGCTACCCTGTATCCCTTAATCCTCATCTTGTTAACTTATACAAGAGATGACATCAAGGCATTATTTATTTCTCTGAAGTTCAAAGGAAAAAATAAAGCCAGCTTATGAATCTTTAGTAAGTATTTGTGGCTGATTTAAAATTGGCCTAAATAAGTCAAGAATTTGTTACATATTTCCATGATTAAAACGTATTTCTGAATTTGCTTAGATTTTACACAGAATGATATGCAAGATCACAGAAAGGGGAATTAGTTCAGACACAGATTATTCTGGGTTCATTAATTATCATTATCCTTAATTTGCGCACTGCACTTTATGATATTAACATTACACTGGTTGATAGGTATTCTGTGGTCTAATGGTGACACTGAGGCTATGGAATGACTTCCTACCTGGTACTCGGGAAGCTGTGATCAAGCATACATAATACCTGTCAATGTCAAATGTCTACATGTGCCATATTTAAAACATTTAAAGGCATATTTCAGCTCCTCTTTACGCCTTTACAGCTCTACAAAAGAGCTCCGATTGCTAATTAAACAGACCCAAAAGAAAACTTATGATAAGGGCAGATTATAACTCCGATAAAGCTCATCAATATAGACCTCCAATACGCAGATGTATTGGTTAAGGGCCAATCACCAATCGATCACCACAAGATTAGATCCAAAAAATGATCTCAAAAACATAGGTTAATGGACATAACAGTAAATTTTCTGAAGACTCCACAGCGTTTTTTGGCGACAGTGTGGCGTTAGGGCGACACCGAACAACAATCCGCAGTATTGGGTAGACTGATGAAGGCCTGTGATTCTAGCATGATCAGTAATGGATAGGCCTTGTTTACTGTTATGATATATAGAGCAAAGAAAGGTCTGTATGCTATCAAAATTACCTGAAATACAGACATTAGAAACAAAAGGAGGCTTACAATTCAATACTGATCAAAGGATTGTAGAAGGAGGAATTGATTCTAGAATTTCAAACCTAGGCTCCAGGCTGTTTTTAAAAGCTACAGTGAATCACCTTGTAATTCTATATATCCGAATCAAGACTTACAAAGAAAGCATTTAAATGAAAAACATTGTTTACCAGTAAATAAAACAGAGTCCATGACTCTGCTTGCTTCATTTAGTGATTGACAAAGCAGGGTTACACAGAGCCGGCCATGGATTTGAAAGTATGGCATAAGAAATCTGATGGCTCTCTTCATTATGTTGCATTAACATGGATGATTAATCTGAACCACACAGGTTTACATGCAAAGTCATGATCTCTCTGGTTTATCCAGGTAAAAAAAAAAACCTTATTCAATCAATGTCATAAACTCTGAATTTATGAAACAGCTAGCTTTCCACCCACCCATCCAAAACTGAAGAAGATTATTACCAAGCAGTGATAGTTTTGAGCATTTATGTAACATTCCCACCAACTAACATCATACTCATGATAACAAGTACTTTTAAACATATATACATATACTGATAAATAAGCCTCTTGACTCTGCTTATACATAACAGCAATAGTTCACCATGCATTGCATTTACTTAGAAGGCCTTGGGGTTTGGGTTTACTAGTACTGTTAAGTTGGTACATTTGAATTTGTCGAAGTACCACTTAGACAATTTAATTACTAAATAACAAATTAAACACTCTGAAATGTCACAGTAAAAATGTCTATACATTCCAATTAAATATATATTTTAATTAATCATCTCAAACTGAACGATACCTACAAGTGCCATGATCTATAAGTCAATATGCCATTAAGGCATACTCAGACAAACTGTCTAGCAGCAGTATATATATTGGTACTGTAGAGGATAAAAATGTTTGTAAAACATCTTGAAGGACTTCCGAATCAAATGCATGCAAAGACAGTGGGTATGAGTTATTTCAGAAAAGAATATGTCATAAAATTTAAGTCACAGTCTTCTTAAATGAGACCTTGAACTTTAAAGTGTTTGACATCGTAACATTTAGAAATTGCTATGTTTTATTAAATTTCATAATAAATAAGATGCAATTTTGGTATATATTTATCAGCATTTGAATTTTATGTGACTTAACAATAAAATATGTAACAATTTACATATCTGACACAAAATTTAAAAGAATGTGCCAATTGAAAGCAAAAATAGCTGGGATGACATACCTCCTAAAGTTCAAATGTTAATCAATGTACTTATATATACTTAGTGTACATAATTTCAGTAATGGCATGAGACAGTGAAACTATACAGTGGCAGATGTTCATTCACCACATGTACTAGTATTAGTTCCAGCAGACAGTTTGACAGCGAGAAGAGAACTAACACTGTAACAACACTGTAGTCTTCGTTCATCTGATCCCGTCATGTCACGCAGAAGAATCACAAATAAAATCTTCATATCGGCACAGGCCATATTACTTGCATCAATGGCTACTTCAAGCTAATTAGCTGACTGAGTTTGAATATAAGGATGACTTCATTATAGCCATTTGTGGACGACATCTAAAGTTGTCATCTAGAAGCACATGATGCTAGAAGCACAATCAGTTACAAAATTTCCCGTTTGATGCTCCTTGTAACAATGTAATGACAATGTGTGTTAGTCATTTGAATTGTAAAATCATCTTTATCATTAAATCAGTGATTACGAAGTACACTTATTTATGCAGCATTGACCCTGAGCAGTTTAAAATGATCTAAAATGTGTTCTGATTTCTGTTGTTACCATAATTGGACTCAAATTTTGGTTGTCCATGGCAATCAGTGACAATTCCTAGCAACCATTACGTGGTACCCGCTGAGTGATGTCATGGTGATGTATGGAAAATGCTGGAGGAGACACAATTGCACAAAAGGATTCCCCCTGAAAAATGCAGCATTTAACAATAACCATGGTCATAGTGGAACCAATGGGACAAGTTTCACTTTTCATTACACCCTTAGGCTGGTGTCAATTAATACAGTACGCACAACTGCAATTCCTGAAGCCCAAACCATGTATAATTTTACATTATTATTCAAATTCTTTGTCAGATTTGTGCATTTCATTACCTTAAATTCTCAATCAGGATTCTATACTTAAACATATTTTCCTGTACGAAATCTTCAGAATGGTTACTGATGCTTTTATTATCAATGTTGCTTTACTGCTCGTCAGGTTTGCTACTTGTACCACTTTCTTGACTTCTCACTCGGATGGACATGCCTCTTGCAGCATAAGAGACCAGTATCAAATGCACCCTTCCCGCAGATTGAGGTAAAAAAATCAAATTGTAGACTTAACGTTGACTAATTTGGCATATATAAACTTAAACACTTTTGAGGTAATCTCCTTTTGGTACTTCTAGCACATACCTTATTTTAGCTGAACTTCCAGGTATTGATATTATTTAATTGCAGAAAACAATTAATCCATTACAATGAAATGCCATAAAAGCAATACCATGTCAAGGACTTGAAAGTCAGAATGAAAGAAAGTGGTTTTGTTTCAATATTTCTGCCAGATAATAAAAAAATTTCATCAAAGTGTTATTGGTTTTTTTTAATACATTGTATCACAAATGTGAATCTTCATGATTCAACTTGTGTTTTGAAAAGGGGGCAGTTTATGATACTTTGGTTGCTTCTGTAATGGTTTGGGCTGTGGATATATTGGCCTTGGTAGCTCTGCTGGAAGAGTACACAGGTTTGATTGTGGTCCAGCCATATATTTTCTTCTTTTCTGTTACATAATTTGGTGCCACTGACCACCCCTGAACTGGCAGATGAAAGTCCTGCCAGGGGCAAATAAAAACTTGGGTTGTGTCTTTGAGGGCAAAGAAAATTTAGAGAGGGAGGAATATATGGGCCATGGATATCATGAGCCTGGGTAGCTTAGTGGGAATAGCACCTGACTATTGATGTGGGGGTCCTGGACTCGATTCTCAGTCCAGCCATCTTCTTCTCTGCTGTTACACTTAAAATGGTAAGTTTACATACTATCTGGGAACAAATACTTTACTTTATTAGACAAATAAATAGGGATGTCAATTTTGTCAATAATTCATATTCGAATATTCAATGCAAGTATTCGAATATATTCGAATATTCGATAAAATAAATAAAATCTGTTTAATTTATATAATGCATCATCCTACTCTCATGAAAGGTTTAGCGTAGGTATACTTATATTGGAAGTAAAATTGTATGAAGACTTTTGTAGGTGTACAATAAGGAATTCCATTTGATATTTGTCAATGTTTGAAATAAATAATTGATTTCAATGTAGAAAAAGTATAATTTTAACAAAGGAAACATGTGTATTTATAGTGGCTCCAACTGAGGAACCAGTCGTCTTACCAAAGGTGAGATGTAGTCGTAACGGTGTACTTTTCAGATTTCAATACATGTAATGAATTACAATTATCTGCCTAATAAGAGATATTATTATAATCTTTGATACAATGTAAACAAATATTTCCATAGACAATTTTCCTAGGTAATTAACTAATTTCCCAATAATGAATATAAAACATAGAATTATGAACAACCCGAGATAATCATTGACAAGTAATTTACACATTTATTCTGAAATTCAGCAATATTGAATACAGACTAATTCTATCGGACATTCATTCAATGATCAATTAAATTTATTTTGAAAAGTATACTCCTCGCGTCTTTTAGACATTCTAAGAAGCTTTTCATTTTGTTGTCCTTGATTCTAGATCCGATAGTATCTAACTAATAAAAACTATGAAAGTACATTTTGCATTATACATAAAGCATTATTGTACAATTCATTAACACCTTGCTCAAAACAAAATACATGTAATTTAGTAGATCTATAAGATAAGGAAGTAGTGTAAGAAATCAGGCGATCGAAATTGATCGTTAGTAAATTAAACAGGGATAATTCCAGCACTGTTCTAATCAAAATTTATTAATCACAGTACTTCTTTTTACGAAATCTGAAAAACACCGAATATTCGAATCTTAAATTCATATTCGAATATCAACTCATCGAATGAATATTCAAATGTTCGAATATTCGTTGCCATCCCTACAAATAAACCATTTACCAATTTTTTGATGTGTAGCTTCTAATATCTCCTATAACTTAGGAGGTCTGAGTTCCTTTCTGTATGTAAAATCAAAATCTGAAAAACATAAACTCATTAAGTTAGCTTGTATATTTTGATTAGTTCTTGACATAGAAAGAAACTAAAACATCCATATGTTCCTTGGTCTGCAGATGTAGGTTTAGGGCAATCCCAATTTTGCTATACCACAATAAACATATCTATACAAATATATAGATTAGGAGGACAGAACTGATTGTGATCAGACAGACCATTTTCTAGTAAAAACAAACAACCATGTCCAACATCAGTCATCCATTGACCACTAAATGAAACACAGGCCACTTTAAGTCACATATGATGGCCCCCAATGTAAACTAATTTTCCTTGACATTGTTCCCTTGTGGCTTAACATCCAATGAAAGACCATCCAAAAATCTACATATACTGGAATTTATATGACAGAGTTAGGAGTAAATCAGTTGCTGGTAAATGTCCAATTGTCATTTATCCAGGAAGGATATTCCTGACACAGACTCCTTCTGTTTCCAGTTTATTTGATTTTGGCAAACAGTGAAGCGTATTGGAATACACCAGCCAGAAAAAATCAGAATTTAGTAGAAATTATTTCATTTGACAAATATTCAACATGCCAGACCCCTTGCCTGGGTCATGAATCTCAATACTTAGTATTGGTCTGTGAAGTTATTTTTATGCAACTCAAATTCTCTGACAATATCCAGACTAAATTCTTTCTTCCTCCTTCAATCATCTTGTATCTTCACCTTAGAACCTGCAGCGTATAAATTGGTGATATTTTATTTTCTTAAGCTTAATTACCCACACTTCAAAAAGCTCCTGCACTGATTGTGCATGGCTTGATAACAAAAAGCTGAGTATCAAATGTGACAAGTTTTGAGTTGTGTTTATTCTCAGGCTTGTTAGAGAGAATTTTATTGAAAATCATTTCTGGAATCTGTTAAACTTGCTAGATTACTTCATGTGAAAGTATTAAGATTGAAAAATAGTTTCAACACAAAAAAATAACCTTGTTTAAATGCATGTCCTTAGGCCAAGGTCAAAACATTTTCTTGTCATATACATATTTACAGTGTAAATTCTGTTCTGTGTTCTGTTCTGTTCTATACATGTGTTAGCTATATTTGCTTCAAGTAGCAGCTTTTGCAATAATTGACTATATAATAAACACTCCTTTACACCCCTCCCCCCCCCAAAAAAAAAAAAAACAAACAAAAACAATAACATACAAGTTTGTATTAAATTCTTTCATTTAAAGTTTCTCAACAATGTCCTATAAAGTGTTAAAAAAAATTGTATAGATTTCAAAGGGTGGTGGCAAAAAAGGAAGAAATTTGAACATCATAGAAAATCTACAATTTCTAAATATTTTATGGATTGAAATGATATATGCACATTTACAACCACAGTAAGTCAAAAATATTTACCATTCCATGCATCCATTTTTGTTTTGTTTGTTTTTTGTTTTTTGTAGCATGTGTCCTTAACCTTGCTAAGCCAATCTTGGTTCCTGGTCAATACAATTTTCTTGCTATGTTATTTAGCATCTAGATTTTTCAAGTAACAGCTTCTGTAATGTACGTTTAACAATACCCCAATAAAAAAGATACTAAAAAAAGACCCACCTATGATTTACTTTCAAGTTTTCCCATGGCCTATTTTATAGTCTTCGTTTCTATGACCTTCATGACAATTAGGACTGGCTTACAATGCTTATCATTTACTAAAAGATACAAAAAAACAGCAAATCAAATGAATCAAAAACATTCAACAATTACAGTGTAAACTTAACTTTGACATTTGCTGGAAACTTTCCAGTTCATAACATACAATTATGAAATGGAAAATCACTTTAAACAACATTGTTTGAATATCGTAACCCTTATGCACCACAAATGTTAATTAAAAGTACAGGCATCTAGAATAATCAGTGCCTATCTACATCCTTAGCAGAAGATGATAATTTTTATGTTCTAAAAACTCTGGTATTTAACATTTTATATCTTTATCATAACTGCCTTTAGCATTTCTTCAAGTTTTTAAATATGTTGGATATGTCAGAGATATCCAATGGTTCCCAGGTGTCTAAGAATCATTTACATTTTTGTATGTGAAGATGCTAGAAAAATAGAAAAAAAATGGTAGGTGGAACTCCACAGTGAATAAAATCTTTTGACCTTCAGGGCATGCAAATGATATCACTCCTATTGAGAATGGTAAAATGTCTCCTACGGCTGCCTCTATTTAAAGATGTTCATAAAGTGTTTCCTTTTAAGTTTCTTTTCTGCACTAAAACCCTATCATGATCTGCACATCAGGAGTCCTACACAAAATAGAAAGGTGCAAAAACATTACATTTCAATAATGAATGTACTTTAAAGGCAATACAGCTGATCTATGTAGGAAAATACTCAAACTCTCCTCAGATGGCCGTAATGACCTTGACCTCTTTTTTTCAAATTTCTTCATGGCCATAGTCTGAATTTCTGGAACCTCTATGCAGTACCCATGTATGACCCTGCTGATGAAGACTGACACTTTTAGTTTCAAGTAAGTTTGTTTTAGGTCAGTAATGATTTTATAATACTTTCCATACTGAATATTTTCTGCCCAACATATGGTAACAATCTGAGCCATGTCATCCTAGCCTTCTCACTGCTTGAAAGAAAACCTTAAATAAACAGAGAAGTCACCTGCAAGCCTTAAATCAAATGATAATTAAAATCAAAATAATATCACCAAGTCCATTAAAGTGCAATGACTTGATCAAAGAAGAATTTCCTCTGAAAGTAATAAGCCACTGACATGGATTTGGCTTATTCCTCTGTTTTCTTCATCTGATTCCAGGGAGCTTGCCTCTGTCCCACTGATACATTTTAATTATTACATCATTACATCCACAATTACAATGCAGGCTTATGTTCCTCCAAATGAAGAGACCCTGCAGTTTTACAGCATTTCAAATAAACTTGGGAATTTCGTAAGTTTTCAGAAATAAACTGTTTACAACATAATAGAATTTAGGTTTTATTGAATTACATCATTATGTAGATGATTGTTTGGGCTTCTGCTAGGATAAATCATTTGTGTGTTTTTAGCAGCTCAGTGTGTACTAATCAAAATTCCTGCAGGATTATACTCCGTATTACATAACAAACTCCGGAACTTCAACAGTTAAAAGATCAATGTATTGCCTAGACAACAAAGAACAATATCTTGACATAAGCGCAACTTCATATTTAATTTAAGCTTAAGAATCGACTGATTTTCCTCACTCATCGAATTGAGACAAATTGAAGCAGCAAAAAGAAGCAGATTGACACTATTTCTCAATGATGGCTCTATGTCACGAATGGCTAGCATTAAAGTAGCTTTTACCCAATAGCCAGTAATGGAGGACCAAGATTGTCATTAAAGCAAGAAATTGGAGATCCCTGTCATGCACAATGCATGATTTAGAACCTAAAGCAGAGTAACTATTTCCTGTACTTCTCTAAGAACAAGAAAATTGACAATCTTTCAAAAATGTCCTATAAATTCACTGATATCAAATATCTAGAGCTCTTTATTACCCAGCTCTTATGGTTTTATTATGTAAGTATATTAGCCATAAATAACATAATGCGTGTCACATTCAAAGAATTTCCTCCAGTATTTGCAGAAGATGTGGGATATATTTAAATGTCTCCTCGGAAGCACTGATTTAACTGCAAAGAACACGGAAAGAATGAACAGACACTTGCAACTGCCTGCAGCACAATTTTCCCAATTGCTCATTTTGGTATGAATTAGAACTTTATGAGGATTCTCATCAAAATAGATGGGGATATAATGGATAGATGAAGCATGGTCAAAATTCTGGCCAGCGTTGACACTAATCAATGAAGGAAATGTGAGAGTCTGACCAACAGCATCTCTTCATTACTGTCCACGAGGGAAGATTGTCTTCAGACAGCATGTGTCAAATTCTGGAATTCAATTAGAACCGTCATTGTCCTAGCCTTGGTCTATCTAAGACTGTCAATAGGAAAATGATCAATGAATTCAAAGAGCTAAGAGGGTAGAGCAAGGCAATATCAAAAGTGATGGTATTTTCGTAATAGATTAATGATTAATTAAATTCCCTGCCAATGGAAAGTATGATCGATGATTTTGGCATTTCTGAGAGAGCTCAGCGCCAAGTCAAGGATCAAATTGATGAGGAAAAGTTAAATGGGGAAAAGCAGAATACAACAAAGGGCAAAATAACACAGTCTGATCTCAATGAAAAATGTTACAGCAATATCAGAACTTCTCACAATATTTCACATGGTCCATAATTTGCTGCAGCAATATCATCCACAATCTCTTTAAATCTGCAGAGTGGTTGGCTTTAATTTAGAAAGCACAAAAAAAAATATGAAAAGTTTTCTCTTGAAAAATGTATAATTGTTTTTCAAATAACAGAAGTTCATTGATTTTGACTAAATACATAAACCAGATTTAAAGAAGTGTCAGGGAATGCTTCCACTGTAACCAAGAGTACAGCAGAGTGCCAACATTTGCACGTCAAATTGGCACAGTGTGTCGGCCCTGTGTGCTCCAGGTCTCGCTTCCTCTGAATAAAAGACATGAAATTTGTATGATATTGCAGCAGTTATTTATACCACACATTATTCAATATAAAAATACTGAAGATATCTCGCCATTCAGTCGACATTTTGTCTACATCTAACATTAAAAAAAATGCTGAGGCGGAAAAACGGTCAGTGAGTTCGCATCAGATGGGGAAGTCACTTCCCGAAATTAGTTCACAAAAACAATACCATTTTTACCAAGTCCTGAAATTTTATCGGGTTTTTACACTAAATCTTTAATGATGCTGAACAAGAAAGAATTCAATGCTGATGTCAGAATGCAAGAAACCAAGTCATGGTGCTGAGATTGGAGAACTTCTTCAGCACATAGATCTGCAACCATAGGGTGCAACTGACTCTTCTGTGCCAGCAAACGAAATTCTACCCAGGAGAAATTTCCTGAAAAACTTTCTGGATGCAATGAACTTCAAAGAGGGTGAACATGCTTCTGGTAAAGTCGAGCATTATCTGAAAGTCTTTAAATTTTCATGACTCAGTCTTGGCTGGAAATGATGGCTGTGCAATTCCAGACAGCCCAACTGCAAATTTAACTAGACAGTTGATTTTTTGGCTTAATGAATATTAATGAAACAATGAGAACATTTGATGACGAATTTGACTTGTCAATATGAAAACATGAAAGGGATTGAACTCATCAAAATTCAAATTCTTGTCAGATTTACTGATCAAATACATTTGATGTGATTGAAAATAGGATGATAAATGATTTTATTTCTTTTTAAATCTGTGCTAATGATCTGTAAAAGTACGCAATAAAACGTGGCAAATGTTCAAAGTGAACAATGATTTTCACTGTATGTTGTTTTTCAGGCCTTCACTAGTTATGCAAATTTATATGAAAATCTATCATGTGAGGTATCAGTGGTTTATAATTTTAATAACAGAGGTTTTTAATTTTTTTGAGGATGACTGAAAATCAAAATAATTAAACTTTAGTTTTGTGTAAATAAACAAACATAAAAATTTCTGAATAATTATCATTATTTTGATCTTATTCTTCAATTATAAATATTTCTCAGTACAAATAACACCAAAAAAAATCATTTTTTGTAGAAGAAAATACTTCACAAAAATTAAAGTGAAAAGAAAGCAACAAATGAATGTTCTTGCCTTCAAAAACCAGGTCATTAATAATTCAATTTCATTGACATCAAAGACAGTTTAATCAACTTATTAATCTCATTGAATTATTGATAGTAGACACAAACTTAGAATTTTTTTAGTGCTTTCACCAGTATTAAGGAATTTGATTAATAACATTCTGGATAAATGACTTTGAGGTTACAGAAATCTTCTTGGACAGCACCCACTAAGAGGTTTCTGTATAATATGAAGTTATCTTACAGAATTCCTCATCCTATTTAACCAAATGAGTTAATTAAATGTGAGGTTATGGTATAGATGAAAAGATCAAGATCCCAAAATTCTGACACAATTTTATTTCTCCAACTCATATTTATCTAAGGGAGGTGTGATCCTTCATAATTTCCTAAATAAATGAGACATCTTGAAATGACAAAATGTGAGGTCAAACAAAATGGAAGCGTCAAGTTCATTATAAAGAAATGCTTCTATCAAGATGCATCTGTATTTGAAGTTGTACATGTACATTGGGTTAACTCACACATTATTTAAGAAATGAATTTTAATACAATATCAAATTAAAGATGGTCAGGTTAAAGTCATAAAACAATCAAGGTCACAAAATTTTGACACCTTTAAATTGTTTTAACAGATATGTATCTGCAAATGAATGCTTAATTGAAATATTTGTTCTTTCCTTTTTTAACTTAGCTAATGAAAAATTGGCAGATAAACTTAGAACAAAAGGATGAAACATATATGTACATGTAATTGACAATTAAAACCTTAAACACAAATTAACAAAGAGAAAAAATATATATTCATGACGATTCCAATTTTAAGAGGCTGTTTGCCAATTTTAAATAATTCACCATAACTCACATAAAAACACAATAAAACCACGTCTGTCACACCTATGAAATGGTATTAAAAAGTTATCACCCTTTAAAACTCTTTCCAGCTGTGCTGATTGTACTAAATGTCAGCCTTCTACCCCCAGAAGACCACATGACTGTCAGATTGCCCCCACACCCAGTAATGTGAGTACATTACAATCTTCTTAGACCACACAAACTGCTGCATGTTGGGGGATTTCTACACAGGTAAAACAATCACCTGGCCCAACAGATGGTCTGCTTACAGAGAAGTGGGCAGGTTTTCTGTTTACAACATCTTTGTTTTTTCCAATGGATGAGAATTACATAGCTAATTTTAATACTAAAAGCTCTTTTCCTCATATAATTAGCATTACTATTGGCATTTGGTGCTTTAATCAATTTCTTTATCAATTACTGAAAATATACTTAAGTATAGGCTAATAAAACTGTATTTACCGGGTACTCTTTTAACTGATAAATTAAAAGGATAATTCAAAATGGGATACTGTTTAACAACAGCTTGCAAAGATGGTATTTCTTATATTAGCAGTTTTGTTAAAATTATATCTTTAAAAAATAGAAGTAAATCAAATCTTGATCGAAATACATGGTACACTAAAGTTTATTTTCAAGACAAAAAGAGACAGTAAGATAACATTTGTTGAAGTGAAATTGAATCATCATACTGCAGATATTGGGCAATAGTAGTTACACATGTATAAAACAAAATCTTGAAACATATGTTGGCTACATAACAGACTAAACAAGTATAATATGCATAGTGCATTACAGAAAAGTTGCAGTCTTCAAATTCATGTCCTCATCTTAGTAATAAACAAGAACAAGGAGTCTTTGGCACTCAAGAGTCATTGGCACTTTAACTCTTGAGTAAATGTTACAGAACAGCATTACAACAATGTGCAATGCTTCTCCTGCAGTGAATGCTTCCTCTATCACAGCAACCCATTACATGATAGGAAGTTCATCTTAAAATAAACTGTCAGTCTAAAAGCTTCACTGGAGTCAACAATAGATACCTGATGAAGAGTTTCTTGGTACATGCAGGCAAATACCAAATGAAAATAATTTAATAGACACTATCGCAACCTCATAGGGATTTATTGTATCCAAATATATATTCACAGTTTAAGAGCAGAGAATATTTATTAATGCATATAGGTTTTAGTTTTACCTCTATGGTTAAAATCCCCACTTTCATAAATAATTCTGCCTATTAAGTAGGTTAAATCCAGTAACTCTAGCACTAAATAGCATTGATGTGACAAAATAACAGCAGCTACTGTTTCTTTATGTTATACTTTATCAATTATTAATTCAAGAACTTTGCAAGTGAATGCCACAGCCATTATTTGAGGTGTTACCCTGAACAATACTTGGCTTCAGAAATGCAAAACACATTCAAAATATGTGACACAGCTATTTGACGTACAATAAAAACACTTGTATTTTCCATTAACCAATGACATACACAAATTGTTTTTCTTTTTTTCTTTTGAAAATATGAATCCCTAAACACCCAAGGACCCACAAAAAGTATAAAACTCCTTATTTTTTTTCCAAAATGGTTCTTAAGCACCATGATCTATAATTAAAAACTTCGACTGAATTAATATGAGCTTTCCAAAAACGTATTTCTTTGAGTTCTGAAGTTTTACAACATCTGTTTGGGAGACAACATTGCTTTGTTTTAAACAGACCCCCCATCAAATCCCTCTTGATGTGACCCTGGGTGACAGTTAAAGCCCTGACTCATTCTTCCAACGATCCTGATAATTTTAAAAATCCAAATGCAACTGACTCAAATTTGAACCTTCTTCTGCAAGAATGTTCACTTACTGAGTTGCAATCGTGACATATCTTTGATAAGGCTAATTTTCCATTAGCAATGGGATAAAGTTTTTTGGTTTTGCAATAACTTTGAGCTGTTAGGGCTACAATAAGATTTAATACGACACATTCCCCTTTAGGCTGCACTTACAGATGCACTGGAATGTGCTTTGTGCAATCCGTGTGGTGGAATTAAGGGGCTCCTTACATTACAAATGGCTAAGTTTATCACTTGAGAGATAAAGACAGTCATAATATTTCTATTTGTTGTAACTGAAGAGGAAACTGAAGATTCAGAAATTAGTCATGATCTATTACTAGAGATAAGCTTACTTCAAACATTTAATGTACTTCAGATCTAAAAGCACAAATACATTTTTATGAATTAATTTCATCCCAACATTTCAATTATTAAAAAAGGACAACTTAGATTTAAAAATCCCACATGTTCTATTAAACAAGAGGCCCATGGGCCACATTGCTCACCTGAGCACATTGGCTAGGAAAAAAGCAAAAATCAGTTCAGTATTGAAAAGTTTACAAGGGGGGGGGTGTTGAATTTTAAACTACTTGATTATGCTTTCATATCAATATAACAAATGGCTTTGCTGTTCTTGAGCAGCAGATTTTTTCCCATATATTCATTTGTAAAAATTTGATCCCCCCTTGTGGCCCCATCCTACCCCTGGGGGCCCTCATTTGAACAAATTTCATTCTACACTACCCAAGGATGCCTCCATATCAATTTGACTAATCATGGATTTTCTGTTCTTGAGAAAAAGATTTTTTCCTATATATTCCTCTGTAAACTTTGAACACCCATTGTGGCCCCACCCTACCCCCTGGGCTCATGATTTGAACAAACTTGAATCTACACTACCTGAGGATGCTTCCATATAAATATAACCAATCATGGCTTTGCTGTTCTTAAGAAGAGGATTTTTAAAGATATTTTCCTATATATTTCTATGTAAAACTTTGATCCCCCATTGTGGCCCCACCCTACCCCCGGGGGTCATGATATGAACAAACTTGAATCTACACTACCTGAGTATGCTTCCACATAAGTTTCATCTTTCCTGGCCCAGTGGTTCTTGAGAAGAAGATTTTTAAATGATGCCATTATTTTTTCACTAATTCCTAATTATCTCCCCTTGAAAGAGGGCGTGGCCCTTCATTTGAACAAATTTGAATCCCCTTTACCCAAGGATGCTTTGTGGCAAGTTTGGTTGAATTTGGCCCAGTGGTTCTTGAGAAGAAGTCAAAAATGTGAAAAGTTTACAGACAGACAGACGGACGCCGGACAAAATGTGATCAGAAAAGCTCACTTGAGCCTTCAGCTCAGGTGAGCTAAAAAGAAACAATATTTCTTAAACTTGAAAATTTGTACTTTTTTAGAAAACACTTCTTCTTTAATTTTACAATTCCAACATTCTGCTAGGAAATTCCACATTTTGAGGTTTTTTGGTGACATATAGGCAAATGTAGCTACATGTACTGATCTAAAATTCATCATTTATTATTAGTGTAATTAATTTTTAATAAATTTAGAGATATGACTCTATTTCCTTGGACAATATTTGTGACTTATTAATGTGACTTAATTACTTAAGATTTTTATTTCTAGAATTTCCAAGACAATCACTAGAATTGCAATAAAATATGGTTGGCCTCTTAAATTCATGTTATACCATATGATGAAACTGGTACAAATTAAAAAGAAGAAACAGCATAAATAAAAATACATTATTTGATAAATAAAATTTAAGACAATACATGTAAATCTATACATGCAAGTAGATCTAGTTCACCATTTAAAAATTAATCTGATTGCATGACTTAAGTCACTTTCAGTAAATATTTGGAAATAAAAGACAATGATTAAATTTGTTAAGAAAGAAAACAACACTGAAAGGCATGATATCTTCCATATGTTACTCTATTGTAACATTAATTCTATTTAACATTCCTAAATTCACTGGTGTGGTGTCATTATATTGCAGCTGCTTTGGCAATACCATACCTAACAAAGTATATACTGCAACACGATCAGCATATTCAGCTGATTTATAAAATGTAACACATTACACATAAATAAGTCTCACAAATAGTTACATATATTTGACTTGAAATTCTTTTTTAACCAATGCACCCTTGAGCAAAAGTGTCATCTCGATGTTTTATAAACTCCACAGCAGCAGCTGCAGACTGAGAAAATATTACGTGGGATATGCAGAAAATGTTCCAACCGTCAGTCATTGGTTTGAGTGTACTTTAAAAAAGATAATTAAAAGGTCATCATGAAAGAATCGTGTTGCCAAACCCAAATAATTTTACACCAATTTTAGAGATATGTTTGACAGTCCTTGGATCATGTACTTGACCAAGTCTAATATTAAGCTGTCACACACTTCCCCATGGCCTACAAATACCTGTAATTACGGAACAGAAGCCTCCATTCTGGGAAGATCCTGCACAACGTTTGAATCAGAATACATCATTTGTAATTTTAAGAGTTAATTTGAAGAGTTGAAATGTTAAAGTGCCTTTATATGACCCAGAAAATAATGCAGTGATGTATATTACCATCATTTGGGGATTAAATTACAGGTTGAAGCAAACAGCTAGGGTTAGAAAGTCGTAAAATATCCAGGCTCCCCCAACTGTCGCCAAATCAGAAATAAAACCTTGTTCTGTTTCTCAGGACAGAAATAGATGAAAATAAATTGACATTGTCTTGATAGATCTCCCACAATATTTAGAACTCATAGAATTATGGATGGTCCAGATAACAGGCAGTCCTTTAAATTCTTATCCCATTAAATACTTTAACATTACTATACACTATTGATAAACCTTCCTTTAACTCTTTATGGAAATAATGATTTTCTGATTGTTAAAAAATAAAAACTTTAGACAATTTAACCATGTACCTATAAATACCTGACAATGCCTATTATTAGTCAAGACCAGGTACATGTATACACAAATATAACTGAAAAAGACCTCTGTTTACATTTTTTAAACAAGTTCATAAAATTTCTGCTGTTCTTTTAAGAGCCTGATTGACAGGGTCATAACCTTGAGAAAATCAGAGACCTCTTCATTCCCTGGGTCAATACACATGTCAGAGAATATTCAGCCATATTGATTAAACTCCACCCGAGAGTTGGAATCACAGCAAACACGACTCTTGCATTTTCTATCTCAATTATCATAAGTTGATATCAATGTTCCATTCAGTACATCGCTATGATAAGAATAATTACCAATAACATGCACTTTCAAACTGTTTTCAAACATTATTCATATTATTTCAGGCTGAGTGGATTTGTACCAATCATCCTGGTTATAGAACAAGTACATAATCACAGCATATGGAAGCCAATAAACATTGTAAAGATTTGGTCAATACTATTACAATTCTTCATATTCATGTTTTTTCATTATACCTGGTAGTACATTAAAAAAAAGATATGAAAGCGACTTGATAAATTAGTTTGTTATTATCGTGTTCTTTTTAGAAGGTGGGGAGGGGTGGTAGAGGTGAGATGGTTAAGCCCCAGTTCAACTCTAAAACATCTCCACTTTTTTTGAAGGAGATGTAAAAAGTTTACTCTTGCTAAGTCACAAGTTTGGAGATAAATTAAGATCTTTTTTTTTGGGGGGGGGGGGGGGGGGGTCTTTCACAGCAAGATCCTGTAAACATTAACAAATATCAAATACTCGTGAAAAGTTTGCACCTAAAAAAAATAAGGCCTTGAATAAATATACCCAACCTGACATAAATAAAAATTGCATTCTATATACATTGGACCAAATATGAAGTCTCTATCTTATTTAGTTAAAATAAATGTGAACAAAATTTACTTAACTCTGTCTCTCTCCCCCTCATTTTTTCAAACTTTTTTGAAGTCATTAAAAAATGATACCAAAGTTTGAGGGCAATTAAACAACAGAATCTGTCCAAATGTTTTGTTGAAATTGTATCTTGACATTGCATCTTCTTCAAGATAAACCCCCAGTTTGAAATTCCTTCAGGTTGTTACAAAACTGCAAGATTAATTACACTTAAAAAATAATGAGACTACACAGAGAAATTCAGTCGCTTTCAAAGATAAATAAATTCTCCTGCTTTGTAATTGCCAATAAACATGTAAATTATACATCCAATTGTTCTGCATGGTTTGGGATTAGAGTGCAATACTGGAATGACTAGCATTCTTTCCGCCTTCTAATGACCTCAAGTCCCATCACACCTGATGTACAGAAAGTAAAGCAGAGACCTTATTCATACCATCCATGATGAGCATACTAAAAGCCTTTAAAAGCCCATCAAAATTCATTACTACATCAGGTCTATCCAATCTCAGTCTCCCTAGCCAGGCAACAAAAACCCAATTAATGAATTCTCCATGAGAAGTGAGAACAAGTGCTCTTATTAAAAGCTTATTCATGTGGGACTGGAGATTCTATCAAATTTCCCCTGGACAGTTTTTTAATCAGTCCTCTATAAAATGAGGCACAAGTGAACCATTACACTGGGCAGCATCATTCCTTCCACCATCTCAATCAGCAGGTGAGGAGGTGCAAAATTTCCTTACATGCTTAATTAATTTCCTTGTGTATTGATTGACCTGTGAAAGGTATGTCACCGATATTCCAATATATAAATTTGTTTACCAAAAACATGCAGGAAAGATTGTAAAAAATTTCTCATTCTTTGAAAATTATCTTTTTCATCTGAATTTAGATGGAAAATCAAAAGGAATAATTATCCTTTTATCTCCAAACTACAAGAATAGCTTTAAATGCAAATGCAAAAAAAATTAAAAGCCATTTTAAATAAACTTCTGTAAGATCCCTTTTAAATTCTTATCAAACCAATCAGCAATTATCAAATTAAATATCTGAACTTGCCATGTTTTAACAGGTTTACTCTGGCATAAAATTCTCATTCAGTAACTGGATGAAATACCTTATTGTCTGGTTCCCTTCCCCCTTCAGTACCACAAGGTTACAGGATTCAGACTTTGACAGACACCTTGCACTGCCTGATGCATGTTAAGGACCCCTTTGCTCTAGCCGTTTTCTTTTCCAATAAATGCCTTACACATTCTTTTCTTCTTTAGATGATTGCTATCTCTTCATTTTTCACCACTCCTTGCTTCCTAAAGGATAACCTTTGTAAAGTAAAATACAAATAATTAACTACAGATTAAAATCTCTCTCCCTCAATAAATATATTATAAAGCAGGTATTAACCAAAACAGGGGACTAGTTCATTGACTGTTAATCACTTACATGTAGTATCAAGACAATCATTCCACACATTGCCAGCTATTATGGTAAACACTAACAAAATCTTATCTTATAGTCTACATATTTATATTTTTTTCATTACAGCACAAGTACAGAGACACCTACCTCCCCCCCCCCCCCCCTTTTTTTGAAAGAGAGATCTGAAGTCGAGAGACACCTGCACAATTGGTCAATTAAATGCATGTAATTTCTGCATATAAATACATAATACATGTATTATGCAATGAGCACGGATTTAAAAATAGTTCTTTTCTCAGCCCATCTACTTCCAGAAATCTTGAATTTACAATTTTTGAGCTACTCCCTTTGTTGATTTTATGTGCAGGGGGAAAGGGAAGTAACTTAGAGTTCAACTTCTATTAATACAATTTCAATACCATATAGCATCATTGTTAATTCACACATGATCAATTGATGTCTGTTTTATATTGAAAGGAGTTCCTACTTTTCTATCTGGATTAATTAAAATCTAAGAGTATTAATACTCTAAAATCAATTATTCAGTTGCTGCAATGAACAAAATTAAATGAATCACTTTTCTACTTTCAGAGAAAAACAATCAAGTTGGTCTTGAATTATCCTACACTTGAACAATTTTTACTTCAAATTTATTTTTCAATCATTATCTGTTTTTTTTTCTCCTTCCAGCAAATGGGAGTCTAAAGTGAACAATTTTTCATGAAAGTTTAAAAAAAATCAGATTCATATGCCAAAGGGTGACTTCAAAGGTAGACAACCTTTCCCAAATAGCAATTTTGATGACAATAAATTACTGATGTCTATTACAGATATCTCCCCACCTCCAAAAAAAAAAAGAAGAAGAAAAGAAAGGATAATCTGATCTACAGTTAAACTCAGTTATAAGAACTCACTTATAATGAAATCTCATTTATAAGGAACTTTTGACATATCCCATAGAAGACTTTTCACCACGTTTCTTATATGGATATACATGTATAATGAATCTCGGTTATTCAAGGTCCCAGTGACTTCCTTATAATCGAGTTTTATTGTTTTAGTGAAACAACTCTCAACAATTTTAATCATCAAAACATTATTGTGTCTCCACACTAAAGAATCTTTGTACTCTATCAGTGATGTTTTATCTTAGCTTTCAGAACAATTCCATAATGGAATTCTCTTTTGTTTTTTGTTTTTTTCATTATGGCAAGCTTACTCATGTCTAGAAGACATATCATTCATCTGTTGATTGACACTAACAGAAATATTATCAGATACTTAATACCTATTTGTAATACGCAATTTTGCAATTTATATAATGAAAAATAAAAAAAAAAAATCAGTTTTCATGATTAACATTTTTTTTTTACAAAACGATGTTCAATTAAATCGGCTTTTATTCATTTCTTTTCAATTCTCGTCTACTATATGAAATTGCAGCTTAACAAAAACAACCTCCTCAAAAATAGGTTTAAATAGACATTTGATAATGTAAACACATAGTTTCAATACCTCTCAGTCTAAAAATTAGTCATTCTTGTAAAACTGCACAATAAGCAGAATTCAATTGTATGATTCTTCATACTTTCAGTCCTTTGATTAGGGTTCCTATGCAAGATGAAGTGTCAATGGTAAACTTTAGAGGTACCAGACGAGTTTCCAATTGAAATACTTCAAATGAGACATATATATTCATTATATTCAGTAAAATAAATACACTGAATGTTTACTACTGAAACAGTATACCATTATCTGTAACTATGCTGGAGTCAGAAAATGAGTTTTCTTGATACTTTCTTCTTCATTATGTCATATGGAACATAATTATAGGCCCCTAATGATTACTGTAGGAAAAGTGTCATATATCTATATCAAATTTAGCATCATCGCCTGAAGCCTCAGGAAGTAACCAGACAATAAAATATTACTCTGGGGGAATTTTCTAGCACTGTCAGAGATATAGTGTTAAGATTTTTGGTAATAAGTATGAAATTTCACTCCCTCATTTCTATCCAACAACAGGTTTACACATGTATTAAATGTTTCTTCAGCTGGACCAGACAACTGATCATGTGACATGTCCCATGATCCCTCACTCTGGATTGTCCTGGCGATCTGTAACACCTCTACTGTCTCTTTCACAGTAAGCATGTCCCTTGAGGTCTTTCCAAGTCTGGTTAAACTGTAAACAAGATAAATAAGAAAAATAGGTAAAGATGTACAAACACATAATTCAAGTTCATGGGAAAATATGGATAATCATCAAATATTTCTGTGTACAACATCCTATCCAGATGTTCATGGGAAAAAAAAACAAATCTAAGGGGAAGAATTTAATTTTTTTTTTCTATTTGATTTTTAATTATCGCTAAATTTAGTGGCAAAATTCCAAAGTCAGCATTCTTTTTCATTAAATCTCCAGAAAATTTATAGTGGAAACATATTGTACACTATCTGCTATGATACAAATATTTTGTTCCTCCCTTAATGAGGAAAAAATGTCAAATAACTGTACAACTTCTGTTTTTCATGTCCCTCAGAAGAAGGATCACTTACCATTTAATTTATTTTCTTTGCATTCACAGACTGAAGTGCACCATCAGCACAGTCAAACATGCAGATGTTTATGAAACTGACACTAGTTCTGGAAGAAACAGACACCCCTGTACTTGAAGAATGAGGACTCACATTGGCATATCTGTCAGTGACTTCAGACATTAAATACAAACGTTTCAATATTATTATAGCAATTTCTGAACTAATACTCACAGGTTGCATAACTAAACATGGTTTTCATATTCTAATGTAACCTGGTAGTTTCTTGAAGGGAAGTAACTCCAGTTTTATAAATGACATCCATATGTGCACAATGAGCATAATTTAAATGTGCATAATATGTGCATCACTAATTAGTAATTACATAAAATGTATAACTGGTCCTGGGTGAGCAGATATGAATAAGAATTTACACAAGGATACTTAAAGGTTCCAATCTGTTTAAAGGCCTGGCTGTATCTAGAGCCTGGCTGTAATGTCTTCTTCTGGTTTCTACCTGTAAGGCTTTATCTAGGGCCTGGCTGTAAAGTATTTTTTTTTTATCCCTATCTGTAAGGCATTTATCTGGGGTCTGGTTGTTATCTCTTTTATAGCTGCAAGTCCTTTATCTGGGGTCTGCCTGTAATATTTTATCTGCCTCTTAAGTGTGAGGCCTTGAGTCTAGCAGTGATGTTTTATCTGGTTCTTAGCTGTATTTAAAGGCCTATATGTGGGTCTCGCTGGAAATTAGATGTAAAAGACCAATATACTCTCAGAAAGAAGCAAGTATTAAAAGTCACTGAATATCACCAACTAAAACAATACATCACACACACATATATATACATATATATATATATATATACATATTTTCCAAAGGTCTGATAATATTACATGTTTTTTTTTTTAAATATCACTGAATGAGAAAAATGTTGTTCAGATTTAATCTTCAATTAACAAATACAAAACAAAATAAATAGGTAAATCCACATTGGCTTGATGAATGACCCCCTGATGATAACTACAGGAAAAGCAATCAGAAAAGCTGAGGAAGGAGATCACAGACAAACACTGGGGATAGGTTTTTCATTAGTTTCAAATCTCCTTAAGGCTCCGGTATAAACACTTTAACATCAATATAAACAACAGAGATGGAAGCTTACTGTTTAGAATACTTAAACATTTAAACCAATAATAGTTTAAAGTAAACTTTTTTTCCATCTCATTTCAGATCCATGGAACATTTGGAAAAATTGTACTACTCATTGAAAATCTGATCTAACATACAATTATATTGCATAACTACTAAGGCTATTTATGATAGAAAGATCATTCTATGTAATCAGAACAATCTTTTTTTTTTCAGATCAATTTATCGTGACTTTGCAAATTTCAAATCGTCTATTATATTCAATAAAATTGAATATATAACTTTTAATCAACTAATGATAAACTGTCAATTTATGGAATTTTACTGAGAATTTAAGTCATGGGACAAACATCAAATACATTTCCCTAAGGTTTTCTGAGTTAAGTGACAGAAATGGACTATTATTTTTCATAGATTGTTCAGATTTATAAAGAATTTAAAGCTAGAGAAAGACATATCCAAAGAGGGGACATGCCAACTGTCACACCAACAACTGGACAACAGTACCCATTAATAAAATGCTCTCTCTAAATGCTGGCCAAAGCTGATTTTCTTCTTTCAGGTGCAGATTCAGGCGGGGGCGTTCCAGGCATGCGCCCCCTCTAGAACAACCCAAAAATTTCACTGACATTCATTGATATGATACAGGTAAAGTTACAGTCATTTTTTATAATAATTTTTAAATTGCCTATTCTCATAAACTTACGGGGGCTCCCCCTTTCCCTGGGGCCATATCAGACACTGTCCTTGATCGCTAGGGACCTCGATGGTATCCAAGCCCTTTGCAATCTAATGGCGCCCCTCTAACGCAAAATCCTGGATCTGCCCTTTCTTTTGTTATATAACAAGACCAAAACCAATTAATCTGAAACACTGAATATCACAACTGCATGAGACAGAAAAATTTGATTGCAAAAAATATAATAGTCACTGACCTTCAGTTCTTGTCCAAAGGGAGTTATAAGTAACAATTACAAAAGTCTATAATATATCACAACAAACATAACAAGCAGCACATTAACATTACAGAATTATTTCTCTTTTTTCATACAGTGACTTTTAATTTCATTGCTAGTATTTAACTCTACAATGATTTTATTTTCACAAAAGATACATGAACTATATAAAGAATATACATTTATGTTAAAAAAATCATGCAAAGAGGCATCTTATTTGCTCTGACTAAATTTATTAAATGTGTAACAGAAAAATAGTCTGAATAAGATGCTTCTGTGCACTATGCTACCCTACTTTTGACGACTCAGGGTTTTTTTAGGGGTTGTAGGGGGGGGGGGGGGGGGGGCTGTATTCTGCCCCATTCCCAGTGGTAAAAAGTATGTGTTTTTCCCAATTTCATAAAACAAAATTCCCAAACGACAATCTAAACAAAAACAAAAACTGATTGACTGAATGTAAAATAAGTCAATAAGTAACTTGCAAATGAAAAAAGACACTTAAATTTGAATTTATTTAGAAAAATGTTAAGTGTTATTTTTTCCCCAATTTCAATCAAATATCTATTTTTCCCAAAGGAAAGGCCCATGCCCTTGATTTTAAAACCTAAAAAAAAAACCTGGAAATCCTGTTTCGTCTTGTGTGTGTCTTTTCTCAGATGCCAAGTCACAGTTGCCAACAATCTCCTATGCAGAGTTGTCGTTCGTTCCTCTCTCAGAATGTGAGCCGATGGTAGAGAGTGAGTTGCCAAGTCAGTTGCCAAGTGGATAAAGGTTTACTTTTATCAAATTTTAAATTGTTGTGTTACCAGTACCTGTCATACTGCAATATGACGTATCCATTCGGTCATTAATTAGATTTAGTTTGTGCTCTTAGTCTCTCTCTTTTGGATAAATTTGCAAAATTTTACACTTTGGTCATGATTGGAAAAGGACGTCTGTCTGCCACTTGTGATCATTTTGTTTTCCGATCCCGACTTTTAAATTACAAAATGTCCAAATAAAATCAGAAACCATAGGCACTCCCCAGCTTAATTGTTAAAAAATATATATGTACTATATTATAGAAGATATATATATTTTAACAATTAAGCTGGGGAGTGCTTATGGTAAAGTGGGGGGGGGGGGGTCCACACTTCAGGTGCATGTGATGTGACATGCTTATATAAGCATGTATATATAACGTTACAGGGATTATTTTTTTTCCCGCAAGTGCCTCTTTACATGTAGATAGACTTTTACAGTTTTGTTGAATATGGTTTTCATTCATATCTTCTAAATGTTAGAAGAGGAGGGGGTATAGGTGTTATTAACACCGATTTCTTTTAATGATTAAAAAAGAAAAATTCGGACTGCATATTTCATCCATTTTCCTTACATATATTTAAGTCTTTTCCCTTTTTCTGCCTTGGAAAGGCCATAAAGAAAAATTTCGTCAGTAACTTGTTTATCAAGGATGGAACCAGTACTAGTTCAAATTGTCTCGAAAAGAACGAAACTCACGGCGTTGGATGCAAGTTGAACCGGATACACGAACAGAACTGCACCCTTTAAAATGGTATTCGTCTTGAAAAAAAAAAATAAATTCATTCGAGTCAATATTTTCCCACACTATAAAACGGGAAAGGGAGACATTGGATATCAGCAACATTTTCAATTTCATGCATATTTGAAAAAAAAAAAAAGAAAAAATATTTAACAAAGATCGTGTCTGCGGTTTTTCAAAAACGCCAATCGAACAACATCCTAATCAATTCCCACGAACAACTTTGATCTGCAAAACTCATTTATCAAATCTTATATACCATGATTAGAGAAATGTTTGCCTCAATTTTTATTCGATGTTTTGTCGTGAAGATAAATGCTTCTCTGTCACGGGGTGTAAAAAGAGCGGGAAATTGCGATCCGTCTGGACGTCGTGTCGCAGATTTCAGTAAATTCTCTCATTATTGCTCCGGAGGCTTCACTCAATCCAAGTGTTTCTCTAGTCCACAAATTGTGAGATATTGCAGATCAATATACTAGATCTAATATAGTCACCACGTGCCGGTACATTAGTCTCATTCCACTAAACTTATTTTAAGTTCCGGTAAAATCTCGTCTATCCTCATCATTGTTTCTTAAATTTTCCGCAATCAAAGGTACCTGACGTTGGAAATTGTTCGAAAGAAATAATGTTCTTGGACCTTCATTTCTATTTCGAAATTTTTCAAGGTATCAAATTTAGGATTCAATGCAGATATCTCGGAAAATGTATTTGAAGATGTAGAGCCGCAATATCCCCACACTTGTTCCTTAAGAAATAGTATTTTAAAGCATCTCTTGTATGTACAATTCTTTAAATCGAACTCAGAAAGTAATGACTTCGGAATCTAGTTTATTGGAGGAAAGTTTAATAGAAAATCTAATCACTTTTGACCAGTTTCATTACAGCCTATCACTACCAATGTTATTTCCTATAAAGAAGTTAATGCAAGATAGTTTCCATAGGGTTTGCTGGAAATTCAGAAAAGCGTCATGTGAAATTGAATTTAAATTTACTGCAGTTCTTGCCTATATGTATGTTTCTGTATGAAGATGAAATCCTTTCCATCAAAATCTCTCTCTCTTCCTCTCTCTCTCGTTTCAAATTTACATGAGCAATTCTTATGGTTTTGTAATGTACTAATCGGTATGTGATTTGGGAAAGACAATACCAATTATAATTAATTTTATTATTTATTGATTTTCCGACATCAGCATGGCATATGTATATAAAACTCATCACAAATTAAACTTCTCTATGCAATTTCTAAAGCAAAAACAAACAAACAAAAAGAGACATTCACACACATACACACTCAGAGATATTCAGCTCTATACTTGTATAACTAAACTTGGCTCTGAGGCCGATTACCATGATATGGAAATATGTGAATAAATCATTTGCCTGAAAAATAATAAAATTTAATAACAACAAAATCAATAATAATCAAATTTAAACATTGTCACTGGCATATTTTAGATTTTCTCTATAGGTCTTTGGATTTGTGCAGGTGTTAGCACATTCGTTAATCATATTTTCAAAAAAAAAAATAAATAAATAAATAAATCGTTGGACAGATGAATTTTAAAAATGAAAATTAAGAGTGAGAGAAATTCAAGAATGGAGTATTTAATATATATTTATATATTTTAAATGTAATTTTTACCCATAAAACTTTGACATAATATTTCTGGACAATGTTTTACGTCAAAGTAAGTGCGTACAGCTGCTGTGCAACGACATTACAAGCAAATTAATAACTTTATTCATGAAAAAATATACGATCCCAAGCCTTATAAAAATGGGTATTATGTATTTAATTTTCTATGTATTATTTCTCACCGCAAAATACCCCCAATCAATCACTGCATAAATCATATCGAACAGTAATGTCGATAAACTCGGGAATATTCCCGTAAGCCACATTGAGAGAGAGAGAGAGAGAGAGAGAGAGAGAATCTAAACACTTTCACATATAGATCATATCTCTGTTTTGCCGAACTTGTTTTTCAGAAATACAAAACTGGATGCTTTTAACTTTTCCTTTTATTCATACGCGTACTATGTATTAGTTGAGTTCTGTTCTTTAGAGATCGTTTTTGAAATAAAAGATAGAACAGTGGACGTCACACAGGCTTAACTCTATATCTACCCACAGATACTTGTTCTATCAATCTCAGCAGCTGTATGCACTTCCATTATGTCTATAGATGTATCATATCTCAAAAAGCATCGGACTCATTCAAACGAATTCACTGAATTCAATGCATTTTGCTCATGGAGTATTTTATTTACTTGAATGTTTGAATCCTCTAAGACGACTGCTTAATAAAATTTACGAAAACTTTGTAGTAAATACCAAAGGGAAAGATCTTCAAATTTGGCTGAAAAATAAAAGCACGAAATTTTGCCGGACACAGGAATAATGAAATATAAGTGCTAGCTTTCATTCATCTTTTTTTCGGCTGTCAAAAATGAGGCATGCACCAGAGGAAATGATTAATGACCATGGGCCAGACGTGGATTTGCGCGCGCTAGGCAGACGATCAGATACATATCTTTTGCTTGTTCCCAAGCAGATTAAAGAAAGGATCAAGATTCCCTTTCATGCATGGCAAATAAAACGATTCTCCGCTACGTTGCTTCATTTTAAACCTATTTGGATTAATAGCAGACATGGTTAGCTGTATATAAAATTATCCAGCTTTCCATTTTCCGCCATCGATCCCAAAGTTTATTCTCCGTTATCCCAATCAAAATCCGTAATGTCGCGTCATTAGAAAGCCATTACTGCTTAAGGTAGATTATATATATACTTTGATGCAAACATTCATATTTTGCAATACTGTCAAATTTTCTGCCAAATTAAGTCTTAATTTTGGTTTTAAGAGTTATTTCCATACAATAAATAGTCTTTCAGAGAATGAGCTTTATAGTACAACTTAATGGTATAATATCTTATTATGAAGAGATGAATTTTTTTTAAAAAGCTTCATGTTCAAGATGTCGTCGGATTTTCAAAAATGATATAAATAAGTGATGGGATTGTTCAAAATTCTCCCTTTTAGCTGTTTCTCTTATAAAGTTATACATTTTTAAAATAACTTTATATATAAAACATCATTGAAAATTTTGCAAAAAAAAAAAAAATTAATGAAACTTTATGTGTCTAAACGTATGCATTGTATTTATGTAAACATATATTAAGTATTAATTTTTATGATTTTTTTAAAAGTCCGTTTTAAGCCAGTAGCCTGAAGCAAACTCCTTCCCAAAATCTTTTCCCAAACTTGAAAGTCTTCCTTGTTGATGGAGATGTTTGTTTCGTTTTCTCATTATAATGATTATACTTAAGTTAATGTTACCTTAGCTTAACAGATACACCAGAAGTTCATGTAAGCAAGTTCAATGTACTGATTTATTTGATTCTTGTTCATCTCTCCCCCCCCCCATCCCTTTTTCTTTTCTTTTCTTTTTTTTTTTTGTCCTCAGTTTTTGTTGAAATGCTCCTATGACTAATGTTGTTACATTCAGATAGAATCTTCCTCTTGTTCTTATTTCAGATGAATGTCCAAAACTTTTTTTTTGTTAAAGACACATTGTATTTAACATAAAATCAATTCAATATTGACGTGGACTTCATATTCAAGATGAGGAGAAACAAGGCACCTGGTATTATATTGTACAATTCCTATTGCTTGAGAATGAGTTCCACAGAACCTTAACTTTTCCGTACTCTCAACTGCTAAGAGAAAGAAGAAGTCTAATAACTAGATGATAGTCACAGAGGTCTTTGATACAACTAATTAAGGGCTGAATATTGCAGATTTGACCTTTGTAGATTTCATTCGTTCTATTTTTTTTATTTGTTCAAAGAGAAAATTTGAAGAGTCTAGACACGAGTCCTAAGGTTGGAATAAGCGAATGACAAACACAGCTTTATTCCAATTAATATCTTGCTATCGTTAATCTGTACAAGTTTCGCCTCAAAGGAATAAAGTCTATTAAAACTTGAAGGCAGTATATCGTAGAATTTCATTAACTTTCATTCCCCTAGCCTAAAAGTTTAATATTATAATCACTGGTGTATGGATGCAACAAGTACAAAAAGCCAAAATTAAACAATATTTGATCATGACTTAGATTATTTATTTATTTACTAAATTAGTAAGTTAGTTACAGAATGCATTTATTTAATTAACTTTTCATTGTTATCAGAATATATGATGCTGGTATAGGCATGTTAAGATTTTTTGAAATATTCTATACAGTTGAAAAAGAAAATCTTGTTCTGCCATAGAATCATATCTGAAGGGTTCTAAGAGTCAACACTTAATATTGCAGGTGTAAGATATTTTGTGGAATAGTATATTAGATGTGATTCAGAAATGTAGTGATTTTTTGTATCTTTAAGAACTTAAACCAAACAAAATACGTCCTATCAACTCTTAAATCACTAACTAAGAACTTAAGTTTACGACACATATAGAGAAAATCTAGCGATAAATCTGTTATCTGCATCTTTCCATTATAAGATACTGGCTTGATTTCGACTGGGGGCGAGGTCGCCATTTTGGATGTTGGATCAAATTTAAATTTTTATTAGCTTTTGGTTGATATCTTTTTTATTGTAATCTGTTTAAAGTGTTCATTTTCAGAGTGTTAATGAAGTGAATCAAATCTTAGGTTACCGCTTCGTTTTTATTATGATTTGTGGATTTGTATAAAAGATGCCATGATTCAGGAGAAAATCGTGTGTTGATAATCTCTTTACAAAACCCTTTCATCACAGCTTATCCCCTGATCTTCTAATTCTTCGCTGCTTCATCATTCTGACGTACAATCGATTTTTTTTTTTTTTGCGGGGGGGGGGGGGGTGTCTTTCTGGTCGAATTAAATATTAAATGAGTTCCAAACTCAGATTAGAAAGTTCGTTGAAAGGAGTGAAAATACAATCTTAAAGAACAAGTAATACATTTCCCACAGTTTCATTCTGTGTATTCATAAAAAAGGCATTTTTATTTTATCTAACACCCATGTTTTATATAACCGAGCATTTGAGGCATATATTCCACGCGGCTGTTCCCATCAGACACCAGGGAAGTTCAAATATTCTTTTGGTCGCTAATTAATATTTTGCGTTAATATACTTCTGTATCAAGTAACAAGTCGAGTCACCTTGTCTGTTTTAATTAGAGGATTCGTAACAAACTTGTCAAGATGATTATCTCATGAAACAGACGGCTGATGCAGCTTTCATCAAAAAAGAAGAAAAAAATTTAAAGAAGCTCAAAATAACCCTGCATATGTCAAAATCCACAATTTCTGCTCCAATTATCTAATTCTTCTTGGGCTTCAAGCAGAGAATTATCAGTCAATGAGGTTACTATGAAAACACATCCATACACGAAGAAGATGAAGTTTCACAAAAGCCATCGAACCGTCATCTTGAAAAGGAAGTGATGCTAAAGGTGAAATCAATTTCATTCTAGAAAATGGCAGGAATTTAGGTAGAAGTACACTATAACTTGTTACAAGAAGATGTTATACGGTAGTCCCGTACATACCCAGAGAGTATTTCTCTCATATTGTAAATTTTGAATTTACTTTGTGGCATTAATACAAAATTTACAATTAATTCAAATATTTACAAAATGACAGTTCGCTACACCACTTATTATTAGGATCCAGAAGAGTGGAAAAGACTATATATTTTGTTTTATTAAAACCTTTTATGTGAATTCCCTGACATAAAAACTATTTTGTAGCTTACCATACCTCCAAATAAATTAAAGGTAAATTAAGAAGTGTTGATTAATAAATGTATATAACATGTTAGATGCAAAATAATTTCGTGTAGTACCAATTTATTATCAACTGTAAGATGAAGCGCTTTTTTGTTGTTGTTGAAAAAGGGTTTATAGAAACATACACACAGGAAGATGAAAAATAATTTATATGAATAATTTAGGATATATATACAACTCTACATATACTTAAAACTGAATACAAATTTACTCTTCGGAAAATTTTTAGGCTGATGAATGAACATTTGGTTTTCTTAATGCCTATCCCCATACACTAATATTTTGGCTATTTACAGAAAACCGATGCCTATCTTTCAGAAATTTATAAATATACACGTCTCAGTGACAATCCTACAAATAACAAGCAATAAGCCCGGCTTATTTGTTGGTAAGTGAGATTGATGCAGGGTGAAGCGAGATAACTCCCACAAATTCACCATGATATTCAATCGACATTTTACTAGAGTTATCTTTCTTTGTCCGTTTTATGAGTGATCGGGTACCAAAATCCCCAGATTGCCAGCATTGGCATTAACCGCTTTCCCCTTTTTCCCATGAAAATATTTCTTTCCTGGGAATTCAAGGAGAGTGCTGTTTCCAGACCAACCATTCAGTTTACCCAGGATTTTTTCACTATAGAAGGGATTGGGGGGGGGGGGTTAAACAACATGTCCAAAACCCAAAATTTTTTGGGAGGGGGTCGTTTGAAATAAATTTGACTCTCCATACGAGGATTCCGTGTTTCCCAAGGTGTATTGGGTCATTTTGGCTACTTTCCTTCATTTTTTTAATAACTTTGAAAATCCCACTGGGTGGTGTTCCAAAATTATTCTTGTTTGTTCAAAAATCCAAAATTAAACCATTCTGAGGTTACAACTAAGTTACAGAATATTTGAATAATTTCTAAGTCTATTGACGATAAATATACCCGTTGAAAATACGTCAATTATTACAAGTGTTACAGTATTACTGTATCTACTTAGAATTGAATACAAAATGAATTTAGCTCTTCGGGGAAATTTTAGGTTGATTGATGAATATTTTGATTTTCTTAATGCCAATCCACACACAGTAAGATTTAAGCATTTTACAGAAAACTGATGCTGATCTGTCTGAAATTTATAAATATACACGTATCACTGATATTCCTACCAAGCAATGAGCGGCGGTGTATGATTGCTAGCGCTCTCGAGCGCTAGCAACTACGTTAGTCTATATTTCTGAAATACGCATGCTCGACTTCACGGTCGGGGATTCTGGGAAAACTACTGTAGATAGACTGTACGATAACAATTTCGTTTTGTCATACAAAAATAGAAAAGATCCGAATTTACACTGGCCTTCCCTGTCTGATATGCGCGATATACATTTCGTAGGTTAGAGACAGTCAATACCAGTCTAGATCCGGATTCGGATTTTTTTTTTAATTTATTGTCTAACCTACACATAAAAGTACAAGAAAAAATTTGGCCATATAATGCCAAGATTCTAGACATCTAGCTTTCCTTACAGTTTTACCACCTTAGTGGATAATTCCGGCAAGCTCGGAAAAAACAACAACAAAAATCTTTTTCAGAGTATGTCTGTAAGACATGTCAATTTAGTGTTTATCATCTGAAAATACATATGATCTGAAGTTTCGTGTTTTGTTGTCTAACCTGCACGTAAATGAACAAAAAGTAACAGTAACTCGGGTCTTATAAAACCAAGACTGTTAATACAAAAGTTATAGTGAATACATAGCTTTTCTAATCTACCTTCATGGATCTTTCCGGCAAGCTCGGAAAACCGTGGCAACCTCGGATATGTTTTCCGAGCTTGCCGGAAAGGCCCGAAGGTGCTCATTGGTTCTACTCACCTTTTATTTTTCACATCAAAATTGAAATTACAGTAAAATACAAAATGCTTAAAGCACAGTTAGGAGTTATGCCATTGCCGACGTGAAGCATACTCTTAGATTCACCATTCTGAATTGTGACACCCCTCCCCCCCCCCCCCCCCCAAACTCAACACCTCAGTGCACCAATCTGCCTTCCTATTAATAATTAATCGATTCAGCAAATTTAACAAATGGTTCAGATATCTTCTTCTGTATTTTATTATGCTACAGCGCTAGCTCACCAATCTTTTTAAAAGATAAGCTTGTGGCAACTTATATTGATGCAAGATGAAGCGAGATAACTCCCACAAATTCACCATGATATTCAATAAAAATCATAGACATTTTACTAGAGTTATCTTTCTTTATCCGTTTTATGTGTGATCCTGCATGGGGCATTAACCACTTTCCCCTTTTTTCCATGAAAAGTTTTTTTTCCTGGTAATTCAAGGAGAGTGCTGTTACCAGACAAACCCATTCTGAAACCATTGAACTTATCTAGGAATTTTTTTTCAACATTTCATGAGATAATCATCTTGACAAGCAATCTCACGATACACCTAAATGTACCATAGGCCGCCATATTTTCTATTGTTTTAACTATGGGTTATCTACACCATAACCCATGGGCGGAGCCTTCATAACCTATAGGCGGTGCATGTCTTAAATTGCATACAAATTCAATTAAATTTTATTCAAAATCTTTAATTTATTCTCGGTAGACTTTAGAAGGTTTTTCCATATCGTCGTCATCGTTAAACTTTCCAAATCGATCGTCAGAATGGTCCAACTGCTGTTTAACATTTTCAGGTGTAACCGGCTCCTGGGTCAAATTAAAATCCGTTTGAGTAAGAGATAAATCCCCAATACCATCAAACACGTTTACTTCGTCCTCTATCAACTGACCTATCTGTGAGAGAGCTTGATCATCGATAGAAATGTCCCATTCAAAATTTTGCGGAAGTTCAAGAAAATCCAGATCCATCCTCATTGCGCTGTGTTTGTCCATTTTCGCTTTTTGATTGCAAGTGCACAAAATGTGCAATAAAATGTAATATATATGCACAGTGTATAGCGCGTGAAATTATAATTATGTCAGGTGACAAACCATATTAGGAAATTTATTTGCAACTTATACATCATCTCTCTGCCATATTAGGAAATCTGAGAGTGCTATGGTACATGTGACTTACCGTATAAGTTTTTTATTGGTTTTCTCTAGATACCCTATAGAGAGGTTAAAAGGTCACTCGAAGGCTGCGCCTTCGAGTGACCTTTTAACCTCTCTATAGGGTATCTGGAGAAAACCAATAAAAACTTATACGGTAACTACTACTTAACATATTTGGATGATTCCTGTGTCTAATGGTATGTTGAAAATAGGTCAATTATCACAACTTTTAAGATCAGCTAGAGGGTGAAAACTCCGAACATAGTCGAAGTACTTAAATAGACAGGATACTTACATGTTTAAGCCTTGAACTTTAAGACAACAATGCCGAGACTTAAACATTTTAAAAATCAGCTAAACGCCTTTTAGTAAAAACTAATGATTTTACTTTCTTTTAGTCTTACGTCAATATACCATTCCGTGGTCGGGATAAGGAAAATCTGTACTATCCGAAAAATGAAGTAATATTTTAACTGTGTTACATATTTAGTCTATTAACTCTCGAACAGTACACATTTAATTATTATATAAATTTACAGAACAGAATTAATTTTGGGTGAATCGAGATAATCCCCTTCATTCTGCTTCACAATCAACTACCTACACTTGAGAAAGGAAAGTCAAACCCTTTGAAAACTGAATGCAAGTGTTAAAGATATATATATATATATATATATATATATATATATATATATATATATATATATATATATATATATATATATATATATATATATATATACCATCGGCAAAAAAGCAGAAACTCAGACCTACTGGAGACTCAGTAGACTTATGCATGGTGTCTCGTGGCAAACTCTTTTTTATCATTTAAGAAATTTTAACAAAAGGAACAAATAAAATTTACAGACTTAGTAGATAATATGTACCATAAAGAAGTGATTTTTCAAAATTTTGTGCGACTTCATAAGGAAAAGGGATGTTGTGCGAGGACATGTCTGTTCTTATAAAAAGAAACATACAACTTATAACTGTGCGAAAGGCGTCATCTTACTATTTCGCCCGATTTTCAGTCTTGGCAATAGCTAAAAGAAAGTTTTTATAGCTGATCTGAATATTTACTTGTAAGCACTATTTAAATTAAATTGTTATTTTTTTATTTATTTGCAAAATAATAATACATTTGATTTAAAAACATTGATTTTGCTCCTGATTTTTCTCACTTTTTCTAAATAAAAAAAAAAAATTTTTATTTGTAAATAAATCAAGGTTGTATGTAGTATAGCTAAACAGATTTTTTTGACGCCGATCTATGGTATTTCAGTTATACATAAGCGGTCCAAAATGAAAAAAGAGAAGAAACTGGTAGAGAACTTGATAAAATATAACTAGAAAACTGTATAATCATCACTTCCAAAATCCTATTGTAATTTGCTTGCAAATTGTAGTTGAAGATTTTTTTTCTTCTTGTTTTATCAGCATGTAGTCTCCTTGGGTATATAACACACAGACATAGTTAATGGTTATAAAACCATTTATTCCAGCAAAAGAACACGTTAGAAGAATATTCAGCAAAACTCAGTGTATAGCATTGTGAGGATTCTTTTAAGGATTTATCAATATTTGTCTGGTAGTCCTTTGGGTCGGTATTTGTTTGGGTCTCCACCTTTCCGTCCCCATTCGTTGGCTTCTTGGTCTTTAGCGGTGTCTTCTGCTCCTTGACCACTCAATCCGCTCTGATAGTTTTCCCTGGCATTACTTATTATAAAGAAACAGATAAATGATTACCTGTAAGTATAAAGGAATTAGTAAATTATTTTTTGATTACTATTTTATCATATTGCATATCATTTTCTCCTAACCTGATGATCTTTGCTGCCCATGCACCCCAGGACCTCTTTTGGCGGCGTCATGGTTACCACGTGCATGGAAATACTTGTCTGAATTCTTCCAGTTAGCGTCTTTCATGTCTCTGTAAAAATTTAATACGTTACCTGTGTGATGTTATTATTATTATTTTTTTTGTACAGATCTCAATTACTGTACAAATCAAGGTCACCAAACTGTTTATTGCTCTATCAAAGGAAGCTGGATAACGGATATCACAAATACTAAAGTAAACTATAGATTAATATAGTTAACTATAGCATCAAAGCTTATATAATAGTAAATCGGAGGTTATTTACTTTCAATTTAAAGTAGACATATATTTATTTTAAAAAAAAATCCCATTCTTACATGTGTATTACAGAGATAGACTTTAGAGCCAAATTATTGTAGTCTGCATTGTCATTTCAGTCCAAATGTTTTAGCTTTTCCAAAATATATTCCTGTCCATTTCCCTTCTAGTCTTAGTCATAGCTACAAACCTATAATAGTACAGATAGTACTAGATTTGCTAGAAAATTCCACTTACCTATATGCCTTGTGCATGTCTCCAGCTCCTTGAGCAGCTTGTTTAACAAAGTCAACTCCAGATCCTACCTTCTCTTTGGCCTTTCGGAATGCCTCTTTGGCGCGATTTACACCAGAGCTTACTGCTGAACGGACTTTTTCTCCCAGCCTTCTGGAATTACTCTGTCGACTACTCGATTTACTCGATCCTCGACTACTTCCCCACCAACCTTCTACCACAGAGTGCTCTGTCAAAATGATTGCTATCAAAACCACTGTCAGGGTAATTGTTCTCATTGTGAAACTGAAAAAAGATATTAGGCCTACATGTATACATATTATTCGCAATGACAGCTGACGATATCGGTTTCATTACCATTTCCTTTATTTCAATGTGTATTTATACGTGATTAAAAATTGATGTGAGTTTTTCTCTACGTATCATAGAATCAATTTTAACATGAATATGTACATTATAAAACAAACCAACATACTTACATTTGTAAGAAATTTCTCAGAATAACTTCAACACCATAGATCACGGTTTATATAGGACGATCGTTCTCGAATAATTTTTCTGGCTAGCCAATGCATTATGACGTCATGAAATGCGTCATTTTCCTCATATCCTGAAAAATTCTACAAAACAGCCAATTTTTAAAGCTATTTTTCGATATTTAATATAAAGTGTAACCTCTTATCTTAAATATGCAACTATTAAATGATAGAACTTTTTCTGAGGATTAGAAAACCTGTTTTATTTTTTTAGATCAGAGGGTTCGCTCAATAAAAGCGAATGAACGTAATTATTTTTCTGTTTGTTTTCCGATGACATTTTAAGACTGTCGAAAAGTTTTTCTTCCTATTTTGAGCATTTTGAGAAAATTTTGCGGTGTGTACAGGTAATTTAATTATTTACGTAACCTGCAACACACGTCGCCTTTCAAGAAAAATTAAACATGTACCTACCATTTTTTTAAAACTAAATTTTCAATTGATATAGAAATGGTAAGCTATTTCATAAAACAAAATGCAAGCTAATTTGATATACTATGAGGGTCGAAAAGAAGAAGGTACGGTTTTAGCTCTATTGTGCTTAAAATTTAATGTTTTCAAAAAGTTTTGAAACTGGCTTAAACATTAGTTGAGTATATGACTGTTATAAATAAGGAAAGAATATGGCATGAAAGAGTACCATTCTGGAAATATGATGTCATAAATTTGATGCATTTCTCTATTTTAAACAGAAAAAGCCTCAAAATGACCCATTTCAAGGGTTATTTTCCTTAAGAAAATATTGTCCACAGCCATCGCCCACTTTTACTTTCGGATATGTTGTGTAAAATTCTTTGAAAAATCACATATCTCAAAATCTTTGTGGGCGATGCCTGTGGACAATATCATCTGAGAGAAAATTCCATTGAAAATTGGTGTCTTCTGCAACTTTTCAAGAAAATACGGAAAAATGCACAAGTTTATGACGTCACAATTAGCATTTAGAAGGTCAGTGAGAAAAATGATTTGTCTGAACTTTCTGCATGTAATTTCAATGATTCAGAAAGCATGAGTTTTTAATTTTTTACATCACTTTCATTTTTAAGAAAAACACAGGGCAAGATTTGTATTGAAACCATACCTTGTTCTTTATATTGAAAACAAGCAGTTAATGATTCTTCCTTTGAGGAATGTGACTTTATGTATAATACATACGTAACGTACACAGACTTTTTTCTTATTTTTCAATTTATCTATTACATCTAGAAAGAGTGATATAAAAGATTTTGATTATATCATTGAAAGCTAATAATAATGATAAATCATGGAAAGCAAATTTACAAGGACATTTATTGTGCACATCATCAATACGTTGCCAATGAGTACATTGAGTACTCACTGGCAATTGAAAATTGTTAATTAATGAAAGACACGACCAAAGACATCTCAAGACCCTTATTCTATACATGATAATCACAGGCTCTTGCAATCTAATTAAAACTAGATAGCATTGAGATGGTGGCCATCTCAAAGGGCCCCGCTTTCAGCAATGAACATGAAAAAGTAAAGTAGCTGAAAAGGGTTTATTTTGAAGAGGAACACTTCTGTACTATTAAGGGACGTGTTGTTCGAGTCTAAAGGGCTTCTATGTCATCCTTGTTATAATAAAAAATGGCATGAAAATCACGAGTGCTCCATACCCTCTATCAAAAAGCGGCACAAAAATCACAAATGTTGCATATCCTCTATGAAAACTGTTGCATATATATCAAAATATGGAAGGAAAATCACAAATGTTCTGTACCCTAAGTCAATTGGTAAAGTTTGAGGCTTACTGGACTTAAGAGAAAGAAACCATGCACCAAACAAAGATTTTAAACAGAGAGACTATTTTGTACCTTGACCCTTGACCTAGAAATTCTTTCAAGGTCACTGCACATCCATTGATCAGTGGCACTCTGTGAGTGAAGTATGAGTCACATTGGACCAAGAGGAGAGAAGATATGCTCCGGACAAGGATTTTTCATATAATTCTGCTATGACCTTGACCTTAGACCTAGAAACATGGTTCAAGGTCACTGCACACCCTTAACCCATAGACACTCGGTGGGTGAAGTATGAGCCAGATTGGGCCAAGGAGAGAGAAGATATGCTCCGGACAAGAGATCTCGGACGGACAGACGGACGGACAGACTGATCACTATAGGGCGCCCGCAGAGCGGGGCCCTAATTTAATGATCCGAATCCGCTACCTCCTTGTTTGAAAAGACATACTATAAAACCTGGCCTGGCCCCTTTGGTCTGGCATGGCTTCAAAGTTGGCCTGGCCTCTATTTTGGCTTCTAATTTGGCTCCAAACCTATTTTTGACCTGGCCTCAAAAGTTGGCCTGGCCTCAAATTTGGCCTCTGTAAAAATTTTTAGCCCCACTTAAAAATAGTTTCTTTTTGAAAATTTGATTGATTTGATTGATTTTTTATTGGTTTTAGTTTTTCAAAGTTAAAGCAGATAAAGAATATATTTCTGATCATGATGATTTATAAATGTGCACATTGAAATAATTATGTTCTACCACCAATCTGATTTATCTTATTTATTATCGATCAATCAATTTTCATAGATTTCTTATTATGATTTGAAGATCTTTGTTGTTTGCAAACATTTCGTACTGACACACTACCAAGAGTCGCAGTACGTGCTGGCACGGAAAAGATCCCCCCTGTTCAATTGCCCTGAGTGCCGAGTATAGGTCAAAATTTGCAACCTTCCACCAGCAAATGGTGGCGTTTCCGTATGAGTGAAAAATTCTCAAGATGGGCGTTAAACAACAAACAATGAAAACAAAAAAAGGGAATGAGTGTCAACATCAAGGTGAGTGGATAGACAAAAAGTTCGAACCTTATTGGAAAACTTAAGAAGTTACATGTATATCAGCTAGGTGCGATTTCACGGATTTCAAGTTGTGGACTGCAAAATATAGATATCTGAATTCGTGTTGGTATCGATCAGTACTGTGTTCACTGTTCTGTAAAATATTAAATTTACCTCTTCCACATACGTGCATATTGATAACAATATTTTTTTTTAAAGAATTGACTCTATTTCTATGATTTTCACAAGTAATACCCATTTTTTCGCCCCTTTAAAAATCCTCCTAAATAAAAAAAAAATCCACCCAAATTAAAAGTACCATTATGTATTTAAACTACAATACAATGCTCCACTTGTGTCAAGGCAGCCACCATTAATTCTTCAAGAGGTCAGCCGTTAAAACACATGCATGTGAAATATCATAAAATTCATATTGATAAGGACATCAGGGGAATGTTAGTAAATTACTGGCAAGTCATATCAGGAATTTTAATTTTGTTCCGTTAAAAAAAACTTTTTTAAAATGAAATTCAAAATATAATCTGCATACTCTACGTGAAGGAAAATGCGCCCCCCCCTTCTTTTAGAATAATGACCACTTTCATATTTTATTAAGAATGTATTTCTTTTTGGCTGGAAAGATTAAAAATTATAAATCAAGAGGCCTGTGGGCAAAAATACTCATCTGAGGTATATTGAAGATACAGTGATGATATATCTTTCGAATAAAATGATTTGTATTTTATGCTAAATTGACAACATTTATCAACTTCAATATACACTATCTACACTATTTTGAAATGCTTCCATATTGATTTCACAAATGTATCATTGGTTTAAAGATTTTTAGGAATTTTTCTTATATATTCCAGAGAGAGAGAGAGAGAGAATGGTTTTTATTGTCTTTTTATTATTTTGGACATACATGTACAGCAAATGTATCTTACAATTTCAATAAGAATAATTACATAATATTTTGAGTACTTCGTAATTTTGATGAAAACCGATTGAGCAAGCATAAGTTAACTATCCAATATATATTTTGAGATGCAAGCACTCCTGAACTGCAAGTAAAACTTCCATGAAACTCAAGAAACCGCAAATGAATGGAATAAAAGAGAACTTGATCAGAAAATTATCCTTTTCTAGTCCCCAACGTGCATTTATTTGTACATGTACCATCTTTGTTTTGTTTTGTTTTTTAATCAAAGGAAAGATAAATTCTGTTCGAACAAATATGCAATTCGCCAAGTTGTTCAACAACAAGCAAATATCCAGTTCGTCGGAACAAAAACTATATAATTTACATTCTTCCAACTTACGAGTATATTTAATTAGTAGAAAGAAGAACAAATATCTTGTTCGTCCGAACGAAGAACAAATATGTCGGAACAATTATCTCATTTGTCAGAATAAATATGAAATTTGTCCATGTATTATACAATTATTGTTGTTTTTGAGGTCAATACAATGATTAAGACACCTGACTGACCTGAGTTGTACATTATTAAACGAGCCCGTAGGGATACCTTGTGTTTTTGATAATAATAATAAAAAAAAAAAATTATCATACTTTTTATTTCAGAAACAAGTGCATTTGCATGTGCTTAGGAAATAAATTTGTATGAAGTTAAAAACGCTTAGGCCAGGGATCATAATATATATATGCAGAGGACGAAATATCATGGCTTTTCTGTTTGGAAGTAAAACGCAATAAACAATCTAATCTTTTCTTAAGATATTTTTAAGAGCTTATAGGTGTTAACCTTTCTTGAACATTTTTTGAAAGTAAATTGAAATAAACTTCCTGATTGTCCTGTCGAGCTTACGACCTCCTTTACGAACAGGGAAGAACATCTTATCAGACCACTTTTTTAAAGAAGTATTTAGTCATCCAACTTCGTTTCAATTTGAATTTCGGTCAATTGATTCTCGTGGCTATTTATAAACGTTGAAATGCTGATCATGAAACAAATAATCTGGACGTCGCTTAGAGTGCAAAGCTCAGGTGCATATTAGCGATATCTTTATATTATTATAACAGCTGTGTAAAACGAGATGGAACTCTGAAATATTAATAATGAAAGAATAAAATTATATATATTTCTTTCTTTTTTTCGAAATGAATGCCAGAATTTCTAAGTCAACAAAATGTTATGCGCAAGAAGTTATATAAATTTACCGGATGGGGATACCGAAATACTAACTCAGAAACCCGATCTGATTTTTGAAACACTTTAAAATCATGTTGATTACACTTGGAAAGAACTTTTAAAATTTTGATGAGTACATTGTAGGAGCCTAATTCGTCTTGACAAAGTAGAGAAAGTGTAGACATCAGTCAATATAAAGAAATGACTGAAACAATGAATTTGTTAAAAACTGACACGAGTGTCAGGAAGGGGGAAAAAACACGACAGAAAAGTTGCCAGACTATCTTCTCTTCAATAAATAGGGCGAAACGTTCTTTGCAGTCCTTATTCTATTTTTGTTTAAACCAGGAATTTTTTGTAAAATTACTTTTAAAATTTTCTACCTTTACCTTCTGTTAAATAGTGCCTAAGCAAAGGTTTGTAAGCTTTGTTTCAAACAATAAATACTTTCTTTGGTTGTTCATATGGGAATGAAAGTTGCAGCTGTTGCAGACAAATTATATAACCCTTGTAAGCGGGTTATGGTATTTCTTCTGCAATAGCTGCAACCTGTACTGATGTGTTCCCATACTTACAAGGAAAGAAAGACATTTTATTTTTTCATATTTATATCTGTATAAATAATCATACACAGTAAGATCAAGTACGTAAAATAATGTTTTATTGATACGTACGTCAATGTATGTTCCATTGATGGAAGAGTCACTGCTCAAGGAATCTATGCGCGTCAAAGTAATGATCAGTGATGTCAGCTTTAGTTATTTATTTAATTAACAATTCCTACCTGAACGGTGAGGAAAAAAAATGACAAATGAAATTTATGTTCACTTGAAAAAAAGGATCACCCATGGACAGAGCAAACAAATTATAAACGTATCTATTTAACGTAAAATTTACGGATATATGTACTTAATAGTCATAAACCAAGCTATACTAAATAAACTCCACCCTCCCTTATTCATGACAAAAATGGGTGCACATTTGATCTATGTGAATTATTTCATCTCTTTATCCATTTTTGGAAAACTTTGAAAATAGCTAAGAAATTGAGAATCGCTATGTTTTCAAAGGTTTGAGCTCATGCCCCAACGGTCTGACATGGCAATGATCCAAAGTCATAGGATCAAGAGCTATTTTTAAGAAAAAACTTGAAATCATAAAATCAGCTCACAACCATTACTTTTTTGAAATTAAATGTTCGTGAACGAACATCGAAATTCCAACCATTCTCAAGTAATGCTAAGAAATATTTGGATAATTTATCAATCTTCTGGTAGTTTTTTTCCGTGAAACGGAGTTCAAACATACTGGTAACATTTTCGTTAGAGTCATCAACATAAAGTTATTTATATATTTAAAAAAATCAGCCTAATACCACAGGAAAACAAAATTTTCAGTCCAAGGTTGATAACTCCAGACATAGTTTATATTAGTAGTTCCTAATACATAATATTCAAGTCCTGAGCTAAAAGTCAGTAATCACTTGAAATAAGCTCAATAGCTACCAGCAAAAGCCTATAATTTTATTTTTGGATTTTGCAAAAAATTCGTCTTGTATGTCGACTACCATCCCAATTTTTTTCAGACCAGCGAGCTACAGATCTGCAGCAACATCGATTATTGCTTTCAGAAAAAGTTACGTAAATTAGATGCGAAAGTGATATGTAAGTCCTCAATATATACCTAGAAAGATATTTTGTATTAGCACAATTTTGTTCTTCAAAACGAAAGCGATGCCAAAGAAAGTTACACTTGAAGAATAGTTATAAAGAAAAAGGAATGTACGTCACACCTACTCTCAAGCTCATAATTTTGTACGTACAATAGGTAAAAAGTAATCCAAAGAAAGAGACAGCCAAAGTAAATTGACTTCAAAGAGGTTCTGATTTTGGCAAATTTTTTTCTGGACTCTTCTGAAAATTCTGCATCACATTTTAGTTTTAACAATATATTTGATTTTTCAATGCCAGTTAAATTGTATTCATTAAAACCCCACGATTAAATTCCATAAAAAATCAATTTAGGAACATTTTTTTTGCGGCGGAAGGATTTTTGATTTCAAATTTTTTTACAGTACTTTTTTTTAAAGTTTGGCATCCAAGAATTCCATGCAGGCAGCAGATCACATTTATTAATTATCATGAATTCTCGCCATGCTGTGACAAATTAAATATAGTAAATATTTTGTAAACGCCAATAAAAGAACAACCGAGCCATAAAAAGAACATATGTTTTGTAATACATGTATTTAAAAAAAATTCATGATCTTACTTTTAATTTCTAATCTGAATTTTTAAGAAAACCTTTATGTCTGCTGTAAATTCAGTGAATTCTTAAGACTCATAAATGATTTTACTGCTTTTGAAATTCTTAATGCTACAAAATTATATTTTATAAGTACAGAAAGGTCACATAACGGATTTTAAGAAGTTCATTACATAAATTTGGACTATACATGATTCGGTGTGTTCCCCGAACGTCTACTGGACTAAACCAACATCTAATTATCACACTCAATTAAGGGGCCCTGTAAGGGGTACAGGTAGTATCTACAATCATTTATGAACTAGCTTTACCTGTATTTATTGAAGGAGGAATTCTACAGCAACAATAATGTTTGACATCTCTTCTGAAACATGGTTTCAGCATGGAAATATTGATAAAATATATTCATTGTTTTAACATGATTTTTTTTTTTAGGGGAAATGTAAAAATCTTGAAGATTTATGGATTAGTTAAAAAATGCTAAAAATAATGTGTTTTATTTTCATAAATAATTTTTAGCAAAAATTAAAAAAAACCCTTATCTGATTTTTCTTGACATTTTCTATTATATATTTATATTATCCATTTATTTAGGGCAAACTTTAAACTCTAAAGGATCTTATTTGCAATTAAAACAATCTTTTCATTTTCTCCTAAAAAAAGCCCCCAAAATTCATAAAAATTAATTTAAACTAATATCGATCTTTCCATACTTATGCCATATTTCAGAGGAGATGTCTCAAAGATCGGTTAAATAAAATTTCCGTGAACATGTAAGTAGCATTCTTTCTTAAACAGGAAAAATCTATCGATCATATGTCATTTTAAATAAATTTTGCTTTAGATACTTTTGATTTAATTTAGTTTTAATCATCATTTCAAAGCATTAATTTTAAATATTATAACAATAAATATTATAACAATAAATAATTTCAAAATCTTTGTGAGTTTGTATCATAAAACTCAATCACAATATACATGTAATTTATTTTGGTAAAAAAAATCTATCAAAAAGAGTAAGATACGATTATATTTGGAAAAAAAATCATTTTGAAAAATCATTTTGAATTTTAACCCCCCCCCCCCAACTTTAGATATTGCTTCCAAACAAAGAGGTAGCAATGGTTTAAACAGTGGGAGAAGGGGCAACCCCCAGAGAAATCTAACAAGTAAAATTTAAATAATTAAAAAGAAAACCTTGAAAATCCTATTTTGTGTGTTCGTGTGTGGGGAGGGGTGGACTTTCTCTGTTTGTAGATTTTTTTTTCAAGTGCTGGAATATTCGCCAGCGCTCGACCTTACAGCAAAAGATTGTAAGAGGGAGCAACATCTAAATGAAAATTTACATATTAGATCTAGAGGAATAGACTATACTACAGGAAAAGTCTTTGCTCACAAAAATGCCCCCTCCCCCCTTTTCTTTCTATGGACCTGTAAATGCAATGTGAAAAAGTTCTCCATGTTTAATATAGATTAAACAAAGCTTAAAAGGTTAAAATGTGGTGTAAGTGATGCTTCAATTAAGTGCCAAGTGTTAGGTTAAAAAAAGTTATGCTTAATTGAAAATAGTTTATAATAAATTATTTATTACATGTACATGAAAAAATATTTAATTGTTTAGTGCCTTCAACTATAGCAAGTATTTAATCAATAAATCTATGCTTTAGCACACAGTTTTATCAGTAAATATTAAATTATTTGATTTTGACTACTTAATTCAATCAAGGTAACACAGGTAAACTCTACCTGGACCCCTTAGAGGGCCTCTTAATTGAGTGTGATAATTAAATAGTTGTTTTAGCCAGTAGACGTTCGGGGAATATTCCATGGTTCAAAAGAAAAGATAGACAAAGCTCCGAAAACGTGTTTATATCTTAGCTGCAATTGCAATACAGGAAGATTAAATTAGATGTACCGTAGCACAAAAAGAGGCAGATTGATTCCCATGTTTTGTTTTGATTTTAAGATTAAGATTAGTTTGAAGATATTTAAAAAGGTACTTAACAAAAAAACTTTTTAAGTCCTTGCAGAATCAAACTTCAGTATATATTTTTGGCCTGTGCTGTGGGTAGATTCAACTGAATTAAACTTTTTGATTATGTAACTGATGACAATTCATATTTGTTTTAACCTGGAGGGAAATTACAGCTGTATGCGATAGTGACAAACAAGATGACTGTTTGTGCATTGTTTTATTTTTAGAAAAATATATATTTGGATGATCAAAATTTAAAAAAAAGGATTTAAAAAAAATTGATAAAATATTCAATTTAATTAAGTTTCTATTCATATGTGTCATGCTTTTTAATCATAGTTGCGATTCACTTACAAAATTATATTCAACATTTAATTTTTGATTTTTCCTTTAAATCTCAGAAATTTTCAGAAAATGTGTTTAAGAGCAACTATCTATTTATAACAGACTGACAGACAGACAGACAGAGGGACAGCTAGACAGTCAGACAGACGGACAGACTCAGAGGAAACCTACAGCCCTCCGGTTTCACCGGTAGGGGAGTAATAACAGTTTTAAAACAAAAAACTTACCTGTTGTGTTATTAGTCCCCTACCGGTGAAGCCGGAGGGGACTATAGGTTTCCTCTGAGTCTGTCCGTCCGTCTGTCTGTCTAGCTGTCCCTCTGTCAGTCTGTCCCACTTGTTTTCCGCACATTTTTTTCTAAATGCTTGCAGATATTGGGCTGATTTTTGGTATGTGAGTGTATCATGATGAGTTATAGATCAAGTTTGTATTTCGTTCCGCTTCATTGATTTTTATAGAATTATGGGATTTTCAATTTTTTTACGGGAACCAGATTACACTTGCCGGTAGGGGACTAGTATTGCTAATCCAATACTCTCAGAATGCTTGTTAAGTTTTGCTATATCCCAAAGGGTATATTCTCCCCGGTAAACACCGTCACGGAACTCAGTCGGTAGAGCGCTCGCTCCATGATCGGAAGGTCGTGAGTTCGAATCTCAGCCGCGACTGACCAAAGTCGATAAAATATAGGTAATAACTTCCATCGCCGAGCGCTCGGCACATTGAAGTGAAAGTTGCGGGTCCTTCGGATGAAACCTTAAAAACCGAGGCCCCGTGTCACGGCAGGCTTTGGCACGATAAAGATCCCTCACTGCTCAATGGCCCTGAGTAGCGAGTAAAGGTCTAAATTTGAAGCCCTTCACCGGTATATATGGTGACGTCTCTATAAAAGAGTAAAAAATTCTCGAACGCGACGTAAAACAACATACAATCAATCAATCAATCCCCGGTAAGCTGATATCAATGTAAAGGGAAGCTACTCAAATATAACCCTAACAACTCTTTCTAGGTCACAGATATTTTGGACTTCATTTGCGCATATCTTCATCTGAAATTCAAACCGAACATATATATACGTATCACAACCTGTCTATGCATATCACAACATGCTGTACAATCTGGAAGAGTCTGTTGCCGAATCCATGTCGTTTTTCTCATGCATTCGTTCCTAATGATCAACATATTACCGTCGGCATTTCCCCGCTTTGGTAGCATAAAAACATTTCTTCACAGTTTTATTGTTCATACTGGGTCAGTTATCTCAAACATACGTGTGATGATTTCTTTCCTTTTTTCCCTCAACTGCATTGTCGTCATATGCAGAGTATCTGATTTGTTTAGCAAAGGCAGGCCCGTAGGAAGCAATTTCAGTTTTGGGGGGCACAGCCAAACATTTTTCAGTTGACAGTTGAGGGGGCACTTTCCTGACAAGCAAAAAAAAAAAAGGTCGTCGACTACCAAAAATTTCCTGACAAGCAAAAAAAAAAAAAAAAAAAAAAAAAAAAAAAAAAGGTCATCAGACGTTTTCATTGAGGGGGCACAAGCATATAATATCTATGTTTACTATAGTAATCTGTATATCGGCAAAATTATTGGGGGGGAACGCCCCCCCCCCGTGCCCCCCCCCCCGATTCCTGCGGCCATGAAAGGGGGATACTTCGAAAAGAAACGAAAGTAGAAAATACCTCAGGAGCTTAAGGGACAAGTCTTGAAATTCAGAAAAATAGAGAAAAAGTATTTCATTTTTCTTTCACAAAGTAATCTGGAAGCGGGAAATATAAATGTAAAGTCAGCCAAAGTAGTTCCGGCTGCTAAGTGCAAGTGAACTCGATTCAGTCATTCTATTGATGCAGTAATCAAAAGAATTTTTAATCCAATCAGAATCAATTAATTTATAGAAATTAAATGATAATGTAATAAACAAAAAATTCAATGTTTTGTAGTTGGATATGGAATTTATTTCGCTCGTGAGACAGAATGTTTTGATATTTTCTCTCGTGCTTCGCACTCGTGAAAATATCAAAACATCCTGTCCCACTTGTGAACATTGAATATCCTCTATTTATTCAACAGCAATATAAACAATAAACATTCATCAAAAATAAAAGTTTTGTGTTGTGAAGATTCTTTGATTTTTATCTATATTTGTCTGGTAGTCCTTTGGGTCGATATTTGTTTGGGTCTCCACCTTTCCGACCCCATTCGTTGGCTTCTTGGTCTTTAGCCGTGTCTTCTGCTCCTTGGCCACTCAAACCGCTTTGATAGTTTTCCCTGGCATCACTAATTATAAAGACACGCATAAATAATTACATGTAAGTATAACCGGATTGATAAATTATTTTGATCACTATTTTATCATATCATAAATAATTTTTTCCTAACCTGATGATCTTTGCTGCCCATGCACCCCCAGGTCCTCTTTTGGCGGCGTCATAGTTACCACGTGCATGGAAATACTTGTCTGAATTCTTCCAGTTAGCTTCTTTCATGTCACTGAAATTACACAATACTTACTCATTTTGATATTATTGTCAATTTCATTTTCTGGTGACCATTTGTTATATACAGATTTTTGATTACTGGACTAAATATGTTCAACATACTGTTATCCTACCAAAACGAGGCTGGATAAGGGACATGCTAGTACACGTTTTCAATTGAACTCGTAAAAGAGAGACATGGGATATTTTGCTGCAAGATCTTTCACTTTCCATGCTATCCATATTAGATATGTTGATTTTCATGTGATTAGTATATCCCAGTATCTCGTTTTTATGACTATGGGAATCGCGATCCAGAAGTATGTACACGTAGTTTATTGAATAATACAAGAAAGAAAGTAAAAAGGATCTAATTTATGTTGTTTATAAGGGTATGGACACCCCGGAGAACTTATAATTTTCATAGGAACGAAACTCGACATCACGAATTTTAAACTTTATTTTTACAAAGTCTTCAGTCCAAAAAGGATACATTAGTCTTCATGTGAAAAAGTGTGCTTCAAAAATGTATTTAATTTACTTTTATTCCCCGTTTTCACATTCATGAATTTTTCTCAAATAGCTAGAACATACTTATTTATTCTTATCTTACAGGCACTCGACGTTTTAAACTTTTTTTCAATTATAAAAACATCACCATACTATATATAATTATTAGTTATAGTATGGTGATATTTTAATCAATGAAGAGAAAGGTTTAAAACGTCAAGTGTCTGTGACTTACCTGTACGCCCTGTTCATGTCTCCGGCTCCTTGAGCAGCCTGTTTTGCGAAGTCAATCCCAGATTGCACCTTCTCTTTGGCCTTCTGGAATGCCTCTTTGGCGCGATTTACTCCGGAGCGTACTGCTGAACTGATCCGTTCACCTACACTTTTCGAACCACCATCTTGACCTTTATTTTCTCGACTACTCGATTTATTCTCTCGACTACTTCCCCACCAACCTTCTACCACAGAATGCTCTAACAAAATGATTACTATCAAAACCACTGCCAGGGTGATTGTCCTCATTATGAAACTGAAAAAAAGCATTGCTTTTTCCAGATTAAACTACAATATGTACAGTCATTTGCCTCAACAGCGACACCAGAGGCCTCTATTTTCAATCTGTCCTCCCCCCCCCCCCCCACTTTTCTCATTCCCATTTTTCTACTTGTACTGGTTCTAGTAGTAGTACTCAAAAATTGATTCAAGAAGTAGACGAAATCAAGATAAACATTACCAGGTATAAAATTATACAAAATCTATTCATCAGATTACATATGAAAAAGGTGAAAATAACGAACAGTGACCGATCTAAAAAATCTATAAACAATACAATTCAGTGAAGAGGGCATAAAACAGAGACCCCTGGAAATTTGAGAGGTGGGATCAGATGCCTAGGGGAGTAAGCATCCCCCTGTTGACCATTCACACACCCGTGAGCCTAAGTATTGATCAGGTAGACGGAACATTCCGTTTCACATTCAGATTCAGTATAAAAAGAAAGGCCTAAATCAAGCCAACATACTTACATTTACAGCAAATTTTCTCAGAATGACCTCAAGACCATAAACCATGGTTTATATATCCAGCTGATGATGGGTCCTTTTATGTAAGAGAAACCAGTTATAGCTTCCCGTTTGTTTTCCCGTGATATTTCTATTTTTGCAAATTTTTAAAAAACTCTAGGGGAAATTGATTGCTAAACAGGGCCTTGTATAGGTAAATTAATTACATAATGCCTGCAATCCAAGTCACAGATTTCAACTATAAACATTAAAAAAACATGTTAGCATTATATACGTTGCATATGCATTGTTTATATGAAAATAAAGTCAATTCATTCAATAAAAATGCGAGATAATTTATCAAACGATTGTGTGCGGATATTGCACTTTTCAAATCAAATTGCATTGCATTCGTTTGACTCAAACAAAATTTACGTTTTCCAAAACATATATTGAATTTAAAAAGCAGCACTCAAAGTTATATGGTTTATGGAGAAACTGAACGGTTTCCATTATAAATAAATATTTATTCAAGTATTGTAAAATATTGGGCAAAACTTGTGTACGGAAAAGAAAACAAATCATGTAGAATTGTATATATGTATTTTCTACACAAACATTTACTTTCTTAAACCACCATTAATTTCAAGCGTATGTCACATGACTGTTATGGCTGCTGAAGAATGTAACTGGTAAACGGTGTGTTCCCGTGAATAAAAAAAAAGTTTTGTGAAAAGGAAACGATTTATTTTGACTGCAATAGCTCAAAGAATATATATATATATATATATATATATATATATATATATATATATATATATATATATATATATATATATATATATATATATATATATAAACTTTAGTTACAACACATTTTGTTTAATATACATGTATAGGTATTGTGAACATTTTGAATGATTTTAAAATGTTTTAAAATCATCTAAAACCATATTATTATCATCATTACATGATCATGATGATTAAATCATATGGGGTGTGGCCCCCATCCCCTCCCCATATTTTTTTTTCCTTTTAAATATTGGATCGCCATTGTTTTTTCCTATTCATGTATCCTAATGTGCAACAATTCATATTACCATAATGTAACCCTTCTGTCTATTTGAGTTGTTAAGTATTTCGTTTTCTACTTATACATAAATCTCTTTTTTATCTAAAAACAACTCATAGAGACTGAAGAGTTACATTATCGGTAATATGTAATATTAAAGCATACACAAATAGGAAGACAATTATGTCAATCCCATGCAAATTTAAAAAGAATAACAAAACGTGTCTGTGAAACACTGATGCCCCCGTATGGCAGCTTATGGTGAAGGTTAAATTTTCTCAAATGCAAGTCAGAATCCAGGCCAAAAGATAAAAAATGTTGGTACCCAAAGAAAGGTCTTGTCTCGAGGAATATACCTGTGAAATTTGAAAGCCTAGCTGCAACTGTTCAAAGGTTATGGCAAAGGTTAAAGTTTTTTAAAAGAAAGTAAAACGTCAAGGTCAAGGTCAAAGTTGTTGGTATCCAAAGGAAGGCTTTGACACAAGGATCATATGTGAAGTATGAAAGCCCTAGCACCAACTATTCAAAAGTTATGGCAAAGGTTAAAGTTTTTCAGAGTAGGTCAAACTCCTAGGTCAAGGTCAAAGAGTCAAAGAGGTTGATATCCAGAGGAAGGTCTTGTCACAAGGAATACATATGTGAAGTTTGAAACCCCAAGCACCAACTGTTCAAAAGTTATGGCCAAGGTTAAAGTTTTTTCAAAAGTAGGTCAAACTCCAAGGTCAAAAGGTCAATGTTGTTGGTATCCAAAGGAAGGCCTTGTCACAAGAAATACACTTGCGAAGTTTGAAACCCCAAGCACCAACTGTTCAGCAGTTATGGCCAAGGTTAAAGTCTCATAAAATTTTGCAAAAGTGGGTCAAACTCCAAGGTCAAGGTGAAAAGGTCAAATATGATGGTACCCAAAGAAAGGTCTTGTCACAAGGAATACACATGTGAAATATGAAAGTCATAGCTCCAACCAATCAAAAGTTATGGCAAGGTTAAAGTTGACAATAAACAGACAGACAGGACAAAAACAATATACTCTCGGGATCTTTCGATCCAGGGGCATATAAATTAGGAGGTTGGGGTTCGGCATACCCCAAGTGATACAAATGGCGAACTTTCGTATTTGTAGAAGTAACACGCAATAAACTTCCAAATGATTATAAAACTATGAATCATATGGCCTACAGTTGTCAACCAATATTGGACATTTTTTGGAGGAATATTCCTGTTTCTTCTATGAAATTTATCGTTTTTAGGAACAAGGAAGAATTCGATATCATGGGTGTTGTAATGAAATATTGACTAATATTTGACGGGCATCATTTTGACTGCTACATTTGGACAGCTGGCCTGCATATAGGAGGTCATTCATTTTACTTGGAAGTCTGCGCGTATGACAAACAACATATGATATCGCAGATGGGCTGTTACAGTAAAGTCTAAATAATCAATCTAAACTAACTAGACAATAATTTTTTTTAAACAAATGGGATGTCCATATCAAAATAGTGAATAGTGATAATGCTGGGGGCATATCAAAATATTATGGAAATATACATGAAACATGTAACAACTGGATTAACTTCATTTTTATACAATAATTCGGACAAACACAGTGCCCATTTATAGCCTAAAGAGGCGCAACTGCAAAATTATGGTTCGTTGCAGCACTGCTTAATGATACATACGTATCATAAGCGGTGTTATACAACTAAAAAATTGTAGACCGTTGCTAGAACTTCCTGCAATAATGTATATTTTTAAGCGTAGCTGTTGTAGATTTTGTTTCAATTAGTGGATTTTTTCAGGCCCGAAGAACGCGGGGGGAAGGGGGGCATCCCCCACTTTTTTCTGAGTATACGAGTAGTATTTCGCTATAGTAAATTTTACTTTAGATGCTTGTTGCCCCCCCCCCCCCCCCCCCCCCACACACACATACTTTTTGTTGATAGTGTAAGGTCGAGCACTGGCAAATTCCAGAATTTGGACGGTAAATTACATTTTTTTTTGCTTGTCAGATTTTTATGGGAAGTTGCCCCCCTTTTGGAAACCTTTGCTAGGGACCTGTTGTTTTATCAAAAGAAAATTCTGCGATCTACCTTTTTAGCATATATGATAATCCTAATTTTGATCCATTAAACTTACATTGGTAATATAAGGTAAAGTAAACGAATATTATTTACAAATTAATGGGTACGTTGAAGACTGTTTTTAAAATTTTGCTAGAGCGGAGAAAGCATACAGTTAGTTGGCGTATTTAAAGGGGGGCGCACCCGGAGCGCGCCCCCTAAAACTGTCAAGTTAGCGCAAATCATAGTTTCGTCTAGAAAATGTAAAAATGTTCACTCGGTAGACCTCATTTTTACCCTACTAAATCTCTAGAATCCGGGAGCCTCAAGGCGGCCCCGGATCCCCTGCCTACTTTTTGCCCCCTCCCCCCCCCCCCCCCCCGCAACTTCAATTCCTGGATCTGCACCTGATACGGAATAAAAGTATTGTTCAGTGTTGCTGGCACAATGAATTTTTTTAAAGTTGACATTACTGTCAGAAAGAAAACGAAATTGCTATTCTATCCTATATGCCATAGATAGTGCGAATGAACAATCTCTTTCTTGTTTGGGAAGAAAAGAAATGCATCGCTTTGGAATTTGTAAAGTAAGACCAAGTGTTATTGAATAAAATGATATGCATGTTTGTACATAAATGTTTGTAAATAAAAACAATGATACATGTATATCCGTACATAAGAAATACTTACTGCTATTATAGTGATGTTACAAGCAACATGTCGGGAAAAACTCAGGCCGTCATGAACAAGGATTTTTTTTTTCTTTTTGGCTTGAACTTTAATGCTAATATCCAGCAGTGATCAGTTTTTGTGTAGGACCGTTCGTCCACCCGTCTGTCTGTCCAACGATTTGACCAGAGTGGGCGAATTAAATTGGAAGCACTTTTACCAAATACCATTGTATGTAATCATTACAATAAAATATGTTCAAATCAAACCAGAATAAATGACTTAACTATGTAGGCAGCTAAATCACATACATTGAGGTACATGTATTTTTATATTGAATAATTTAAGAAATTGTATTATTGATACAATCTCATGGCTTTAGCTGGCTTAAGCCAGTTATTGAAGAAACTCTGAGAAACTAATTTGTACAAGAATGGAGTAGTATTGTCGATAGACGACCTAAGTCCATTACTTATAGAATTTTTATGACAAACTTTGGTCTCGAAGTACGGAAGCGTATTAGAGCCACTAAAAGTTGGAATTACCAATTTAAAAAAAAATATTACATGGCACTAATACGCTTCCGTATCGAAAATTGCCAATTGAATTTACCTAAAAATTTAAGAATTACAGTTGAAAAATTACGAACATGTAATCATCGTCTTCCAATTAAAACAGGTAGATGGAACAATATTGACAGAAATCTGAGAACATACACCATGTATAATTGTAATTATACCCGCACTTTCTAAAGAAAGGCCGGGTATATTGTTGTTACTCGTCTGTCCGTCCGTCCGTCCGTCTGTGACACTCTTCTTTCTCAAACTCCTCTTACATTTTACACAGTAGCCTAATTATCTTTTGGGAGATGGTTGGTGGTGTCATGTAGATGTGCAGTAAGGTTTTGGAATTTTCACACCCTGGGGGTCAAATGGGGGTCGAAAAATGACGTTTTTTATGCAAAAAGCCCCTGGTTCCCTGAACTCCTCTTACATTTTACACAGTAGCCTAATCATCTTTTGGAAGGTGGTTGGTGGTGTCCTGTAGATGTGCAGTTAGGTTTTGGAATTTTCATTTTTACCCTGGGTCAAACAGGGGTCGAAAAATGACGTTTTTTAATGCAAAAACGCCCTGGTTCCCTGAGCTCCTCTTACATTTTATACAGTAGCCTAATCATCTTTTGAGAGATGGGTGGTGGTGTCATGTAGATGTGCAGTAAGGTTTCAGAATTTTTATTTCCTCCCTGGGGTCAAACAGAGGTCGAAAAATGACATTTTTTATGCAAAAAGCCCCTGGTTCCCAGAACCCTTCATACATTTTACACAGTAGCCTAATCATCTTTTGGGAGATGGTTGGTGGTGTCCTGTAGATGTGCAGTAAGGTTTCGTAATTTTTATTTCCCCCTGGGGGTCAAATGGGGGTCAATTTTTTTTAAAACAATATTTAACATGTTTAAACACCCTGGTTCCCAAAACTTCCCTTATATTTTATGCACTAGCCTTAAATAATGATCATTTGGAAGATGATTGATTTTGTCCTGTGGATGTGTAAAATGGTTTTAAAATTTGTACAAACTTGAATCTACACTTCTTGGGAATGTTTCCATATTAATCATGCTTTTGTTGTTCTTGAAAAGAAGAATTTTGAAGATTTTTTTCCTTTTATTCCTATTCAAAATTTTGATCCCTTATTGTGGCCTGACCCTATCCTCGGAAGTCATGATTTGAAAACTAGAAATATGTCCATAGGACATAAATGCCCTGCCGAATGTATATTACTAATGCAACATGAAAATTTGTATGAGTGTATGAAGTTTGATGAGAATATCTTGTACAGTTTCTTTAAAATTGAAACTAAAATCTTTAAAAAAATGGATATAGGTGATAAATTCTCACCAAATTATGTATAAGTACATGCTTACATAGAAATATCTTAGATTGTTTCTTTAAAACTAAGCAAAATACAAATTAAAGAGAAGGGAGGTCAAGGTCACAGGAAAGTGCAAGGTGAAAAGTTTTGGATGGAGTTGAATAGCTCTCACTAATACATATCAGCATATTAGGTTTGATAAAAATATCTTGAATAACTTATTTATAACTGAGCTTAACACTTATTTGAGAAAAGAGAGGTCAAGGTCAAAGGAAAGGTTGAGGTTAAAATGTTGATGTAGTTGAAAAGCTTACCTCAGTATGTATTTACTATGAGCATATGAAGTTTGATAAAAATATCATAAATGATTTATTTAAAATGTAGATAAACACTAATTTAAATTATTTATGACATATTGTTTCAAATATGCACGCCCTATCATATGTCATTCAAAAGTAATCACCAAAGTTAAAATTTTTGAAAATTAGGTAAAACATCAAGGTCAAGGGGTAAAAAATCATAACATGCTTGGAAACATATTGTTACATGTAATGTACATGTCAAATATGAAAGTCCTATCTCTTCTCAATCAAAAGTTATAAGGAAATATAACATTTTTGAAAAGTAGGTTAAACTTCAAGGTCAATGTCAAAGAGTCGAAAGTCATGATATATTTTGAAAGGTCTTGTCACAAGTTATATACATGTATAATATGAATGCCCTATCTAATGAATTATGATCAATTTAAAATAATGTTAAATTTTTTGAAAAGTAGGTCAAACTTCAAGGTCAAGGTCATGGGTTCAAAAATCATAGTATGTTTAGAAAGTTCTTGTAGGTAATTTAAATGTGAAATATGAAAGCCCTATCTCTTATTATTCAAAAGTTATGACCTAGGTTAAATTTATTGTGACAGACGGACAGACAGACAAACGGACAGACTGACAAAAAAAAAAAGATTTAATGTCCCCTAGATCCCTTTTGCGAAAACGGATGACAATAATGCCCTTGTTGTTCTTGAGAAGAAGATTTATGATGGAAAAAATCCCCTGCATTTTTCTATGTAAATCATTGGATCCCCAATTATGTGGCCCCACCCTACCCCAGTGGGTCATAATTTGAACAAATTTGAATCTACACTAAGTCTATGTAAAGAAAGTTTCAACTTTTTGGGCCCAGTCAGTGGTTCTTGATAAGACTATTTTAAATGATACCACCAAATTTTCACTAATTCTTGATTAACCCCCCCCCCCCCTGAAAGAGGGTGTGACCCTTCAGTTGAACAAACTTGAATCCCCTTTATCCGAAGATGCTTTGTGGCAGGGTTGGTTGAAATTGGCCCAGTGGTTCTAGTGAAGAAGACAAAAATGTGAAAAGTTTACAGGCGGACAGATGGATGACAGACAAAATGTGATCAGAAAACCAGAACAAGAGGCCCAAGGGCCTTAACGGTCACCTGAGTACAATAATTTAGAGGATGCATAAACTGATAAATGAAGCTTTGTTGCCCAATAGCAAGGAAAATAGTACAATTAAGATCAACAAAATAATTGGTCTAGAATCTTTCTATCCATCCCCCATTTATCACTATTACCATGCAGACTTTTAACAAAATGTCTATATTACCTCTCACATTGGCCTCACTTAGCCTTTGAAGAACATTTAAATAGATAAATTATTTTTTTTCATTTTTATTCATCTTTTATTTCCAAGTCTATCTGATTATTAAAACTATGAAAGTACTTTTTGTATTATACAATAAATGTTCTTGCATAATTCTCTTATTCTATTAAGATTTCAATTACATTGTTTACAGTGATTAATTATCAGAGGTGAATGGCAAAGGGGAATAACTTCACTCAGTAGAATACAAATTAATAGAGCCCTGGCCAGGACCAACACTTGAATAAATGGTCCAGATGTTCAAAATTCTGGTAAAAATACCTTGCTTATTAAAACTTTTACTCTGTTTGCTTCCAATATGCCCAGGAGCAGAGGAGATTTTCAAAGAAATAATGCATTTTCACTATTTGACACACCCTACCCTAACACCAGAACCCATGACCTAGGGTCATGAAAATTTACAAATTTGGAAGAGGTACCCTCATCATCATAACTATGAACTTAGAAGATTTTCAAAGAATTCACAAATTTTCACTATATAATCAAATAGAGCCCCCCCCCCCTCCTTCAGAGAAACAACAGAACCCCTGGGACCACAAGGTTTAAAAATTTTGTAAAAGCATCCTTGCTCATCATAACTATACACTTGTTTCTTTGCTTTATAACCAGGAGTAGAAAAGAATATTTTGAAAGAAATTATGAATTTTCACTATATAATCAATAGAGTCTCTCCCTCCCCCCTCCTTTCACCAGAACCCCTTACCAAGGGGCCATGAAATTCACAATTTTGGAAGAGGCAGCCATGCTCATCATAACTATGTACTTAGTTCATATATATCATACCCAGGAGCAGAGAAGAAGATTTCCAAAGAATTAATGCATTTTCACTGTATATTTCAATAGAGCCCAACCCTAACACCAGAACCCCTAACCCAGGGGCGATGAAATTCACAATTTTGGAAGAGGCAGCCATGCTCATCATAACTATGTAATTAGTTACTTTATTTAATACCCAGGAGCAGAGAAGAAGATTTTCAAAATTTTAATACATTTTCACTATATAATCAATAGAGACCTGCCCTAACACCAGAGCCCCTGACCCAGGGGCCATGAAATTCATAATTTTGGAAGAGGCGGTCTTGCTCAACATAATTATGTACTTAGTTTATTCAATACCCAGGAGCAGAGAAGAAGATTTTCAAAGAAATAATGCATTTTCACTATATGATGTATATAGCCCCACCCTAACACCACAACCCCTGACCCTGGGGCCATGAATTTCACAATTTTGGTAGAGGGCTCAAACCTTATTACAATCATGCCAACAGTTTGACTGCTTGATGTCCAGGAGTAAAGAAGAAGATTTTTAAAGATTGCATAAATTTTGGTGGTTTTAGCCCCACCCCTCAAGCCCCAAGGGGGGGGGGGGGGGCAGGGAACATGAAATTTATAATTTTTCTTCCCCTTCACCCATAGATGCTATATGCCAGAACTGGTGAAATTGGTTGAGCAGTTTCAGAGAAGAAGCTAAAAATGTTCAAATGTTAATGCCCGACGCACTGCGAACGACGAACGCCGATGGACAAAAACCGATAGCATTAGGTCACCTGAGTGACTCAGGTGACCAAAAAACTCAAGTGAGCTAAAACGTATGATCACAAGTACTTGGAAAGAGTTAATACAGTATTTGAAAAGCAGTTTTTTCATGCATTGTTTTCAGAAGCTGAAAAGGTATGACTTGTGTCCATGTTGAAAAAAACTTCACATTTCAGGATTAAAAATAGTTAATCAAGGTGTTTTGAGTAGCAAAATAAGCTAAACTGGTATATATAGCTAATTCAACCACAGACCTTCGTCAACTTTAAAATGCACAACCTTAATTTTCAACTCTTAATCATTCTTAAAATATTTATATCATTCATTTCTGATTCAAGGGAGAACTAGAGATATGACCAGTAGTATATCCGTTGACTAATAAACATTTACATGTATATTGTGTTTTTTAAGTCATTAATGTTTGTTTGTTGTTAATGTCCCTCTCGGGAATTTTTCACTCATATGGAGACACCACCAATTAAAATTAATGAAGACGTACAAGTCGGATTTGAAGTTAACATTCATTATAGTTTTTTTCAACAATTAAGACGTAAAGAGATAACTCCTTCCCCTCGCCCCTTCCCCTGTTTGTTCATGAAACTAATACTTTGTTTTGACATAAAAAAATGTGAATATATACAATTAGTTTAATGGTCCATCTCTTTGAATGATTTTCATTCCTTATCCTACATGGGTTGACCAAAATTCATGAATGAAATGTCAAGCAATCTTATCATTGATGCACTTTCTTTAATTTGATGTAGTCATATTGTGAACATTTCCAGTTCATTAAGAGAGTGGGGATGACCTCCAGGGGTTCATAACCTTAAACCATTAGTCTAGATGTACATAACATAATAACACAAGAAACAAAATTATGTATAGTCAAATGGAAAAGCTTTCTACTATTTTGGAGTCACATGATCATTTGTCATTTCAGGGACAGGGAGCGGCTAGGGAGATTGGACCCCCCCCCCCCCCTTGGAATTTGCAGAGTTATTTAAATACGACTATATAATGATTTACAGAAGCAAATAAAAAATGACTTTGGACGCCCTCCCCCCTTTAAAAACATGGACCACACCATCATTGTTTTTATTTTGTTTGTGTGTTTGTTTGTTTTTTTTTCCCCCGAAAAAAAATTCATGGATCTGTGCCTGAAACTGAATGTAATGTCGACAACGGGAGATAACTCTTCAGAATGTGAAATTCGTCTATTGTGGCATTCGATGATCTTTGATCCTTTTTAAACCTTTACCTTTTACCATTTGCATTTCGGTTATTTTACCCCAATCAATACTTAAACTTGTACTTACCGACTGTCATAGGTCCTGTCAACTTCATGAAATATAATCCAATTAAAACACAAAATGAATTAATTTCTACTCACGCTGCACCATGTGCAATGATAATGGTAAAACTGGTACTAGTAGGGTGACGCAAGCCCAATGTGGATGTAGAAATTTTCAAAAAGGTGTTCACATATATGTACAGTGAGTACAAGAACAAATTTTAAATTATCATAACAAACGCTGTTTTTATGTAACTTTGCCATCAAGGCCTATTTCCAAAAACAGGCAATTTGTGTGTGTGTGTGTGTGTGTGTGTTGGAGGTGTGTGACAAAATTAGTTGGGTATGGATTTTCAAGGAGATTTTTGCCTAATCAAATACTAAATAAAAAAAATTGCACATTTTGATAAATTCATCAAAAACGCTATTACTTAAAAAATATTATTTGTTGTTGAGAAAATAAATTTCAAATGCTCCAATTATGGGTCAAAAATTTATATCCCCCTTTTATCAAAACCTAATTTACATCATTAATTAAATTCTGTTATTTCAGACTGGTAATGAATTAAGTAAAGGAAATACCAATGAGAGGCTCATAGGCCACATGGTCACCTGAGCATTTTATGCTCGAATTGACGAATATATGTACATGTACTGTGTAAATTACATGGCCGTAGGAACCGGGGGCGGGGGGGGGGGGGGCGTGTCCTCCCCCTAATAATTTTGTCGATATATAGATTACTATAAAAAATATACTACTACTAGCTTGTGTTACTATAGAAAATATACTACTACTAGCTTGTGCCCCCTCAATAAAAATGTCTGATGACCTTTTTTTTCTGCTTGTCAAGGAATTTTGGTAGTTAATAGTGCCCCCCAACTGAAAATGTATGGCTGTGCCCCCCCCCCCCCAACTGAAATTGCTTCCTACGGGCCTGTATATACAATGTTTATATATACAATATCGATGGTTTCATGATTTAACTGCAATCAAAATTCAAAAGTACACTTAAAGATTATGAAATTACCATATACAGGAATTGAATTCATAACTTGTATCACATTCTGAAAAGATAAAGCTACACTTTTAAATAAAATTTTGCTTTAGAAGAAGACCTTCATTACTGACAATTTTTTTAGAAAGGAGAAGTTTTTTTTTCTTAACTTTTTCGCCGTCAGCCCATAGCTTCGTATTAAAAGAGGAATATAAAGGCATTCCTCGACAAGAAAGAAACTGTACTAAATGAAACAAAAAAAGTTGACAATGAGAAATATTGGACTACTCTAAGATACATAATTCTTTGTTCCGGTCTTTGATTTTGATGGACGGTGTTGTCATGGTTACTAATATAGATTTTTTGTGTGAAATTCATTCAATACGATACTCCTCTTAGTTTTAATCTGATTTCAGTATTACTAGGTACACAAATAGACTTCATTAAGATATATACTGTTATTCTTTATAACGGTTATTGAATTTGATGACCGGTTTTTCAATGGTTACTTAAAATAGTAATGACTGTGAAATAAATGCCACTCCTCTTACAGCTTAAGTCCAATTATAACTGGGTACACAAGTAGACTACAATGAAAATTTTTTTTTTACCGATGACAGGTCTTGTATAGTAGGATTCCCACCTTAAAATCTTTTCACCTACTCTAGAGCAGAATCCCCTCCCCCTGAAAAATGACTCTATAGTACGATTTCCCCTACGGAAATCCCATATCAGAGTCAATTTTTCGAGGGAAATCCTACTCTGTGTAATGGTTATGGAAAGCGATTTCACCCATAGCCACCCCCCCCCCCCAATTCTCCAATTGTATTATTTCCAACTACATGTACATAATATTGATGTGTGAGTGTCTCGCCAAGATTCTGGGGTTTAAACATATCCAAAATAGATGTCATTGCCATGAAACTATAAATGGGTGAATTATTACTAAAAAAAATTGAAATTTTGCAAAACTTTAAGAGAGTATTTGGTCTCGGCTTTCAAATTCAATATTACTGGGGTCGAGGGTACACACTCATGCTTACTGCAAAATCAAGCAGTGTTTCTTGTATTGATTTTGGGGTTGTTTTTTTTTTTTCCTTTGACGAAGTACTCGATTAAAAAAAATCACAAAATGGTATGTGCATGGAACCTATCAATATTTTAGAATTTTCTCACACACTCTTTGTAAAAAGGATCGACCCGTAAATAAAATACTGGGCCTTTTTTCGAATCACTAAAAGAGGCCTGATATGCATTTTTTGTTTGTTTATTTGCTGTTTAGCGTCCCTCTTGAGAATTTTCACTCCTATGGAAACGCCACCACTTGCCGGTGGAGGGCTGCAAAGCTAGACCTATACTCTGCACTTAGGGCCATTGAGTCGCGAGGGCTTCTTTCGTGCCAGCACCTACTGCGACACGGATTTCGGTTTATGTACGTTTTCATCCAAAGGACCGGTATCTCCTACTGCAGTGGGATTCGAAACCGGATATACATTTTAAAACAGTTTATCTTTGCGTCGAGGGAGGTGTTGAAACGTTGAGTCTTACGATATTTTAAGTGACTAATTTTAAAATTTTCTATGAGTAAAAATTTTGGGCTTAGACTCATTCATTTGAACTATATATTTTAAGATTTTATTCTAAATTTGACAATTCCTGAATCGAAAGCACCCATATTTTAATTAAAAAATCAGTTGACTTTCATATAAACTTTTAGCCAAAATATTGCCGATATTATTTAAGCATTGATACAAGGAGGAAATCGTATTCTGAGAAAGAACGAGAGGAAAATGGCTCTATTGTGAGAAATCTTTCACGTTCAAATCGTCCTTTTATTAAAAAACCACAGGTTTATAACGATTCGTCGCGACTACAGATGCATGTAAACATATTCTGCCACTATTTCCATGCAGGATATAACACCAATAAGATTCAATTTTTTACATACGAAATACATGTAGTACATAGGAAAATTCTTAGATATTATTATTCCAGCGGTAAGGATCAAAGGCACTTGGGCATGGACTCCCTTCTCATTTTTTTAAAAAAAATATTGGTTAGATACATCCTTTTCCCATTTGTATTCTACTACTTTTTCTCTATAGCTATATGAGCTGTTTTACATATAACTCCATATGTTTATATCTCGTAACACACCAAACAAATGCTTGAGAAAAAAAGGAAACTCGTTTAAAGGTTAATTAAGTTTAATCCCATAAAAGCATTATGTCTAATGAAATGTCTCCATGGGTGTAGGCACTTTTTTTTTTTTATTTAAAACCAAAACACTGCATGATTCTGTTAATTAATTCTTTTCCTTTGTCTGCCAGTACCTGAAATATAATAATTTTTTCTATATAAATAAAACCAATAAATGTATGTCAGGAATATTCTACATTAATGTATTAATGATTTGATTTCTCTGTATCTAAATTGTACCTTTAGTGAACTCGACAGCGTTCTCCTCCCTCCAAATAAATCTCTACTTGTGTTGTCTTGCTTTTTCACCACACTCTAAATAGAAAAGTTATAAACAGTTACATGTACAGACAGTTTGAATACCAGTTACTGAATGAATTACCAGTCTGAATGCTAACAAAATAAGGATGTGTTACTTTATTCTACTTGTAATCTGTAAAGAAGTTTACAACCAAAGATAAAAATTAAATGAAACAGACTAGCTACATCAGCTATAGCAATGTCAAATGTAAAACATTAGTGTGTCCTCACCAGTAGTTCATTGTGGACATTCGTCAGTAAATATTTGTGCATATGCTTAGCCTTAATCCTTTCCTACAAAGAAAAATATGCAAATGGTAAATTTTTTTATTATTTTCTGATCATGAAAACTACTGCATTTTGCATACATCTATTATCTATAGAGAGATTTGTTGTTTTCTTACCAGTAATTGTTTGTATGCAGCCATAATCAGTTTTTCTGTCTCCCGTTTCGTCTCAATATTTTTCTGCAAGGGAAAAGCAACACAGTTTGATATTAGATATTTAATTACATGTAGCTCATTTTCTGCTTGTGCCTTTCTAAAAAAAAATATTTGTAGATATGTCCGTCTGAGTGTGATTTCTCACCATAAGTATTTTATGATTTTGCTTCAATATTTTCTGATGATCTCTCTTTGCTTTTTGTTTCTGTTTATCATTGAAGATTTCCTGTAATAGAACAAATGGGACTTGATTTTACTTGAACACTAGTTTGTTTTTAAAAAGTATGTTTTTACTTTCTTAACATAATTTTTATGCCGATATTATTCTATATGCTTACCAGCAATTCCCTATGTACTTGGTTTAATCCCAATGAATGAATTTTCTTAACTTCGATTTCCTCCTACAATAAACAACAACACATTTTGTCTTTTTAAAAGTTCGTCAGTCCACAAATGGAGGAGGACACTGTTTTTAATTAACAAAAAATGCACAATTCTTTTTTTCTTACCATTCGTTTTTCATGATTCTGTTTTAGAATTTTCTGTGGGTCGCGTCTCTTTATTTTGTGCTTCAATATTTTCTGATGATCTCTCTTTGCTTTTTGTTTCTGTTTATCATTGAAGATTTTCTGTAATAGAACAAATGGGACTTAATTTTACTTAAACTCTGGTTTGTTTTTAAAAACTATGTTTTTACTTTCTTATCATAATTTTTATGCCGATATTATTCTATATGTATATGCTTACCAGCAATTCTTTGTGTACTTGGTTTAATCCCAAGGAATGAATTTTCTTGTCTTCGATTTCCCTCTACAATAAACAACAACACATTTTGTCATTTAAAAGTTCATCGGTCCACAAATGGAGAAGGAGACTGTTTTTAATTAACAAATAAAAATGAGCAATTCTTTTTTCTTACCATTCGTTTTTCGTGATTCCGTTTTAGAATTTTCTGTGGATCGCGTCTCTTCATTTCGACCTTCTGCAAAAAAAAAAATGTCTTTTTTAGAATCTCCATTGAAACACATATTTAAAAAAAATGTTGGTTATGATAGTAAGTGTTAACTTATTCTTGATTTCTTTCCGTGTAGTCAAATTTTACAGCTATTTTGCCACTTAAAAACCATGTTTTGTGACGTGTTTAAATGTATATTGCTATTATTTCTATCAAAATACTTCTTTTTGCTTCTCTGCCTCTTCTACAACATCCACCCAGTTATACTCAAACTTCAAAATCTTCATCTTTTCGTCCTAGAAAAAGATAGGTTGATAGAAAAAGTTTGGGTCTATACTATGGCAGTATCAGTCTGTTGCAATTTTGTTCATGATTCTTAACTTGAAAAGCCTACATACGTACACGATTACATTTAACATGGAACAAGTACGATACGATGCATATAAAAATAAAGGCTATGTAGTTATTGAAATAATGATTTAGATCCAGTACTTTTTCTGAAAATGCTCCACAGATTAATTTAATCTTAGTATTCAATATTATAAATTTTAGTATGGGTGAAATATACAATTTTTTTTTTCAAATAAAGATAAGGAGGGGTTTTCTTTTGAATGATTGTCGATTCAGCAAAAAATCTTACCACATTCTTTACTGCCTCCTCACCAAAATCCAACACCTCCCCGTAATCTATTTTAAACGCCATTCTGAAATACACAAGAAAAACTGACAATTCCTAAGTACATGTAATTCCTGTTGTCTCTTGTGTGTTATTAAAACGTCCCCCCCCCCCCTTTCACTTGTAGTTAAGGATTATTTGCTGACTACAATTTTGTTATATACCCAGTCGATGCAGATTTAAGGATGATGTATATTTAAAAAGAGTTTGACTCCTTTGTGCTCCTCAGACGATGTCCGTACGGTTGCTAATGTCTTGCGCCTTTTCTTTTGTATGCATGTTGGGGAAATGTACTAAGAACACTCGAATCAATTAATAAATAACCAGCATTGCCTTCTCCAAGAAAGGAAACAGCGGTATCATTCAACCATAAGGAAACGAATTCGTTAATTTGCTGCTTACAACACATTTGTAATACTCACTTTGTACTCCTTTCTTTTGTTTTGGTTGCAAAGCAAATGATATTGTGATGTCATAAGGTCATCGTCAAAGACCTCTGAGAGACTGAGACATCACAATATTATGACGTTACCATAAATATAATTGCTTATATACATAAATTCAGGATCAAAAACATAAGTTGTTTTATCTTTCTTTTTTTTTTAAATCATAGGCGTTCAAATACCTTAAAAACCATTATTTGTTCGTTTTTGAACTGCAGTTTTATATGTGACGTACGGAAAATGACAGCTTATGAACACTTACCTTCTACGCCTCTCCTTTTGTTGCAAAGCAAATGTATTATGACGTCAGTGCGTGATCGTCACAATGTTATGACGTTGCAATGGTTAATGGGATGGGGGGAGTAAAGATCTTTACTGGAAAAAAAATTCTGCACAAAAGACAGATTAGTTTCAAGTTGATTAGAGAGAGATTTGTGAGAGGGGTTGAAGATACCACGAGTCAGGGTCAGATTATTTATTTTCTTCCCTGGAGGACAGATTATTTATTTCCTTTTTAAAGACAAATTAATTCCCAAAATTTGCCATCCATCTATCAAATGGTCGTTCTCTATCAAGATGATAATATGATTTAATCAGGACGGCAGGACGCAGCTTCACTTTGGTCGCAGAGTTGAACATGTTCTTACTTTTCAAGTATAAAATGATAACCATAATCTAATAGATGTTTTCCTCTAAAATAGGATGCTGTGTCAGTATATCTATTTAAAAATTGCTAATATGTAAATTAATAATATATATATATATATATATATATATATATATATATATATATATATATATATATATATATATATATATATATATATATATATATATATATATATATATATTAAAGACTTGTGAAAATTTTGGGGAAAAGTGTTGATTTATATTTTCCACTGTAGGCAACTTGTCAACGATTTTACCGAATAATCCTCGTATGTATAGAATTAACACTACTCGAATAAGTTATTAAACATTATTGCTTTAATTTCTCCTTCATTGCTTTTAATATTTTTTAGGAGTAAAGAAAAAGGCGTGGAAGAACATTTACTAGATCCCGCTATATTTGAAAGGATTTCTTTAAAGTTTTAAATCCAGTATTAGGTATGGTAATTCAAATTCAATTTGAATGTTGGAAATATTGAAAAACATATCTTAAAAATATGATTTTGGAGAATCTCCAGTATTATTTTTTAGGAGCAGGAAAAAGCAATTTTAAAATCATATATGGCGTATTTTTTTTTAAAAGTCAGACTAACTAAAATCAAAAAGATCTTTCTATTTGTTTTATAACTTTATATAAAGATACGACTTTCCTGTAAATTACACAATTTAAATCAATCACGTTTCAAAGATATTAGAAATTTAAAACAGTAATTGATTTATTTACCGACTCCGAATTTAAATACAGACACAGTTTAAAGTCAATTTAACTATGGAAACGTGAGGTTATTCAGATTTAAAATCAGTGAAAATTTTAATTTGAACGTAAATAACATATATCATGTTTATCTACACTCACTCTCGTATTTTTATTTCTTACCCAGATACACATATAGCTTTAAAATATTATGCACAGAGTTCACGCAGTGTACTCTTTTGATTCATAGCGACGGGATGTTGCTTTAATTGTTCAGATTGGTGTAGTGACAAATGGGATGTGTAGTGACAAATGGGATTGTGTTAGCACACTGGCAAGTACAGGCAAGGAAATAAATCTACTTTCAGATTACCATACTAACTGATTTGTTGATCTTTGATTGCCCTCTTTCTCTGTTCTTGGGCAATTGCAATATATATATCTAATGCGAAAATTAGTCACAGAACGTGGAAAAAAAGTGGCGTTAAGCCATTGATAATATATTGTCGAGAAAAACAAAGGTGTTATCAGTAAAATGAAAGAAGATGGGATAAAAGATTTAAGAGAGAGTCGAGCAGAAATTAAGGATACAATCCAAGTCTTAACGCAAGCAGTTCGAAAAAACAAGAAAATCATTCATTCCGTTGATGCAAATGAAATCAACCAATACAAATTGACGTCACAGAACTTATACCAGAATATTCCATTAGAAGTTGAATTACAACTTCCAACATTTGTCCCTTCGCAGATAAATTCTGTTCAACAGAAATTTGGAGTCCTAAGTGCTCCTGTGATTTTGTGTCAACCCAAAACAAGAATAGAATCAGTCTCAAAAACCTCGGAAGCCGCTAGACAAAGCCATTGAAATAAAAACATTTTCTGCTGAGAACAACTTGAGGCAGATGGCTTGTCTTGGAACTGATGAGGCTTGGATAACGTACTCGTATAAAGAAATGTCAATCATCCAACGAATAAACACACAGGATTTCATACTGGAGACCGTTATCTCTAGTTGTGTGGATTGGAATATGGTCATCCGAGTGACATTTTGATAAAAAAAAAAACGGAGAGCTATTATATACAGATAGAATGAAAAGATCTGTTAATATTGTCAGAGATGGCAAATCTACCAACTTTATCACGGTGCAAAAGGGATGCATGGAGACGCTAGGACTTTGCGGCACAAAATCAGGCGACTTGCTGGTCGCTATGGGTACTTCTTGTTAGGGAACTTATAACATTGTGCGCCACGAAGGACAAAAAGTTAAGCAGGAGATTAAAAAAGATGACCAGGGGAATTCTTTATTTAATAAAGGAGATATAATGTTCTACGTGGCAGAGAATGTCAATGGGGATATATGTGCTTGTGACGTGAACGCCAGGGCCGTTGTTGTGGTCAACAAGAAGGGGAAACTCCGATACACATGTAAAGGAATGCAAACGATGGAAGGAAAGTTTATTCTATGTACCATTATTACGGACGCCATGGATCATATCCTGGTGGGTAATAATGGAAATAAATGCATCATTATCAATCAGCACGGGCAGTTTCTCCGTAGTCTGGATAACTATGATAGATTAAGTATTGACGATCTAGGACGACTCTGGGTGGGGGAATCTGGAGGTAATGAGGTGAAAGTCTTCAAATATACCGAATAGTAAACAGTCATAGTATTCGGGTTAGCACTGCCCTCTCACCAACAGAAAACTAGTCATTGTAATGTATATAATGAATATATTTAAATGATGCCAAAGTGTCAGATGAAATGTACATGTATATATTATGTGATTAATTAGTACTGTGTAATTTGCAAATAAAGATGCTTGCAAGGATATTTGTAATTTGGAGACTGTTTAAAAATTGAGAGAATTATATTTCTTGAAGAGATTACTTTGTTCTTATTACTGAGTAAATAATTACGAACAAATTTGTGTAGATAGAAAGAAAACGTGTCCCGTTTTAACATAATGTTTAAATATATTTAATGGATATTTTAAGAACAGTTTGAAGTTGTGCATGCACAACTTTATACTTATATAGCAAACTCAAGCATACCACTAGTCGTATTACACTATGAATTACACTTTTGCCTAAAATCACAACCTCGTGCATTGCTAAGATCTGATTTTCACATGATCTTGAAACTGTGGGTTAAAAAGCTTAAATAGCTATGTAAGCAGATAGAAAAAAAATCAGAGAAATCGCACCTATAACTACATGTACCAAACAGAGTAAGATTTTTTCTTGGAAAATTGAATCTGGTGCGTGGGTTTTCATGGGAGAAATCCTACTCTAGAGCCCGCTTTCCAGTTGGGGGGGGGGGGGGACCCACTCTTGAGCCCATTTTCCAGTAAAAAAAATCTTATTCTCGAGCCAATTTTCCGGGGGCGAAAGGGGGGGGGGGGTAGGGGTAGAGGAGAAAGACTACTCAAGACCAGTAGCAGACGGTTAGTACATTATGTCATTAAAAGGCAATACGAGTAAAATAATTTGCATTGTAAATGGCTAGATAACAGTATGGATTTTGAAAGGTGGCAGCCAGGGGGGGAAAGTCAACTGAAAAAAACTTTGACAAGCAAGCAAAACAAACAAAAAGAACAAAAACAAAACCAAAAACAAAATAAAAGAAAGAAAGTTGTCCAAACTCAAAAATCCTGTTTCGTAATTGGGGGAGGGGAGGGGCAACTTTCTTCCATAAAAAAGATTTTATTAATACATTACCAGTGCTACCACAGCAAGTTGTGGGTCCAAACAGCCTTTCCATGAATATTTTCAATAGTAAAAGATTATGTATAGATAAGAGCGGGTGGTGCCAGCACCCCCCCCCCCCGATACTATGTGCCTAAGTATCTATCGCTTGAAAAGGTCAAAGAGAATTGGGTACCATGTGCAGCTAGGTTACATATTTACATGTACATAGTAGGCCTACATTGAACCAAGTCCGTGGCCACCCCTTGGAACTTGAAATAATAAAATATCTTTTTATTCATTAAAATTAAAAGCCCATAACAGGCCCGTAGAACGCGGGAGGGGGGGGGGCTTTTTTCTGAGTATAGCATTTTGTTATAGTTAATTTTCGTTTAGATGCTGGTTAACCCCCCCCCCCCCCCACACACACACTTTTTGTTGCTGTTAGGTCGAGCACTGGCAAGTTCCAGGATTTGGACAGTTAATTAGGTTTTTTTGGCGTACTCGTGGTACCAAAAAGTTCCAAAAAGAAATAAACTCACTTTGATTTAATGGATATATAGCAAATTACATGTAATAGTAGGTTTAATTTAATTTTATTGTTCTTTATTAAAATTAGCACTGTTCAGACTTTGTTTCGGTAATACAACATTACATACGACGTCATGTGACGTCAGAGTGTAGACGTACCAAATACGTGCGGTTTGAAGAGCCCGATCTAAATTAAAACTGACAAGGTATCTGCGCTCGCCCTAACGGTCGCACCGTCAACATATTATTATGACACATTAAATGGTATATGGGATCATGACTCTCTTGGGGGTCAACCCAACCCCCTGAAATAATCATATATCTAATTAAGAAATAGGCCCTAAATAACAAGTTTAAAAACTTCTCTGGGAAATGAAGTGGGTCGGTCACGTGATCAAATCCAGTGAAGACCGATTTGATCACGTACCGACCCACTTCATCTCCCAGTGAAGTTTTTAAACTTATTATTTATTACTTATATATACGTTTGAGACGGACAATTGAATATAATCGAATATAAATATTGCACTAACTGATAGTCGTAGATTTTGACAAATTACGCACTTGGACTTTTAGTTAATTTGGAAAACGAATTAAGAACTATTTTTTGTGTTATTTATAATTCTTTTTCATTTTCACAAGTTCTTGGTGTAAATCGGCTTGAAAAGCGGTTACGCTTCAAATTCATCTGGCAAAGGATTCTGTTTTGTAGGGAATATTCTGTGAAAGGCGACTTGTGATCAATTATAGTGAGCATATTGGTGTCTGGGAATTTTTGTATTCGTGAGAACCCATATTCGATGTAAAAAAAAAACACAAGAAACACGTCCGATGTTTGATGATAAAGAGTTGGAGGAATTTCGGTCGGAAAGGGATGGATGGAGACACTTGTCTGCACTAGTTAACTTGGAATCAAGTTTTAAATTTGATCAGATACATAAAATCTAAGATTTCAATAAGGCATATTTATCATGATGTTGACACGGAGACACAGGCGACAGCTTACATTGTTAAGACAACGATCTCGATGATGGAGGTGTGCCTACCGAACTTCCAAAGTGCAGTGTTTGTCAGCTGTTTGTGGCGTGATTGCATTACATTGACATTTTCCAACAAATTTTCAAATTTATTGTGAGTAAAGTTTATTGAAAAAAAAAAATATAGCATTCGAAGGTCTACAAGAAAAATAAGGGTAAACGTTGAGACTATGCAGCTCAGACATGAAATTTATAACAGGTAGTTTTCTATTCTGTATGTAAAATCGATCAAGAACTGTATTAATTACTCGTTTACTTTGTAAATAAAATGATTATTATTTTACTTGGGTATTTTGTACATTTTTATGCATGAAAAACATGCTATATTGCTAAGTAGAGCAAGTCTTTTTATTGCTAGCGCTCTCGAGCGCTAGCAACTAAGTTAGTCTATGTTTCTGAAATACGCATGCTCGACTTCACGGTCGGGGATTCTGGGAAAACTACTGTAGATAGACTGTACGATAACAATTTAGTTTTGTCATACAAAAATAGAAATGATCCGAATTTACACTGACCTTTCCTGTCTGATATGCGCGATATACATTTCGTAGGTTAGAGACAGTCAATACCAGTCTAGATCCGGATTCTGAATTTTTTTTTAATTTATTGTCTAACCTACACATAAAAGTACAAGAAAAAATTTGGCCATATAATGCCAAGATTCTAGACATCTAGCTTTCCTTATAGTTTTACCACCTTCGTGGATAATTCCGGCAAGCTCGGAAAAATACAACAACAACAAAAATCTTTTTCAGAGTATGTCGGAAAGACATGTCAATTTAGTGTTTATCATCTGAAAATACATATGATCTGAAATTTTTTGTTTTGTTGTCTAACCTGCACGTAAATGAACAAAAAGTGACAGTAACTCGGATCTTATAAAACCAAGACTGTTATTTCTAAAGTTGTAATGAATACATAGCTTTTCTTATGTACCTTCATGGATCTTTCCGGCAAGCTCGGAAAACCGCGGCAACCTCGGACATGTTTTCCGAGCTTGCCGGAAAGTCCCGAAGATGCTCATTGGTTCTACTGACCTTTTTGATTTTCACCTCGAAATTGAAATTACAGTAAAATACAGAATGTTTAAAGCACAGTTAGGAGTTATGCCATTGCCGACGTGAAGCACACTCTTAGATTCACCATTCTGAATTGTGACCCCCCCCCCCAACTCAACCCGCAGTGCAACCAATCTGCCTTCCTATTAATAATTAATCGATTCAGCAAATTTAACAAATGGTTCAGATATCTTCTTCTGTATTTTATTATGCTACAGCGCTAACTCACCAATCTTTTTAAAAGATAAGCTTGTGTAGATATTACTGCGCTATGTAATTAGGTCACATCATGACCTATGACCTTCGAAAAACTTCATATAGGTATGAAGATATTTGCTCTCTTTATCGCGCAAACGCCTGTCGTGACACGAGGCCTCGGTTTTTAATGTCTCATCTGAAGGACCCGCAACTTTCACTTCAAAGTGCCGAGCGCTTGGCGAAGGAACAGTTGCTACCTATTTTTATCGACTCAGGTCAGTCGCAGCCCGGGCTCGAACCCGCGACCTTCCGATCACGGGGCGAGCGCGTTTGAGGCATGAAGCGCTGCTTATTTTTTCAGAAAAGTTTTTTTAACTGTCTCCGGATTTTTCCGGGTTTTTTCCCCGATCATGACAAGGAACACACGGCGGGTGTGACCGGTCGGCAGGGGATGCAAACTCCTCCATGGCACCTGATCCCACCTCTACATCTGAGGTCCGTGTTTACTCTGCTCCAAATTTGTATCGTTTCATTGGACTTTCGAGATTGAATACTGTTCGTTATCTTCATATTTTATCATAATATGAAGAAATTTTAACAAAGACAATAGGAAGAGTAATAAATTATTATCACAAAATAAAATTAAAAATATGTCAAATATGTGAAAATAAAATTTAGTGTCATACCTACTAAATTCATATTAGAAAACATAATAAAGCGCTGCATCCTACATCAGAATATTACAATGTTATATGTGGTTGTAAGAAAACAATATATCTTTTAGCAAGAGTTATCTTTTTATGAATATTTTTTCACAGGAAAATAAAAATGTAATACTAATAAAAATTCTACATTTGGTACTTGATACATTAAAACATTTTTAAAATGTTCCTTAAAAAGATAGAACTTAATATTCAATTTTAAAGGTTTTAAAACTGGATTTAAATGTTTTTGTCAAATATAAAAGAATTTGAAAAAAAATATAGGCAAAGGATGTTTCGTGCCTGCGCCTATTGCGACACGGAACCTCGGTTTATACTGTCTCACTCGAAGGACCGGTCTCCACGTCCCACAGTGGGATTCGATCCCGCGACGTATGGATCAACTCCTTACTCCGCGACTCTAGAGCAGACGCTATAACCATTGCGCGACGCGGGCGACTCCTACCTTTATGAACTTTTCAAACATGAAAAATTTTCTTCAGTATACAGCAATGCACATATACAGTGTATACTGTGAATAATAATTGTGAAAGACTGTTGAAATGCATGAAATATTTCACTTTTTAATGTTTTAAAATACAGAAAACATTTGATTCAACTATGAAAACAGATTACATCAATGTCATTATGTCGATTAAGTCTGTTTTGGTGATTCTCTATTTTGTTTCAGTATCTGTCTGGTAGACCAACAGGGCGGTATCTGTTTGGATCCCCACCATTTCGCCCCCATACATTGGCTGCCTGATCTCTAGCGGTGTCTTCTGGTCCCTGGCCACTCAATCCGCTCTGATAACGCTCTCTGGCATTACTAAATAGTAATATAAGCATGAACTTAATAAATCATGACGTAGAGACGGATTGCTACACAAGAGCAAGGAAAATATTAGGAAAAAATATTTTAGCCAATGTTTTATCATGCAACGATTTAAAACCTTATTTTGCACAACTTTTTACCTGATTACTCTTGCTGCCCAACGACCCCCGGGACCTCTTCTGGCGGCGTCATAGTTACCACGTGCATGGAAGTACTGATCCGAATTCCGCCAATTAGCTTGTCTCATATCACTGAAAAAGATACGTAGTGCTCACTTTAGTGACAGTCATTTATATTTCAAAATCTGCACGACTTATATTAATGGGGAGATAACTTAATTTCAAATCATAGTTACTTGACTACGTGATTTTTTATGCTGATATATGATGATATGGAATCATTATGTTTCATCATAAGAGTTGAATTTTCGTGAATTTTATGCAGACCCTTTATTCATGAATTTTATTTTACAATATACATATAAATCGTTTGCGTACGATTTCTTACACTCGATTTTTAACCATTAATGTCTTAAAGTTAATATATGAGTGCATTATGTAAATACTGCATGTAGTTTAGGGTAACATTGACAATCCCCCCCCCCCCCTCAACTATATGCAAAATATTTTTTTTATATAAATACTAAATGTTCAATACAAACACATATAACAGTGAACCATTAGCGCATATACATGTATTCCGTGCAGTCAACTTTTTTTTACTAACACCCTTGTTAAAGTATTGTTGACTGTTGTCAGTTCTATCACGCTGGGGGCTTGGTTTCATATTTCAGAGGGTAAGTGTTTCTTAAAACAAGAATAGATATGGGTTACCCCATATCCAAGATATTCGACTTTTAATTTATTCGAATTTTCATTGTGTTCAGATGATTTCTAATAAAAAAAACAAGTATTTACTGACAAAACGTCAGAGATACTCAAGCTGTAGAAAGTCAACTATAAAAGTGCCATATACATAAATATCCTTAAATGACACAATATTTAGGCTACTGAGTTTCAACATCTTTTGTTGATTAAAATATGCATATAGTAGGAAACAAACTGCATGTACATATATAACGTTACATGCATGTAGTGACTTTATCACAAAGTTGCACATGCATAAAAATAGTTTTAATTTCACATAGAACATAAACTAAATATAATTAATCGTATAATTTTAAAAATGTATTTAACGCCTCACTCATTTTCAGGAATATTTAATCAAGATAGCATGTTACAGGCCTATAGCAACGTTTTCAAAGTGAAAGGGGGGGGGGACTCCCAAAAAATCCCGCGTACTATGTGCCTGTGCTACATGTGTACCATCTAACTTTCCAATGATAGAATCTTCTGTAAAAAAAAAATTCAAAACAAGTCCAAGCCGTTATGGATTATCAAAGATGGCCCATTTTCATAAATAGCAAAACTTTAGATCTATCAAGGATAGATTTTAATTTATTTTTTAATTTTGTGCTATTATTAAAAAGTACTATCACTCAAAGTATAGGCAGATGTTAAAGATGGTCCAACCTGTCACCTTTTAGAGTAATCAATGAACTCGTCCAGTGATGCATTGACGGCCGTTGTTAAACCCAAAGGAAAGCGCGAGATCGGTTGCGGCTACGGAGCATCACTGAATATTCCTCCACCATGAACTGATTTTGAATATACAGACGTTTTGAAGATAAACTTCATTTTTGTCTCTAGAAATGTCTTTATTTACAAAATTAGTACGTTTTCGTGTTAGATCGATGACCATAACTCAGCCCCTCTAGCCCAGTCTAGGGCTTCACCTTGAGTAAAAAACCTGCACTTGTTATGAAACTGGTGTATAGTTCTAAACTTCTTTATGTCCGTAGCAAGTACCGATACCCAGTCCGTAGCAAGTAACGATACCCAGTCTACTGATCTAAGCGTCACTAGGGAACGATGCACACACCTGTTCTTGCAAGACCAAATAGCCTAGGTCTACACACGTGCGAAGATCTTTCCGAGCTCGGAAAATCACGTTGCTTTGCCGAGAAGTGTTTAACCATAATAACCATTCCGTTATTTAAAAAAAGAGAGAAAAAACACACACACAGTTAATGATTAACATTCTAACTCAAAAGAAAATATACGGCAATTAACGAACAATAATCATGACCAGTAATATAATTGGTGAAAAGATTTATCATTATCAATCGAAGTGTGACCTATATATTTTCGTGAAAAAGACTGAGGAGGCAGCGAGCGTAGGAATATGAAAACTTTTTATTTGCTTTTCTGGGGAAAAAGTGATTTTCTTAAAATCTTTTAACGTTAATTTTGTTTTCTTTAACGTATTAAATATACATGATTATTCTTAATATTTGTTGTAATGTTTTATCTACTGATCATGAATGGAACTATTTTCTTCGGAGCAATTGTGTGAAGAGTACCTGACTTTAGTAATATATCTTGAATAGATAATATGCACTGATCGAATATATTAAAAATGTTTCTCCACCAATTAGATTCAACTAATTTACATGAAAGTATTTTTTTTTCTATTTTCAAACATTCTAGATATACGAGTATGTCCGAAATCGAAACTTGACAGTAAAGTTATAAAAACGATAAAATTTGAAAAATCGAACTTCATTTTTAAAAAAATCTGACTCCCTCCAATGGCCATCTTTTATTTAAATGAATGGGGTAAAAAGAATTATACTGTTTTATGTATAGTGCAACTTGAAAACAAATAAAAATAATAATTAAAAAAAAAATGATGTTTAGACTTTAGGCAAAGTATACTGAAATCTTATGAAAAATGACCATTCAAAATGAAAATCTTTCTTATTTTATGTCATTGCCTCAATTTAAAAAAAATCAATTGGTAGATGAACATAAATTTTCATCCCGTTCATATAAATTGGGGAAGACTTTTTAACATCGATCATGATCAGGCGGTTGAATAACCCATTACCAAATCACAGGTACTTGTGGACAGGGACCCCCCCCCCCCAATATTCAACCCCAGGGCTTGTTGGACATTTTTTTCACAAATTATATTTATTGCACTTATTCATCATGTGTACCATAGGAAAAAATCGTAAAAACCCCAAAATAATCGTTCTACACAAAAATACCCTACTATATAGTGGGGTATTTTTGTGTGGAGCGATTATTTTGGGGTTTTCACGATTTTTTCCTATGGTACATATGATGAATAAGTGTAATAAATATAATTTGTGAAAAAAAAATGTCCAACAAGCCCCGGGGTTGAATATCGGGGGGGGGGGGGTCTTGTCCACAAGTACCTGTGTACCAAATTCTACAGTCATATCCATCGTCCTATCACACTAAAAAGGAAAATGTGAATCTTATAGAGTATTACAATTCACCAAGGAGGGTCACACTCTCTTCAAAGAATTTCTAACATACTTGCCTAAAAAATGGAATTTAATTTTCGGGATCACACGCATAAAACCATACACTTATAATACAGACACGATTAATTGCACTCACCTGTACGCTCTGTACATATCTCTGGCTCCCTGGGCAGCCTGTCTGGCGAAACTTAGCCTACTACGGAGTCTATCTAGAAATCCTTGTGCTAAAGTTTGCTCAGTCAAGACAAGTGATATTAAAATCACTGCAACTGTGATATTCCTCATTATGAAACTGAAAAAAAAGATAAATTTAAAGATTTAAAAAAAACAAACCGATGAGGTTTAAGTTATTTGTCTTGGAGAGACATCTAAGCTTCAATTCTTAAATGGAAATTGTACACTCTGATGTGCCTATTTTAATTCATTTCTTGATTTACACTTCAAACAGAGCAGCTTCTGGGCGATGTACGGAATAATGCCTATAAAAAAGACAAAAATTTATATCTTAAAAAGCTACATACTAAAGAATGAACTACTTACCGTCTCAATCGAATTACTGACAATAACCATGTAGGCCATATACCTTAATTTATATAAAGTTGATGACCTCATTAGAGATTTTTCAAAAACATTAATTAACTTCCTATTTGTATTGCGGAGTCCGCTTCCAATGCAATAAGGAAGAACAAGATATCATCTGACTCCTTGTAGTGCTTACCGGCCAATCATGCAAAAATAATAATGAAGTGGAATCAAATCATGTGTCGCATTCATGTAAAAGTGGTTTTGATTCTATATGTATGACAAGCTGTTGTGACTTTGTATTGAAAAAATGTTTGAGTTAAGAATATATATGTTTAATGCTAACTATGTTTAAATCTTTTTTTTTCTTTTGAAAAAATACAAAACGGGAGCAGAGCATACATGGACTTCCAAAAACATCAGAGGTGGGATCAGGTGCAATGGGGCATCCCTCTGTCGACTGGTCACATCCGCCGTGTGCTCACTGTCATGATCGGGCAAACGAAAAAATCCGTAGACAATCCAGTGTTTAAATAATGGCCTAACAATTAGTATGAAAAACGTCAGTCAGTATTCGACTAAATGAATGATAGATTGTATTTGCTGACAAGGTCATTGTTTCGACCATAGAACTTGCGAAATGATTACTTTAAACGAGGCTGTTGATATCATTGTTTCATCAACTTGTTTGTCAAAGATTGCCTCGTTTTTAGAAATTATTCGTACGTGGAGCATGCTAGCTCGAATCAGCTGTGAGATATAAACCTCATATGTGCAGATGATAAGGGTATATTGCTACATAAGTAAGGGAAGTGGCGATAGAAAGGTTGAAGTCATCACGTTTATCATAAATTTTTGTTGTTAGGTTACCATTATTATCTCTTTCTAGTAAAATACGCGTATCCATATATGAAACAGTCGTGTCAGAAACTGTGGTATCTTTTATTTCAAAATCACTGGAAAGTGTTTGGTTTCGAATAATTTCTTTTTGTAAGTGTAATTTTTTTAATCACTTTGCAAAAATAAATAAATAAATAAATAAATAAATAAATAAATAAAACAAAAAATCTAGTCTATAGAATTAAAAATTTTCCCTTTTTGTGACCTTTAATACAGCACCTATATGGAATTCAATTCATTCATTTGAAACTACATGTATCAATTATGCCGTTAATTTAGTCCAATACATCGATTTCAAAATGCTGCAGTTTATTTTAAAAGGCCAAATAATCATGTTTTTTACGTCACAGTGATTTACATTACATTTGATTCGTATTATATTTTATTTAGGAACGAATTTTCCCGTTAGCGATTAATATTTAATGACATCTTTCATCAAAAGTTGACATACAGAAAACAACTGAAAATGTTCTCTTCTTTATCAGGTATGAAATGTAATGAACATTTTAAAATGGCCATTGGCACAAATTAACTGAATTTGGGTGTTATGTCCCCGTAATAGGAGATTTGGGGCATATAGTTTTTCATCTGTTTGTCCACAAAAACTTTTATTTTGCCCATAAATTTTGATAAGATGTTGCTAGGATTTCATATTTCACATGTGCATTTCTTGTGACAAGACATTTCTTTGGGTAGCAATATTTTTGACCTCATAACTTTAACCTACCTATTTTGAAAAAAAATTAACAAACTTTAAACTTTGACCATAACTTGTGAATGGTTGGTGCTAGGGCTTTAATATCTCACATGTGTAATTCTTGTGACATTACCTTTCTTTGTGTATCAACATTTTTGACCTCGAACTTGGAGTTTGACCTTCTTTTAAAACATTTAACCTTGCCCTTAACTTTTGAATGGTTGGTGCTAGGGCTTTCACGTGTATATTTCTTGTTACCTTTCTTTGGGTACCATCATTTTTTTTTTACCTCAGCACCTTGTAGTTACCTACTTTTGAAAAACTTCAACTTTGACCATAACTTATGAACGATTGGTGCTAGAGCTTTCTTATTACACATACGGGTATATTTCTTGTGATTAAACCTTTCTTTCTGTGCGATTACAAATATTTTTGGTGTATTCCCGTTTTGCACACATTTGATAATAAGGGATAGAACAATACGTGTTAAATATGTTTTGATAGCAATTATAGTCTGTCCTCCGTCTGGGATTTACCTGGCATTACCTGTATTTTACTAATGCATTATAATAAATATTTAAGGGAATACATCATGAAAATTTTACTTATCCAATCGAAGATGAAGTTGATAGTTTAGACAAATATCCCTATCGCATATCACCCTGTTTCTTTATTTCATAAAGATAAAATGAATAAGTAAATGAGTAATGAATTCAATCTTAATTAATAAAAAAAAAAATTAACTTTTCCAGTTAGTATCATGTGAATATAATTATAGTTTTGATTGGTATTTGTGATATTTTTTATGTTTTAAACTGATTTTTTCAAGAAATAAGTCAAATTATCAAATGCAAAATTAACATTTTTTTCTTGCTATTTTTTCCGTAGTATCTCTTTCTCCAAATTAACAATTATGATATAGACTTTAGCAATTAAGTAATTATCTTACCTGGACAAATTCCCGTTTTGCACACATTTTTTCAATACTTAAAATTCAAATGTGTGCAAAACGGGAACAAACCGTATTTTTTACCTCATGACTTGACCTTCAAGTTTAACCTACTTTAAAAAAAAAAAAAAAAACCTTTCACCTTGGCCATGAGCTGCAACACAAGGACATCAGTGTTTCACAAACACATTTTGTTTGAATTGATCACAACCTTTATGGGGAGGATATTCTTATATTAAAAGCTTTTGCAAAGTCCTTCCATATCTGATTTTGAAAGTCATGAAAATACAGATTATGCATCACAGGCGCTTGTTTCCGTAATAAATTTTTAACCCATAATATATGTTTTTATTATACTATGGGTGAAAAAATTTATAACAGAAATAAGTGCCTGTGTTATGCATCCACGACCACTCGATCACACTAGAAATAGAAAGTATAATAATTCTTTTATCATTGCTTTATTTTATAGTATGTGTACACAAAGTAAAAGTTGTCTGCTGACTTGTATTAATAAGACAAAGGCTTTGGACTCCACTGTTTTCGCAGTAACCATATCATCACAATACATAGCTGATTCTTGATCACTGAAAAATAAAAAATAAAAATAATAACAAAAATAATAACAAAAAATAATAATAATTAGGTGAAATGGACAAGTGAAAAAGGACAAATTCTTTTTTTATGTCCCCGTAATTGAAGATTCGGGGGCATATAGTTTTTGCTCCGTCAACCTATCTGTTTGTTTGTCAGCAAAGACTTTAACTTTGCCCATAACGTTTGATTGGTTGGAGCTATAACTTTCACATGTGTATTCCTTGTGACAAGACTTTCTTTGGGTACCAACATTTCTGACCTCTTGACCTTGGAATTTGACCCACTTTTGCAAAATTTTACCAAACTTTAACCTTGGCCATAATGAAACAGAAACAGGTTTGTGCCTCCGCTTGGATTTGAACCCGGGACCTCTGGCATATCAGTCATACCAATTGAGGATGCCGTGTATCTTTCACTACCATATTAACTTTTGAACGGTTGGTGTTAGGGCTTTCATACTTTACATGTAAATTACTTGTGATAAGACCTTTCCTTGGCTACAAATATTTTTGACCTTGACCTTAAAAGTTTGACCCACTTTTGAAAATCTTTAACCTTGACCATAAGTTCGTTGGTGCTCGGGCTTTCATATTATACATGTATATTTCTTGTGACAAGACATTTCCTTGAGTACCAACAAACTTTTGAAGGGTTGGTTCCAGGGCTTTCATATTTCACAGGATATTCCTTGTGACAAGATCTTCCCTTGGGTAACACACAAGTTTGTCCCTTTGTCCTTGAAGTTTGAGTTACTTTTGAAAACCTTTAACCTTAGCCATAACTTTCAAATGGTTAGTGCTAGGGCTTTCATATTTCACATGTATATTCCTTGCGACAAAAAATTCCCTTGGATACCAATATTTTTTATCTCTTGACCTTGGAGTTTGACTTGCATTTGAGAAACATTAACCTTCGCCATGAGCGGCCATACGGGGTATCAGTGTTTTACAAACACATCTTGTTGACATTGACATTATACGTGGTAAATACGTAAACAGTAGTTTGATATTTGGCTTACAAGGGTATAGAAGTTAGCTGTGTCGTTGGGATTATGATCACATGAGGGGCTCTTAATCACAGTGCAAAATGATCTTCTAAGGCTTTAAGGTTCTTAATGTTAAGTGTTAAATCTATGTGGTTTGTGTACGAAATTCTACAATTATATATTATTCAGAAAATAATAATCCTGTCAAAGCAGGTTATTCTATTGCAATTATGATATAGGATCTAAATAGTTCGCAAGTTTAAAAAGGGGGGTTGCGCATACAATAAGGAAAACAACACTGTAATCCAAGTTGCTTTCCATCATATTCAGGAACACAGCTTTATCAACAGTGGATAAAGTAGTACTTAAATTCTGAGCAGATTATTAACATACTCTGCGGAAAGAAATTAATCTAATCTAGAATGTATCCTTGTCCATGCGTAATATCATTTTTTCTTTGCCATTGAATACCTCCCGTACTCACCACAAACTTAAAGAGATTACCACTAAGTTACTGACTACGCACCTACTGGATACACTTTTACCTTTAGTCTATCACTGCGTCTCTGGCTTCTTGGGCAAGTCGCCTGGCTTGTTCTAACCGAGAGCGAAACTTGTCTCCAATGCCACGAGCAGCCTCTCTAGCGAGATCTAGCCCAGTGTGGGCCGCATCATGGGCGTCTTGCACAGCCTGTCTAGCGAGGTCAAACCCAGAGTGGGCCGTTTCGTGGACGTCCTGTGCGGCTTGTCTTGCATGGTCTCTAGCAGTGTTCCATCCACTCCGGGCACGTCCGAGGATTCTATCCCACCAGCTTTGTGCCGATGCCTGCTCTGTATATATAATTGCGATCAAAACTACCACCACTGTGATTGTAGATGTCCTCATCATAAAACTGAAAATAAATTATAATTGTAATTTTTGTTATTTTCAGTTCTCTAGATACATGTACATACCGGGCTTCACGCTTTAATCTTCTTGTCCCATTTTGGCTTTAACGGTCACCCTTCAGATATACTGTCTCCTAACGTGGATTTTGTTATGTGCTAGAAATAATTACAGAAATTAATTATATATAAAATGATACTTACAAATTTTCTGATGATACATGCAACAAGACCACGGAGTTAACAAATGTTTATATTACAAGTCATTCACGCACTTAGAGAGTCTGAAGCGCGTATTTCCTTTCTTGTTCTTAAGAGTGTACTAGCCTCCTAAAAACGAAGGAGGTCAACCTGATTACATGACTGAATATGAAACCTTTTTTTTTTTTACCTTTTCACCATTGTAAATAGATATAAAAAAAAGTGTCTTTCCTGTCAAAAGAGTGAGAAGTATGACCGTTAAGAAGACATTTACTTGGCTTTGGGTTGGGTCTAATTTAATCAAATATCTGGATTTCAAAACTGTGTTCGCATGGATAATGCTAACAATTGAAATTACAAGCTTTTAATTAAGAAAGCCCTCCGTTTTCACGAATTTCACTCAATCCGAAACATAAAAAATAAATTTTTTAAAAAATCAATTCAATACAAAATCTGGAAAAGGAGGGGGCGTCCTTTTCGATCTTCTAACTGCAGAAGTGAACCCTGTAGTTTGTACATTTTAGTGCTAACCAATGAATTCTGAGTAGGGGGAAGCCTTACCTAAAAGAAGGTGTAAGTCTATTTGGAGGGTTACAATTTTAAAAGGTTACACAACAGCACTACTTTTGCCTGTCTGTAGTCACAAGTCATTACACAGTCAACCATAGACTCTGTCCTCTCCTCCTGCTGCTTCTCAAAGCCCTCCTCCCCTTCCAGGTTTTATTGGTCCTCATTCATGCTTCACTCATCCCTCCCCTAGGCTTCTCCTCTTTAAGGTTTACTACTTGTCAGCCTCTGTCCTCCTCCCTAAGGCATTACCTTTCCCTCTGCTTCTCTAGAGATTACCCTTCTCCCTTTCTATAGGGTCCACTCCTTAATTTTTCTCAAGGGTTTATCAACTCATCCTTCTCTTCCTTATGGGTTCAATCCCCTTCCCCTATCCTCTCCTAGGCTTCGCTCCTTTTCTTTCTCCAGAATGTGCTCTTCTTCCTTCTCCTCATTAATGCTTCAATCCTCTTCCTGCATTGTCTCAAGATCAAATGAATGCACTAGTGTTTCACAGGGAAAGTATATCTGAATTTTTGTTGTTTTTTTTTTACGATTTAGTTCAATATGTGTTGTCTCAGTAAAATGGTAACATGCACTAAGCATGGAGGGGTGGGGTCATTTGTAGGGCTGGGACGATATATCGAGATATCGATTCAATATGAGGATGATACGCATATCGATACGTATGAAGAAATATCGAAATATCGCAAAAAAATTCTGCCTTATGTTTTTTTCTTTGTTCACTTAACATTTTGGGTTACTTATATAAAATAAATATGCAAAATAGAAATATAAATATGAAATACATAATGATAAACACCACCTGTGTAAAATAATTTTGTTTTACAACAGATATACAACTTCTTCAAATAAATTATTCTTATTCCTGAAGAAATGTTTTGTTCATTTCAATACAAAAAATTTTTATGACTAATTCAACATATCGTATCGTGGCTCAAATATCGTGATACGTATTGATATAGAAAGTAATGTGTCGTCCCAGCCCTAGTCATTTGGCTGCTGCCAGAAAAATATTTCTCGGCAGCCCAAAAATATTTTGTACCTGTCAGGTTACAATATATGTACGTGTATCTTTGGTCTTTTTTTTTTGAACAGTAAAGCATATTTGTAGAGATCAAAGATATACCAACTTGCAACAAAATAATTAGCTCTTTAATTTCATGATAACTGCATACTACTCTTTTGCAGGGCAAATTAATAATGTTTGGTTAAGTTTTTGTTAACAAATAATTAAATTACCTATATAAAACAATTGATTTTATGTCACATTTCTTCAAACTATATCAGTTTGCCTTGCAAAAAGAGTAGTACTGCAATTATCATTAAACAGTCTATACTTTGTTTTCAATCCAAAAAAGTAATATTTAATGATTTAATGTTGAAATTTGTAACATTTATATTCTTGTTACCCTAGTATTAAAATCAATAGATGTACATGTAATTATGTGCCTCTTGGCTTTATTCAGTATGTATTTAAAACTTTGACTAAATTTCCTTATTTTGCACCTGTATATTATAAAAGACACACATTTCAGTTCTACTAATTTATTATGCTATGCCACAGTATATCATCATAACAAATAATCAAACAAATCAACACACAACAATGTACTACCTCTATAATGTTACATTTCACCCAAAGTATGGTGAAGACAAAAAGGTAAGAAAAATATTCATTACTATATATTCTCTAAATAGTTTCTAACTCAGAGAAAATCTTACTGAAGAAAAAATAATCTGCACAAGTTTAATATGGCCCTTAAAAAGAGACAGTCCCACTCAAGCGGAAGAAATATGGCGAGATTAATTAACCTCTACATTAGTCTCCCTCTATTATATAAATAAATGCAAAGAGTATTGCGTTGGAAATTGATGCTATAGAATATATGTTAAGATAAAAATGGGTGAAAATAAATATCATATTGCAAAAACACCCAAGGAGAAGATCTTAAATATTACTTTATGGTTTGGAGCACACTCAACCATTACACATACAATTCACTCCGAGTTGCAATTGGGAAAGAATGACAACTCTGTACAGGAGAATGGATTTGAAGTAAAAGACGCTCATCATATGACAGGTGCCATTGCCAAAACATTATAGTTACTGTAAAGCCAACCTGAGAGGGTAATGTAGTATTCCAAACATCAAATCACTGTTTGAAATCATAAAACATCATCTTCTTGGAGAGATATTATGAAATCACAGTCTTTAAAGGACGGTTTTCTCAGATGAATGTGTTGCTTTGAATCTTCGTATAAGAAAATTAATTTAAGAATACAGTGTATTATGAAACATAGTACATGTATATGAATGTTAAATAATAAAACAATTGTTGACCTTTGTTTCTTTTGTATCAATAAATTTAATTTTTTTTTAAATATAATAAATTTTTCAATGAATCTATAACAAATGTCAATAATTATGTAAAGGAATGTTTGGAATGGCTTGCATAAAATGATTCGTATTCCAACTTTCTTTTTCAAAGTTGTGCAACAACAACCGGATACACCTGAGAAACATTGTCCACATACAAACTACACAATATGGCAATGGAATGATAGAAATTCACATCCCCTTTATAAAGGTTTGACAAATATCTTAACCTAAGTACACAGCCTTAGCAAAAAACACCCCTGATGGATTGACAGTGATATTGATGTTGTCCGTTGGCTTAAACATTCCTATAAAACGTCCATCAAATACTTCTGTCACATTGTAAGCCCCTGGCCCTACCATTCCTACTGTTTGACACTGCACACTCAACTGTAGGAAAACAAAAGATTCATAATCTATAAAACAGAGTACCGGGTAGTCAATGGTGGAATAAATGAAAAAGTACCATGCTGGTTCAAACTGTCTACTTATTTTTAAGAAATGAATCCTATTAATTTCTTTCTTAAGACAGAAGTAAAAATTGTGATCATGGTTTAAATCCCTATTGTTCATGTTAATGAGAAGTGTGTAAAGACCTTTATGTCTTACTCTATGCTTTAAACAGAGATAAGTACTAGTCTAGCAACCTCTGTAGGGTGTAGACAATCTTTTATTTTATAAGGAGGCAGATATCATGCAACTTTTTTAAAATTTTGCAGAGAAAATTTATGGCAGAAAGATACATGTATGTGTTGTCATAAAAGGAACACTAAAAGGATATTTCACAGGCCATAGCCATTGAGCATATGAAATTTAATGCCTGTCAAGCAAAGGCTTCCCAAGATAATGAATGAACATTTTAATATGTGAACATATCAGGAATATTGACCTTTGCAAGGAATAGATTTTGTCCCAGTGTGCATGAATCGGTGTTTGTTGTCAAAAGCTATTAATCTTCTTTAGTTTGTATACATATATAGTAAAGCAAAAACAATTAAATAAAAATAAACCACTATACTGGTTCTACCTTTTCTGGAGTTCCTCCTGATCCAGTGTAAAGAATTGCGAAGGCGACACTTCCCTGTGGTGTCACCGGCCGAAACCAGAACTGTATTTGGTTCATCTGTTACAGAGAAACAAAAAGTGTACATTACAGACACACAAACTCTAAAAATAATGTTTATGAATACTGAATTTTACATATTGCAAATTAAACGGTCAAGGGAAGCAATTACTTCTACTAAGTTTTAAGTATTTACTTACATCTACCAATAAAGCCCCTGGCTGTCCTAAGGGATCCTGATTTATGGCTATCACTCCCTTGTGCTGTAGGAGGGCCTTTGAGTAAGGGTCAATTTTCCTGAGGTCTGTGGACATGATCAGAGGAGCTGCCATGATAGCCCACAATGCCATTTGTGATTTCTGCTGTTCCTTACTCAAGCCAAAGTTTCCAACTATTATCTACAAATGACATTGCACTTTCAACAACTTGAGGATTTTTGTTTGTAGCTACATGCATTTTCTTAATGCTTTACATGCTGTCTTTTTAATGTGCCCTTTTAAAATTACTGTCAAATTATGAATTTATACATATACAATAAAATGACAGTGCTATTTCATGATAGCTCTAACTATAGTCTGTCCCATGGTACCAAGGACCTCACTTTTCGCCTCATATCTCAAAATGTATAAATAATATAGTACATGACTTAATGATGTACTAACTTTAGGAAATATGAAAAAATACACATATTATGTTATAGTAATTTGATATTTCTTTCAATTAATGTTCTTCTTATAAAATTCTTTGAAACTTTCTGACAATAAAGAACATACCATATCAGGATCATTAAAATTTCCTGGGCCTGCTACATCAGAAAAATTTCCCTTGTTTTTGCCATAGTATCCAATGATATCGGCTACACTATCCCAGGAGTCCTGAATATCATCATAATTTCTCCATATGTTACAGCTCTTGGCAATAGCTTTGTAATCAGGCTGCAAGAAAGGGGGCATAGGTCAGAGAAAAAACTTCAAGTAAACTTAAACTACATTTTTTTTTCACATTTTACTTGTTTTTTCGGATGACCAATTTTTGTTGCTACTATTTTTGAAAGAATCTGACATCTACATGTGAGCTTCAGTTCTGAGATTGAAACTAGTCAAGTGAGTAATAGCTACATGCAAACCATCAAAAGAAGTTGGACTTTTAGTGTAATATTTACAAGCATAAATTTTGAATGCAGATTGACTACATGCATGATTTCAAGGTATTCATTGGCAAAGTTTTCTATATCTGATATAGATAATGGTAAAAAAATTATATTTTAAAAGAAAAAAACACTGCTAATGTGTCCTCCTATGCTTTACTTACAATTTTATCATTGGCCACAAAGTAAGCAGGCCAACTGCAAGAGTAGAGAATAGGTCTGCCTGTTTTGTTGAGGAAAAACTCCATAATAGGATAACCTGGGAAAAAGATGTTTTTATATATAAAAAAAAACAATCTGAAAATTCATTATTAACAGAACAAGAGGCCCATGGGCCACAACGCTCACCTGAGCACATTGGCTAGGCAAAAGCATAAATCAATTCAGTATTGAAAAGATTAGGGGGCTTGAATTTTAAACTACCTGATGATGCTTCCATGTCAATATAACAAATGGCTTTGTTGTACTTGAGAAGATTTTAAAAAAATTTTCCCATATATTCCAGGGTTTGACACTAAGGCACGTCCGACCAACCCAGTCTAGTAAATGAGTGGTCTGGTCATGTTAAATGTTCATGAACTAGACCAACTGGTCGTGTGGATGAAATAAATGTTAACCCTTATTTCAGTCTTTCAAATAAATGCTCTAAAAACTTTTTAAAGAAATTTTCTTAATTTTCCAATTGCAAACACAGCCATTGCTCTGAAAAAGAAAACTTCCCTGCATGACACAATCACTATTTTTGAGCCTGGCTGTAATAGACAAGTCACAATCAAAACTAGCTTCGTTCAGTATCATTTGGTATGAATAGTCATTGAATAATATAGTTTTTAATTTATTTACATGTATATTTACGATAATAATTTTATTGAAGTTCCTTGATTTAATGTTCTTTAAAGCTTATAATATTCGCATGTTAACTCATTGGGCTGCTTCCTATGGGCTCATTGGGCTGCAACCTATGGAACACTCTATCAAAATGTATACATGAACACGACAGTTCAACACGTGCGAGAGATACACTGTAGTATGATTTCGAAACTTTTTACCACTATAATAGCAGGTTATAAAAAGAAAATTTTCAAGTTTGGTCAGAGCTAGTGATTTTATGGTCAGGGCTAGTAAAAATTATGGGAAGTAGCCCGACTGGTCTAGTACTCATAAAAGTTAAGGTCAAACCCTGTATTCCTTTGTAAAATTTGATCCCTCATTGTGGCTCCTCCCTATCCCAGGGGTCAACATTTGAACAAACTTGAATCTACACTACCTGAGGATGCTTCCATATAAATATGACTAAACATAGCTTTTCTGTTCTTGAGAAGAAATATTTTTTCTAAATGTTCTTATGTAAAACTTTCGATCCCCCACTGGGCCCCACCCTACCCCCGGGAGTCATCATTTGAACAAAATTGAATTTACACTACCTGAGGATGCTTCCATATCAAAATGACTAAACATGATTTTCAGTTCTTGAGAAGAAGATATTTTCCTATATATTCCTGTGTAAAATTTTTGATCCCCAATTGTGGCCCGACCCTATCCCCTGGGATCATCATTTTAACAAACTTGAATCTACACTACCTAAGGATGCTTCCATATCAAAATGACTAATCATGGCTTTTCAGTTCTTCAGAAGAAGATATTTTCCTATATATTTGATTTAAGACTTTTGATCCTTTAATCCTCCATTGTGGCCCCACCCTACCCCTGGGGGTCATGATTTGAACAAACTTGAATCTACACTACCTGAGGATGCTTCCATATAAATATGACTCATCATGGCTTTGCTGTTCTTGTGAAGAAGATTTTTAAAGATTTTTTCTATATATTTCTATGTAAAACTTTGATCCTCCATTGTGGCCCCGCCCTACCCCGGGGTCATGATTTGAACAAACTTGAATCTACACTACCTGAGGATGCTTCCATATAAATATGACTCATCATGGCTTTGCTGTTCTTGAGAAGAAGATTTTAAAGGTTTTTCCTATATATTTCTATGTAAAACTTTGATCCTCTATTGTGGCCCCGCCCTACCCCCGGGGGTCATGATTTGAACAAATTTTCATCTACAGTACCTGAGGATGCTTCCACATGAGTTTCATCTTTCCTGGCCCTGTGAGATGAAGATTTTTAAAAGATGCTATTAATTTTTCACTAATTCTTTATTCGATCTTTTATTCTCCTTGAAAGAGGGCGTGGCCCTTCATTTGAACAAACTTGAATCCCCTTCAGCCAAGGATACTTTGTGGCAAGTTTGGTTGAAATTGGCCCAGTGGTTCTTGAAAAGAAGTTGAAAATGTTAAAAGTTTACAGACAGACAGACAGACGGATGCCAGACAAAAAGTGATCAGAAAAGCTCACTTGAGCCTTTGGCTCAGGTGAGCTAAAAAGTAGGAACATTTATTTTGGATTAGCCTTACTCCATCCCAATATTTCATATCAGCAAAAAAAAATCTGAGGAGACATCAGAACTTATAGTGCTAAGTGTGTCTAGCAAAATAAAACATGTTGGTTGAGAGAACTCACCAGAAGTCATGTCTTCTACATTACTATAACAACCATCTAATTTCAGTAGGTCTACACCCCAGTCAGCAAATGTCTGAGCATCTGTTTCCATGAAGAACTTGCTCCCTGGGAATCCTCCACATGTTTCTGTCCCAAAGTCCTCATAGATCCCAAACTTCAGGCCTTTACTGTGAATCTAGAAAAGTGCAAGACATTGTGATTTTTTTCTGTCAAACATCTTCAGTCTATTAAAAATTAATTCTAGTAAATTCTAAATAATATTAGAGCTCTTCTGTAATGTCAACTTAAAAGAAAATACCCTGTAATACAAACCCAAAAACTTTACTTTAGTTGGCATTATAACACAAGCAGAAATTAAAAATTTCATGTCCACCACAAAATGTAAAATATCATATATATAACTACTCAACAATTCTACATTCACCATGTCCACAAATCCATAGTTTTTCCTCAAACCATGAAAATTTGACCCCATGAAAACATGAGATTTTACAGTATTTTATTGAGAGTTCCTTTAAAATAAGAACAAAATGTGTCTAGTTTTCATCAACCTCACAATAAAATCTGTGATTAAGCTTACATAGTCACCCAGAGCTTTCATGCCACTGGGAAACCGGTCAGGATCTGCCTGCAATTTTCCGTCAGGTCCACGTTTTCTTGCCATCCAACAGTCGTCCACATTCACATACTGATATCCAACATCTTTGTAGCCGTCCTCCGCAATTCTGTCTGCAATCTGCATGTACAGTTTCTCTCTGAAATGAATTATATTACAAATCATGATCTAATAAGTACATGTACATGTATATCAAATCATCTGTTATACATGTACCGTATATACTCGCCTATAAGTCGGTTTTTTGGGAGTTGAATTTTGGTCCAAAACTCTATGTCTGACTTATAGGCGAGTCATATAAAGATTAGAATTTTTCTGGACGGCGAAATGTAGAATTTTATATGCATTTTCCACGATTATGGTTGAACAAGGTCTGGATATACTATATCATTCATGTGTTCTAAAATTATACATAAAGTACAAGTATATGTATTATGTATTTTTCTTAATAATTTAAAATTCAATATCGGCGTCATTTATAAAAATATTAATTAAAACCAGGTTAAAACATCAGAGCATTGATTTGAAATTGTCAACTGATTCTGGCAAAAAGTTGTACCGACTTATAAGCGGGTCAATTTCAAATCCCTTCAAAATAACCTCAAAATATATAACCGACTTATAGGCGAGTATATACGGTAATTTCACTGTAGTTTAAAATCAGTAACTGTTCATTAGCACTGATGTCAATACAATATAAATTCTTATTCATGCAAAATAATTTGAAGTACCAACTATTATTGTGATCATGCATGTTATACCTTATTTTAGTAAAAAATTGCCTTAGAAAAGAAATATATTATCAGAAATTTATTTTTTCCCTTAGTTGGTGTTATTCAAACATGTACATGTGTGTTGTAGTTGTCTTTCCTATGTTTATGGTGGACTTTTGCGAGAAGCACTGACTTTTACAGTCAACGGCTTACTTTGACATTTAAACCTGCCTTTTGTACGGAGGTACGTAATTGATAATAGATAAGAAAACTTTAATAGTGGTTAGAGGTATTTTGTTTGGGGCACTAACATGATTAACTGGTATGCAATCAACGCTACAGATGATGGGAGGCAGAATTAAATATCTTAAATTACCTTATATGTGAGGGTTAGTATCTCCTTTCAATTTTATTTTCTGAATAAGGAAGAAAAAACATTCCAGAAGGAAAACTAAGCAAGCAGGGCTCTCGATTCTATTTAATTGGGGCCGATATTCGGCCCCGTTCCCAACGTGAAAAAGGCACCTTTTTCCCAAATTTGAGTGTAAAAGTTCCCAATGTATGATTGCTTAAAATTTATTACTGTAAAAAAAATAGCATATTTTTGACAGTCGTAAAAGCACTGTGAAGATATATGAAGGAAACACTTCCGTGTTGTAAACTGGTAGTTCGTATATATGCTGGAACCAGTTTAAAATGAAAGCGAAAGTCGACTATAGTACCGTATTTGGCCGAATATAATACGCACTGGTGTAAAATACGCACCCCCACCCCTTTTTGAGCCTGAAACTGGGGGAAAACGCAGTTCGGTTGTATTATACGCAGCAGAAAATTTTACCAAGCGGTGTTCTGAACTTCTGAAAATCGCGGTAATTTGCTATGAAAATCAACGCGGAGATAAAGTGCCGAAAATTTACAGAACACGATATTTTCTGAACTTCTGAAAATCGCGGTAATTTGCTATGAAAATCAACGCGGAGATAAAGTGCCGAAAATTTACAGAACACGATATTTTCTGAACTTCTGAAAATCGCGGTAATTTGCTATGAAAATCAACGCGGAGATAAAGTGCCGAAAATTTACAGAACACGATATTTTATTCAAATGCGAGATAATGTTGCATTAAAGTATTAACAGAGTTTATTATTAATTTTTTTTAGCATACGGTGATAATGAAATTATACGTCGCCGTATTCTAACTATTCTTTGTGGAAATTATTTTATTCCTACAAAGCACGAGATATTGTTGCAAGTTTAACAGTTGTCATATTTATTTTTAGTTTAAGGTAATCATGTTGAAAATTATGTAAATTAACAGGGCAAGCGATATTGCAACATCAAAGTATTCATAGACTACGATTTTCTTCTTTTGAACTTGAAATTAATTAATTAAATAAATAGCTGATGTTATAAAAATAAAAATCAAATTTTAACAAGCGTGTAAAGTGTAGTTATCAACACACCTCCAAAGCTGTGAAAAATGATGTACAAAGGTGGGATATATGTCTTCATACAGCGAGGTAATCTTCGTGGATATCTTATTTTCTACAGAGCACGAGTAAATGATAACACTTAAGTTTCAACATACTTCATATTTCCTTTTTTAACTCTCAATCATTTTAATATGAGGCCGATATAAGATAAAGTAAAATTACATTTAACAAGCGTTTTACTGTTTAATGTGTCGTAATCAATACACGCTAATACGTACGAAAGATCATAAACCAACCCCCGATTTTTAACAAAGAAAATAATCAAAGCCATTAATAAGGGCAGTAAATAATCAGTGCTCTAACTGTAAAAACAATGCTTTGGAGTCGGTAAACAACTGAATTTCCTGAAGGGGTGTTGAGGGGTAATTATCAATTGACAAGCGCACGTGTTCACAACATTGGTTTCCATTCATTTGGTTGTGTAGAGGGGTGTTTATGTTGAAATTAATTTTCACTGAGTTATTTAAAACCTAAAATAAATTTTATTTTATTGTATTTCATTAAAAAATGACTTATTACTTTTTTGACCGAGTGTCTGACTGATTAGGTACACGTGTACTATGATTACGGAAGCACGTGGAAAAGGAATGTGTGAACATCTATAAATAACATCGTTAATGGCGGCCTACACGGAGAGGATAAACATGCAGCACAAATTAATTTTAACTTGCTTTCAAATTTAATTTAACTATCAAAAGGTTATAAATATAACATTTTTAACAAGCCTACATTCCAACAATAACTTTCCAGAGTTTTAAATACGGCGATAAACAGCAAGAAATTGCGTAAGTCTCTAGGTAATACTACGGTATGTACGTATGATAACAATGTTTCACATGAAAGAAACACCTATCAAAATCCAATTGTGGTGTAAAATACGCACCCCTTTCTCACAGAAAATTATTTTGGGAAAAAAGTGCGTATTATATTCAGCCAAATACGGTAAATTACGAATTCTCTTAGGTACGACTTGTTTATTCACAAATATGTCGCATAATGTGAATACTATAGAAAAAAGACAACTAACAAATGTAAGAAAATAGACACTTTGTTTACACAACAGGCTGCCGCTCTACAATTAGCAGAATCTCATTCTGAGTTAGTGGTTACTGAAACCCTGCCCTAGAGCATTTCAGGACATCCAAAGACAAACATTTAAAGTTCTGACCAGAGCCCTAAAGCATTTCAGGACAATTAAAGACAAACATTTTATTTTAAAGTTCTAAACATCTGAACAGTCAATTACATGTCTAATTAAGATCTACCTTGAATAAATAAGATGACTTGTTTTCAGTTTCTATGATTATTCTGTGTTTATTTGATTTTTCTTGTTTAAAAGAGTTAAAATTATGATTGGTAAAAATTTCCCAATTTTTATAAAAACAACGCTTTTTTCCCAATTCCATTGGCCCCGGCCCCAGTACCAAAAATGGGTGTGAGAGCCCTGGCAAGAGTTGGTCAATGTGGGAAGGGAGGGGGTTGAGGGTATGGTGGTTTCTGTTCCCTTCCTAGACAGTGTAATATGTGCTTTGAAATGGCCCATTATTATCATTTACTTAACTGTTAAGCTTAATATTTATATCGCAAAAGAGCTTCTGTATACTTTCCTAGTGTAAAAGTAAGCCGTGGATTGTAAAAGTCAGCGCTTCTCACAAAAGTTCACTAGTACATGTACAATGTTGATAAATTATGTAAATATTAGAATTCAAATGCTGTACATTTTTTAATGCACATTAAGAACTTCCTCATAAATGTATGTAAACATTTTGTGTTGATATTATGCAAGTATTATGATATCATGATGTATGTATTGGAATACAAATATAAATTTCTTTACCTTATTGTTGAACATAAGGAACTTTTTATTTATAAATATATACTAGTCCTACAAATTACATACAATACCATCCCAATAGATATTACAAAATGAATTTATTTTGGAAATGGCCATTTGGAATTACTATGTATCAGATCTCCCTTATCACAACAGGAAAGTAATTCAAGTGGGAAAAGGGGAAAATCAATTCATTCAAA